>NC_054596.1:36710216-37910216 GCF_004785595.1 Juglans microcarpa x Juglans regia
AAAGACCTTTTAGCCATAAGGTACATTGGACCAAGACATGAAAAAAAAAAAGGGCAAAAGAGGAAGTGAGTTTCGGCTTGGAGGAAGAGGACACCACATGCAAGGAGGTGTCTTAGGGTTTCCAACTCAATCTAATGATGAGCTAGAAGAAAAAGGTGACAGGGCTACACACCACTTGGCATCCATGCATGGGCTTGGTTCATGCAAGAAGCCTTTGAGTGTCTATAAAAGAGGAAAAATAAAAAACCCTGGAATCTTTGGCTATTTTATGTTTTCTCTTGAGGATTTCGGTCACTACATTTTTTCCTCCCAAGTTTCCACCATTTTCTCACCAACCAAACACTCAATTCAATATTCCCTTCTCACACAAACATTCTCTTAAGGATAGTGAGTATACTTTCGAGAAGAGGAACTAAGGAGGTAAGAAGCTAACTTTTTCTTGCTTTACACACACCAAACGCACGGCTTCATGAAAGAAGGAATGTTTTGGTTTAAGCATAGTTCATATAGAACTTATGCTCTAACATCCACACACTTGAGCTAGATGGAGTTAGCTTGTGTTTTGAAAGATTCTTCCACATGAACCATGCCTACACTCACATGGTTAGATTAGTGTTTTCTTCAAGAAAGATAAATGTAACCCTACTTGTTTTAAAGCCTTAAAGCATGGTGTTTTGAGGTAAGAGAGTCACGACACTAGTGATTTGCAGCTAGGGTTTTGATTGAAGATAAGTTTCGGATTCAAGAGGGAAGGGTCTAGAAACTTGGAGTTTTCTTGGAAAGAAAAAGGTGTAAGAAGCACTACACTTGAACACATGGGTTAGGGTTTTTCTTGAGCAATGATCCTAACTAGTATTACATGTGATTTTCATCTTGCTTGCTATAAACACATATTTCAGATTTTTGTAAGTACACCTCTAACTTGTACTTTGATATTTTATGCATATGGCTTGTGAACTTGTTGGTTGTTTCGGTTTTGTATGGTTACTTATGATATTGTTATTCTTCTATGTGCTATGAATATCTCTTGATATGATTGTTTTAAAGCATGATTGAAATGGTTTATGGAATGTGTGTATAATGTGGAAAAGAAATGAAGTAAGAAGTCATGCTAGGGTTTCAGGTTGTTCTTTGTGGTTTGAACATGAATGTTGTTATTTCACCCTCTTAGGTATGGGACTAAGTTCATGAAAAGATCACCCATACTCACAAGAAAATGTTTCGGCACTCATGAGGTTTCTTTATTAGAAACTTTGCTCAATGCATTAGAAGATTCTAAGTTTATGAAAATTGATTGGAATGTATGTTTCCCTACATAAAAGCTTTCGGCCAACCTTATAAATGAAGTAAGATAATTGACGTTTTGGGATTTATGTGATAAGAACGATTTTTGGTTATATTAGGGTTTGAACGTTTCGGCCCTTACATGTTTAATCTTGGAATGTATGCCTTTGATTGATATGAATGTCTTGAATTGTTATAAGGGAACATATTCGCATGTTCTAATATTTTTAAGCTGTAACGGGATATGTATTACATGTATGAATGTTTTGTTTTATGCTGATGAAGCATTTCAGCATCTCATGGTTATGATGAAGCATTTTGGTATTTCATGTGTCTCATGAAAGTTCTAAGAATTATTGTCATGTCACATGCATTGGGATTGTGAAAACTCTTTTTTAAAGGAAAATAGTCTTTTTAAAAAGTAAAATTTTTGTCACTACCCCAAATGCTAGGACGAGGAAATGTCCAAGTGGAACTTCTCTGTCCTCTTAGGAGTGTTTAAAATGGAGGGATACCCCTGGGTTGACGAAGTACTGTCAGCGGATCTCGAATGGTACCTTAAAGAAAAGGATACCAGAGCGGGATTGCACCTAAAGCTAGTGGGTGCACCTATGGTAAAGGCGAAATGCAAGCTGCCGTATATGAAATTCAAGATGTAGACACCTTGGTCAAAGTGGCCAATGGTTGATGCGGTAACTACTAGGGAACACACGGTGTATAGGGAAGCCGTGAGGTATCCAACGTTATGTTATAAGTCAAGAAACGCCACGAGCTCATAAGTATGTTAATGAACAAGTATGAAATGATGAAAGAATGTTTATGAAAGCAAAATTTATAAAATGACAATTTTTTTATACGATGTCTTTGAAAGATCAAGTGCATATGTATAAATTCATGTCCATGCATTCATTGTTAAGTTTGCTGCATATGCTTATGATATCTGTTGCACGTTATTTGTTTACTTGCTAAGATTTCTCGAAATCTTACTGTTGTATTTATCCACTATTATTCCTCACTTTGAATGATAGAAGCTGTGACATGTTTAGTCAACGTAAATAACGAAGCGCAAGATGACAGTACCTCCTCCAGGGAGGATCGTGCCAAAGATTGTTATAGGCTCGTCTCAACCTTCCATTTTGGACCATCTCAAGTCGATTGATAAAACAATTACTGAGATAATTGAAGACATAGAAAAGTTTAGAAGGTCTCATAATAGGGCAAGTACCGGGCTTTAGAGAAGCGAGTGAGACCCAAATCTCACTAAAGATCAAGACAATGTTATGGGACCACTTTTGGGAAGGGATATTCTGTTTAGCTTTTAATGTTTTGGTCCCTTGTTTTTTGGGAGTTCTTTAGAAACTCGTATCAATTTTGATGACTCTTATGAATTATGCAATAGTATTGGGATCTTATATTTTTGGTACCACGACTAATGTTTCCTTTAAACTAACAGTATGTAGTATGCACCTACTGTATACTGTTAATTATCAGTAGGTGCATTGCATTTTATCTATCATGTATGAGGGGCGGGTAACCCTGGTATTGCATGTCCCAGGTTTTTAGTTTCCGTCAAATCCTGAGCGGGGCTTGGAGCGCTACAATAGTTGCATCAATAAAATTAACCAATTTTCTTTTTTAATTAATCTTTTCAAAGTTTGACGTTCTGTAGAAACATATTTGTATTCGAACTTTCTAAACAATTTTAGTTTCTTACTAATAAAAACTTGGTGATTGACAGAGTACTGTCACTTTTTTCAAGGTAATTTTTTTTAATTTATTTGCATTTAAAATTCACTTCAACTAATCTCAACTCATTTCATTATTATAACTTTCAAAAATTCTCATACAAAATATTATAAACAATTCAACTTTTTTGAATAAAAATAAATTTTCTAAATTCTCACACAAAATATAATAAATAATTTAACTTTTATTCTACTATTCACAAACTATTTCAATCTATTTTAACTCATCTCTAAATCTAAATACTGCTTAGCTTCCAATAAGAACCTTCCCTGAGAAGAAAAACTCCTAAAGCTTAAACCTTCTGTAAAAATTACTGTTTTAGGTTGTAATTTTTTAGTTTAGCTTTCGATGCTAAAGAAGTTTTTTGCTTTAGTTTTAGTTTAGCTTGCACAGTAATTTTCCTCATGAGCTTTTAATGCTAATACTGTTTTTGAGACCGACACTGTTTTTGAGGTTCTAATGTTCAAGGGAGAGTAGTACTTGTTAAGAAAAATACCAACAAATTCTATAAGTTAGTAGGGAGTTGAGACTTCAAAAGAGAAGCTCCGAAAATTTAAACCCCGGCCCTTTTGAAAATAATTTTTTTTCAGAATAATTTTCAGCTTTAATTTTTCATGGTAAAAAGGCTTTTTTTCTTAAACGAATTTTGTGCTTTAGCTTTTCATATTACTTTGTCCTCACTACGTTGTATTAATTAGAAACAAAATTAATGTTGTTTCCAGATTTTCCTTATTTGTTTCATAAATATATATTTGATTATTATGAATATCAGTATGTAATATTAATATTCTTATAAACAAAATAGCAATCTGTGCATCCCACAACCAATAATCCTGTTCTTTAAAGTAAAACAAAAATAAAAAAAAAATTATAGTAAAATTCAAACTCTAAATATCCTTTAAATTTTAAACAAACAAGTACTGCAGATTCATACTAAACTGAAATAATTCAATTCAATATTCACAATCTCAAAATTTAAAAAGATAAAAATGTTGCACAACATCAAGAAGACCTCCCGTTGTTTAAGCTAAAAGAAAAAAAACCATAGTATCATTCAAACTTTTTATTAGTCCTGATTATACAGAAATTGATAACTACAAATTCTAAAAAATTAAAGCTATAACACAGATTGCAAAAAATAATAATAATAAAATTTAAAAGCCCATCTTAAAATTAGAAAACATTGATAATAAGTACATATTCATAAATGAGAAATTTTTTAACCACAAAAAAATTACACAAAAGTAAATTCACAAACTGACTTGTCTTGATATAGTACATTAGATTGTAAAGTTATTTTTTATTGTAAAGTAGATCTAATGGATCTTGTAAAGCCACATAAATTTGTACGTTTATTTTTGTGTAATCTCTTTGTGTCTATAGTAGTTTTCAAAATCAAATAAGAAAAAAACATCTCAGAGGATCAATGAACTAAAACCAAGCAAAAGATAAAAATCAGAAAGTTAATAAATAGAAAGTTCAAACGAAACAATGCAAACCTCAAACAAAAACCAAAAAAAAAAAAAAATCCTAAAATCAAATAACGCAACATTCTTGCAGAAACTTTAAAAAAAAAAAAAAAAAAAAAGAAGAAGAAGAAGAAGAAGAAGATCAAGAAGAAAGAGATCAGATGTTCAATCATCAGAGACTAAAACAAAAATTGGATCACTTAAAGGAAAAGATTAAACATCAAACCTTGACTCATGCACAACAACGTACAAAGAAAAAATAGTTGTGCTAGGTTGCCGCCCACCTTTGACCGCTGGGTGTTCCACCTAGCACAAATGTGGATTTTTGTTTTGTTTTTGTTTTTCTTCGCATATTTTATTAACATATTTAAATATTTTTAAAAAATAAAAAATATATACCAACACACTTAAAATTATTTTTTTAATTATTCAGTAAAAATAAATTAAAAAATAAATAAATACACAAGTGGTCAAAATGAGTGGGCAAAATGAGAGGGTAAACTTGCATTTTTCAAGAAAATAAAATGTGTATATGAGGTAACAAATATAATTATAATGTATAAGTCTTGATCTCAAAACGAAGAAGATGAATGGAGAGGATTTTCATCAGACGATGGAAAGTTATAATAATAACTTTCTTTTATTTAAGGCTTATTACAACAAAAATTGTATTAAAAACCTCCATCAACTTATAAAAACCCGCATCATTTAAATTCTCGTTTTTAGAACAAATAGAATATTAAATGTTTTTATTTTGGTTTTATTGTTACAATGTATCACAGTACAACAATCACAACATGCAAACAAAAAAAAAAAAAAAAATCCTGCACATCATTCAACTTTAGATTCTTATAGACCTCAAAGCATATTGACAGAATCACCTCTTCCCATAATTATGGATTGCACAAAATCAATAATTTCTTATTTTTAGGAATCTGTTACAATAGTTTTAGGCATCTGTTACAATAGCATCCTTTCCTTATATGTAAATTTCCAGACTTAGTTTCATTGTACACTTATATATTTTGTAAAGCAGAATACAAAAAGTAATATATATAATTATTCAAATACGTCTCCCTTCTCTCTTAACATGGTATTAGGCCAGAACAAGGTCTTGGAACGGCATGGCTGAATCATCCAACCCAACTCTCCCTTCCCCTTATCTTCTCCGTCCTCAAATTCACCAAACTTAAACCTTGTCAATGGACTTCTAATCGGCGACAGCTATCCCAAATGACAAAAAGCCATAACTCGAGCCCTCAATGTCAAAAATAAACTTAGTTTTGTTGATGGTACGCTCAAACCTCCTGAACCTAATACACCCGAATACACCCAATGGAACCAAACAAAGGATATGGTTCTTACCTAGATCCTCAATTCTATTAGCCCTCTCTTGCCAATTCTTTTGAATACCATACCAACCCACGTGATGTGTGGGTTGATCTTTCCTCTCGGTTTTGTCACGACAATAATGCTAGAATTTATCAACTCAAACAGACTCTCTCTTCCCTACACCAAACCACAAATTCAGTCCATGATTACTACAACCAAATCAAACAAATTTGGGATGAACTCGATCATCTCCAACAGAGCACTGACCTCAAAGCTTTATAGCAGCAAGCTGATGATGAGCAGGTGTTCCAGTTCCTCCTCGGCCTCAACGATTCCTTCGCCTCCCTCCACACTCAAATCTTGGCCATGGATCCACTTTCACCCATAAGCAAAGTCTTCTCTATTCTGTTTTAGGAAGAGCAACAAAGGCTACTCAACATTCGACCATCTCCATCAAAAACCATGGCCATGGCAGTCTAATCTGGTGGGCACCCAAAACTCCCTTCAAGTGCACAGCTTGTGGCAAAGACGGACACACCCGAGATTGTTGTTGGACCCTCGTTGGTTATCCCCCTAGTAGCAACCCGAGACCCAAGACCCAGCCTTCCATTCTCAGTCAGCCCCCATCCAGCATAAACCAGACCGTCGTTGCTCTGTCGGCCTCAAGTCCGTTACCTGGCTTGTCACCAGAGCTCTACCAGAAGCTTCTTGGCTTGCTCGCACCATCTCCATCTCTAATTGAGTCCTCCTCTGTCAACTTCATTGGTAATCTCTTCTCCCCTCAACTCGATTTTCCCTTCAATCAGCGCCTCCATTGGGTGGTAGACAGTGGCACGAGCCACCATATCTACCACCATAAGGATGCTTTCACCGATCTCCAACCTCTAGCAAGCCCCTACTCTATTCGGCTTCCCACAGGTCAGGACATTCCTACCGAGGGTCTCGGCACTTGTGTTTTATCTCCATCTCTAACCCTAACTCAAGTATATTTTGTTCATATTTTAACCTTTAATTTATTCTCTATTTCCTAAATTGTCCTTCACAATTCTTTCATTATTACATTTTCTTCTAATAATTGCTTATTTTAGAACCCACAGTCGATGAAGCCGATTGGAGCGGGTGAACTATACAATGGGCTTTACGTGTACCGTCCCGACCCCCCTATGGTTTTTGCTGCTCAATCTATTGCTAATAAGAATCTATGGCATCAACGTCTAGGTCATCCCTCCAGTTTTATTATTCATAATGTTTTAGATTCCTCTTGTATTCTTTCTGATTATGATGTTTGTGCTCGTTCTAAGCACACAAAATTACCCTTTCCAAATTTTGCTACTAAAAGTGTTTTTGCTTTTAATCGAATTTTTTGTGATATGTTGGTGGATATCATACTTCTTCCTTATCTGGAGCACATTATTTCCTTACAATAGTGGATGATTTTTCCCTCATTACTTGGATATATTTAATGCATCTTAAATCTGAAGCTTACACTAATTTAACGTATTTTTTTGCACTTGTCAAAATAAATTTAACACCAATGTTAAAATCATTAGAATTGATAATGGACAAGAATTTCTCTCTCATCAATTTCAAACCTATCTTCTTGACCACGACATTATTCACGAATGTACCTGTGTTGAAACTCCTCAACAAAATGGCGTTGTGGAGCATAAACACCGGCACATTCTTAATGTTGCTCGCAGTCTATGTTTTCAAGCACACTTACCCCTTCCTTTTTGGGGTGATTGTGTTCTCACTGCTGCATACCTCATCAATCGCACTCTTACTCGTACTCTTCAAAATAAATCACCATTTGAGGTTCTCTTCAACAAAATATCTAACTACAATCACCTTCGTGTGTTTGGGTGCCTCTGTTACGCACAAACTCTTCGTGCTCAACGTGATAAATTTTCTCATCGTGCTACTAAATGTTTTCTTCTTGGCTACGCCAGCACCCACAAAGCATACAAACTCTACAATCTTGATACATGGTCCATTTTCTATTCTCATGGTGTCACATTCTATGAACAATAATTTCCTTTTCAGGATATTCTAGACACCTCCTCCTTTCCTTCTTCATCTTCAATCATTCCTCTTCCCGTCCCTAAACTCATTTTACCTACTTCTCAAACACCTCTAAACCCTCCTCAAACTCCACCCTTCTCATCCTCACCTCCGCCGGTCTCTCGTCCTCACCGCCACACTACACGGCCTCCCTATCTCCATGACTATAGATGCCTCACCTTACATACAGAGCCCACGACGTCTTCACCTGCTATACCGTCTTCAGATACGGCTCATCGTTTATCTGCCTTTCTTTCCTATTCTCGCTTTTCTCCCTCACATATTACTTATTTAAATGCTCTCACCTCTTGTGTTGAACCCACATGCTATTCTGATGCTCTCAAACATCCTCATTGGCGCGAGGCAATGTCCACTGAGCTCCAGGCTCTAGAAGCTAACTCCACTTAGACTCTTGAAAATCTTCCACTTAGTAAGAAACCCATTGGTTGTAAATGGATTTTCAAAACCAAACTTAAAACTGATGGATCCCCTGAGAGGTACAAAACCCGATTGGTTGCCAAGGGCTACACTCAAGTTGAAGGTCTTGACTACCATGAGACTTTTGCTTTGATAGCCAAAATGACCACTGTCTGCTGCTTATTGGCCCTTGTTGCTATCAAAAATTGGATCATTCATCAGCTCAATGTCAACAATGCCTTCTTGCACGACGATCTTGATGAAAAAGTCTACATGAATCTACCTCTCAGCTATTGTACTCAGGGGGAAACCCGTGTTTATCGACTCAGAAAGTCCCTATATGGTCTCAAGCAAGTCTCTGGCAATTGGTTTTTCAAACTAACTACTGTGCTTCTTGATGCAGGTTTTCGTCAATCTCAAGCTGATCACTCCTTATTCACTCTTGTCACTCACACAAGCATCACTATTGTTATTGTATATGTCGACGACATCTTAGTTGCTGGCAATGCTCTTCCCCAAATTGAGTTTTTCAAAAGTCTTCTCTCCACTCACTTCAAAATCAAGGATCTTGGCTCTCTAAAGTTCTTTCTTGGCCTCGAAGTTGCACGTTCTTATGCAAGTATTTTCCTGAATCAGCGAAAATATGCTCTTGATATACTTTCTAACAGTGGTCAACTTGGTGCCCGGACTGCCGCTTTTTCGATGGAACAATATTTGAATATTTCCAATGAAGATAGATCTCTACTTCCTAATCCTAGCATTTATCGTCATCTAGTTGGTCGTTGCATTTACTTGACCATCGCTCAACCTGACATTGTTTATGCCGTCAACATTCTTAGTCAGTTTATGCATGCCCCTCATGTTCCTCATATGACTGTTGCTACGCATGTTCTCTGTTACATCAAAGGGAGTCCTGGCCAAGGCATTTTTTTCTCCTCTTCCAGCATCACTTATACTGATTCTGATTGGACCAACTGCCCCACCACCCGTCATTCCACCACAGGTTACTTCATCCAGCTCGATACGTACAAAAAATAGACTACCGTTGCTCGTTCTTCCGCTGAAGCTGAATACCACGCCATGGCTGTCACCACCTGTGAGCTCACCTGGCTAAAGCAACTTTTCACTGATCTTGGCATCCCTCATCCGAGCCTTTCCATCTCTACGGTGACAATCAGTTTGCACTTCACATTGCTCACAATCTAGTGTTCCATAAACGTACTAAACACATTGAGATTGATTGCCTTATCATTCACGACAAAATTCGCTCCGGTCTCCCCAAAGCAATTCACACTTCTTCACATGAGCAAATTGCAGATATCTTCACTAAAGCTTTAGGCCAGGATCTTTTCCATCATTTCTCATGCAAGTTGGGCATTATGGATCTCTATGCGCCAACTTGAGGGGGAGTATTGATAGAATCATCTCTTCCCATAATTATGGATTGCACAAAATCAGGGGTTTCTTATTTTTAGGCATCTGTTACAATAGTTTTAGGCATATGTTACAATAACATCATTTCCTTATATGTAAATTTCCATACTTAATTTCATTGTACACTTATATATTTTGTAAAGTAGAATACAAAAAGTAACATACAGAATTATTCAAATATGTCTCCCTTCTCTCTTAACAAAGCAAACAACAAAAGCTATTGTAAAATAAAAAAAAAAAAAAAGAAGGATGATTTAAAATGGAAAAACTCTAGATCAAACCTTAGATCATCTATGACAACACAAAGAACAAAGAAAAAAAATACTGGACATCACATAACCAATATAACTCAAACTGCAAAATTGCTTCAAATATATTATTAATTTGAATTTATTAAAGCTAGAACATGGACTGGAAAAAAAATTATTTCTACCAAGAGAAATTGAAATTTTAGTAATATAACATTGTGTAAAATTTAAAACTAAAAAATTTATATATACTACAATTCAAACTGTAAATTTGCTTCAAATACGTTATTAATTTCAGCTCAATAAATAAATTATTCAATTATAACAAAACGAAACAAAGATTTTACTTTTTAAAATTATATATGTTAATAAATCATTACGCAAAAATCTTGATAGATAAATAACCAGAGATCTTTACAAAATGGAAATATAAAATTATAAGCAAAAATAACTAAAGGTTTATACATAATTCACAAAGTCCACAAATACAAATCTCAAACCAAACAGCCCAAACCTGCTACAGAAACCAAACTAAAAAAAATCAGAATCTTATTAGATGAATAACCAAAAATATTACAAAATCATAAGTAGAAACAAGTAAAAAATGAGAATATCAATACAAAACACAAATATAAAATCATATAAAAAACTAAATATTTATACAGATTGAGAAAGTTTAGAAATACCAACCTGAAAACAAAAAGCCCAAACCTAAAAAATATTGCATCACAACAGAATGAAGCAAAATTAAAAAATCAGAAACTTAAAAGTTTTATATATAATACAGTTCAAAATAGAAATTTGCTTTAAATATGTCATTAATCTGAAGTACATCACCCAACTTCAGATTGATCCACTTCAATATCCAATAACACCAAATTCCTTGCAAGAAACAAAAGAGCAAATCATTTTAATTAAAGTACAAAAAAACCACCAGAAAATTATAACATAAAAATAAGACAATAATGTGAAAAGATGCAAAGCAAAAGAATCAAATTCATATATTTTTTTCAGCAAATTTGGGCTTTGATCCCTTTCTTTCTGTTTGAGAAACCAAACTGAAAGAATGGGATCACAACCCAAATTCCCCGAAAGAACCAAATCAACCAAGTGCATCAAATAAAAGAGAGAGAGAAAAAAAAAAGAAACACAGCAACGTGATAACATCCAAAAAAAAAAAAGGGGGACTGTGAGAAAGTGGATCGAAGTTAAATGAAGCAAAATTTAAAAATCAGAAACTTAAAAAATTTATATATAGTACAATTCAAACTGTAAATTTGCTTCAAACATGTCACTAATCTAATGTACATTTTACATGATAGACATGGAAAAATCTTATTTATACCAAGAAAAATTAATTTTATAGTAAAAATGCAAATATAAAATTCAAACTGTAAACTTGATTCAAATATGTTAGTAATCTGACGTTAATATATAAATTATTCAAACATGGAAAAAAATTTACATTTACAAACTAAACAACCTATAAACATAAATAGAAAAAGATAACCGTAATCGTATAAAAATGTAAAGAATAAACGCCTCGTAGGGTGGGCAGCGGGGGCCCGCGAAGTGGAGAGTTGGAAAGAATGCAGGCTGATTACATGAAGCCATATAGGGAGGGAAATCGAGAAAGACGAGGCAGAAGCCCCAAGCGCCAAAAAAAGGAGGAGCAGAGAAGAAATAATTCTCCACGACCTAGGAGAGACCATGGGACCCCTTGGGCGAAATCCGCACTATAGCAGGCGGATTTGCTGGCAGCGGCGCCAATGCATCCAGTAGAAAGGCCCATGCATGAAGAGTAAGATATCATGATGTGTACATGGTAGATCGACCGTGTAAGTACCCTAGGGAGGAAACGGCCATGACCATCTCATTCGGGGATGAGGATTGTGAAGTGGTTATGTACCCCCACGACGACGCCTTGGTTGTTACACTACTGATAGCCAACTATACGACCAGGAGCGTATTGGTCGACAATGGAAGCTCTGTTGACATTCTCTTTTGGGACGCGTTTGTTCGAATGGGGATCCCAATGAACAAGTCACGATCATCCCCTACCTGTGGAAAGGCTTTTTAGGAGAAGCTGTTCAACCCATTGGCGCCATCGCCCTTCCTGTAGCAGCAGGGAAAGGTGCCCACACAATTACGAGCATGACTGAATTTTTAGTGATTAAGCCTCCGTCTTCTTATAATGCTCTATTAGGGTGTCCGACCCTCAATGATTTAAAGGCGGTCACCTCTACATATCACCTTAAAATGAAAATTCCAACAGAAGCAGGGGTAGGAGAAGTCCGAGGTGAGCAGACATTGGCCCAAGAATGTTACGTCCAGGAATTGAAGATAGGAGCACTGACGGTATGCTCAGTAGACAATTTAAAAGAACAACTTCCTCCACCACCTTAGCTGGAAGAAGGG
Source organism: Juglans microcarpa x Juglans regia (assembly GCF_004785595.1). Classification (NCBI taxonomy): domain Eukaryota; kingdom Viridiplantae; phylum Streptophyta; class Magnoliopsida; order Fagales; family Juglandaceae; genus Juglans; species Juglans microcarpa x Juglans regia. The sequence continues at coordinate 36,722,626 of NC_054596.1, forward strand.
CAAGACATAGAAACTAGGAATGAGGATAGTTTGTTACAAGCCAAAGCTAACGAGCCCTTGTATATAGTAAACCTGTATCCAGAACGCCCAGCCGCCACCACAAGGGTGGGATCCAAGGTCCCGCCGAAGTATCAGGAAGCCCTGGAACAACTGTTGATCGAGCATAGATATGTCTTTGCATGGAGTCATGAAGAAATGCCTGGGATCGATAATTCGATCATAGAGCACAACTTTTGCATTGACCCAGAAGCAAAGAAAGTACGACAGAAGAGGAGGTCATTCAACACAGAGAAGTGCATAGTCATAGTAGAGGAAATCGAGAGACTCCTGGCGGCGAGCTTCATACAGGAGGCACACTACCCAGAATGGCTCTCCAACGTAGTACTAGTAAAACAGGCTAATGGCAAGTGGAGGATATGCATAGACTTCACCGACCTCAACAAAGCTTGTCCCAAGGAAAGCTTTCCACTACCTCGAATTGATGTCATCATGGATGCCACAGCCGGACACCAATTCTTAAGCTTTATGGACACCTACTCTGGGTACAATCAAATCAGGATGAACAAGACGGATGAGGAGAAGACGACGTTGATAACTGACAGAGGACTCTATTGCTACTAGGAAATACCTTTTGGGCTGAAGAATGCTGGAGCAACATATCAAAGGCTGGTCAATTGGATGTTCAAGTGCCAAATAGGAAAGACTATGGAGGTATATGTGGACGATTTATTGGTGAAAAGTAAGGACGCCGCACAGCACCTAACGGATCTTAGGGAGTCCTTCGCGATATTGCGAAAGTACAAAATGAAGTTAAACCCAGCTAAATGCGTGTTCGGGGTAAATTCGGGCAAATTCTTGTGGTTTATAGCCTTAGAGAGAGGATTAAAGGCCAACACTGAGAAGATAAAGGCCATCTTGAGAATGGTGCTGCCTCAAACCATCAACAACACTTAGAGTGTGACCAAGCCTTCCAAGAGCTAAAGAAATATTTAGCCACCCCGCCCTTACTAAAGCAGCCTAATCAAGGAGAAGTTATGTATGTGTACCTGGCAGTGTCTCCCCAAGCATTGTCAGCTGTCTTAGTGAAAGAAGAAGAAAGGACACAGGCGTCGGTATACTATACAAGCAAGGTCCTACGAGGCGCCGAAGTCAGATACCCGTGGATGGAAATACTGGCATTCTCGCTAGTGGTAGTCGCCATAAGGCTATGACTGTACTTTCAGGCTTACCCAATAAAGGTCTTAACAGAAAATCCTCTTGGAAGAGTGTCGCAAAAATCGACTCCTCCGGGCGTTTGGTCCCATGGTCAATCGAGCTCAGTGAGTTCGAAATCAGCTACTCCCCCATAAATGCCATCAAGGGCCAAGCACTCACAGATTTTGTGGTAGAGTTCAACGGGTTCCCTACTGAAACCACAGCCCCACTGCCGGGGAAACCTTGGTCAATCTATGTCGATGGATCAGCATGCCAAGCAGGAGGCAGAATATGAGTGCATATCATCACCAATAACGAGGCAGAATACTAAGCCTTGATAGCAGGATTATTCGCGGCCCAGGTGTTAGGTGCCAAGCAAGTAGAAGTTAAGGCGGATTCCCAAATAGTGGTTAACCAGGTCACAGGGGCCTACACCACTAATGGGGAAAAACTTAAAAAAATATATTGAGCAGGTACTAGCATTACGCGACCAATTCAAACACTTCTCCATAATACAAATTCCAAGGGCGGATAACTCTGTGGCGGACAAGTTAGCAAAGGCGGCCTCAACCAGAGATGAAGCAGAGTTGTCATGGGAAGTACAGATGAGACTGTTTGAAGTGTCAGCTGTTGAAATCTTGATTAAACAAATAGGACCCAGAACTCCAAAATGGGCCAATGAAATAGAAGAATATCTGGATATAGGAAGGCTCCCCAAGGGGAAGGAGGTGGCAAGAAAGATTGAGAAGAAAGCAGCCTGATTTGTCAAAATCGACGGCGTTCTATACAAGAGGGGCTTTGCTACACCCTTACTCAAGTGCTCTCACCAGAAAAAATGCAATATATACTCGCCGAGATATACGAAGGCATCTGTGGCAACCACTTAGGTGGAAAAGGATTAGTAATGAAAGCCCTGAGGACAGGGTACTATTGGCCCAACGCTCTTAGGGATGCCCAGTTCGCCAGGAGATGCGCCTAGTGTCAGCATACGCCCCGATTCCTTACTGCCCACCAGAAAATTATCATCAGTCACTTCCCCATTGCCCTTTGCCCAATGGGGAATTGACCTGTCGGTCCTTTCCCACTTAGAAAAGGCGAGGTGAAGCACATGGTTGTAGCAGTTGACTAATTCACGAAATAGGCGAAAGCGAAAGCACTAGCTACCATAATGGCTAAGGTCATAACCAGATTTCTATGGAAGAACATTGTGTGTAGGTCCGGGATCTCCAATACAATAATATCAGACAACAAGAAGTAGTTCGACTCTGAACATTATAGGGCGTGCTGCCAAGAACTCAGGATAAAAGTGAAGTCCTCACCACCAAGACACCCAAAGGCAAATGGGTAAGCATAATCAACAAACAAATCCCTACTTGAAATTTTGAGGAAGAAAGTAGGCGATTGAAAGGGCGAATGGGCAGAAGAGCTGCCAGGAGTCTTATGGGCTTACAGGACTTCGGTGAAGACCCCGACAGGAGAGACACATTTTACATTGACATACGGGAGTGAGGCAGTTGCCTCCACAAAAGTCGGCCTACCAACACACCAAACCAGCCACTTTGATCAAGCGGAGAACGACCAACCTTTTAGCGAACAACTATACCTCCTTAAAAAGATAAGAGAGAAAGCAAAAGTATAGAGCATCCTCAACAAGAGAAGAACATAGCAATATTTCAACAAGTGGGTCAAACCGAGATCGTTTAAAGTCGGCAACTTGGTCCTAAGAGAAACAGGATTCACACACAGGATGAAGGGAAGCTCGAACCACAATGGGAAGGGCCTTACGTAGTAACAGCTACTAACCGCCCAGGATCATATCGACTCAAAGATAGCGATGGGAAACAATTGTAGCATCCGTGGAATGCCGAGCATTTAAAAAGGTTTTATCCTTAGAAAGTTTATCTCTCTATTTATCTATATTTATTTCAGAGACAATATTCTGTTCCTTTCGAAATATATGCTTTAGCCAATTATTATGCTGATGAACGGGCGTGATGGTCTAACAAACCACACGACCCTCTCCAAATATCGTAAACGAACAGGCGTGGAGGTCGCAAAGACCACACGACCTTCTCCAAAGATCACCAATGAACAGGCATGAAGGTCGCAAAAACCACACAGCCTTCTCCAAATGAATGAGCATGGAGGTTAGAAAGACCACACGATCATCTCCAAATATCGCCAACGAACAGGCTTAGAGGTCGCAAAGACCACACAACCCTCTCCAAATTAACGGGCGTGGAGGTCAGAAAGATGACACAACCCTCTCCAAACGAACAGGCATGGAGGTTGCAAAGACTATACCGCCCTCTCCAATCGAACGGATGTGGAGGTCGCAAAAACCACACAACCCTCTCCAAAGATAGCCAACGAACGGGCATGGAGGTCGCAAAGACCACACGACCCTCTCCAAAAGAATGGTCTTGGAGGTCAGAAGACCACACGACCCACTCCAAAAATTAGCGACCAAAAGCTGAGTTACACACTCACAATACAATCGAACGGGCGTGAAAGTCCGAAGACCCCACGATCCTCTCAAAAGGTTGCCAATGAAGAGCAAGACTGGGCGTAATGAGCTCCAGCCAATGCACCCCTAGTACAATCCACGAAGGCATAAAAGTTAGGAGACCAAACGACCGCCAAGTCCACGAGAAAAATGCCTACCAAAACACGAGTTTACAGGCAAGCACGAGGGCACAGAAGTATGAGGAAAGACCATATCACCAAAAGAAAAGAACAAAAGCACAAAAAACAAGGCAATGTAAACAAACCACACACTCAGTGGCCAACCAAAACCAACAAACGCATTCCAGGCAAAAAGCAGTAGAATAATGAAGACCAAATTCCAAAAAACGTTTACAAACTAACAAGGATTCACAAAAGCCCAAAACAGGGGCCCAATAGTCATTACAAATAAAAACAAATTTTTTCATCCTTAAGGTGGGGGAAAAGGAAAGGCGTCTGGCATCACATCCCGACCCATTGAATCTGCATATTGATAGGCGGCGGCATCAGGCGTAAAGTTTTCTAAGTTTAAACTCCTCAGGTTAGTTTGGGGGTTGGCCAACAAATGCATTTTCAAAAGTGCTAACCCCATGCCATACCCATATCCAAAAGCCCTGTCCCGGACAGCACGAGCGGCAGAAAGTTGGGGATGTAGTCAAACATTCTCGTTGTTCGCAACAGTCAGCTTAGCGTCTAGCCTTCTTCACGCCACCCTTGACTGGTTCACTTCCCGAGACAACCTCTCCAGACTTGCTAGATTCTTATCCTGATGGGCATCAATCGCAGCACGCTCCATCTTGTACTTGGTGAAAGTAGCCTTCTCCTAGTCCAAGTCAACTTGCAGCTCGGTGATCTTGGTGTCCTTCTCATGACGCTCCTTCCAGAATGCCTCTCTCCTCCCAGCCAACTCCTTCACCACCTTATCATACTCCTTTTCAAAGGAAGCCAAAGCAGTAGCCGCCTTCTTGAGCTTCTTCTCAGCATCAGCTCGGGAGCGCTCAAAGGAGTCCAATGTCCTCTTAAGGCGCAGAACCTCTGCCCGAATGGTGGCCTTTCCATCTCACCCACATGCAAGCCAAAACTGTCGCGAGCGTGGAGGCTCTCAACATGCAAGAGTTCAGACCGAAGGCTAGACAACTCCTCGCGAAGAGAATCAAGGTCAGCTTCTAAGGATTGGATATGACCATCAACCTACTCCAAACAACAACGCAGGTAATTTCTCTTATCCTTGAGGCGGCTGTTCTCTAGCTTGGCAAAGAAGGAGAACTTTCGTCTCTCACGAACCTCCTCTTCCAAACTTGACCTTTCCTCCACGACCTAAGACGCCAGGCTTCAACATTCTACACAAACACAATAAAGTTAGGAGCCAATACACGCCAAAGAAAGCGCCTGCAAACAAGATTAGAGAAAAAGGAAAAGAAGCGTTACTGGGGCCAACATTCTTCTCTGGCGCCTTGTCATTTCTGTAATCGCCTTCGAAGGAGGCAAAGAAGTACGAGGACTGACGTCCTCCTCCCAGGCAACATCTCCCTTTGAACTGACTCCAGCCTGTGCTGGATGCCCCAACGAGAGATCTATGGCTACCGCCCCAACAGGCAGGCCACCTTCGATGTGAGCACCAAACGGCTCACCAACAAACTCATCTTAGCGAAGGTCTGCTCGCCCACTAACCCAATCTTACACCCTATCTTGATCCGTGGGCGGAGTTCGCCGCTTGAATTGGTACAGGGCAGAGAATGCGGAAAGGAACCTAACCCTGCACAAGAGTCTGCACCACCACCTTCAGCTTCAGCCACGGTGTCACTAACTGCAGGGGCGGGAATATCGAGCGCTCCTTCCCCTGACATTGAATTCGCAACAGGAACTGAGGGGAATTTGAAAGGGGCATCTACAGAATCATTTCCATGAGGGAGCTCAAGATCGTAGGCTAATGAGAGATCCTCAAGAGCCTGTTTCATCAAAGCACCCAGGTCATCAAGACCAGGGCTCAACAACGGGGTGGTTTTCTCAGGGGGCGCCATTGGTGTGGCCTAGCCAGAAACAACAACATCCACGCCTGCCCCCTGCGTCATTTTCTCGAGGGAGCCAACAATGCTACTAGACGTCGCGCCCTCAATGCAAGGGCGTTTCATTTTTAGCCCCTAGTTTGGGGAGCACTCTGTTTCATCGAAAGGGGAACTGGTTTGAGCTTTTTTCCCATGACATGGGCGCTGCTAGGCACTGATAAAAATCTGTCAATATTGGAGTTAGAAGAAGGTCGTCTGACCACAGACCGTAGCTGTCGTGGTCCTTCGCCCATTTACAAATAAGATTCACATGATTTTGTTGACTATCAGTCAACTCAAACGACAAATTATAAACTTACTGGTCTTCCACACCTATAATCGAGCGCCAAGAAAAACCTACTGGTCCACTGCTTGGCATTGATGGTTAGAGTAACGCCTTTCAAAGGCCACGAGGTGTTGTCCACACACACGGAAGTTACACAAGTTCCTTAGTAGGGACACCACCCTATAGAAAGACAGGAACCCATTCACTGTAAGATCAGGGTACCTCTCCCCAAGGGGCTCCAGAACGCGGTGGAAGATGACACAAGTGCACATCAACACATGCCATGCTTTACTGTGAAGCTGGGCAGGAGCAAGCTGTAAAAACTGCAGAACATCACGCACTAGGATGATGAAAGGAAGGCGAAGCCCGTTCGTAAGAGAGCAAACCATTAGGGCCACGGTCTCGCCGTAGCCCTCTTTGTCGACATGCCCCCTTTTCGGGACATTCATGTTGACTGACTCAGGAATGCTGAAGGATTCCCTCAAATCGACGAGGTCCTCCACACCTAGAATCGAGCACCAAGAATACCTATCAAAGGAAGTGGGTTGATGGGAGATAGAAGATTTAGGCTTCTACTTGGTCACTTTCTTGGCAGGACTACGACTGACCATTGCAGAAGTCTTGAAGAAAGGAAAGGGGGACACAGAGGAAGATGATGAAGACGAGAGAGCAAAAGGGGACACGAAGGAAGATAAGGAAGATGAGAGAGCAAATGAGAGTAAGGAAAGTGGTGATGGGTGGCGAAACAACGTGTAAAGCACACCCAAGAAAGGTAATCATGGGAATCCTTGGGAATCCGAAAGGTTTGCCAGCGCCAGCGGTTTCATTTGTTTTTGAAACCTCATTAATTGAGCGGGAACAGTTATGGCTGACGTAAGTCACATCTTTCCCAAAAAGGAAATGGTGGAAGCTGGTGCACGCCAATTAGCATGGGTTATTTTCTAAAGAAGACAAAGAGTCAATTAATATAAACAAGTTAGTAGGGTAAGACGCCAATAAAAGAAAGAAAGGCCAAGGCATGGTTATTTAATTTCCCATGTGCCAGCACAAAGCAAATTAGTTGGGTAACTGGAAGGAACATTTAGATCCCTGGGCTAAGCCCATCTCTAAAGCCAAGCCCATCCCCAAGGTCTAGTCCATCCGCAAACTCATGGAGACTTGTAGATGGCTTATGGCTAAAAGCCCTACAGATAGAGGACTCATACAAAACAAGAGATCTCCTCTCCATTTAAAGAAGAGATCACAAAGGATAAACACAAAGAACTAGTGATTAGAGTTGAACACCATCACGCCACATTATGCTATAAATAACTCTGTAGAGGTAACATCATTTGGATCTTCATCTTTTATATACTTATTCTCATACTGTTACTGACTTAAGCATCAGAGTTTACATAAGGCGACTAGTGTCGTCCCTTCATTGCAACAGGTGTCTTTTGTGCAATTGGTGGTGTGAAACACGTCTTTAACAATGTCATTATTTAATGTAGGGATCTGGGTCTAATAATGTTGAGCTACTAGATTCGATGTTGATATTTTTAGACTAAATTGAGAAGGCAAATCAACGCATATGATAGGAAAATGTGAAGATTCTAGGAATTGGGGTGATATTTCTCACATGTGATCAATATTTTAGCTGTAACTTTGGCTACGAGTATCGGAATTGCGCATATGACCCCAATTTGAAAACTGCAAATCATGGTCATCATGCTATGCTTGGTGGTCCCCATTTCAATTCTAAAATCAGTCGTTTTTCCCTCCGAGTCATCAATTTAAGTTATTTTTTTATTTTATGATAATATTTTACTGTCACTTTTAGAGATGATCCTTATAATTCTAACCTGGATCATATTTTTGGCAAGAATCTTATTCTATTATGTATTTTATTTTTAGGCAATAATTGAGATTTTGTATTTTCAAAAAAAATTCTCAAAATCTCGATCTTCCTAGGCTCTAGCTATTTGAATTCGACTTGTAGATTTCAAAATCAGTTTTCAACTTTTATGAATAAACTCTATTTTCAGAATTTTCTCTCGTGTTGCGTATTTTCTTAGTTTCAATCCTTAGTTTTTGTTGATTAACTAGTCGTTAGAATAATCCTTATTTTGTCCGGCATCATTATCTTATTTCGTGAGCTAGTAATATACAAGCTCTATATTGACATGTCAATCGACATGGCCTGTTTGTTTTTAGTCTTTGTCGAAATAAATTTCATGTATTTTTTTTTTTCATTTCTGATCACTTTTTTATTTTCTTTTTTAAAAAATCAATGAATGGTATACAAGTAATTTCTCCAAACAAACTCATCAATTGTATTGATATTGGCAGTTCCCATTTCCAAAAACTTAAGAACATCCAACCGAGGAGGCCAGGCTCACGGGAATTAGGATCACAGAGACAAGGAAGTTAATACAAAAGGGAAAAAAAGCCTTGAAAATCACAGGGCTTTAATTACTTGATTTGCACCCACATCCCCATGCTTGGCACTCCCCGATAAACCACGAACAGCAAGTAGTATCCAGGAGGAGCAACCGCACCCGTCGGCGGGGCTATGACGTCAATTTTATAGGCGCCATGGGAAGCCCTGTCCATATCAAGCTTAGCCAGCTCAAGCAGTCTTTGATTCATGGAGTATCCGTGCGTTGTAAATGGCGGTGCGTACATGGTCACCTTGATGTCTTTCCTCGCCACAAGCAATTTATTAACACTGAATTGCACCGAGAAGGTTTGTCCGTAAGTTAGAGAGTTCTCCGAAGACTGGACAAAGATCTCCGGCCGGTGTTCAGCCAACGCAGGGTCCAAATAAGGCGGCGAGAACTTCTCTATCCTCATCTCGGTGGGGTACTTGGCCTTGAAGTTATACCCTGCATTGGGATTGCTACCTCCTACTAGAACTCTGCCATCGGGAAGTACCGCCGACGCGGAATGGTACATTCGGGGAATCGTGCTGGGTTCAAGCTCCTTAAACCTTTGGTCTGCCGGCTCATCGGGACTGTAAAGCACCGGAGTAAGATTCGGGTCGTCAGCAGAGTACCAAGCCGCCGTACCTTTCTTTGCGCCGTTGAGGATCAGGAGGTCTCCGTTGGGGAGATTCAACATGTCGCCCATGACACGCGCCGAAGGCATGATTTCTTTCTCCCACGAAGCTTCAGGGTTTGTGATTTCAAGCCTGTTACAGTCTTCAAGAGCAGGCAAGAAAGTTCCCTTCTGGGCTAAACCGTAGGCCGCGGGCTTGGCGCCGCCACAAACAATAACCTCCACTGGAATGACCTCATCATTGTTAGCTTCGAGTTTTATAGGGAGAAGAGCAGACATTCCCGACGACGGGTAGTTGCGGGCGCCGCCGTCCAAGACTGGGAACTCTTTGATGATGGCATTGGTCTTAGGGTTTAGGAGAACGGAGCGATTGTTGGCGAAGATGAAGACGTTGCCGTCCGTGGAGAGGTGGACGAAAGGGTAAAGATTATTCTCGTCCAAATCAGAGGTTTCGTCCAGAAAGGGAAACTTGATGGATTTTTGGTTGGAAGCTCCTTCCTGTGGAACGTACTCGTAGCTGTATGACCTCCGGCCTCCAACCAGAATGAAGTCGCCATTGGCTAGCGTTGCTTGTGTAGCATACCTTAAGGCGCAAGGCGCAACAAAATTTAGGTGACGACTGTTAAAAACTGATACTAGAGAATTTATAAAAATAAAAAAATAAATCTACAAGTAATATTGTAAAATAGATTTAACATATTAAATTAAGTAACGTTAATTTATAAATTTATTTTTATAAAATCAAATCTTTACGATTGTATTAATTAACATTTATCTAAAAGAAATTTAAGTAAGCGCATTTTGTTGAAGAAAATAGGAAGTTTAATTTATACTAATTCTGGACATGTTAAGTTTGAATTCGTCACTGTTACTAGTAATGGGGGTCTCAATTCAAATGTATATATGGCATGTCCAAAAGCAGTCTGAAAATTTGAAAATTTGTCAAATTAAAATTCCCGGTCCCAACATCAAAGTGAGGAGAACAAACACTTGTACGTCATTACAAGAAAAATAGACTTTTATGACTAGTTAATTCTAACGAAATAATTATTTGTAACTAATTTTAGTTGTGAATAGTCTTTTGGTTGCAATAAATTAATCATAAAAGTCCGTTTTTCTTGTAGTGTGTATATATATAACCCAACATTTTCTTGAATACTTTTATCCCTAAAGCTTATATACATATATATATATATATATGTATGTATGCACATACACACGCATATAAAGACATATATACCATCTTGCCTCTGCCAGTGCAGTTGGGTATTCTTTCCAATCGCAGTTCTCGCATGTGCGCATATATCTCACAGTTCTTGTTCCCTGTAACCAACCTCCAGTGCTAACCAAGGTCCCATCGGCTGCCAGGCTTCCTGATGAGCACCACGGATCCCACTGAATCTGCAGTTTTACGATTAATTTAGTCACCTCAGACCATACCAAAAAAAAAAAAAAATTTGTAAATTTGGTAAAAATGGGAATATGTGCAACTGGTAAATGAACCTTGAGTGGTCTTAGTTTTGCTGTATCAATATCAAATTCCACTGCATGACACCAACAATCCTTATTCTGCATTCCAGTTTTTTTCCTCCTTATAGGCAAAGCATTGTCCGTTTGGCAACTTCATTGTTGACATGTGAAATGCAGTAGCATCGTACATTATAATCTTCTTGTTGGGAAGTAAGTTTATGTGCATGGCGTTGGCGCCGGAGTCCTTGGAAACCAGTTCCCATAAACCTTGGTAGTCTGTCTTGTAGGCATGGTTTTCCACCTGAGGATCCAACCGAGGAAGACCAAAGTGAGTGGATTCTCCAGTTAAAGGATTTGGGATTGTGAGGCCAAAATGCTTTTCCCCGTTATCCTTTTCGTTAAAATCATGAAATCGGCCTCCTGCAAACTCCTGTTGTGGGAGGAGAAATTGCGAGTTATACTGGGCTGTAACAAGCAAGAGAGATAGCATAAAGAGGGTTGAACTTGAGGCTGCTGCCATTGAGGGTCAAAATGTCTTCAATGGCTGCGCGCCTCTTTGTTTTTAATACCGCAATGCCTGGGGGCTGCATCTTCTTTGCTTTTCCTTATTTCCCTCTCCATCTCTGTTTGTCTTCGGAATTTAAGATTGCAATTTGTCCGTTAAATCTCCCCAAATTTAGTATTCGCGATCGGTTGTTCCTCGTTCAGAGAAGAATTTGCTAATTACAGGCAGAGATCATGAGAAACCTACAGTACTACAAAGGCAAAGAAAACTGTTGCACCAATAGATTAATTGCTGTCATGCACAGACAATATGCCGTGACCCGATTTTCTCTCAGGTACTATATCAGCTTTTATTGAGGTGATACTATATATAAATCCTGCATGCATTAACCAAAACTGTTTCAATAATTTCCAATATTCAGTGGCATAGATTAATATTTACTTATTGCAGGTAGCAATGAAACAGACCTATAATTTCTGCATGTCCAATTTGTAAGTACTTGTACGTGATCAAGTAAATATTAAGGAGACATTAATATATAACAAAATGCAGCGTAAATTAAGCTACATATTAGCTGATTTATTCTCATTCTAAATGGAGCTTTGAAAAAATATAATTAACCTGATTTTTCACTTTTTAGGAAAGGAGAATTAATATATATATATATATATATATATATTGTTGTTTCATGTTTGATAGCTCATGTGCTGATCAGGCTGTGGAATCTGTCCATGCTGTGACCTTAATTTGCATGCTAGCTCGTGGTTGCAGAAATGGAGATTTGTCCGTAAACATCTAGGCCGTTGGGACGCGGGCACAGCACATTAACTTAGGAGTACTTCTACTGCTCGACAAACGTTTTTGCTTTTGCCTTTCTATGTCATGCGTGTTATCCTTCCAGAGATCTACATTAATACCATGACCATCACTCCTGCCGGCCTTCTAGATTTGTTTGGTAAATATATATGCATAGAGTACTTATCGCCACCTACCACGACTAGTTCTCTCAATTTGGTTTCAAACAATTTAATTTGGCGTAGACTAAAGTTTGTTTTCTAGTGCTCATGAAATTGCATTATTAATTACGCTATCCATTAAAAGCAGCTGAAAGCTTTTGACTGGTTTTCCCAGGCCTAATTGCTCTTCAGATATGGTACAGATTACAGAATCCTTTCCCTTCTCGTTTAAGAAAACTAATATTACATTTTATTGCTTTTTGACCAAGGAAAAAAAAAAATTCACAGGCGATCATATTCATAAGTTCATGCTTTCCCATATATATAGATAGCTAGTAGATATTTCAGATCTGTGCATGTCATGCGCGTGTAAATGCATGCACTTAGTAGCGAATCACTTAAATTTGTTTTGTCAATCATCAAAACATGGCAACCTGGCCAGAAGGAAATACCCTGGGTTCTAAGAGAGTAAATGAATAAAAATAATAGGTGGTAATTACAAAAAATCTTTACTTTATTCCCAAGGAATAATGGTGATAAGCTATTTTTTGTCTACTGCACTAAACTTTTCATTGATTGACACTAATGGATACAGCTGCTCTACCATCAATATTTGCAACTAGCATTGCTTAGTCGAGCCATTGATCGATCATAGCTTAAAGCATACTAAAGTAACCAACTTTAAGTAAATTTTTTATTTAGTTTACCAAAGCAGGAAAGCAGGCAAAAACATCAAGATCACACCCCCACGTACCAACTCTTCCCATGGTAAAGACAAATGAGGTTGAGACCGGGTCCAGTAAATTGATTAGGATCATATCATCAGTAGTACTACTACTCAGTTTCCCTCATTCCTACGCAATTGAAAAACCAACTAAAGGGCTTAGGAACTTTAATTTGCCTGAATTTAAGATACCATATATAACCTATAGCGCCCGCCTAGCTAATTGATGAATCTTTCGACTGATCTGATCTCTCAGTACTGATCCCGGCCTCTAGCTAGCTGGGGCCACTAATTTTAAAAAAGAAAACCCTAAAGAGAAAAGTCCTAAAGGGTTTGACTACTGGGGCCATGTTTTCATATCATTTTTCAACTGGTTAAAGAAGAGAGACAAGGAGATCATCAGTAGTACTGCTTCGATTTGCATGGGTCATAGAAACATGTGATAAATGCTATTATCAATATATGTCTGCATGCTCCAAATATTTGCATAAAACGTAACGTATAATATGAAATGATTTGATCTTTAGACATGTTTCAGGAAAAAAATGTTTATGAGCCACACCATTCCGAGGCCGCACGCATGCACTTGTTTGGTATTTTTTCAGCCCAAAAAAATAGCTTTTGTGATCAATTTATTGCGATAAATTTATTGCAATTAAAAGATTATTTACAAGTAATTTTAGTTACAAATAGTCATTTCGCTAGAATTAACTAGTCGCAAATAAACAATTTTCTTGTAATACGAGCAAGGCATAGATCAAATTACTGTTGCATCTACAGTAGATTTTTGTTGGCTAGCTATCATGAGTATTTATGTAAAAGAAATTGGTATAATTTGAATTGTCCTGCATCTTTTGTTGACTCACTTTTGAGCAACAAGACTTGTAATTAATCTTGGTCACATGTCCAAGATTCACACATATAAATCACCAGTGGTTGACCCCAAAGGTGGCTATCTAGTCCAATATAACTCAATGGCGTTCCACACCACTAATTAGGAATCAAGAAGAAAGATATATCGAATCTCAGAGTACTGCCAAATTGAAATCTGCTGGCAAGATGCCTTTTATATATGAAAGCTTGTGCGCGCTAGGCCTTGATATATGTTTATTCATGTCTAGTAGAAAGGAAGACTCAGTTTCAAAGAATCTTAATTAAGTTGATCATGCTTATAAGAATTCATGATATCTTGTAGATTAAAATTTCTTGGACTCTTTAGGCAAATTATATGTAGCTAGGTGGAAGTTATAAGATGTCGCTCGCCAAGATTAGCCCATCTGTTGATCATTAATGGAGTAGTAGTACTGATTTTCAATATTTTTGAAACTAGAAAGTTAGGGTTTCTAATACTAGCTAGTCTTATCTGCACATGATTTCATGTATTAACCTATTCTTTTTTCAATAGCTCGAGTTGGGGATATTGGAGCATAAATTCGCCATTTCCTAATTCAATTAGTACGTAATTGCATCTTCATATATAGCGAAAGTTATCTTATATATGAGGAGAATTTCACATAAAGGCTCTAAAATCCATTCATATATGACAAATTTGCAGATCCATCCAAAGCTGCCGCCCCTCGCTTTTACCATAGATGAGAAACTTTGAAGATTTATCAGTTTCCTCTTGTCCTGTTTGTTCTTGACCCCTTTTTATGATCTTCTTTAATAAAGTTTTTACTATTGAACTGTACATAGGAGCAAGTAAACAGACCATTGAATCTGGTAAAAGTAATTAAATGTTAAAGGTCAGAAAACCTTAACATTACTACAGTACTTATATGCAGTCTGCTATGTAAACTTCAAGAAATAGAGATCAGAAGCTCATCATGGAAAAAAATATTAAGTAGAGAGAATATTAATAATAATGGAATTCTCATTTCTTGACAGTTGATGAACAAGAAGAAAATTTTCATTGTCTTGTACCAAATCATGTACGTAGTTGGATCCATTAACAAGTTCATATTGCCTTCCCAACTTTGTGAACAATTTGCCATTTGATAATTAGCATTTAGAGCCCTTTCGATTGAGAGGCAAACAACAATTGCTAATCAATTAAAGTGACAGTCTGAGCTCCAAATCTACTTCCTGATTGTCACTTGATTCAGAATTCTGACTGCTTGAACCCACAGAATTACTCCTAGGTTTCTTGCTGTTTTTATCTTGCGCGTCCTGTAAGATAATCAATCATGATTGAGCATTAATTATAAGAGGTATATCAATAATATATATAGGAGCTAGCAATCGAGTACCATAGATTTGATTAAAATATTTATGCAGAATTCAATGGAAAAAACTGGATAATTAACAACCTCTAGATGTAGATTTAGAAGGTGTCTAGTCATGCTTGGCTGTGCAAAATGTTGAGCCTCTAAGGTACCACTGGCATTGCTGGGGTCCCATCTGCAAGGATTTCACGTATGGATAAGAAACGCAGCATAAACCGGAATAAATTCCAAGAATAAGCAACTCAATTAATCTAGTTGAACGTATGTGGCTGAATTTGCTCAAGTATTAATTACGAAAATTCAATTGTTGGATTACCTTGCTGTTGTAGTAGGATGGGAATCACCATATCTGATATTTGTTCTTTCATATTCTCCTGGCCCCATCTGTAATGACAAGAATTTAGCTAGCAGATTAATTAGAAACCCCAAAATACATTGGATATACATATATAGAATATTATAAAATCTAATAAATTTCCTTCTCCTTGCAATACTTCATGCACGATTTAAACCCATAAAATTAGATCATATGTGTTCGAGTCCATCTCTCCCAAATTTTTTAAAAAATTATTACATTCTTGCAGATGATGATGATGGTGATTATAATGTAGGACAACATGGTTATATATACTCGGTAGAGAATATATATTTAGGGTTTGTGACAAGAAGCAAGTAAAAAACATTGCAACAAAAAGAAAGATTTCTATAGACTTTTCCATATGCAGAAGGAATTTATGTCAAATTGAAATAGAAGATTCGTTGGAATTGTTGATCAGAAAATATGTCAATCAAAAAGCATGATGTGATGGTGATGATCCTGTATGTATGATGAACACGACTCCATGATAAACATCAATGCAGAACCCACGAGCACATGTACTAGGTGGTGAAAGAGGAATCAGGTCAAACATATAAATATTTTACGCTCACAGCACACAAGATGATCATCCATCAACAAATTAAAAACAAAACGGAAGTTGTATTTGTAAAACGTGAGACCCCATCTGCCGGAGTGATGAAAAGCTAGAGCTAGCCGACATACCATGATGTTGGGGTATTGGAATCCATAAGACGCTGACGACGAAGACGAAGACGATGAGTAAGAAAAAGACGATGATGGTATTGATGAATATTGCGCTCTCATATCCTCCTGCATATTATATGGTTATTGACACACAAAAACTCCATAAGAATATTGTAAAACCCAACAAACTTTGATCACAGAACGAACCATGTACAGCAGTCAAAGCAGTGAGACGTAGAAAGAAAGTTAAAAGATTACATTGTTGAAATTAGTGGGATATGGCCCATGAAGGGTTGGATGGTATGCACAACCCATTTGACCTTGTAATCTGATCTTCTCTAACTGAGCAACTCCAAGACCTCTCTGTGGCTGCTTTGGCTTGTCTGAATTATTCTTCTTTCCTTTCCTTGAAGAAGATCCACCTCTTTCATTTCCCAAGTTTGGCTCTCCAAAATAACCACTGCCCATCTCTTTTCCTGCTATGAGAGAGAGAGAGAGAGAGAGAGAGAGAGAGAGAGAGAGAGAGAGAGAGAGAGAGAGAGAGAGAACCACAGGTTGCAAATCCCAAACTTTCTTCTGCTGAAAAACTTTCTGCCAAGAAGCTGTTGAGAAATCAGAGATCTCCAGTGCCCTTTTAAAGCTGTTTGCACCCTACTAATTATTGCATCGCTGGATCAGATTGTGTTTAGATTTTAATGTTTTATATACTTAGATTTTATGCTTCTTTTCTCCTCTCTCTCTCTCTCTCTCTCTCTCTATCCCCCCTCTCTCTCTCCCTTCTCTCTTGCCTCATTTTGAGAACTTCCATAAATTGATTATAATAATATTAACAATAATGACCATTATTTATTAGTTTTTTCCATTAGATATGGACTTTCGAGACTTCCACTTGATAGCGATTGTCTCTGGTTATTAAAATGCTTTTTTATTTAAAAAAAAAAAAAACTATTTTAGTGTATAACAACTATTCCCATCAAAAGTTCAACAAATATTCCACGTGCCACATAGGCGCGTCAAAGTCACCATTTCCATAACATTTGCAAATACTCTTTATGTATACGTGTTTTAATTGATCTATGTGGCACTGCTCATTGCAAATGAAGCAGAAGTCTGGCCTGCATATTGATGCCAAGTTTTGGTCAAAGTTGAAGAGTGCATGCCACCCTCTTCAGGATGGGTGAGGGGTGGCTTGCTCATAATCTTTGGAGTTTTTTTTTTTTTTTTTTTTAAGACATTATAATTAATAGTCTAGCCCCTAGGAAAGATGTTTATGGTGCTTGTTGATTTCATATATAGATGGTATAATCTTTTGATTTTCATAAATTAGATTGTGATTGATGATGATCATACATATATATATATATATATATATACTATTTTTGAGGAGTACTCTGAGATGGGTAAACCACTTTGCATGTGATGCCCCAGTCCCATGATATTCAATTTGATTTGAACTTATTAATTATAAACCCCCCTCAAAGCCCCAGCTGTAATCTATGAGGAAAGCTATTAAAAAAAGAAAAGCTAATAAAATATGATAATCATGATCAAGCAATATAAAGTTAAGACCCAAATCATATTTAAAATCATGGATTTTAGAAATCTTTTTAAAATTGTATAATTAACTTCATTGGGATTGCATGTCTGATGATGATGAGGGAGAATTCAGAAGATCAGAAATTTCTAAATATTAATGTGTCAAAAGCTGTATCAATCATGAAGAATTTTCATTAATTTAAATGTTGTCTTAAATTATATTTATTAATTGTCATTAATGTGAAATATACAATTTTCAAAGAGGTCAATCCTCGAATTTATATAGTTTCTAGAAATATTGAAGAAGAAGATAACGCTAAATATTTATGGTGAATTTGACCAAAAGGTGGGAGCTAGGCCGGGGGATAAATTGAGGTAGATATCGTGTTATAAATTGCAAGAGAGACCAAATCTAATTGAGCTGTTTCATGCATGATTTGTGGGTCATATTATATGAGTAGTTATGTGGTGGAAAGTGTTCAGAATCCTCCAATTTCTTAAACAGACATGTGAACTCATGCAATTACCAAAGGACCCCATCAATACCTCCGAGTAATTAAAATGAGAAATGTTAAAAATGTTACGGTCATAAATGATCTCACAAAAATAAATCTACAAACTGACATAGTTTTATATGATACATTAAATCTACTTTATAATAAAAGTAATTTTACAATCTAACATACTATATTCAGACACATCAATTTGTGGATTTACTTTGTTGGCTAAAACATTTTTCAAAAACTTTTGCTGCTTTTGAACTCTGTTATATATATATATATATGGACGGTGCTAGCTGGCCACCCACGTTTTACCATTGGGCGTACTGCTAGTGCAAATTTGTAGTTCTTTTTTTTTTATGCTTTTCCTTTAAATATTTTTTTAACATCCTTAGCTATTAAGAAAAAATTAAAAAAATATATACAACTTTATTAATAGTTACTTCCTTAACCACTAAATAAAAAAATAAAAAAATAAAAAGTTAAAATACTCGAGCGGTAACTTTGAGCAGTATTAACATTGAGGGTCTAAGTAGCACTTTCCTATATATATATATATATATATATATGTATATGTATATGTATATGTTGATGTGTCTAATATATGGCCATATATAGGTTCCTAAGCTGCATTTAAATATTACCATCACTTTGTTTTATTTATTGTACGTACATATATATCCCGATCGATTTTGGACTACAATAATTAAATTGGAAAGCTAGCACCATATATATATATATATATATATATATATATATATATATATATATATGCAAACTAGCTATAACTTGCACATATAAAGCTCAAATATTTTAATATCTAATATATTCCATATCATGTAAGAATATTGTAAAAAGGAAAAGGGAAAATCGATCTTTCCGTGTTTTACAAACACATCATGTACAAGCAGCTAGCTAATAAAGTCAATGAAGTGTGGGTTTCTCTCTCTCTCTCTCTCTCTCTCTCTCCTTAGTCAAATATCGATCCTTATAGGTATGTATATATATATATATGTATATGTATCATGATTAAATAATATTTTTTGTGATCCATGTATGCACTCTTTTTCAATGTTAGTTGTTTCGAAACAAGTAGTATAACAGCAATAAACGCCCTAAAATATTCACACAAAAACACGTTGCGTCCTTGCATTTCTGGAACACTTTGCTTCGTCAATATTTGGGGTTTACTTTTATTTTAATTGAAAGGTCGTAAATATTGGACAATTTTAATACGCCATGTTTTTAGAATAGTCTAACAAAAATGTGATCATATAAAGAAACTTCGTTCCAGTTTCAACAGTACCAACAAGTTTTTGGCCCGACTCCATTTCATTCACGAGTTTACAACAAGAGTCTTTCTTTTTATAACTTGATGCAGATAAATATGATAGATATATAGTAGTCCTCTAGCTTCTTAGGAATGGCACATACACTATATTTTATATATATATATATATATATATCATAATTTTCTTTCATCAACGACATGCAATTAGTTATTAAATTCAATGTTGTGAATCAGATGATTCTGATCAGAGCCTTTTTAATACAGTGACTATATATACATATATATATATATATAATTTATTTGCCATTATGGGCTTCTCGTGCCATTCCTGTTGTTTATACTCAGGTACATATATGGTGATGGCATGACCCACTCATATATGAATATTCTTAGTTCTTGATAAATGTTTAAGATAAAATATTTTGATACCGTACATCTCGATCTATACATCAAGATTTAACTGTTAAGATTATATCAGTAATTTATTTATTTAATTTTTTAAGGGAAATTGTATCATTCATTTATTAAAGAAACTTACATTCATGATCGGATACATTTTGGGATGTCCTCATATCAAACATGATATCGTAAATAAAAATATTAATGCATTTGGAACTCCATCACTAGTACATTATTTCCTTTTGTGACTGGTCTGGTCTTCACTATTGCTAGTACTCTTTACAGACAAACTTCTAAGAGACAATACTCTCCGCCTAAACAGAGACTCAATCACACCCTTCATAAAAAAAGATGACTCAACCTTTTACAGACAAACATATGAAAGAATAACTATTTTTTTAATTTATGATCTTCACAATCATAATTAATTGAATCTAGAACGTAAAACTAATGCCGGCAATATTGATAATTTGAAATTGCTGAGTTTTTTTTATACATTAAGAGTGTACGTACTTTTTTCCCCAAGCGTGCTCATACATGCATATATAATAAATATACACACATACGCACAAGTATGTGTGTGTGTGTGTGTGTATATATATATTTATATATTAATTTTACATTTTAAACAAATTAACAATGTTAGAATTTCGAGATTTCCATTACGTGAAGTAAACGTGCGGCGCCATGAATTCTCTGATCGAGCTAAGAAACATGATCGACAAAGAACCCTTGCTTTTATATATATATACCATCCGAGAAAAGGAATAAACAACTTTTTACTAGGAAAAAAAAAGAGGGAGTGGGCCGGGGAGGGTTAATTATAATAAGAATAAAGGAAGAAGAAAACAAGGGATTATGTTGGTTTGATGTGATTTGATGAGTGATGGAGTTGTTAACAAATTAAATAGTATCATAATAAGTAGAAATCAAAAGACAAAAGAAAGTGGAGAGAGATCATGTAGAGAATATATGATAATATCCACTGTAGATTTGAAGGCACATGGAAACTTACAGGATGCATGCATTACTCCACACGATTTGCAAAGCCCAGAAATATATTTAAAATCCCTTACTTGGAATAATCTGTCTTCTACGTGTTCATGAGGAGCCACAGCAAAGCAACCTCATCAGCCTCTCTCACCATTCCCAAATCCAATCCAAATCATCATCAGCCTCAAATATCCCCCACATTCATGTGTAAGATTCCCTCCCCCAAAAAACTTAAACTATTGATCATCTTATACAGCACACGGGGACTTGCACCAAACCCTGCATTGGTTAAGGTTAAGATCAGTGTTTGTGTCATGTGTATGAACGTCTGTGTCTCCAACCTTTTGGATCAGTTTAAACCCAAAAATTAAAAGTATAATAAATATTATAAATGGCAGAATCCTCCAAGATTCTGGAAAAAGATTGATCCGGTATCACATCTGTTCCAATATATAATATGTTCCGATCTTTAAATTCACTGTACCTTTCATAAGATTTTATATGTTACACATGTCGATATATTGCAGCACCTCCTCATTTTTTGAAAATTTATTATGCTTATTTGACCGTTAAAGTTATATTATAATACATATTTTTTTTCATATTTTTCATGCATCTTAAAAAATAGAATTGGACGTTTATTATTTGAAGGTAAAAAGTGTATGATAGGCTAAAAACTCAATTATTTAAAGAAAAATATACTCATCATACATAATTTTTTTAATTTTTAGTTTTTTTTCTCTTCTCATGAATTGTGTGTTGTATGGTGTGTGGAGATGATCATAAGTAGAAAAATTCTTATTTAAAAGGGTAAAAAAATTTATTATTTTTTTCAAATTTCTCTTTTCTAAGCAAAATAACAATATATTTCCTTTCATTAATTAGTGCATGCAGTCTTTCCAAGCTCCCTCCTTTTCTTCCCCTCTCCCTGTTTTCTCACTCTAAGCCATAAATTTGGTACAAAAGTACGTTAACTAATTATGCAAGCATATTTAAACTGGTGATCAAATATTGTAATTCAGACTTAACACCTTAGATGGAATATTATGGGTCATGTTAGGTGAAAAGTGATGCAAAACCAGTGACATAACTTCCTTGATATAGTTTTAGAAAGTTCGCAATCCCTAATCCATGTAATGTTTAAGTTTGGACAATTCATGAACCATTTTGAGTTTGCATGTGTAAAACCAGTTAATGCATGCTTCTGATGATCTCATCATACCAAGAAAATTAAAAAAAAAAACATATAATTACATTTCAAGAATAGTGCTCCTCCATCTTTAAAAGCAATGATCTATGATTTAATTGCTGGTAATCTATCATTTCATTATTGGTAAAGGATAAGGGTGTTTAGGATGAGAAATACTTTAATCACAAAGGAATTAAACAAAAGTAAACTTTCAAATTTACGTATCTTAACATAGTATGCGTCAGATTGTAAAATTACTTTTATTGTAAAGTAAATCTAATGAATCACATAAAGTCAAGTTAATTTGTGAGTTTATTTTTTATAATTCATTTGTAGATGTAACACTTATTTTTTAAGATACATATGCTTGATAGAATTTATCTTCTAATTTCTATGATCTTCTACAACTGATAAAAGAGTGAAATGAGAATAATAACAGGCTTTTCATGTGATTAAGTAGGATGCAATTGGTGTATTAGTTTGCTAAGAACAAAGCTAGCATAGTAAGGCATGGGCCTCAATTAGTTGGAGTGACATTTTTTTAATGGATCTTTACTATAAAAAAAGCTTTTGGGAGGACCCATTCCTGATCACTCTTAATTATCTCCCAGGATAGTTAAGTGAGTTCTTTTTACTCAATATTTTATTCACCTTGTTTTACCTACCACCATTTTACTTTACCTATTCATCTATACCTTTTTTTTTTTTTTTTTCTTTTTCTCAGTCTTCGTCTACACTATCACCATGCCACCAATACCACTACTATTTTATACATGATTTAGATCTATTATTTATATGGTTTTCCAACAGTATCAAGGTTTAATCCTCTATATCCAAACTTTTTAATCCAAATCTAACTTCTTCAAATCTAGATATTGCAAAATTAAAGTCATCTTCTCCGTTCCTCCAGTTTAATAAAGGAAAAATCATCTAACCATAAAAAAATTACACAAAAGCAATCTCACAAACTAACGTTGCTTGATGTGGGTCATCATATTATAAAGTTACTTTTATTATAAAATAAATCTAACAGATTAAATGAAATCACGTCAATTTATAAAATTGTTGTTATGTAATTTTTTTGTGGAAGTAGCACTACTCTAAAAAATAAAGTGCAATCTAACCCAAAAAAAAAAAAAAAAAAAAAAAGAAAAAATGAAAATGAGACTGGGAGGTGAGACCACATCATGAGTAGTCCTAGCTAGCTAGTCCTATGATTTCTTGGCTTTGACAATGTTCATTACCAAACAAAAATTTGCTTGTATATAATGTAGAGAATGTCATAAAATTATACATGATTTTTTTATTGTTCTTATTAGGTGATTGTGGGGGACTACTCACCACCTTTTTAATAACTTAGTAATTTAGTTGATTCTCAATATATATATATATATATATATATATATATATATATATGCACATTAAAACAAAAAACCTCTATATATAGGTTAACACATGCAAGACTCCCTAGCTCTTCTATACTTGGAGATCAGTACTACTACTAGGGAGAGCAATATTGATAAATAGGTTGTTCAGAAGAGAATACATATAACATAAAATGAATAAATCATTAGTAATATTGTAACCCTTTTATGACATATAGAACACTAATTAATAAATTTTTTGAAGAGAATACATTTCGCCCTCAAATTACACCCCTCCCGTAATATCGATTTAACTGTTAATATCCCTTTTTAACAACAATAACCTTGCGGAATCTGCCGTTTTGGTACACACTAGCTAGTACTTTAACTAAGCATGAATATTAATGGTAATTAACAGATATATATTATATAATATGTATAGGTTGTGGTGGTTGGATGATATCATGTGGCTATGTACGTACGAGAAATTCTAGCTAGCTTTAGGTGATGACTAAGACCCCATTCATGATCTTGAAATTATAAACCCAGGATTAAGTTATTAAATAATTAGAAGCATATATATATATATATATAGAGAGAGAGAGAGAGAGAGAGAGAGAGAGAGAGAGAGAGATTTCTAGATCTCTTGGGCTAGCGTTACACGACCTCAAAATAATTATATTAATATCAATGATTCCCTGTTAAGCTTATAAGCAGCTAGCGAGATTTTCTTCCATTTTTTTATTTCATAATATATATATATATATATATCTATAACTATACAAGTGCATAGCTACCTATAATTGGCCCATATATTATATGCATATAATTAATTAATTAGGATTATCTGTGTTGTTACAACTGGAGATGGGGACCTTGGGAAAGTACAAATTGAAGCTCCTGAACCACGTGTGGAGATGCTATAGAATTCAACACTTGGGGGGAGCCCCCTCTTTTAATTTATATATATATATATATATATATATATATATATGAATTACGCGGTCTCTGAAAATAAACCCATTTTTTTATGTAGAGGACCCCACTCATGACTTGGAAATACGTAGCACAATTAATGCATATGGTCCCCAATGTCTCCTGCTCCTTTGAGAATACCATTCACAAAACCAACATCCCCAGTGCTCCTACGATCTATCTTGGATATGGTTTCTGATGTTGGTTTTTTAATCCATTATGATTAACTTAATCTCCAATTTTAAAACTCTAATAATATGTATTGAATCATCATTATTTATACTGTTGTCTGACAATCATATATATTAAGATCATCATCATCTATTAATTAATGTATATGTACACCCAATTATATGGTTTCTGCATGCACCCACCCCAAAGGAGAAAAAAGAAACCTTACATGATTTATGCATGGTTATTAGAGAGAAAGACCAGTCGGTGGGTTCCAAAAGCTAGAAACGACTGAACACTTAACCACAGTACCTCAGTACCCATCCTGCTCGCTCAAAAGCTGCAGCAAAAGGTTGCTGATACAGCAACGGGCGGGGTCACCCTCCCATGTGAGTTATATGCATATAGATAGTTCTTTAGTTTATGTATGGCAGTGGGAATTTAAATTAAGCAGTATATATCTATTTACTCTAAAGTATACGTTTAATATATACATGATTGAACATCATTATGGGACTGATTTAAACTAAATTACAAGTAGTAGTCATGATGTCATCTTCCTCCATGATGAAAAAAGTATTTGTAGTAGTTCCAGTACTCATGCGTTACTGTGAATCTTTTGGAATTTCCTCAAGGTTCATGAATCTTGGCGGGGGATTTGCTTTTCCTCATGCACAACAAAGTAACACGCATATTATTAATGTTTTGGATTACAAGAAAAGGATTAGTCTACATGCATGCATGATGCATGCATGTGGTCATATTGCATGAGTTGTACTTTTACATAAGTTCACACTTAGGTTGTCCCCATTAAAATGACGGTAGAAAACTTCAACTTCCACCTGATTTACTGGATCTTGTTTAACATTTATTGTCGACCATTTTTTATTAATTGGGGGATCAACTAATAATTAAAAGGAATTAAGACATAAAAGAGGACAAAAAAGAATGCATGAATGATGAAAAGAAGACTCATACGATCCGACAATAGAGAAAATAGCCTTGAGAGAAATTCATGTTGGAATTTAATGTCCCACATGACATGACATGGATGCCAGTACTATTACATTTCTACTTACTTAAGGTTATCTAAGAAGAGGAGAAGTGATTTCATATTAAAACTCCTACTTTGATAGGAAGTGGAAATATTGTAGTTGAAGAAGGAAACCAGCCCTCTGTCTACCCTATTATAAATATATATGCATATATGCCCATCAGATTATGAATTAAAAAATTCCGAAGGGTTAAGTGAGAGAAACCGTTTAATTTCTAGGGTTAACGTTATTTTCATATGATTTAGAGTAGAAAAGAGTTGTGGCTATGAATTCCAGTATGTTCTTTATACATATTTTGATTTAGTGAGAATCATGCAGATAGTCAAGATCCTAGACATATTTTACAATATTATATATATAGATTGTTTATTCTAAATAAACTTACATGTGCCTGGTATCAGTGCATGATGGTTCTGACTTTCGTGGTTTTCCATTATGATCATGTATAGATCTCGATGTCTATATACTATCGTCTTTTCTTACCTTAGATTTGTGCCGCTGGTAAGTTTTAACGAAAAGCTTATCTATTTTATTCTTTTCTTTGGCCATTTGCCAACATGAAGCACGACTACCTTTTGCATTATGAAAAAGCTGCATGTATTTGTATAGGACTCTAATACTTGAGTTGTAGAACATGCTACATATATGCTTGAGATGTCTGTAATATAATATTCTCATTGAGTAAAAACTTTGGTGATCATGATTTCTTTGATTTAAAATTTCTTTGATTATGAAATTATTACTTACATGATTACTTTGAATAAAGTATATATGATGTTTTAGCTTCTTTGATATTGATTCTTTTATTTTATGTGTTGAGGATATAATATATATACATGAATATCTTTGCTGATCAATTTTAGTAATATATTACAAATCAATTATTAGTTGTTTTGCGACGCCATTTTATGGTAAGGCTTGGTTATCACCAAACTGACCCAATTAGAAGGGTTCATAGATCTCAAGCCATTTTTTTTTTTTTTTTTTTTTTTATCTTAATACCAATATCTCAAGTACGATCATGGAATTCCAAACTTTTAAATGATTTTTTAATTGCTTAAGTTATTTTGGATTGGCTAAGAGGCGTAACACATTTTAAGTGATTAATAAATCAAAGTACATAGAATAATTAGCATGCATCTTTAATTGAGAGTTGGCATCGGATATCCAAAGGTAACCGACCTACTAGATTATTGATGCATCTTTAATTCTTTTTGCTAGATGAAAGAGAAGTAAACATAACGATTATTGATGCATCTTTAATAGTATGTTGTAAATTTTACCCAAAAGTGAAGTTGCTGCAATACTACTTAATGATTAGCTATTATTTTTAACAACTCAAAGCATTAATGTTGTGAGCATTTATTTTTATTGCAACTTCAGTTCTTGTTTCGCTTCATTCGCATGCTCCATCTATTCTGATCTTTAATGGAAAAAATTTCACAGACTGGTATGAACAAGTCCAATTTCACTTTGGTATCCTGAATTTTGATTTGTCACTCTGGATTGAGAAACTTTCTATTACTGGTTCAAGTAGTGTGGATGAAAAGGCTTTATATCACTCTTGGGAGAGATAAAACAGATTGAGCATTATGTTATGCAAATAAGTATAGTGAACAATATGAAGTGAACGCTTCCTAAATCATGTGACACTGCTAAGGAATTCTTTAAAACTATGGACGAACATTTCCATTCACTAGATAAGTCTCTTTCTGGAGCATTGATGGCAAAACTTACCACCATTAAATTTGGGATAATAATAGGATTACTACCCATTTACTACTCTTTTTGTATTTGATTTTTTTTAATTTTTTTTATTTTACTTAATGGTTAAGGAAGTGACTATTAGTAAAATTATATATTTTTTTAATTTTTCTTAATGGTTAAGGATGTTAAAAAAATACTTAAAAGAAAATGATAAAAAAAATATAAAAAAAACTTCAAATACACTATAAGTAGTAAATGGGTAGTAAGAGGGTAGTAACCATATCATTACCCTTAAATTTGATGGTACGTGGGATGCATGAGCATACCCTTGAAATTTCAAATCTTAGTTGCTAAATTAAAGGCTCTTGGGATGAATGTGGATGAGTTTTTTCTTGTACTCATTTTGATTTCCTTGCCTCCTCAGTATTGGTCATCTCAAATTCATTACAACACTATTAAGGATAAGTAGAATGTGAATGAATTAGCCAGTATGCTTACAAAATCTGTTAGAGCATGGATCATAGCAGACATAGCCTTTGTGTGAAACACTACAACTCACAAAGGCACACTTAACAGATTGAGAAGATAATTTATGATGTTCACGGGATGGCAAATGAACAAAACAAACATAACTAAAATTATGCATATCAAGATAACTAGGATGCTGATGATAAAGACGCAAGTAAGGAGTTTCAAAATTCAAGGCACTGGAAGGCAATCTATTAACTAAATAAACTGTCGTAGACAAGGCCTCAACCCAGAATTTAGGCAGAACAGAAGATTGAAGCAACAATATACGAACAACAACCAACAAATGTCTTTACGTTCAACAACAACATTTTGTTGAGATGTATAAGGATAAGAACGTTGAGAAACAATGCCTTTTTGTTGGAGAAAATCATGAAATTCACGAGACATATATTTGTCACCTGAATCAGACCTTAAAATTGTGTTCCCTGAAAATTAAGTCTCAACATAGGCGATGAATTGTTGAAAGACAGATAAAACCTCATATTTAGAACGAAGAAAATAAATCCAAGTATACTTGATATAATCATTAATGAAAGTGAAAAAGTATTTATAATTTACATGTGAAATAACAGGAAAAATTCCCCACACATCACTATGAATCAAATCAAAACAACATTCAGCATGACTACCATGAGGGGGAAATGAAAAAGACTTACTTTTACCTAATTTTCATGTGGGGCAATCAAAAGAAAGATGAGATAAAAATTGATCTTTATTGCCTAACAAACTAGAGTTTACTAAATGAGATAAAACAACAGAGTTAGGATGACCCAACCATTTGTGTCATACTTCACCCTTATTGTTTACAATTGTACAAGCTAAAGAAATAACATCAGGAATGGAGAAATGCAGAGGAAACAATCGTCCAGCATTAGGCCTCTTCACGAGTAACTTCTCTGACACTTGATCCTACACAAGACAACCATCACAAGAAAAATGAACATCATAGTTGTTATCAACATCATAGTAGAAATCTTAGGAGATACAAAAACATCTTTAATTGTGAAATTAATATCACCAACAGCATGAATAGCTAACCGACTACCATTAGCAATCTGAGTGTGTGACTATCCATTATAAGTCCAAACATTCTAAAAGTAGCGGAAGAACTAGTCATGTGATTAGACGTACCAAAATCAACAAGCCAAAATAAGGATGGTAGTCAACTGTTACCTTGGAGCCCTAAGGCGAAAAAGGTTGAAATAATCATCTACTAGACCATTCAGGAGTAAGAGCAGATGCATCACCAGCAATAGCAAAATTAATGGAAGAAGATGGACCTACAGTAGACTGATAAGCATTAGCCTGACGATTATGGGGATGAATTGGACATTCTTTGATAATATGCCCCGGCATCTTATAGTAATTGCAAGATTTTCGCACATATTGAGTAGCAATATGGTCGTAGTCCTTGTAGATGAAACATTGAACTTTTCACATGTCTCGTCCATTGCCTTTCTCGTGAGCAGCATAAGCCACTACATTTGGTATCATTTTGTCTTGCTGGTAAGTGGCCTGTGTGGCAAGATGCAGTTCCTCACGAAGTAACTCCCCAAAACAAACATCCAAAGAAGGTAATGGATCATGATCCCTCAAACTGGAGCGAGTGGCCTCAAATTCAAGTCGTAACTTTATTAAGAACTGATCTCGCTTGCTTTGTTGATGAACTTCCTGCACAATACAAAGAGAGTCTTCTGGTACCTTGCATAAATCATTTCAGTAAATTCTCCTCATAGATTATGAAACCCAAAAAAATAATCTTGAATGGAAAGATCGCCCAGAGTGTAACTGGCGATCTCATACTCCAACTGAAAATGCCGAGCAGAATTGTCCTAATTATACATTTTCCTTAAGTACTCCCACATAGACTTAGCAATCTTATATGGCTTCAGATTGAGAATAAGAGGATCAACAGATCCTGAAATTCATGTCATCACCTTAGCATATTTGATCTTCCACTGAGCCAACTTATGAAGCTCAGTAGGAGCGGGATCACTACAATCTATATGACCCCATAATTATTTCCCATAACAAATAAGCGAAATTGAAATTTCCAGGCAGAATAGCTTTTACCCGTTAATTTCACAGCAAAGGAATCTGAAGACATGATGCCCGTAAAAGAAAAGAAAACACACAAGTCCAACTAAGAAAAATATTTACCCAATCACCACATAATATGCCAACAGAAGCCTAGCACATGCAAACTGAGCCATCATATGTGTGCCAACCACCAGAAAGCTAAACAGAGGATGCCGATAGAACCACAACCAACCAAAAGAAGGATGTCAACAACCAAAAATCTTCACAGAAAATGCCAACAAAAAAAAAACAAAAACAAAAAACAAAAGATCACTAAAATCCCAACAACGACAACCACACAGAAAGTGCCGACAGTATCAAAACTATCACCCACCAATGAAAAAAAAAATTGTTCATGGGAAGAACTGAGAGGATTTCTAAGTGATGGCTCTGATACCATGTCAACTAGATTGAATACCTCATTTGTGAGGATTTCTTTTCATAATAAAAGCATTGTTGTGCACATTACAAGGCTTGAATCAAGCTATTTTCAGCAATAGAATCTATCTAAATAAGGAAACTATGACTAATTACAAGGTCTGTATAGCTATAATACATGTCATACATGTACACTTAAAGAAGGGAAGTCGTATGTTGTCTAGCCAAATAAGGAAACTATGACTAATTACAAGGTTTGTAAAGCTATAAATACATGTCATATATGTACACCTAAAGAAGGGAATTCCTATGATGTCTGGCCAGCACATATCCCTCTGACAATATAGACTATAGTAGTATTGTTAAATTCAATACTATACTAATATGTGTTAATTATTATAAAATAAGTGGGTATACTATAATATAAATAAACTAATAGTTTTAGTATATGTAACCATCATATTATTATTAACATATATAATCAAATATATAAGTAAGTTAGACACTAATATAACAATATGGAATTAGACACTATAGTATTGAAATAAATTAAACACCACTACACTACTTACTAGTAGTTTAGTATAGAAATAAGATTAGTATAATAAGTTTATCTCACTAATTATACTATAGTAAGTTAATCTCACTAATAACTAATAAGTTAATCTCATTAATAAGTTATATACTAGTATAATTAAATTACAATGAATTAGCAATTATTAATAATAAATACTAAATTCTAACAATTAAAATTAGTTTTGAAAAAATTATAAAAACCATAAATAAAAAAACTTATGGATAAAAGCCTAAGACAAAGATTGGAAAAATTGGATTGAACTAGTAAAATCGAAAGTTTCGGTTTCAGCAATGAATCATTCTGGTATCAGTTCTCCAATTCTCTAAACCGTAAACCAGTTCGGTTCTATAAAATACATCTAAAACTGGACGAACCAGACCGGTTACACCCTTATCTATGTCATCTTAAATTTAAAGGTTGCACGCATGCAACTTTTGGATGCCTTATGCAAGAGAATAAAGGGATGAATAACTTATTCTAGCTGCAACCTAATACTGGACTTTTGTATTTTAATTCAATGTGATGCCATGCCAGTAATGCCTATCTTCAATAAGCAACATTTCCCTCATTTCTAGAATTGCATTTACAACAAGGAAAAAATAATATTGCTTACAAGATTCAGTTTGTCAATGAACTGCACTAAACTTACACCATCCACCCAGAAGTATCTGCTACGTCTATCACATTCCATTACATTGTTGACCCAACATATAATGGGATGTTCTTTGCATCATATATATACATATATAATCAATAAAAGATCAGTCACGGGAACTAATGATGTGGTGGAGAAACCAGTTTCACTCATTGCAGATGAAGATTTTGGTGTAGCATCAAAAGTTCCTCCCAATACAGTTGCAATATTTAGCGAAAAGTCCTCCAATAAATCAGACCCAATCTTACTCCAACTAAGTCCAAACAGCCAAGACCTGTTAGGAAAGTGAGATGCCACCTATGAAGAATGAGGAACTAATTCTTGGTGCAGCTTTTATAGATCCAGCCTTTTGCTGCTTTTGTTGATTATGGAGCTTTCACCAATGGCTTGGTTCATGTTTCTGGGTTGAGTGATAACTATGTTAAGGATGTTGGAAGTATTGTCTCTATTGGGAAAGAGGTGAAGGTGAAACTAGTTCAAGCAAACATGGAGACCGAACAGATTTCTCTCACCATGCATCAAAGTAATGATATTAGTAACGTGCAGCAAAGGCAAGTTGCTCTTGCCAGCAGTGATACTAAGGCGGAGCTGCCAAAACAAATACTTCAAAAACCAACCAAAAGAGAGGAGATGAAACGAAGCTCAAGATTTTGTACAGGGTCAGGAATCTGATGAAGGATTTGGAAACCTTATGAGGAACTATTCACTACAAGTTCGCCAAGAACTCAGTGTCTGGGTGTTCAGTATGATCTCAAAAGGGTAGGTAACCTTGACAATGAAGAGAGAAGATGTTAAAATGTTGGACTCAGAGCTAAGCCAAGGGTCTATCCATGTTGCAACAAACCCTTTTGTGTTGGCCTTTCGTAAGAATAAGGATATTGCTGCATATTTGGATGAGAGGCAGATATTGGAGAGAGGTGCCGAAAACCAGCAATAAAAAGTCAACCAAAGCAAAACTAAGTCTGATTGTGACATCATGATTAATCATATAATCCTGAATCGCATTCCCATTCCTAAAAAGGATATTTTAGAGTATGAAATGAGGATGGACGAGCTCTTGGATAGACACTTTTGGCTAATGAAAGTTTTAGGCATTAGCAAAACTGAGGAATGGTGTCAGTGGTATATTTTTTCTTTATAGATGATTCACATAGCAGTAGTAATCTCTTACCGTTCGGTTGTCTTTTCCAATATTAACTTCTATTTATATATGGACTGTATGTTGGTGTATGCAAGAAGCAAGGTGTGAAGTATATTTTTTTATTGAGAAGAGAACAATGGATTAATGAAACTCTATTTTTTTTTTAACTTATGCAAAGCTGCTGCACCTGCAGTTTTACACGTTTTTTTTCTCTCTACACCATAGGTTGACAACTACATATATTTATACTTGAAAGAGAATTCTAGATAGATCTAGTTAACTTTGAGAATATCAAAAGTCGTATCTAGAAATACTAGAAGTTATTTTCTCCAGAAACTTCTATGCAAAATTACAAATTAACTTCCAACACCCCTTCTTAATTTGTAATTTTTAAATGTTCCTTGAATCACTCACACTTGTCAACTGTAGTTGCTTTGTTGAGAATGTCTGCTGGTTGATCATTTGTACTGATGAATTTCATCTGAATTTCTCCTTGATTAACCAGATCTCTAATAAAGCGATGCTTGAGTTCAATGTGCTTTGTTCTTCCGTGAAAAATGGGACTTTTAGTCATTACAATCGCTGACGTGTTGTCACAACAAATGATCGTAGGCTCTTCAACCTTTTGGTTCAAGTCTAAAGTATCCTTCTTATCCATATAGCTTCACATGAGGCATTTGTTGCTGCAATGTATTCGGCTTCTGCAGAGGATAAGACAACTGTCTTTTGCTTCTTTGAACTCCAAGCAATACTTTTGAACCCAAATAAAAAATGTAGCCTGATGTGCTTTTTCTATCCTCAAGTGATCCAGCCCAATCACTATCAGTAAAACCAACGAGTTTGCTGTCAATTTTGTTCTTGTACATAGTGCCAAGTTTCTTTGTTCCTTGCAAGTAATGAATGATTCTTTTTGCTACTGCATAATGAAACTTACTGGGCTGATTCATAAACCTTGATATACTAACAAAATGAACAATATCTAGCCTTGTATTTGTGAGATAAATCAAGGAACCAACAAGACTTATGTAAGCCTTTGCATCTACTTTCTCTGCTTCATCATTTTGCTGCAGTTTTTCATTAGGTGACATAGGTGTAGACACTGGCTTACATCCTATCATATGAAATTTTTCCAGCAAGTCCTCAATGTGCTTTTCTTGACAAATAAAGAATTCACCTTTTGTTTGTCTTACTTGAATACCAAGAAAGTATTTCATCAATCCCAAATTAGTCATCTCATATCTTTCATCATAGCTATTTTAAAATCTTCAACCATCTTCATACTTATGCCCATATAGATCAAATCATCAACATATAAGCAAACAACTAGAAAATCTCCACTACCTTCATGCTTAACATACAATGATGGCTCATTTTTGCTTTTTTGAAATCCTTTTTGGCGAAAATAGCTATCAATCTTGTTGTTCCATGCTCTTGGGGCTTATTTTAGGCCATATAATGCCTTTCGAAGTTGGTACACTTTGTTTTCTTCACCTTTCTTCAAACAGCCATTTGGTTGTTCTACATATACTTCTTATTCTAATTTAACATTTAAAAACTTTGACTTAACATCAAGTTGAAACACTTACAACTCTAATTGTGTAGCTAAAGCCAAAACAGTTCTAATTGTTTCCATGCGAACTATCGATGCAAAATTTTCATGAAAATCCACTCCAGGCAGTTGTGCATATCCGTTTGCAACCAAACGTGCCTTGCGCTTTTGAATTGAGCCATCTTCATTGAACTTGGTTTTATAGATCCACTTCAAACCAATCACATTTCTTCCGTTGGGCAGATTCACTAATTCCCAAGTGTGATTTCTTTCAATGCGAGCTATTTCCTCATCCATGGCTTTTGTCCATACATTTTCTTTTACAGCATTTTCAAAAGTTTGTGGCTCACAAGAAAAAAATGCAAATTCACAAGATTGGTACACATCTGACAATGAACGTACCTATCTTGGAGGACCATCTGAATCATATGAATATGGACTTGTTGAGGATGTGCTTGGAGATCTTGATGGTGTTGTGACATGTATTGGTGTTTGGACAAAATCTGGACTTTGCAGAGAACTTGTATTTTCCTAAGTCTTTTCTAATGAAGGAAGCTTGAAATTTGTGGTCTGTTGGAGATTATCTTCACACTCCTAAGTCGTCATTTAATAAAAAATAACATCTCTTGAAATTACCAGCTTCTTTATATTAGGATTCAAAAGGCAATAACCTTTAGATTCATCACTATAGCCAATAAAAATAAAATTTTCCCCCTTTCATCAAACTTCTCTCTTTCTTAAGAGTGAATGTGAGCATATGCGATGCATCCAAACACTTTGAGTTGATCTACCAATGGCTTTTACTTGTGACAAGCTTCAAATAGAGTTTATTGTGGATAGCCTTTGTTGGAGAGTGATTGAGAATGTAAATTGCTGTGTTGACAGCTTCTGCCCAAAGTTTATTGGGAAGTGCTTTTCCTTTAAGCATACTCCTAGCCATTTCTTTAATTGTTCGATTTCTACGCTCAACAACTTCATTTTGTTCTTAGTGTCTTCATTTCATAGCCACTTTGCCTTTCTACTTGAGCTTTAAATTGAAGAAGAATGAAAAAACTTCTGGTTTTTTTTTATCAAAAAGTAGATCCACATCATCCTTGTATAATCATCAACAAACAAAAGAAAATGTCTTTTGTTATTTAAAGATGGAGTTCTAGTTGATCCACATATATTAGCGTGCACAAGCTCTAAAGGAACACAAGCTCTCCAAGTTGTCTTTGGAAATGGAAGGCGATGCATTTTGCCATATATGCACCCTTCACAAATATGGTCATTTTTTTGTATCGAAGGAAAGCCAAGCACCATATTTCTTTGATTCAACAATTGAAGGCCTTGATAATTCAAATGACCATATCTTAGATGCCAAAGATGAGATTCATCTACACTACTCTCACTTTTTAATGCCATTTTCTCATTTGATGTCATGCTAAGAGAAAAAACATTATTTTGAGACATGCCTACCTTGGCCACAGTCAAATTGTTTTTCTTATCATATATTGTGCATTCACCATCATCAAATAGTAAAGAATAACTCCTTTTGAGTAGTTGACCAACACTAAGGAGGTTTTGGGATAAACATGGTACATAGAGAATTTCATGAATAAATTTTCTACTACCTCCATTAGTGTGGACAGCAATGATACCTTTACTTTCAACATTTTTTAACTTTCCATCTTCATGCTTTACTTGAGAAGAAAAGTTGGGGTCAAGTTCCAAAAAAAAAATTTGAATTCATTTTATCTTTATAGATGATTCACATAGCAGTAGAAATCTCTTACCGTTCGATTGTCTTTTCCACTATTAACTTCTATTTATATATGGACTGTAGTTGTTATATCAATGTATCACCAACTCTTATCAAGCAACTGAGTGAAGAAATATTGAGCAGCCTACATCATCTTCCACTCCTTGAATGACTCAACAACACTCCACCACCTCAACTGCTCCTTCAGGATGCTCCATCACCTCAGTTGCTACTTGAGAATCTTTTGGAATTACTTAGACTAGGTTGGTGCCTACCTCTGGGTACGGTTGTATTATTATTGTAGACACGATGTAACAAACTCTGTGTAATGTGCAATGGATTGTAATGCATACCAACTGTTTGAGAATATTCTCATAAATAGGTGAAGGTCGTTAGGATCTCTTGTATATATATACGAATTGTACACAACTATTCAATTAATGAGCAATACAAAACATTCCTTCCTTCTAAACCTCTACATGGTATCAGAGCATAACCATGACTAACGTCCCTCCCTTTCTCCCTTGATTACCAATCCTTCCTCATGGCCGATGAAGGCTCATCCTCTGAAAAAGAATCATCCATCTTCACCACCTTCCAACTTTCAAGTAATTTCTCCCATATTCTCTGTCAAACTTGGTTCTGATAATTACTTGCTCTGGCGTGCCCAAATCATTCCCTACCTCCATGGCCAAGACCACTTTCACTTCATCGACGGCTCCACTCCTCCTCCCATCCTTCCTACTGCCTCTCCCTCTCTGTCCAGTCCTTCTCCCCCTCAAACCAATCCAGCCTATCTGCAATGGCGTCGCACTGACCAACTTCTTCTCAATGCTCTACTTTCCTCTCTCACTGAACCAATCATTGCCCAAGCCATAGCTTCCCGCACTTCCCGTGAACTCTGGGTTACTCTCGAAACAATATTCACCTCCCAATCTCATGCTAA
The DNA here is from genome assembly GCF_004785595.1 of Juglans microcarpa x Juglans regia. Taxonomy (NCBI): domain Eukaryota; kingdom Viridiplantae; phylum Streptophyta; class Magnoliopsida; order Fagales; family Juglandaceae; genus Juglans; species Juglans microcarpa x Juglans regia. Next base: position 36,759,373 of record NC_054596.1, read on the forward strand.
AATTTTTCAAATTCGTCATCAACTTACAAACCTCGAAAAAAGTGCTCTCTCTGTGACTGACTACTATCGCAAAGTCTGTCTTCTCTCCGACACCATGGCAGCAGCTGGTGAGCCTTTCCGCTACTCTAAAGTCTTTTCGTATTTACTAAATGGTCTCAACTCTGACTATGAATCCTTTGTTGTCTCTGTTACTACAAGATCCACTCCTATAAGTTTAGCTGAACTATTCAATCTTCTTCTCACATTTGAAAGTCGTATCTCCCTCACCTACATCCAACATGGTCTTCTTCCAAATCCCTCTATCAATCTCACTACCACATTCACAAATCACAGTGGTAACCGTGGGGTCGAAACAACTATCATGAGGGATGAAATAATAGTCGTGGTGGTCGCCCTCCTGGTGGCCGCTTCACTCAAGTTTCTCAATCCTCTTCACAACAGCTCAATAAACCAACCTACCAAGTCTGTAATAAGGTTGGTCATGTCACCTTGTAGTGCTATCATCATTTCGACCAAGCTTACCAGTTTGAGCCCCCACGATCTCTCTCTAATCACTACACTAGTTCTCAGTCCCTTCTGATCGTCAGTGGTATCCTAACTCAGCTACAACAAACCACTTCACCTCATATCTCCAAAACTTAAATCTCTATCTGGAGCCATACCTTGGTCCTGAACAAATTCTAGTAGGCGATGGCACTAGACTCCCAATAACACACATTGGTGATTCCCAAATCTATACTTCCACCTCTAATTTGTTTCCTTTGTAAATTACTTTGTGTTCCTCAAATCACCAAGAATCTAGTTTCTATCCAACAATTTTACCGTAATAACTCTGTATTCTTTGAGTTTCTTGAATCTAATTTTCTTATGAAGGACAAATGGACGAGAACTCTGTTACTCCAAGGACCAACACATAATGGCCTCTATCTGTTTCCTTCTCCAACCTCCTCAAAGTCAACCCCTGTTGCTCTTCTTGGCAAACGGAGCACTGTCGCTCAATGGCATCATCGTCTTGTCCATCCAACTCTTCGGCTTGTTTTTCAAATTTTGCGCACCAAGTGCTTGCCGTTTATCCCTTCTCAACCTAATTTTTTATGTTCTACGTGTCCTCTTGCCAAGTGTCAACAATTACCTTTTAAATCATCTATTAATCAATCCTTAGGACCTTTGCAATTAATTTTTGTAGGTGTTTGGGGTCCATCCCCTCATATATCACGAGATGATTTCCGTTATTATATCTCTTTTGTTGATGATTATAACCTTTAGAGTTGGTTTTATCCTTTTGCTTCAAAAGGTGATGCTACATCTATCTTTCTTTGACACCTATGTTGAACGTTTCTAACCATATGTTGAACGTTTATTCAATACTACAATCAAAAGTGTTCAAAGTGATTGGGGTGGGGAATTTCGACCCCTCACTCGTGTTCTTAATTCCCAAGGAATTTCTCACCGTCTCTCTTGTCCTCACACTCACCAACAAAATGGTGTGGTTGAGAGAAAACACCGTCACATTATTGAAATGGGCCTTGCTCTTTTAGCAACAGCTTTTCTTCCCCATAAATTTTGGGCCGATGCATCCCAAAATGCAGCCTACTTAATTAACTTTCTTCTCTCTCCTTCTCTTAAAAATAAATCTCCACATTTTTTTCTCTATAATAAAGAACCCGATTACTCTTTTCTTATAGTGTTTGGATCCGAGTGTTGGTCCAAGCTTCGGCCCTATAATAATCATAAAATCAATTTTCGTTCTCTCCCTTGCCTTTTTCTTGGTTACAGTCCTACTCACAAAGGTTATAAATGTTTTCATCTTCCATCAAACAGAATGTACATCTCCCGTGATGTACTTTTTAATGAAAATTCCTTCCCTTATGCTTCATCATCAATCTCGAGCCCTACAAACTCTATGCCCATACACACCATCTTACCTATTTTCTCCATATCCATTTTGGGCCCATATTCTTCTTTTACACCGAATAGCCCAACTTCAAATCCTAGTCCACTTATCACATCCAGCCCATCCTCTATATCTCCATCTCCTTCTTCAACCTCAACCCCGACGTCTGTACCTACATCACCAACCCCAACACCTCACCCCTCTATCTGATTCGACCTCTAATCCACCATCAATCCCTCCCCAATCTCCTATTATTACTCGATCCAAGACCAATTCCTCTCACCCCAAATAATTTTCTGATGGTCAAATTCCCTATCCTCCACCTTGCCACTACCTCAGTTCCTTCATTGAAATCCCCAAAGAACCCACTTCCTATACCATTGCTTCTCGCTTCCCTGAGTGGCGAAATGCCTTGACCAGTGAGTTTCAGGCCCTAATTCAGAGTCAAACATGGACTCTTGTTCCCCACCCCCTTTCTCTAAAGTTGTTGGTTGCAGGTGGGTTTTTCACACGAAGCATCGTGCCGACGGCACTATTGAACGGCGCAAGGCATGTCTTGTCGCGAAAGGCTTTAATCAATAAGAGGATATTGACTACTCCGAGACTTTTAGTCCTGTAGTCAAACCCACCACGATTCAGTTAGTTCTCTCTCTCGCCATTTCTCATGGTTGGCCCCTTCACCAACTTGAAATTCAGAGCGCCTTTCTCCATGGCGATCTCACTAAAACTGTGTACATGTCACAATCTATTGGTTTTGTTCACCCTCAACATCCTAACTATGTATGTCGCTTGCAAAAGGCCATTTATGGCCTCAAGCAAGCTCCCCGTGCATGGTTTGCATAGCTTAGCTCTCGACTCTATGAATATGGTTTTCTTCCCTCTAAAGTCGATCCCTCTTTATTTGTTTATTCCTGTCATTATGTTATGATTTATGTGCTAGTCTATGTGGATGACATTATTGTCACCAGCTCCCATTCTTCCCAAATTGATCATCTCATTCATTTCCTTAGTTTTGTTTTTTCCATCAAGGATTTTGGTAAATTATCCTACTTTCTTGGTCTTGAAATTTCTTATTTACCAAATGAAATCCACCTCTCACAACGAAAATACATTCGTGATATTCTCTCTCGCACAAACATGTTATCTACCAATGGTGTCACCTCTCCAATGGCTACCTCCACTCTCCTTTCACTTTCCGATACTCCTTCCTTCTCTGATCCAACTCTCTATCATTGTGTTGTGGGGAGTCTACAATATTTTTCTTTAACTCAACCTGATCTTACCTTTGCAGTCAACAAAATTTCTCAATTCATGCACAATCCAAAAAACTCATATTGGAAAGCTGTTAAGCAATTACTTCGGTACCTCAAACAAACCTTAAATTTTGGTCTCCTTATTCACAAATCATCTTCTCTTCAGCTTCAAACATTTTCTAATGACGATTGGGCAGGTTGCCCAGATGACCGCCGCTCTACCGGTGGCTTTTGTATTTTTCTTGGTCGAAACCTGGTGTCATGGAGTTCTCGCAAGCAGTACACTGTTGCTCGCTCCAGCACAGAGGCCGAATATAAGGCCCTTGCTAAAGCCACAGCTGAGTTACTTTGGGTTCAATCTCTTCTTAAAGAATTATGCATTTTTCTTCCAAAATTACCAATTCTTTGGTGTGACAACCTTGGTGCAACTTATATATCAGTCAATTCCATTCTCCATTCCCGCACGAAACGCATGGAAATTGATTTCCATTTCGTGAGTGACAGGGTCACAGCCAAAATACTTCAAGTTGCCTTCCTTCCATCAAAAGATCAATTGGCCGACATCCTTACCAAGCCACTTGTCTCCTCTCGGTTTCATTTGCTGCGAATGAGCCTCACTGTCATTGATAAACCGTTTAGCTCGTATGGGCGTATTGAGCAGTCTACATTATCTTCCACTCCTCAAATGACTCAGCAACACTCCACCACCTCAGCTGCTCCTACAAGATGCTCCACCACCTCAGCTGGTCCAAGATGTTCCACCACCTCAGCTGCTACTCTAGAATCTTCTGAAATTACTTAGAGGTTGGTGCCTACTCTCTAGGTACGGTTGTATTGTGGCAGACATTATGTAACAAACTATGTGTAATGTGCAATGGATTGTAATGCACACCAACCGTTTGAGAATATTCTCAAAAATAGATGAAGGTTGTTAGGATCTCTTGTATATATATACGACTTGTACACAGCTATTCAATTAATGAGAAATACAAAACATTCCTTCCTTCTGAACCTCTACAAGAAACAGGAGCTGGAATGATGGATTTCAAGAAAGATCTCTCAAAGACTGGACAGGACGTTGTTAAAGCCCATGAGTTCCTTAGAAAGAAAGGCTTAGCAAGTCCAGAAGAGAAAGCAAGCAGAGCCACTGCTGAAGGAAGGATAGGGTCATATATCCATGATAGCAGGATTGGTGTCTTGGTAGAGGTGAACTGGGAGACAGATTTTCCCGGCGTGACATTTTTAAGGAGCTGGCTGATGAACTAGCCATGCAAGTGGCTGCATGCCCTTAAGTGCAGTATCTCGTAAGAGAAGATGTTCCAGAAGAAAATTAGATAAACTACTATGAAATTTTGAACCAAAACACGGCACAGTGCAAAGAAGTTGATGTTTTATGAGTTGAAGATCGCCAATGCTATGGCACAAGACTACCATTATTGAAAAAGAACCAAATAATTCTCGCATGAGTTCTTATTCATAGTGCCAGCAAATGTTTAATAAAATATCTGGAGCAATCAATGCTGTTCACGATCCTTGAAAAATTCCTCAGTTATATAGATCTTTATGGGTCAGCATTTTTGTTAAAAATTATCTGGTGTGACGAACCTTTTTATTCTCTTTTCCCAGTTTACATCAGCATGTTTCTTTTCACAAAATGGAAATTCGTCCTTCTTGAACTAATAGCTTAATGGCCCAACAAATATATATTAGAGTTCACTTTCTTATATTCCTTACGAATGTTAAATTCGTTCTATTTCCTATGGCAGGTCACCAACAGTAACAGTGTCTGCCGTAAAGGGTACACAGCTACGAGAAGAAACTGGAGCAGGGATTATGGACTGCAAGAAAGCTCTTTTCGAAACTGGAGGGGATCTTGAGAGGGCACAGGATTACTAAAGAAAGTTGAATAAAATATTGTTAGAATATATTTTTTTAATATTATTTTTGTTTTAAGATTTAAAAAAGTTGAATTGTTTATTTTATTTTGTATGAGAATTTGAAAAAGTTGTAATAATGAGATGAGATGAGATAGTTTTGAGAAGTTTTGTAAAAGCAAACTAGGCAGGGCCTACATTCATGATTCCCACGTGGGAGTGCTAATTGAAGTAAACTGCGAGATTAACTTTGTGGGTGTGAGAATTTCCAGGAGCAGGTTGATGATCTGGCAATGCAAGTTGTGACCAGCTCACTTATGCAATTCGTATCCAGTGAGGATATTCCCGAGAGCATTCATGTGATCAAGGAAAAAGAGCTTGAGATGCAGAGAGAGGGCATCTTATGAAAACCCGAGAACATTAGAGAGAGAATTGTTGAGGGGAGGATATCAAAAAGGCTTGGAGAGATGGCTCTTTTAGAACAGCCTTTTCATTAAGAATGACAGCACTTTGCTGAAGGACTCGGTAAAAACAATCTGTAGATGCAATTAGGGAGAACATTAAAGTTAGGAGGTTTGTCCTGTTCACCTTTGGGGAAACAGTCGAAAATGCAAAAACAGGAACTGAAGCATCAGAGGGATAAAAATACACCTACTTCAACATGAAGCAAAGATGTGAGGAAGCCCATGGAACATGGTTTGGTGGCAGCTACAAGGATATGGAGGTTGGATGAGGGTGATCTAATTTAAGATGAGAGTGATCTAATTCTTTTTGTCCTGAAATCAGTTTACATATGCAGCAGGCAACAACCAATGTGTTGTATGTTATGTTATCAAAGCTACTTTAGGCATTTATATTTTGGGATTAGATGAGTGATGTTTCTAATGTATTCTCTGCAGCATGAAAGCTGCATATAGAATTCTGTGGACGCATTTTATGAATTATTATACTTGATAAATCAAAATATGAGCCCAATATCTTTTTGATGTATATAAGATATGTATGTATGTATGTATATTCTGAGTAAATAGTCCATTGAGCACAAACAGTCCCGATTTCAAGACAACCTATGAAATTGCAGTGTATGCTGAGTGTGATGCTTTCATGAAGTTACTATCTACAAAGTCGACTTTGTGAGAGGACACTTGTACTTGCCACTTGCAACATTTTCAAAATCAAAGTGGACATTGTAGTCTGTAAACAAGATTACCATTTCTGTGCACAGTTCGTCTTTACAAGAATACACTAATTGGCATCCTTGGTACACGCATGCAAGTTCCTGAATTGCAAAACGTGGCCCATCATGAAAATTGACTCCTATGTTTTCATGTATAGGTGTATATGCCTGTAAATTTGGCTCTCATTTTGAATATTCCTATTACAATAGATGAGAATAGGGAGGGTTTAAAAGTTATGAACACGAGAAGACTTGTAACTTTAATTTGCAACACTTTCCTGTGGAGGTTTAGAGAAAATGCAGGATATAATGCTAGAAAAACTTTTACTTGCAAGCTTGTTTATTGACATACTAGACATATTATTATAAAAGTACGACCAACTCATAAATAGCTAAAGCCGTTAAAAGCAGAACTCAAGAAGGCCGGCCATTATAGCCAAAATCTTGTTCCCCACAAATTAGGATCTTTTTTGTACATGTAATGATACTTAGTTTGAATAAACCTCTTCCCTGAGATGATCTGTCTCAATTAAACTTAGAGAAGAAAGGTCTGAGTAGTGAGTGGTAAACTTGAGCATAGCCGTTTTAGAAAAACTACTAAATTAATTTCTAGATATTCTCAAGGGACAGTATAAATTTGGTATAGAGAAGCTATACAATCTCTAACAAACTTAGGAGCCGAGGGATATAAAACTATAAATGATTTTATTTAATTTGTTTCGCAATACATGCATCTAAAGAAACTCAATAAAATTGGAAGGATAAAATTGACGCATTGCAGCATCTATGTTACATACATATTCATCCGCTATGATCTAACTTGTGCCTGATTTGATGTGATGCTCGGTGCCCTTTCCTTGACTACCTTTGGGCACAAATCGCCAGAGATCAACAGCAATGTCTACTTCCTTTTTCTTATGAAATTTGTATAGCTGTGGTAGATCAAACCGGAGCTGAAAGAAAGAAAACATAAAAAAAATATCACATCCGCACCAACTCATTCTTACCCATCACACTGGCATGACAAAGAATGACATACAGTAATAAAATGTATTCGTAGTATAGAATCGTTTGGTAGAAAATAAGGTTATAACAATTTGCAACATAATTAGTGGAAACATCATCCAGTTATCACTAAACAAAGCCATCTTCACCCACCTCACATAAAACCTCAGCACTGCTAGCATTTAAGTCCCGCAAGGCTACCCTTTTGATATGCTGCAATGACAAGAGAGAAGTGATGCCACTACATAATACCCGATCCACATTATATGGTCTAAAATATTTTCATAGAGACGTTTAAGTGACTGATTATACAGTTGATTATGGGGGTTTGAGGTTCAGCTGTAGTAGTTCTTTTCTAAAAGAGTCAGATGCAGCTGCAAAAGGTTAAGAAATTACAAGTAAAAACACATTTGAAGTATGTAGCAATAATTCACCATAGAGAATTATCCTTTCCTTATAACTGGCTACCTTATGGTATACACATACGCCAACATCAGAAATCATCTCCAACCCCTCCAAGTATCTAATACAGGAAATGCTTCTCTACTAGCACAATTTAGGAGAGGATAAATAAAGCCCAATCAACCATGTCAGGTTGGAAAATGATGTTGAGCACTAAATCAAATAGCTGGAATCACAAAAGATATTACTCACATCTCTTGTTGAGGTCTTATGCAAGGAATAAACTGCTTGAGAAGCAACCTGACAGAACAAGCAATATACAGAACATATATTGCTCAGATGCATTTCAAACATAAAAATGGAGGGATCATTCATGATATTTTTACCTTAAGAGCCACACACAGAAAATCCATATCAGCGCCCTTCTTCCGGGTCCCAAATGGAGGATTCATTACAACAGTATCAACAATTTGACCTAAATAATCAAGAAAATAAGAGGAACAAACAATTCAAGAAAACACTATAATATTTTGTATTATTTTAAAATGTATTATTTTTAAACTAAATTATATTTTTTCATTGTTTCATTCTCAGAGGGTGAAATGCTGATCCAAGCTAAGTCCCCAAGTCTTTCAGCTTCCTAATCAGAGGACTGGTCACAGTTGCTCCCTTGCTCCAGTAGCTCTGGCTCAATAGACATAGTTCTCTCTTCCTTCGCTAGGCCTAGATAGAGTGAGTCCTCTTCTATGGGATCGTTATGAGCTAAAAATGTATTATTCAGCAATTAAACTATTTTTCAATGTCGCCACTTTTTTTACAACTTTATTAATTACATCTCCCCCCAACCCAGAGAGAGAGAGAGAGAGAGAGAGAGTAACACTAGCTTTCCAGTGCATAACCCGGCCAATAAATAACTACCTACAGAGTCTCTTGAGAACATAAAAACAATTCTCAACACATCTCCATCCTGAACTCTAGTAGAAAAATAAACTATGCATGGTGCCACCAATGACAGGCCACACTGTTCTCTCCCAAACTATTTTTTTTATAAGTAAACCGTTCTCTCCCAAACTAGTCCAGCAATGTTTCTGCAGGCAGAAGATTATAGCAAAAGTTCTACAGGACCAGTTCCTTATACTTGAAATCATGGAATTCTATATGGAATCCAAAGAAATACTATGTGGGGTTGCAGCACTATAAATAAAACAAAGGCACTCTAGGTGACTGAAACTATTTTGTTGCAAACCTACCAGACTTCAAACTACGGAAACTAGTTGTTTCCAGCAAAAGCAAATTCAAACTGAATTTACATAAAAATAGAAAAGAATATATTTCACTCCATTATTGTTGCATCCTGCAGGAAGAATTTTAGCAAATTATAAGTGCTAACCATCACATTTAGCTTCAATTTTCTGTTCAGAAAATAGTTACCTCTCCATCCTAAGTTCTTGATGTCGGACTGAATAAAATTAATGTCCAGCTGCAGGTTCAAAATATTATCGAAGCAACAATCCATTAGTTGAATAACCACTAGTGCAAAACATAGCTAATTAAGGAGTTCATAATCTCATTGATAAGCGGTTACAGAAGTAGAGACACAACAAAAAGACTGATTTGAAGATAAACAGCTATAAATAAAACAAAATAGTGGGCTGAGCCCTTACCATTCTTGCATCTCCTATTCCATAAAGAAACACGTCAAGAAAACAAAACCTATTAACATCACAACCAATCAAAAACAAGAAAATGAAGATACCTCAAGATCCTCTGCATTTAGTGATGCTAATTCAAGAGATTGTGAATCGATGTCGATGCCCATAACATGTCTATTCAAAGCAAAAGAGGTTAAGAGCAGTACAAATCTACACAAATGGAAAAACCATAATCCAGAAGACCAATAGTATTTGCATCAATTTTAATAGTTTCAACGTTCCCTATGATTTCAAATTTCCTTCAACTTAAGTGGATTGTGAAGACAACCAGAAGAGGTGAAACAATGTCTCATTCTGGTGGTAACAAAAGAGCAAATGGGGTCTTGATTAATAGATCATACAGCCCAAGATACTATAGAGAGATAACCGAATGGTTAAAAATCGTTTTTTTATAAGGAATGGTTAAAAAGGTTTTTTTATAAGGAATGGTTAAAAAGAATGAGAAAACCCAACCATAAATATTGGCTATATAATATTCACTTACGAATGCAGTCCTTAAATCACAGCAAAACCTCAGCAACCAAAATGAATTGAAGAAGGGAAAAACAAAAAGAAGGGATAAGGCTACTCACTCCGCACCCAAGAGAGCTGCTGCAGCACCTAATGTACCACAGCCACAACCGAAATCAGCCACTACCTTGTTGCTCACATCCTCAAAAGAATTCTCGGCCTGATATGTTTCAATCATTTTACAAGCCAAAGCAAAAATAAAAGGCAGAAAATATGATAACAACGTGGAGCCATATTGAATTATAGAACAAACAAATGCATATGAATATCAGTTTTTTCTTTCAATTTCTATTTTAGAACTTGAAAGTTACTTTTGCCAATCGATTGTGAAATAGCTTTTACTTCAAAAGCAAATAAGCATTATCGACAAAGACCCAGGTTAGAAAAAGAACAAGGAATTGTTAGACGCAGAGTTTGAAGCAAAGTAGAGAAAGATAGCGAAGGAACAATGAGCTAGTGACATTTTTAGAACAGTTAAAAGGGAAAGGGCGAAGAGGGGGAGAGAATGATACAGTGAAGAGCATGCGAGAGGCAATGTGCGGTCCAGTAGGGTATTGCTCCAGCTCTTTCTACAACGGGGAAATTCACAAGGGATTATCACAAGCGATTGAGATACAGCGCTCTGTTCGTGTTTCAGAGAGAGAGAGAGAGAGAGAGAGAGAGAGAGAGACCTTTGGGTTGGAGAACTGTTGAAGCTCACCAAGGAGGCCTTCTAGTTGCTTCAGCTTCATATTCCGGGTGGAGAAGAATCCTCCGACGAAACACCCGCACAGGGACAAACAGGGAAACGGAGAGGGAGAGAGAGTGAAAATATGCTGGCAGACTGAAGTGGGAAGAAAAAACCTAATTAATGGAAAAATGCAAATTTCTTTAGGTCGTGCAACAAGTGCCGACTCTGCATCTTTTTGAGTTTTTTTTTTTTTTTTTTTAAGGTAAATTTAATAAAATATTATTAAAATATTATTTTTTAATATTATTATTATTTTAAAATTTAAAAAAATATTAAATTATTTATTACATTTCATATAAAAATTTAAAAAAATTATAATAATGAAACGAATGAAAATCAATCCCCTGTCGGAGCTTTTTTTATTTTTTAGTAGGAGTCGAAGCATTCCGATTTCCAACTCCACCGATATTTGCCTTTAACTTATACTTCCGATTCCGATATTTGTATCCACAAATTATTTAATATGTCCTCCTAGTCTCTAGTATTTGAATATGTTTACTAACCTTAATTTATTAGGTGCATTTCAATTGACACATCAACATTTGTTACATTAAAATCTAAATAAATCATTTATAAATTATATTCGAAACAATTAGTGGATTTTTTTAAATCCACTTAGTAAATTTAACACAAATAATAAAATTGAAAAAAAAAATAAAAACAAGCATACAAAAGTCCAATAATTTAAGATGCTTGAAAATACCAAATGAATTACATCCTACCCACCACATACTACCAACTATCAAGTGATCCAGCCGTTTTAACTATGGCAAAACTCGAGTACAGTTTCGAACCGTTTCCTAAGCAGTTGCCAAAGTTGTCAAAAATATTTACACAACATATCGGTAAGTGACATATCGACCAGCTGTTTCACTTGGTCGGATAATCTTCACAACTTGTCCACGCTTCAGCCCATAATATCTCGCAACGGGGTCAGTCACTTGCATACGAGGCAGCTGAATTCAATCCAGACATAACATAGACCACAAATATAAGAATGTCATCAGATTTGCAACAGAAACAGTATTATACATTTTCATAAGACAGATATCCCAATCCCGATGTGTTTCTCAAGGAATTCACCAATCTTTCCCCAAGAATGTTGGCTTGCATGCATTAGGTAATTGTAATAGATTAGAGCTAAAGTTTTGGTAACCTGATCCACAAGTAGCCTTTAACCAAAAACCAGGCATACATATTGTCAACATGCCTCAAAATACGGACATCAAATCATCCGTCCTAGATACTAGTTCATAACTTGGTTTTGTTATGTTTACTTCTTGGGGTAGACTTCGGGAGATTTCTAAATTTTGGGTATAGAGATTGATCATACCCAGTGGTACCATGAATAGAGAACACTGCAAACAACCAGAGTGAATCTGATTTGGTAGGAACTTACATGCCCAGAGAACCAAAACTTGAATTTAAAATAATTGGCTCTGTTCTGAACCTAGGATTCCAAAGCAATACTGTATTTCAAACTAATATGGTTGCAGACTAACCAATTTCTAGCACAAAATTGATGCTCAAAAACTAATTTTATGCAATAATAGCCATGTCAAACAAACAAGATTTCTAACAATGATACACCCATCATTTCCAAATATCTGCAACTTATAAATGCAATGCCAAAATATACTGACCTGTGTTTCTTTCACAGTGTATCTCTCCAGCAAAGTTTTCTTCTCCTCATTTGTAAGCACCTGATGCTCAGGAACAAGAACATGCTCTTTAATGTTTATCAACAACTCTGCCTCCTGTATAAAGAGGCTTATTAGCAAACTATCTTCCACTAAGTTCAGGATGAATGCCAATAATTGCAGATGCAATTTGCATCACTGCATAGTAAAACACTAAATGAAATAAGAATCAGAGGAATATTTACACCAAGCTTGGAAATGTGCCACAGGTAGCAAGCAAATCGAATACCACCAAGTAACACCTCACAGATATAAAAGGCAACAGTTCATGTGTCATGAAGATCTCTAAACATACTCACTTTTAGAATAAAGCCACCTCTTCAGAATAATAATAACAATGATGCTGATAATGGATCAGTGTAAAAAGAAAAGAAAGATAACAATGAAGACTATGGCCTATGTTTGGCCAAAATTTCTTCAACAATCAAGTTATAAGAGCAATCAAATTAGTAAGCTTGCCATGTTCACTTAAGTACATAAATGATCAGGACCTCAAAGACCTTTTGGAGATGCCTTGAGTAAGAAAACAAGTTTATGAATACCAAAATTCCTTGAGTAAGAAAACAACATATATGCAAGATGCTAGTAAAAAATTGACAGCTGCAGTTCTGTCGTTAAAACATCATCAAAGCAAGCACTTTCACCTGGAAAACCTCAAGGTGGAATTTCGTTGAAATCTCACTTATAGAGCTCCGAGCAAAGGGAGTCAAATTTTGTTGAACTACCAAGATTGCCCTGAAAACATTCTCTGACTTCATGCGCTGGGAATAAGTCTTCATTGTCTTTACACCAACCTTTGGCTCGTCAGGGAAGAAAATATAGATCTGGCACCCAAGAAACAAGCAATAAGACAAACAAAAGAAAGCAGCAAAGAATACATGAGAAGCATCTAAGCACTCAAGTATATATTCAAAACATATATAAAGAAACTACGCACATAGGACAGATAAATCATACAAAATGATCTAGCTCTACTTCTCTAAACCTCAACCAGCTACACAAGACTAAAAAAACAAGATTGAAACATCAACCAGCCATACCAAAACAGATCAAACTGGCAAATGGAAATCTAGCAAACACAGAATATAACAAGAAAATGTTTGACCAAGTTGACACTGTAGCATATGGTGCACTCATATCTGGAATTTTTTGCTTCCTGGTTATAAAAAGGTCCACAGAATCATTCCTAACCAGAAACCAATTTATATTCAACAATAAAACACATTATAGCCACAACTCTTACACATATCACATCATCCACCCTCTGAACTTTTGATTGCACCATGTGCCATCGGAAATAGGGAAACTACCCCAGCCCCTTCAACCCATTATTAAATATTCCGTTGTGCTTAACCATCAATACCAGATCGAAGTGTGCTTAACAAATCACGAAAGGGTGAAAGGAAGCAGTCTGTCAATCACATCTACGTTTATGACGTCAAAAAAAGACTAAAGCTATTGCAATAGAAAAAGTGATGCTGTGCAGATGGGCCATTCATCTCACATTTGATGCTTGGGCGGCTATATTGAAGACTACAAGTTTCCTAGACTAAGATTGGAGGTTGAATTGAGCTATCTATGTTCATGCGTAGTATAAATACTATTCTCTTAGTAAGTTGTATTTTATGAATAAATTACTACCTAGTACGTTATACCTAGTGTTGAAAATCATAGGAGTTTTTCTTCATATAAATGGAAGTTGTATAGGAGCTCATGCTCGATGTAGTATACATAGGAGTGGGATTGAAAAATTGTAAATCTTTATCCACTTTAGATTGTAGATACCAGGTTGAGTATTGCTCTCCTTTTCCTCTCCTCCTGTTTGAATTGTCCACATTATTCCTTTCTTCCACCTTCCCACCCCTCATCAAAACTCACCCAAAGGCATCAAGAAGAATCATAGTAAGTGACGATCAAATAACAAAGACAATTGATCGAATAAGTACCTGATCAGAGCTATCATTTCTCTTGGCTTTATTGATAACAAGGTCTTCCCTTTTCATGCTCTCACCATATTTATCCTTGAACTGCTCTTTGGTCATGTCAATCTCAAAGTCCCCAACAAAATAACCCCGGTCCTTCAGCATTTGCATTACTGTTCTTCGGATCCTGAAAAGCCTAGTGATTTCCTCTTCCGACAGCGTCATTGCTTCACTGATAAGTTTTGGATGGGAGGTTATTATTAGCAATCATCCACAAAAATCTACATTTATGAAAAAATATTACACGTAATCTCATTGAGCAACATTTCTGAATCCATATACTATTTTTGAGCAATATATGGCAAAGGGTAATTAAAAAAATGACAAATCCAAAAAATCCATTTGACCCTAGAGAGCCTTAAAAAGCACCATCCAACTCCTAAGTGATTATTAATGAATAGAGTTGTAAACGTACATAAGTATGTTTATTCAAGTTTTTAGAATTAAGAACCTTACTAGCAACATACAAACCCGATTTTCTCTAACCTACAAACCAAGTGTCAGAGAACTTTTGCCACCCAGAAACAGAGACAGCGAGAGAGATGCTCAGGAAAAAGAAAAAGAGAGGCAGAGACAGAGGGTATACCCAGACAGACTCCTAAGAATCGGAGCTTTCAACCTCCTCTTTGTCTTGGGTTAGAGAGGAAAAGAGGGTTCTTGGAGTCTGGACAAATAAGGTTTTAGGTTGTGGACAAATGGGTTGGCAAAGCGAGCAATATATATATATATATATATATATATATATATATATATATATAAAATTTTTTTTTTTTAATTGGCACCGGGTGTCCGGGAACAATGTCCTAACTAATCTCAGGGGTGCACAGCCCTCGGCAAGGAGTTTCCCGTAAATGCACATTGGGTAATTCAAGAGGAAAATCCCTAGCCTGATGGACCCTAAAGATTGTTTGCACCCAGTGGGATTCGAACCTTGGATCTTCGAGAGATCATACCACCAAGACCAACGCATTTACCACTTAAGCCAACCCCTAGGGGTTAAAGTGGGCAATATACATGGATTTAGAATGGTCAAATTCATTTGTCAATTTCCTTTTTTTTTTCTTTTTATGGATATGATGATAATTTTATTAACAAAAAATGTAATGAACATCGAGTGGAAAACCTAAACAAATATAGCAAGTATGCTAATATATAGCAAAAGATAATGAAATAAATCAAAAAATGCCTTTTAATTAGTTTTTTTCAGTCTCATATTCCTTGGCATGGCGCCACAAATGTGTCACTACATACATGATTTCTAACACAATATAGAAGATGACCACAGCTCTTGGAGTAAGACCAAAAAGGAAGACAAATTGCAATGGAGCGAGGTGAGGCCATGCATGGTAACCACATGCGCCAGTGTGTGGAAACCATGCACTAGTTAAAAGAAAGATTCTGGTCTGATGGAATGGTGGAGCATAGTGATGAAATTCATTTGATGAGGTGTGTGGGTGGAGATTATTGAATGGCATAATCTAAGCTCCAAAGTTTCTGTAAAACAAATAAAAGCTCAATAAACATAAGTAAAATAAGCATAAAGAGGATGAATATGTATGAGGAAAAAATAGTTAGAATAACCCCTATGGGTTGGCTCAAGTGGTAAAGGCCTTGGCCTTGATGGTATGCTCCCTCCAAGGTCCAAGTTTCGAATCCCACAGGGTGCAAACAATCTCTAAGGGCCATCAAACTGCGAGATTTTTCTCTTGAATTTCCTGAGGTGCACTTGAGGGAAACTACTTGCCGGGGGCCTATGCACCCCAAGATTAGTCGGGATGCTGTTCCTGGACACCCAGTGCCAATAAAAAAAAATTGAGAAGAGAAGCCAAAATAAACCAATAGTTATAGCAGATAGGGGTCACGCATGCTTCACAAGAAAATTTTCACCCTCAAAAAAATCACTTACCCATGCATGCACAAATTCTCCTCACATGCACACACCTATATACATGTGTGTAGACATATATGTATGAAATTTTCATTTAGGGTAGAAGCATTGAATTTGGAGGTTTTACTTTTTTGGGGGAGAAAAAAAATATTGGGTTATTAAAAATCCAAAAAGGAACAAGCTAGCAATCTTTGGAAAGTGAGACCTCATCACTAAATATTATAGGATTACCATATTGTTTTTCTTTCTTTCTTAATTATAAAAAATATCTAAAATAAATCATTATAAAAATCTTAATTCCTCACAAGCAAGCCGAAGAAGGGGTAGAATTAGTATTTGCCCATCAAATGCCACGAGATAAGTGAGAAGATCCGAATAAGAAAAATATTGTGATGGTGAGTATCGAACAGTGTTCTCCGCCATGCACTACATGGCATTTTTTTTCTTTTTACCTAGAAAGCGTGTTCAATAGTTTGTTTCTAATCGATCAACGTATGTGGGTAATAAAAGCTGCATCTTTACAATATTTTAACTCAAGCGTGATATTTTATGTACGCATTTTATGGTTGGAGCTTAAATCATTTTGTGCTCAAGTGCAAATCACTCATGAAGAATCTGTCATATTGCATTCTTGTCAAACGCATAGATTCACAACTTTTCAACAAACAAACAGAGTGCATCATAATTTACAGCAGCACGTCCAATTCATAAAAAGTGAAAACATGAAACCCACCAAAGTAATGAGGTTCATGTAAATAAAAGCATTTCTCACTGTGGTACCAACAGAACCTGCACGTTTATAAAGCTCGGAAATAGAAAAGAAACACCTTTTATAAAGAGGGGAGACGGACGGTATAGAGTAAGTACAGGGGGATCTCTTACCTTCAAGTGTAGAGATAAGAGACCGAGGGAGAGAGAGAGAGAGAGAGAGATATGGGCTTACCGGCAGTGGCAACGCCTCGCGTCGACGATGATCGTAGCAGCAGCGGTTTGGAAAGGAGGGGAAGGGAGATGTGGGGAAAAGGGCAAAATCAAATTAGGGCCACCGAATAGAATCTTACATACTATTATGATATTTACTTACGGTAGGGTCGCACAATTTATTTAAAATAATAAAATTTAAGCTATTCTTCGCACTAATACACGTATTCATTTAATATAATTGATCAGAAAGTAAATTTTATTAAAAATAGTATTAATTTGAATTTATAATATAAATGCAACAACATTAACATAAAGATTAGTATGCAAACTTATTTATACGTAACAAAATTCTTTAAAATATAAGGGCTGTAATAGACGCAAAGCGATCATATAAAAAGATTCCACATATAATGTGTAGTGTGTCACGTCTTCCATCTCCTCTTTTTTTTTTTCTTTTTTTTTTCCTATCACGTGCCTCTCCCCTCCCCTCCTCTCCTCTCCCTTTCCCTCAGTCTCAGGCCTTCCATGCACTATTTAATGTCTTCTTTAGATTTAGAGATAAGTTGAAATAATTTTAAATAAGTTAAATAAAATATTGTTAGAATATTATTTTTAATATTATTATTATTTTAGAATTTGAAAGAGTTGAATTGTTTTTTATATTTTGTATAAAAATTTAAAAAAAAATATAATGATGTGACGAAATGAAATGAATTTCAAATCCAAACTGACCTAAAATGACAAGCATACCACTCTTTATAATGTGATGAGATGAAATGAACTGGTCAGCCAGCGGCCAGTCGAAACCGATGCCACTGACCTCCACCGATGCTAACCGACCAGCCGCATCAGGAACCGGCCAGAACCGATGGAGAACCGGTTGGCATGCGGTGGTAATTTGAAGAAACCGACGTTCAGCGGTTTGGTCTCGATTTGAAGCTGGACCGGACCGCTGAACCGACCGATATAATAAAATCTTTTTTTTTTTTGCTTGTTTGTTTTAAGAGATGAGATGAGATTAAAGTTAAAAAGTTGAATAAAATATTGTTAGAATATATTTTTTAATATTATTTTTGTTTTGGAATTTGAAAAAGTTGAATTGTTTATTTTATTTTGTGTGGGGATTTGGAAAAGTTGTAATGATGAAGTGAGATGAGATGAGATGTTTCCTGAAAACAAACGAGACTAAATATACCTTTATCGAAACGACGCCGTTCCACTTAAGTTTAAGTGGAACGACGTCGTTTATGTTAATAAGTATTACAACAGATAATAGAAACGATGTCGTTTGGCATTAAACCAAACGACGTCGTTTTATTAAGGACGTAAGGAAAAAAAATAAGTCTGAAACGACTGTTTCACTTAAACTTAAGTGAAACAGCATCGTTTCAAGATGAGTCGTCTTCTTCCCCATCCCCTTCTTCTCGCAAATCCAATCTCTCCAACTCTCTCTCTCTCCTATACAACTCTCTCTCTCTCAATCTCTTTCATTATTCTCTTAGTAGAATCGCCAGAGAATCGACGCTGACCGAAAATTGCCAGAGAACCGCCTTAATCGGTTTCTCTCTCCCCATCGATCGGTTACGGTCGGTGCCTCCTTTGTTTTTTCAGACGTCGATCGGCGTCAATTTTGCTCAAAAATCGCACCGACGACGTCGGGTTTTCACCTCTAATATATTTCATTTATTAATTCAATTTTTGAGTTACGTGCCTCATTGTTTTTTAGCTGTTATATTAATAATTTAATGGTATTTTGTTATTTTATTTTTAAATTAAATAATTAAATGGTTTTCTCACTTGTACGGTTTGTAGTTGGAAGCTTCTTCCTCCGTGCGACGTTCGTTGCTCTTCTAAAATCTTTGAACTACTTCGTTGATTTTACGCCAAAAAGGATAGCAAAACGATTTTTCTTTGTTTATTTGTTCGGTTGCTGTTTTTATTTTATTTTATATTTTTGTTTGTACTAAACGTCTTCCCATGCGTTTAGAATATTTGATTGGTGTTCTAAAAGTGAGACATCCACACCCACTGATTGATTGTAAATTCATATTTATTTTTATTTTTTCTTTGTAATGTCACCAACTCAGACCACACCTGCACCTACTCGTAGCCTTTGAGTTTTCTTGTTGTTCCCGACGAAAACCACCTCGTAGCTTTTGATTCTATTTACAGGTCTATATGAATAATATATTATTAAAGTACTTACTCAATATAATTTTATTTAAAATAAAAAATTTATAATTTAAATTTTATAAATCAAACATTATCGTACCATATTTTATACTTACTTAAACGATATGAACCAACAAAATTTATTATTTTGGAATTATGAGGATAAATATCTATTTGATATTGTGTATTCTTATTTGCAAGAAAAAACTTGATAAATGTGAAGTATAAAAATAAATAGTAACTGATGCATAACATTTTTCAACGGCTATCTTCGTTGAAATTATAATAAATCAATGTTGTCGGAAATTTTTTTCCCTTTTGTCCGGTCCTTTATTTATGGTTAAAACCAACGAGAGTTTACCGTTGCAAACCTAACTATTTCCATTAATAAATAAATGCATTCTGTGACAAAAGTTATACTTGCAAGCCATGTGCAAGAGACATTCTCCAGTCTCCACACTATTGACGTGATGCATCTATACTGCTCCATACAGGAGTATGTTCTCCATGCCAACTTGTACAGTTCTCTTTGAATTGGGGAAAATTTGCAAGAGTAATCTGTTCCCTCAATTTATTTTCCGTTTCCCTGTCAATAACCCATTAGCAGTACATGTCTCCCTTCCACCCCCATATCATTTTCTAATGCTGAGAAGAAAACAAAATGAAAGTAGATACTCCTTGAGATTTTGCCTAAACATCTCATGCACCATGTTCCCCCTTCCTTTCCATGGCATGCCTCTCTAGATTTTATGTTGTCTGTAGTTCACCGTGTTGCTTACTTTTTTCCTATGACAATTATTAAAACAACAAAGTTCTTGCGCTTTTAACACAATTTGATTTCTCTGGTTTTAAGGCATTGAGAAAGTTTTCCTAAGCCTTGAGATGATATACGAGCTTACATTAAACTTGATATTCTTTTCTTTTTTCCTTCACCATCACAGCAATCAAACAAGATTTCAGAGAGAGAGCTACAGAAAACAAACAATATACATAATACTGTGATCTTAACAAACAGCAATCATATTACACTGACAGCAAGAGACATGAGAGGGAGCAAACCTAAGAAACCTGGAACCATCTAGGGATGATATATCTTTGTCTCTACTACATTGTTTTTCCAATACAATCTTTCAATATTAAGAACCATAAGTAAAAGGGAAAGGGTGGGCCTAATTTCAAGACCCGTTCATGGCTTTCTGCATCTCGATAGAAACCTCTTCCAACATCATATGCTTGACTGGAACATAGTATGCATACTGCAGTAGTGTTGCACTAGTTGCGGTTTTTACACTTCTGCATTGCCCTTGGTGCTGCAAGAAGCAGGGGTAAGAACCATTAGTTCGTGAAGTCGGGTCCAAGGTCCAGTTGTATCTGTTAATGACTTTATCTAGTATAAACAAAAGCAAATGCTAGTTCGTGAAGTCGGGTCCAAGGTCCGGTTGTAGCTGTTAATGATCTAGTATAAACAAAAGCAAATGCATAATGTGGATTGCTGGATACAGAAAAAGAGAAATCTGGATATCCTGAAACACAGGATACAAGAATTTGTTATCTCAGAACTCAGCAAAATGTACAATATGAAGTAGCACATACCTAGCCCAATAGCCTCGGAACTCTTCATGATCCTCATCCTCTTACAAGAGTCAGTGAACATCCTGAAAATATGGTAAAGTAATTGGCGTGAATATTCTTTCACCTGCCATATCTGGGTTAATTTAGTGATGGAAATAAATCTTCACTGCAAAACAATAAAAATTTCTATATCCAGATTAAGTTTATGATGGTATGGATTGAGGAGACTCGTCCCTTTACCAAGCAAGATCTATAAAGACCTTTTTGTAAGTCTTTGATCTGTAACATTCTATTCTCTAAGAAGTAAGCGAAGATTCAAATTTTTGTTCACTATCGAGTTCATCAGATATGGACGTCCCTCTGGCAGTTTGATCAGATAATTTCACAAGATTTTTGAGTCAAAGAATAATACTTACTCCCAGGGAACATCACCAACCAACATCCAATCAGAATCCTTGTCTTCATAGGTGAGTACATATTCAGAACCATGGAGGAGGTCCATTAACCGACTCTCGCTCAATCCATCTCTGCTGGGAACTCCATGTGAGCCACACTGACCTGAACCAGAAATCCATAAACAAATTTTAACTCGCTTCAAAGAGAAAGTGCATGTGCACCTGCATGCCATCCATATTTTGGTAACATATAATTTCAAGTGTGCAGCCACGTGTATGTTTATTTGCAATATCACTCTCTTAGCACTAGTATAAAAAATCCCATTGCTACCTGATGCAACAGCCACTTCAATGAAATGATTTCTTAGAATGCATTTCTACTTCTGAGATATGCAAACAAACTAGACTGATCAATTATCAGCAACTAGGAAAAAGCTATTTGAATGATGTCATCAGTAGATTACAATAGATCATTTCAACATACAGGAAAGTTGGTTTGTTCTATTATGTTCCAAACACAATATTTAACAATTGTGAATCGTGATTTAGGTGGCTTCAAGTAAGATCACCTCGTTATTTCAAAAAGCTCCTCATTAGTTATTTTGATAAGGGAAAAATCACTTCTTATTAAACTAGCTGAATTTTACTATATTGCACCACTGGCTAGTTTGTTCAAATTCTTTCCAAGATGCAGTTCCCTCATTTGGATGACATTATAAGATACCCCGCTGCTTCTCACCCACTGCCCAATCCAAGATTTTCGTTAGCAGAAGTTGCTAGCATATGTTGGTTCTAAGGTAAAAGGTCCTCTACTTTTTTTTTTTATCACAAAAAAAAAAAAAAAATAGGGAATGAATGGGGCATATGCTTGTGTACCAAGAAATCAAGAGAGAGACTATAAAAAAAAAGGGAAATCAAGACACACAGAGAGAGAGTAGCAAGAAAATAAACTGAAGCAGGAGCACAGGAACCTTTGCACAGAGAAATTACCAATTGTAAAGCAGCTGAACATCTTTTCCAGCGCAGAAGAGAGTTCCCTATAGCTACCGTAAGTTTTGAGATCAACTTTTCTTAGGTACGGAGCACCATCCATGCTGACCTTGACATAAAGACATCCAGATCCCAGTTTGCCCTCTGTGTCATCTTCATTCTTTGGAGGATGAGATGCCATTGAATTCTTCCGGTAAGAACGAATTGGTGGCCATCCAACAACTTGTGCCCTGTTACAAGCAATACACACACCAACAGACAACAAAAGGCATTTATTCTGAAATTCATACAAGTAGCCATAATTAATTTATTGGGGGGAACGCAATAGAGATTTTATGATGAGCAGAGAGATTCAATTTCCTTCACGAAGGGCCAGAGAGTAGAAATTCTAAAGCAATGAGATTTGGCTAATAGATTAGAGACAGGTCTCCCCATAATCCAAAATTCTATGCACGGAAACTCTAAATCCATATATATCTAAGAGAAACTGCGAGACACAAGTATGTCAGATAAGGGTCTTGAGCTTGAACTTATGCAACGCGCAAAAGCATCCCAAAAAACTGAACTGTCTAATAAACTCTAGGAGTAACATCACGCATACAAAATTATCAAATTTCAGAGTAAATAAAAAATAAATAGAGTTCCTCTCGTTTTCGCCAACTCCAAGTACAAACCCTCGAGGAATTTATCTTTTTCTTTCGTTTCCTTCCCTTTTTTTTCAAGAGTAACTGAAACACAAGCAATAGAACTTGATTACCACTTGCTTCCTAATATTTTTGTAGGAAGGAAATGGACAGCTACCGGAAAACCAAATTCTAAACGAAGAAAAAACACGAAGAAGTATTCAGGACACAGCAAATACAATCAATGGAAAAAAAAAAAAAAAAAAAAAAAAAAAAAAAAAAAAAGCAAATGAAAAATCACGACTCTCCAAAGAAAAGAAAAGTAGAGGGAAAGAAAACCAAGAGAAAGAGACTGACTTTGCCGCAGGAGCAGAGAGCTGGGGCTTCTTCTCCTGCGACGGCTTAGGTGACTGAGGAACAACACCATCTTTCAGAATCGGACCGCCCAAACCCGTATTCTGATTTGCACCCTCGGACCCACCCACAAGACCACCTTTCCCTGCGCCATTAACACCTCTGGGAGAGAACAAGTTGCCACCTTTACCCGACTCAGCCTCAGATCCGCCACTCCCAGAGAAAACCCACTTCCCAGAGCCTCCATCAATGGCGTCAGAGAAGCCCCTCTTGGCACCAGACACCACTAACAAGCTCTTCAGCACCCCAAGCGGGTACCCGGCCTTGTCCTCTGTCACCATCCCCTTATCTCTTTCGGGTGAGTCGGAGCCGGGCAGGCCAAGTCTTAACTCAGTCGCCTTGAGGTTCAAACCACCACTGGTCCTCTCAGAGGACCTCTCAGAGCCTTCCATTGAAGGAGGAGCCTCCGATAAGCCTATGTAATTATGCTCCAAAGGCACAGACATGAAAGCTTCACCAGAGCTTAAGTTTACAGTTATAAACACTTACAAAAGCCCAAAATGCCTAAAAGGAAGAAGAAGAAGCTGTTTAGAACAGAGTCTCAGGGATACAGAGTGTAAAAGGATATGGGGTTGGTAATGATCATGAAGACGAAGAAAAGTGAAGCTCCTTTGGGCTTTGGCCACCCTATCTCTCTCTCTCTGAACTGTAACTAAGAAATGGATATAAAAACGAATACATTTGCGAAAGAGATTGTGTATAAAGAGGAAAAATGGAACTGTTTCGCTTTATTTATTTATTTAAATATGTTTGCTTCTTTTTAGGATTTTTTTCTGAGTTTTTAAAATTTTATGAACTTTTTGTGGGCAACCACTCCGACAAGTCACAGAAAGTCACCCAGAAAACTTTCCCAATACTACACTTTCTTTAATCGGAAAGATGGTGATTATTTTTTCTAATTTCTTTCTGGCAAATTCTTAGGGAAAATAGTCAAAATACTATCGTGAACAGGAAAAATGCTAACGTGCACCGGAGAAACCGGAAGGACTAGAAACAGAGAGAACCCATAGAGTGGGCATTGCACGGTATTGCAGAAGAGTCCTGCTACATGCAGGCACAAGGCCGTGCCTGCGCGCGGACGTCACTATTTTGCCACATCAGTAATTAAATATTAAAAAAATAAAATAAAATAAAAATAGAATAAAACAAGCAGAAGAAGTAAAACGAAGAAGATACAAAAACCATTTTTGAAGAGAACAAGCGGGAGAACTGAAACGAAGATAAAGAAGCTAATTTACGAAGAGAACAAGCGGGAGAAACTGAGAAAAAAAGTAGAGAAGTCGAGATTTCACCGTCAAAGTAAGAATCCCTTCTTCTGCTTTTTTTTCATCTTACTCTGAAATCTCTTTTATTGGAGACGTTGAGCTCCAGACGACCCGTGTGGGTGAATCCAAACTCGTCGAAGGGAATAATACTGGAAAATTTTAGTGTGCTTTGTTTTTCAAAAACTGGAAAATTTCCATTCATGAAATTTTTAGTACATTGTTTTTAGTGAATCCAAACCCGCGTGTAGTTAGTGAATTTTTTTTGATAAAGTTAGTATGCTTTGTGTAGTATCGTATATCTAGATATTTTCATTCATGAAATTTTTAGTACATCCATTGTTTTTAGTGAATCCAAACCCGTGCATTGTTTTTCAAAAGTTGGATTTTTTTTTTTTTGATAAAGTTAGTGTGCTTTGTATAGTATCTTACATCTAGATATTTCTATTCATGAAATTTTTAGTACATTTATTGTTTTTAGTGAATCCAAACCCGTGTGCATTGTTTTTCAAAAACTGAAAATTTTTTTTTTAACTTCATACTTGAGCTTGAACTGGCATAGGCTTGATCTTGAAGCTTGTCCTTTCTTTTAATGAAGTTTTTCTACAGTCTATTATAAAAGGAAATGGGAGCAGAACTTATGCCTCAAGTTTACTAGCTAGTTCAATTACCACCCCTACTTAACACCAAGAACTAGCAATTTGCTTCAACTTAGCCTGCATAGTTGCTAATAAGAAATAAAGGCCGGGAGTAAAAACAACTGCAACAATACATGCAATGAAATAAATGTTAAATATTTTAATATGAACATTAATAATTGAATTTTTTTTTTTTTTGATAAAGTTAGTGTGCTTTGTATAGTATCTTACATCTAGATATTTCTATTCATGAAATTTTTAGTATATCCATTGTTTTTAGTGAATCCAAACCCGTGTGCATTGTTTTTCAAAAACTGGAAAAAAATTTTTAGATAAAGTTAGTGTGCTTTGTGTAGTATCCTTTGTGTAGTATCTTACATCTAGACATTTCCATTCATGAAATTTTTAGTACATTTGAAGTATTTGACATTTGACACTATCATTGTCTGTTCTTTAAACATAATGGGATGATTATTATTTAAACATAATGGGATGATCAATAATATCCGTTGATTATTATTTAAACATAATGGGATGATTATTATTTAAACATAATGGGATTATTATTTGACATGTAAATGTTTGTTTGGTTATGAGTTGAGATTATACTGTGTTTCATATTGCCTCTTATATCCACGTGAAAAAAAGTAACTCAATAAATCTGTAGTTTAGTCCTGTCAAATATTCTGACAAAATGATCAGACTGGTAAGTTATTTTCACGCATATATATACTTTTTTAATAAGCAGTGACACGTTCAGACAAAATGAAGTCTTAGGAATGAAGATTTTATACAAATCATAATAACGTCTCAAATACATAATTTTAAAGTCTCGACTTACAAACGCTAAGTTTCTATAAAATACAAATACAAACTCATCAACGCAGTGAGAGTATCAAATATAAGTAAATAACTATGGCTATTAGCCAAAGTACAATAAATAGTTTGCGTGCATGCAGCATGTCGGCTTCTTGAGATCGAAACTGGGCGTGATCGTTATGGAGTGTCAACTCCCTCTTCCCGAACTCTGCTTCTCTCTTTTTAAGTTCTTCATCTTTCCTTAATACTTCTACTTCTCTCTTTTTAAGTTCTTCATCTTTCCTTAATACTTCTGCTTCTCACTTTACAAGGGCTTGCTCGTTGTATTCACTACTATCTGGCCACTTGAAAAAGTTGCAGTGTGGTAACCCCTAATTATAAATAAATAATTGTTTGACGTCAAAATTTTTGAATAAAACAGTAATATGAAAAAATAAACTTGCAGCTACTATTAATTACGTCTACCTCTTTATTGTAGAGTGGACACCCAAAGAATGCTCGCCCCGGATTTCTTCTAGTATTTGCTATTCTAAGTACAGCTTGATTCCCACAGCTGCACATTGGGACGTTACTCAATGTATGATTAAGCAACGATGTTGAAGCAACTGATGACGACATTCTAAATCTGTATCAAATATAGAGACATAACGTCAGTGACTGTGTGCTTGGTGTGATTGCTTCAGTTATCAGCATATTTACTCTGCACTCATATGGGCTATACTTTCAAATTTTTCCTTCATAAGTAAATCTAACACATGGAGTAATAAATTGAAATAAAGGGTAAAGAATGAACTCGGAGATTGAACTCAAGGCCACTGTTTTTGTAAAACTGTGGAGATATTTTTCAGTTTTTGCCTCTTTGGGTAATATTTATGGAACCAATAGTGATATTGTTGTGCAAGGCACTGAAGGCCAATCTTAATAGCCTCAAGTTTCAGTGGCAGTGGCAGCGACACAGCATTGCTGGAGGTCGACCACTAGTCAGCTGTCAAGGCAAACACAACAGACCATTTCATAAAAATGAACTCAAAGAAACATGAATCTAATAAAAATGATGAGTTCTTAAGGTTTAGAGGAATTATTAGGTGCTTGTGCTTCTTCTAATAACATGTCAAAGTTCCAAACTTTCTAAATGGGTAAACATTTTATTTGATAATGGGTGCCATGATCTGATTGAGTCCCAAAAAGCAACATGCATGCAAGCAAGCAAGCAAGATGGTTGAATTATAATGAGAATCAAGGAGACAAAAAAGCAATCCAGTTTGAAACCCATATTATATATGCATGTGATGCATCTTTTGCCTCTATTACCAACCCCAAACCAGTGCAAGTTGGTTTCATGTCCCAAGAGAATTGGTTCATGTGCATTAATGACAATTCTTTAAAGAAAATATATGTAGAAGAGGTAACATTAGAACTCTGCACTCAGGCCATGTTTTATGGACTTGTGGTGCAACTAAGGATGTGGCATAGCAAAAAAAATCAAGAACTTGAAAAAAGCAACAAAGCCAAACGTGGAGCTTACCATGAATGTAGCATGTCTTGAATGTAGCATATTCAGCTATGAAAAGTTCCAAACCATTTTATAGTCAACAGTTTTCACACCCATTAATAATTTCATCAATAATTTTTCAGTATGGTTCCCAACTTATATCTAATGGATCTAGAAAAATCTCATCATCCTCAATGAATGTTTTCCCACACCCCTACTCTGAAGGACCCATTGACCCACACCTTTTCTCCATCACCAATTACCACCAACAGCACAAAGCCTCTCTCTATTCCTACTCTAAAAGAATGTTGATATATGAATGTGGATCATATATCAACATTCCCCACTTAAAAGTAATAAGGATCCATAACTTTATGCATAAATTATATTTCAGTTCAAAGTTGAGTAATACAGATCCAAACTATGAAAAAAAATGTGCAAGGAAGGATGCCAAAATCTCATGATATATGAAGTACCCAAACGATATTAAAATGATAAGAACATTATTTTAATATCACGCATCATAAACAAAGATGCAAAAAATAACAAAAAAGACATAGAAAGCATAGTAGGTAGACTTTTTTCAAGATCAAACAGAAGGGCACCAAAGAAGTTGTCATGCTCAAGAACTTGTCAGAATAACTATTAACTAGGTAGAGAACAGTAGGAAAAGTTGAATTTATGATTCTATCCATATATACTATTCATTTCAAACATGTCTACTATTCATTTATAGATTAGAACTACTTGTTCAATTAATCATCATCATGAAAATAAAAAAATGTATTGAAAATCAAACTAGGATGCTTGCTCTACTCATCACAAAGTCCAAAAGTTTCGAACTAAATTTTCAATACATCATCCAATGTCGAGATGAAGCTACATCATAAAATATCTTCACATGTATAACATTTTTTTTGGTAAGTACTAAATAATTTATTGATGAGAATAATAGGCATAGACAATGTGTATCATGTACACAGGACATATACAAGATAGAAGTCAATTAATCCTAGAATAACCAATACTAGCGTTGGGGCAAACAACATGACAATAAGCTTTCTATCACACATTCTAATAATGAACACAAGAGGAAGGGGGAAAAGGCCTGGAAAAGGAAAACCAGGCTCTCCAGGGACAGGAACCTTTTCCAGACCCAAGTTGATGATGGCCTTGGTTCCTTCAGCCAAAGTTCTGCAGCCTTCAAGCCTCTTCAAAGCCACATTAATGTACAATGTCAAATAGATGAGGAATTTTCTTCCTCGGCGTCACACGGCTCTCTTAGGATTAGGTTTAGGTTTAGGTTTGGGAGAGAGATCGGGCAGGGGAGAGATTATTGGAAGGAGAAATATAGAGAAACAAAGAACAAATCGAGAAACCAAGAGAAAGGAAGAGAAACGAACCTGCAAATCGAGTGAATCCGCTGCAGATCGAATGAAGCTGGAGAGAAACGAAGGAGCAGAGAGCTCTTGGGAGGGAGAACGAAATTTGATCAAAAGTGTAAAACGGTGCGTTTTTTGGATCGAAGGCTGGCATATCAGTGGACTCAAAACGCACCGTTTTATTTATTACAAAACGGTGCGTTTTGAGTCCACGTAGGCAGTCGTCTGTGGGGAGGCCTGGTTCATGCCTCCCTTTAGCATTTTTCATTGCAGAAAGGGATAGGATGGGCCGTGTCGCTGTGGAATTGCCAAAACTATTCGGACTTTCAAGCCGTAATGGGCAACGATCGTAGCGAAGCCAAAAAAATGGTCTAAGATTCTTTGGCGGATATGGTGCTTGGACGACGGAAAAAATTGCAAAGGGCTGGAAAGCGAAGAAATTTTGAGAAAACTGATAGGGGAGACAAAAATCCCTTGTACACCTCGAATCCTAAACGCATCAGAGGGAAAGATATCCAAAACAGAAAAGAAAAGAAAACACAAATGGTAGTTTGAGGAACTAAAAAGAGAGCTGTGCATGAAAGAGCCACAGCTCTGACTGTCTCTGTGAGAACACGGGCGTGTTGTTTGGGTCTCAGAATTGTTTGGATTTTCCTGGAAGATTTGCCATTTTTTATTGGTCACTTAGGAGATGGCAAAAATATTATCGGATTATATGTGATTTTTTTTTTTTTTTAGTAACACTGATATGTCTCTTAATTTATATTATTCATTATGTCAAACGTCAGATCCGAAACACAAGAAAAAAAAATTAAAATTTTAGATTCTTTTTATCTTTTTATGTTTATACTTTTAATTATTTTAAATTTTTTAATAAATTATGTTTTATTATGTCACAAAATGAGTTTTTTTTTTCTTCTAAATCTTATCACATATTTTTATTTAATTATTTTGTAATTTTTTTCTATCCATAAAACTGAATATTTATAATGTTTAAAAACCTACTAACTTAGTACAAATATGTCAGAGAAAAATAAATCAGTACAATTATAGGAACTATAACTTCATGAAAAACTTTATACACAATCGGTCAGAGAACCACCGAGAAATCGCGTCCCACGTAACAAATTGAAACGACGTTATTTCCATCTTTTCTAAAATTTCTTCCGTTTTACCTTTGTTTTCGTTCTTTCCATTGAAATCTCCTTTTCCCTTCGTTTTCTAGAGCTTCCTTGAAATCTCTCTTTCCTCCTTCATCTTCGTCTTCCACCTTCTCACTCAACGGTTCCCCTTTCCTCTAAATATCTTGCTCTTTTTTTATTATTTTTTTTTT
This sequence comes from Juglans microcarpa x Juglans regia, assembly GCF_004785595.1. NCBI lineage: Eukaryota > Viridiplantae > Streptophyta > Magnoliopsida > Fagales > Juglandaceae > Juglans > Juglans microcarpa x Juglans regia. The sequence goes on from NC_054596.1 coordinate 36,789,516, forward strand.
TCAGACTTTGCTTTTGAAACCCCACCCCACTGTAACCATAAAATTCACTAAAAAAATAAGTAATCAATAGAAACCTAAGTAACCAGCAATTACCTAGATAAGAAGACTAAAAAGGAAAGAGATAAATGGAAAATGATTTTTGGTTATGCTAGATTAGAGAAGTGACAGAAGACCCGATGTTTTCCGAATCATTCCAACCTCTAAAATATTGGTTGCATTCCAGTAATGGGAAGGATCCGACAGGTTGATTTGCTCCATTTGGTTCTGGCAAGAACCATTCCAATTCAACCCTATGTTGTCTGTTTTTTCCTTTCACTTCTTTCATGGCAATGTGATGAGCTTCACTATTACCCATTATTTGCAAGCCTTCAATTGGCGTTGAGCTTTGGAAATGATTGGGTGCGCGAGTGTCTTTGATATCATCATTGACGAAATTTTATTGCTAAAGCGAGAGGCAAAAAAGGTAGCGATGGTTGGAGTAGTTGTAGTAGTAGAAGATAAGGAGTCGAAGATGGAATAGCTTGAGAGGAGCTGCATCAATGGAGTTGTACCAAAATAATTCTGAAACTTTCTAGACTTATCCCATGGCATCATACGCGTACGGAAGATAAAGAGAGGGAAGTAATGGTGGGTCCCCTCTCTTTTTGGCGGGTCCCCTCTTTTTTTCAAGAAATGAAATAAGCAACGCAGGTTGCACTGCAATTCTGCTGGCCGGTTGTACCTAACAGAGCTGTTATAATGAAGTGATAATTAGTAAGTCATATCGTAAATTAATATATATATATATATATATATATATATATATTACACTCTTACATTACTTTTATATGATATTCTATTTAATAAAATGATTATTTTAATTCTAAAATAATCAAATTTTGCATAGTTTTTATTTTTTTTTTAAAAAAGTGGTGCGTATTATTCACATGACAAAATTCTTTTTTTTTTAGCCCCTCTTTTATTCAAAAAGACTATGTGAAGATTGTCGTACTCTAAAAATTGCATCAAACATTATTTTTCAATTTATCATTTTAACATAATATATTTTTAAATTATTGAAAAAATAGAATTTCCATCTATTATTAAAAAAATGATTTTAATTTTGTCACATCACTTAGTTTTATGACTTGAAATAGAATTGCGCCTTTTCTCGCATACGCATGGTATGTGTGATTGGATAATCTGTATTCAAAATAGCTAAAATTAACAAAAAAAAATTATATTTATAAGTTAGTGTGAACACACGTAATAAATTGATTATATAGCATAATTTAATTTAAAAAAAATATTTTAAAATTTAAATTTTACAAATCAAATCTTACTACTTAAGTAATGAGAAAAATTTATAACCGGTCAGTCAAATAATCCCCAAATAATAGCACTCCAATATGAGAGTGACACGTGGAGATCACAGGATATATTTCATGTGGCTGCACATCAGAGAATTTGAAATTCTCATTCATCCCCTTGTCTCCCTATCGCACGGAGAAGAATTTCCTCCCTTCCTCCAAAGCAAAGCACCCCTCTTGCATGGCCTTCTCCAGACCACAAACCCCCCCTCTCGCGATGGTCCAAGAAGAATAATAGTGGTGGTTCACCCTCTCACACTGCCTAGTACCTTGCAAAGCACCTCTCTTGCGACGGTGGCACTTCACCCTCTCTTGTGAAATTTTTGTCAATCCCCTGTAAAAATTATGGTCAATCGTCACTCTCCCATGTCTCTCTCAAAGGTATGTTCGAATGTGGTCATTTTGGAGTTGGTAACTGGTAAGGTTCCAACTAATCTTGAGTTTGGAGAGAAAGATTTGGTAAAATGGGTATGCACCACATTAGACCAGAAAGGAGTCAACCATGTAATTAACAGTAATCTCGATTCCAAGTATAAGAAAGAGATAAACAAAGTTATCGACCATAAATGAGTTGACCATGTATAATTGTTATGTTTATATATTGAAATGAGTTGAGTTAAATTGAGTTGAGATGATAAAATATTGTTAGAATATTATTTTTTAATATTATTATTATTTTGAGAATTGAAAAAATTGAATTATTTATTATATTTTGTGTTGAAATTTGAAAAAATTATAATAATGAGTTGATGAACCGAAGGATACATTTGAAATGAAAAAGGATTCTAATGAGTTCTAAAATTCTCATGGTCTTGTGTTTGGTTTCATAATAGAAAAAGAACAGATTACAGGTGATGATAAAGAGATGGGAATGGAGATTTCTGCATGACCGACAAATCTAAGACTATGATCAGCATGGATTATTGTTTCGAGAAACCTATAGATATCTCATAACCTTTTTTTTTTTTTTTCTTTTGTATGAATATTTTATAACTCTCTTATCATCTCCTATCTAAATATTTTGAATTTGTTCTATCAGCTCTGGAAGATATATGAACACATCTCTTACTTGAGAAGTACCCATAGGAAAAAAACCCAAATTGGAAATTACCATGGAAGTGGTTGAGTGTCCATTATTCATATGGTTCCGTATTTAAAAAAAAAATATAAACCCTTTAAGCACAATAACCATGCCAAGTGTTATTTTTACCCAAGGTTATGCTACTTCTGGTTTTTTGACTGAAATACATCAATTCGTACTATTAGTACCTGCTCTCCAATCTCATTGATTAATGATGCATGTAAGTATGATGGTATTTGGCTATGTGGCGGCAATGGACAGACGGTTTAGGACGACGGTGACAAGGTTGCTGAATGATTCATCTTCCATCAAGCGTGGTAAGGGGCTCTCTAATTGATCTGGTGTGATAAGCTTATATTGGTTTTGATAGACTTATTGATATGAGAGATTCTCATTGGGGCTTGTTAAGGTCAAAAAAGCAATCGCTTTAAAGCAATTTTGTTAAGTAATAAAGATGGTGTGTTCTATACACCGACTTAAAAGTAAAATTATTTAATTTAAAACTAATTATTATATTGAGAATAATAGTCTAGGTTGAAAAAATCTTTTATAGATAAAATATATTTTTCATGAAATAAAAATAAGAGAATAAATAAAATAAAAATAAGTAAGAATTTGGCTTTGATACTAGAGATGAAAAAAAAGGCACCTGAGAAAAATGTGGAAAGACATTTATTACCCCCACAATTTTTTTTCTATTTATTTTTTATTTTTTTTAAAGATACAAACATAATAATAAATAAAGTTTGCACGGTTTAAAGAAGTCCACGCATAGAGATGGGTTGGTGGGAGACAAAACGGCGTTATGTTGTGAAGTGGACGGCATTACGGAACAACCGGTAACCTAAGCTCCTATACCCCCAGATGCTTGACTTACGCATTAAATGTAGATTATTCCTCCATTTCTTTTGTAAAGTTGGCCCCACATTATTATTATTCTGTGAATTACCCTTATAATTATATATATAAATATTAATAAAATCTATTTTATATTTATATCTCTCTTATTTCAAATGGGTTGGATTTTTAAAGTCAAGAATAATTTTATTCTAAACTTCGATTTGGATAAAAAAAAAAATGTATCATCTCATTATTATATATATTTTTTAAATTTCTATATAAAATATAATAAATAACTCAACTTATTTAAATATTAAAATAATAATATTATTATTAAAAAATAATATTTTATTTAATTTTCATCTCAACTCGTAATCCAAATGATACCTAAAACTTTAACATTATATACTATTTACGTGATATAATTAATTTGTAAAAGAAATTTTAAAATTTAAATATTATAAATTAAATTATATCATGTGAATGATGTGGTGTAAAAATCTTAAAATAGTACATCTCTTAGTATAATGTTCAGATTAATTGACGATAGCAAATCAATATTTGTACGTCGTTTTGCTCCAAAATCCATAGTAAGATTAAACCTTCCAAAACTTCTTTCTCTCTCTTTATCATGTTCGCATATGTTATAAGATCATCTTAAGTGGCTGTTTTCACATTGTTGGATTTTTTGTATAGATGCTAATGATCTTACACAAAGTAATCTTATTTTTAACACTATGGAAGAAATATATTGGAGGTTATGATTTTATTTTTAAATTTTAATTTTTTAAATGATTAATACAAGATTTGGATTTTCCTAGAGTTATCGTTTGAGCTCAATGCTTTAAAATTTGAGATAGATAGACATATAAAATAAGTTTGACAACATTTATTAAACATTTAATATTGTCCAAGAAATTCACTCCGACAATGATAAATACTATCCGACTCACTTTATATTTATATCTCTCTCACACTCTAGCATTGGAGTTTTTTGTTTGGAGAGGCTACATTAAAAAGCCTACCATTCCACTTACAACCAAAACTTAATTTTGATTTGCTCTTAAAATCTATTGATCAAAACTTGAAAGGAATTGTCTTGGAGAGGTACAAGGATTCTCGTAGAGACCCTTCATGTAAAAATTTTGGGGGATCTAATAAAGTAGTTCAGCTCCAAGTAAGGGATAATTGTGTTTATGATTGAGATTTTACTATATATTAGTCTGCCTAGAAATGACAAATTTGTAATGAGTTAATCTTATAACTGGTTCATATGTTTTTCTTTAAATAGCAGTCCTCCAATAGTTGAGTTCCACGTAGCTCCTCACTTTATCTATCTTGTGCTCCCATTGCATGAGATCACGCACGCTGACTCTCTCTGCCATTTTGTCTTCTCCCCCTCTCCACCACGACCAACGGGGTCCTCCCTTTCTGCCACTCTCCCCTCTCTCTTTGTTGATTCTCGTATGGAAACCCCCCTCTCTAGAAACCTCCTTATTGAAATTTTTGCAAATGGCCATAGATGGAGGAAAGGTCTTCAATTCGGGATTTTTCAAGGAGAAATGAACCCAAATGCAATCCGATTGTCGCAGAGAGACAAAGACAAAAGAGTTGAGAAAGATTGAGAGGAAAGCCATGGAAATGACCATTACCGGAGAATTATCAACTTTGGTTCAAAAGGTACAAGTCTAAAATCGGAATTATTTTCCCAACTCTGTATGTAATGAAGATGACACTATGAAATATGCCACACTTCATTTTTTCTTGTGTTTCACTCGGTTGGCCTCTTTTTTCCTTTTTCTTTTACAGAATCATATCTCTTCTTAGATCTTCTATAGCTGTGAGCGATTTGAAGGGTGTTCTAGAAATGCAAGTAGCTAGCTAGGTAGGTCCCTCATCAATGTCATGAATTATGACCCTCTATAGCTCCACTATCTACAATTCTCAGTTACATTACCTTCTAATTGTTACTATTTTTCACAACATATATATTTGAGGCAGTTTCACATGAAAGGCAGAGATAAAGGCGGATGGGATTTCGACAAGGCTTTGAACTGGGTGGGATTCGACAAGCCAGAGATATATCCAAAATGTATCTGCAAAATAGAAATTGAACACAAACAAATAACGTTTCAGATGATAAATCCCATGAAAACAAGAAGAAATCAAAGTCTGCTTCGAAATGGAGACCTCTGAACTTGAAATTCTCAATTGTCTCTCTGTAATCTTCAATGAAACAAACCCGATCTTCGCAATCAACCACGCAAATAAGAACCAAATCCACTTAGAATTCCTTCTAAGGAGCCCCGTCCAAAAGCTCTTCAAATGTTATCTGATAAAACAAATTAACCTAGCAAACGATGGCGAGAGGGCGACAGCGACAGAGATGGGTAGCAGAGATGGGCGATAGAGGAGATGGTGGGGTACAGAGATGGGCAACGACGACATAAGAAGAGGTGATTCAGAAATTTTTGAATGTGAGGGGTCTGGGGCTTAGTGGTCATGCAGATCAATAATCCGATGTAATGTACCTCTTTTGGCTTAATATGGAATGTGTGATGTGTCAAAATGTCATTGGTGCTTGTTATTGGCTCAATACTAGCCCGATCGCTCCAAATCCATTCTGATTTGCAATTCTTATTATCAATTAATTTAATAATCATTTGATAAAAAAGGGTTAAGTTTTCTTGATTTAAATATCTCCAATTTAAATTATTGGATTCAGAGTAGTAAAAGAAGAACAAATAAAAGATTCATAGATATATTATTATTCTTAGTCTATATTCACCTCGGTTAAAAACATTGCCGGGAGAATTAAGGTCAAAAGAAAAGGTTAGGTACTCCTAAAAACAGTAAAATATGTAAAGAAAAATAAACTAGTTTGGATTACATAAAACTAATCTTATAAATTAATATAACTTAATGTAATTCGTCAGATTACAAAGTAATTTTTATTATAAAGTAGATATAATAGATCGCATGAAGCGTATTAATTTATAAGATTATTTTTGTATAATTTCGTTATAGTTGTAGCACTCCTCCTATGTAAAAATGTTACTTTATCATTCTCCAGACAAATAAACTAAAATAGAATTGTAAAAAAATAAAAAATAAAAGTTTTACGGTCACAAATAAATATAAATCAATAAATTAACATGTGATATTATTTATCATAAAAATAACTTTACAAGTTAATAAATTATTTTCCAACCACCCTCTCTCCAAATCTTATAGGTAATCTTGTCAAGCCAGCTCGCACGTTGGTTCCATCGCTCTGCCTATATAACCTCATGTCACTCGCCATCCCTTTGTCTTGTCACAACCACTCCCATCTCATTGCCACGGGTTTTGATTTCTACTTCAATTCAATTGATCTTTGTCCTCCTCTTCCTCTGCCTTCCTCTCGTCTTACAATGTCACAATATCTAATCCCCTTGAAGTTTGATGTTCAAAACCTTGTCGGCACTCCACCTCTCAAATCCTTACTCTCAAATGACCCTTTGATTGTTTTTTTCTTTTATAATATAAAGCCAGCTAAAGATATTAAACTGAGTCTAATATCAAAATATCAAACTATCAAATCACTAAACTCATTTCAACTCAAAATTTTTTTACACGTAAGATCTATAATTTTTTTTGACTTAACACATCTTTATACGTGAGACCTATAATATTTTTTAATTTCTCATAAATACATCTAAACTCATCTTAACATCTAAATATATAAAAATTCATCTTAACATCTAAATACATTTAAACTCATTTTAAGTGGATTACATAAAACTCACTCTACCATTTCAATTCACTACTATTCATAAAGAACTCAATTCAACTCAACTCAACATCCAAACATGGTCTCTTTTACTTTTAGAGACCATTAGCTTTAATATTAATAAATTTTGTAAAAGTTTAATTGGACATCTCTCTAATGATTCCGTCTATTAATGATTCCTTATCATGGTGAGAGCATACCTTATAGATTAATTAAGGTCCTCATAACAAATTATTACAAATCATAGTATAATTAATGGTTATTATTTTGAAATTAAAAACAAAATGCATTTTATAAAGATATCTCACGAACTGTAAAGTTGGTTCATTTTATTATAAAGTAGAATAATTTATAAAATTTATTTATAAGTCCTACTACGTATTTTAAAAAAAAATACTAAATACATGAGTGCAAATTTGTAAGTTGACATATATAGCTAAACCAAACAAACGCCGAGCATGCAGTAGTTATCAAGCTTTTGCAAGTCTGCAATTTCTCCGAGTTCCATAATTAGCAGGGCTCATCAAAATGATGAACTTGGAGAAAGAGGAATCTCCCAAGGAGAGAGGACCCCACAAGAGAGAAAGTGGGGGCCATAGTACCAAATTCTTGCCTCTTGTTGGTGGGACCCCAAAGGCAGTAGCTAGTACCCATGCAAGCAGCAGTGTTTATGGATCAGTGCTTCAAAAAATAGTGTTTTGGTGGCAACCATACTTTCTTCCTCCTCCTTCACTAGTTTCTATACCAATACCAATATATGTACATACATATATATTATATATCCCCCTCTGCCTTCCCTGGTCTCTCTTTTAATTTGATGTTTGGCCAAGCTCAACTCATCCTAATCCTATGTTTTGGGTGGTGGCTTTTGGTGGGTCCTTTGTGCTCTGCACTTTTTTTTAAATTTTTTTATCACAGTCATCCCACGTGGTTAACAGGATAATAAGATAAGCTGAGCTTTTAAACCCCACTAGCATTGTGGATTCTAATCTTTTTTCCCTCTGCACTCAAGCATGGCATCCATTTTCAGGATAGTGGACTGTAACTACTGGTCATAATCACAGGGAATTTTGATTTGACACTGCCATGCCCCCCCCCTCACTTGCAAATATCATGCATAGGTTTGGTTTTCAACCATTTGCTCATTTTTCTGTCAAAAGTTTTCTCATTCTAGTTTCAAAGTTTTCGGTTTGAAGGATGAATTTTCACGACGACTTGAAAGTAGAATAACTCTTTTTCTTAACGTTAAGATGAAATCCGAGTTCTGTTTGATTGTAATCATTTGTGCAAATTGCTAGTGTGTATTTGACACTTTATTCAATTATTTCCTGCATGATCATATTTCCATGCGTTGCAACCCATGTTGAAACAAATTACTCTGTTCCACACCAAACAGACCAGCTGATTTGAATACAGTGTTGGAATAGTATAGCCAGGAATTTTACAACCAAAATACAAGAGGAGTTAAGATCTCCTAGGTTGGTTTATCTTCTCTACTAAAACCTCTAGTGTTGCTGATGCATAAACCCAAAAATTGCCAAACTCCTAGAATTTTTTCTGCAGTTTTAGCTAGGAAGGAGGAAAAGAAAATGACATGAAAAAAAAAAAAAAAAAAACCACATCCCATGAAAAGGAGCACCAAACAGGACAAAGATATATATAAAAGAAAAATGAGAAGTTACTGAAACCAAACAGACAAGTGTCCAACTCCAAACATGTGAAATGGTTGTCATAATCGGACCAAAGACTTGCAGGTAAGGAGTAGGAGACAGCATGAATCTTGACAACAGCTCGAGCTGACCCCATGAAGGATTTGATTAAACACCAAGAGGAATCATAGCCTTTTTTTTGTTTTTAATTTTTTTTTATACTCACAAACTGACCATCATGGCCCTGTATGAATAATACCTCATTGTGCACATCAGACACACTTGATCAGGCTGCCATGGACCCCGCCATCCACCACATATTTTCATTTTATTTTTGGCCATACACCACCATTTAGAAATTATATTACTTCTTAACATCATAGTACTTTGTCACAAATTCATATACACATGCATACCATTTATATTCACTACAAGAAAATTATTTATATATTTAACGAACTATTTCTTGTAAAAATAAATATTTCTTGCTAAAATGAGTTTATTTTTATCACAAATAGTCATTCTCGTCACAACTAAATCATTACAAATATTCATTTTTCTTGTAGTGATTATAGAAAAAGAAGAAAATCCTTACCTCAACACAAATCCAACAAATTTAATTTTGTGTTGTACCCTTCGATAAATCCTTATACCAAGGTGTTCATACATTAATAACTCTGCACAAAAAGAGTTAGAAATAAATCTCCTTGTGAATTCGCAAATAAATTATGCTTTTTCTTATAACTAGACAGTCAGAAAGTTATTTATTTATTTATTTATGTTTCATTTATTTTAAATTTTCTATCGAGTTGAGTCAGAAGCCATATTGTTAGTTGAGTAACATCTTGAATCTAAACACTTAAATTGAAAGCACACTGGTGGTTACAAATGCACGGAAGATGCATGGGATATATATAAATCTGTCAAAGCCTTTTAGCAAATCAAACCAAAAGCAGCCTACCTAGGTGCATGCATGGATCTAGCTAGCAAAGAGCATTATTTTGCTTAGTACGTCTCACTGTATATGTCATATAGGCTACGTCATACGGATACGTGAAGTGTGAGATACTACGTTATTTAAAAATGATTGAAATATTTATACAAATAACAATAAATGTTGTATGATTCAATTCATTTATCTGGCTCTCTCACTTATGTTAGAATTTTGCGAGTTGGTGCACTAAGCTACGTACTAATTATTATTTTAAAATTGTTGTTAGTTATTTTTATTAAAAAAAAAAAGAAGAAGAGATGAAAACACGATAGAAACATCAGAAAGAACTGAAACGAAGAGAGTGGATGATAGAAACATAAAGAAAACACGATAGAAACATCAGGAAAACACGATAGAAACATCAGGAAAACATGATAGCAACAGTCTTCTTCCCTATCAGATGACAGTTTTTCTCAATTGTCCTCAGTTTTCTTCGTCGACGATCTCAAGTACTCAATCTTTCTCTGGCTCTATTTCACAAATTTGAAATAGGTTTTTAGAGTTAGTGAAGAATCGAAAATAAGAAGAAGACTGGTGAACTAGGTTAAAATTAGGGAAATGAAATTTTCGGGAAAAATGACAAATGAATTTTTAGGGAAAAAATTGAAAATGGGTTTTTAGAGTTAGTGAAGAATGTGAGTCTTGGTGAGTGTATAAAACCGGTGAACCAACCATGAAGTGTGTGCTCTTTTGTGGTTTATTCGAAAATGAGACTCTAAATTTATGGTTAGTAAAGCTTCAAGGTCTTGAAAACAGAGCTAAAAACAGGGTACTATATTAAGAGGTTTTCGATTTCTGTAGACTTGATGAGGTGGGACAATGAGTATGTATTGTATTTCTTGAGATATTGGTACATGGAACTTGTGAATTTGCTTAGTTTATGGGTTTGGAAAAAAGATGTTGTCTGGTTTCACTTTTTTGAATATATGCAGAAGAAAATATATATATTTGCAGACATATCTTTCCAGTGTTGGTATAGTCAGAGGGAAATGACAAAAGGCTTAAAATTTTCTAATACTCTGTTCCTTTAGGCAGTTGTTATAGATTCTAATGGGCCGAGTTTTAATTATTTCCGTGTTTAGTTTTCTATTATTTATTGTTCTAAAATATTGGTAAATATTCTGTAGATGGAGAAAGGGAAAGAGCACGCATCCCCTATCACATCTCCTATCATAGACCCATCAACAAATCCATCAAATCAGGTGATACCAAGACCATTTTATACATATTTGTCAACACTTCCTAGCATAAATCCATCTATCAATCCAACAACTCAGGTATTTTGAATATTAATTTGACATCATAGTTGTATTAATGTCTATATTTATTACTAAATCTTTGGTTAATTGTCATTATTGATCTATATGTTAGGTGATACCAATGTCATTTTATATGGATTTCTCAAGCTATATGAATGAGGGCCATGTACCAATGCCACATGCTTGGTTATGACCATTCTTACCTCGTCTTAATGCCAACCCATCTCGATGTACTTGTCAGGTGATGAGTTTGTTCTTTAAGTAGCGTGTGTATTTTTTAAAATGCTTCTATTGATTTAAATATTAGTTTTTATTGTTATAAACTGCATGAAATCTTATGTCTGGATTTCAGTCATTAGCTTTCTCTCCGATTAGTTTAAACTTTGCAAGCTCAAGCCATGTGGAAGAAATTCAGCAGTCTACACCTGACTCGATTGAGAGAGGTTGAAACTTTGTCTACGCCCTCTGAATCCAAAGATGACAATGAGTTTGGTACACAAATTACAGTGCATACTGAAGGGGCCGATATAATTGAGAAGCTGAAATTGGAGATGGTATTTAAATCTGAAGAAGAGTTAGTTTTTTACTATAAAAGATATGAGAAACAATGCGATTTTGGGATAATGACACAAAGGAGTCATAGGTTTGAGGATGAGAGGCTCAGATATGTCACGATGGGTTGTGCTCGTGGTGAGAAGGCACGAAACCAGATAAAAAATGTCGCGAGGCCACGTCTGACATCAAAGACAGACTGTAATGCAATGATAAATGCTACGTTTATTGAAGGAGTGTTCAAGTTGTTGACTGTTCACAATTCCCATAGCCGCAAACTAAGTCCACAAAAGTCGAGATTCTTTCGTTACAATAGAGAAGTGAATGAATCTGTTAAGAGAGTGTTAGTTACAAATAATCAGTTTGGCATGAGAATGAACAAGAGTTTGGAAATATTCAAATGGGAAACACCACCAAAAAGGACATTTGCACAAATCTTTATCGAAAGGACAACAACATTTGGTGAATACGCCAACCTACCTGCCAACAACATTTTTTTTCCATATATTTTTCTCTTGAATTTTATTACTTGAGAACTCAGAAGATTAACTTTCGGTTGCTCCTTTCTTACCATTTTATATTGATAGAGATCATAAAAACATAAATTCAAAACCGAACTTTTGAAAACCACAAAATCAAAATATATCCACAATACAAAATTTATCAACTGCTACTGTGAGAGAGAGAGAGAGAGAGAGAGAGAGACCGGTGAATACATGTTCGCCTTGACGACAAATCATGAAGAACAGAACAACAGCTTAGGATTAGAGCTCAGACAAAAAATGGGAGTCAAACAAAAGAAAGAAGAGAAAGCGTCATGGGAGCTTTTAGGTGGAAGAGAGAACGAGAATCGACGGCCTGAGAAGGCACGCAGAGAGAAGAGAATGGAACCAATAGCGACGGAAGAGAGAAGAGAATGGAGGAGTCTTCGATACAGAAAAGATAGGAAGAGAAGCATATACTTTGTTTCACAAAACGAAGCGTTTGAGCCAATTTTCATTTAATTTGAGATCCCACCCAAAACTTATTAGAAAGAACTGAAAACAAAACGAGCGGTTTCATTAAACATGTCAGCTCGCTTGAAACAAGAGTTTTCCGTAGTTATATACTGCAAAGCAATTTCAGTAGGTATAACAGACCAAGATCGTATTGAATAGGAAAGAAATTTCACATGAAGGCAAACTAGTTCCATTAGTTTTGAAGTTCATTTTACTGTGAAAAACTGCATGGACTAAAAAGGGAATTAAATCTAGCCTCACTTATTAAGGTATAATTTATATGAGAATTAAGGAATTTCTGAACTAGTTTTACTGTCATCATGACTTATAAAGTGATCCAACAACATTTTTAGCTGTTCCTTTCTTAAAGGAGTTTTAGTGCGGGTGCTTGATGTGTCGTTTATTTACACAGATAAGATGATATGTGATAAAAATTGAATAAAATATTATAAAAATATAATTTTTATTTTAAAATTTGAAAAAAATAAATTATTTATTATATTTTGTATAAAATTTAAAAAAATTATAATGATGAGATGAGATGATTTATGAAAATAAACAGACCTAATCACTAATAAGCAGCTTAAATCATGTACAGTGAGACTTTGAAAAACTCAATATTTCGAGACCAAAACCCTTAATTAAAATTAATTAAGGTGGAGAAATTCCCATTCTACGACGTGCATGCAGGATGCAAGGAACTTTGTCAGTGAAATTACCCCACTGATCAGTAGTGAGCCACTTTGAGCATTTGCATTGTCTTTCTTATAAGAAAATAACATTTTCATTTTTCAGTCAAATTTTAAATTAATTAATGAATAAGAACGTCATCCACATTGATCTCCATAAAATCAAGAACTTTTAACTTTGTTAATTAGTCAATTAAATTTCTTAATTAGTTTTGATTTTTTTGTCATCAATTTTGTTATATTTCTATTATAAGTTGGTATATTAACGGCCACTACAATCTGTGACCTATATATTATATATAGTGATAAAAAAAAAAAAAGACGAAATATAAATATTATTATTTTTTATAGTGACTGACGTAGCTAGCAGACACGCATTAATGATGTGTTCAGCGTGTCAAATTAGCATATTATTATATGTTGGTACATGGATTTTTTATTTACTTTATTTTTAAAAATTTATCCACCACTAGTTATATATCCGTGATATAAATCGTACGTATCATGTTGAATCCATTAATTAATGCTTCTACCACAGCTAGAACTATTATAGTAGGTTGAAGAAGACAAGATTCAAAGATGAAAGATCGATGATCTTCATACATATATATATATATATATCAGCACACAGCTATAAGCTAGTAATTAATGAGACTCATCAACATATATGAAAGTGCATGCATGCAGCAGGTTCATTGTACTGCAAACTTGCATCCAAGAATTAATGGGTCCATGAAATTAATTATTGATGAAGCTTTTCAGTACTACGTACGTACATCATCATGACATGTACTACATAGCGATCCATCTGTTCACTACTTGATCATGGATATTTTGAAGGCCAATTATATATATATATATATAGTAGATATATATTATATCCATGCTACAGCTTGCCATGAATGAATCTTAGTATTTCCATCATGCATACTAATTCTGCATGCATGCATGCATGGAAGTTAAAAATCAGAGACTTCTAGGCATGCATACAGCCGACAAGATTGAAATTCCATGGACTAATTTCCACAAATTACATTTTTTTGAAATTAAAGAACTATCTCTGGTACTACTACTAATGGTGCAAAAGTGGAAATATTAGACTCATATAGTAATTAATAGGAGTAATATTCTTCCCAATTATTGCCCTGCATATATATGTATATATGCTGAGACAAAAATATAAAAAAAAAGAAAAAAGAAAAAAAAAATCATCCCAATTCCCAACCCAATGCCTTTATGCATGTACGTGGAATTAAGCAGACATGCATGAGAAATTAAAGATGAGGGAAAATGCTATATATATATATATATATATATATATATATATGAGCTATAAATTAAAGCCATTCGGAGTGGTTTCTGATGTCTGTCCATATGATCCCTAATGCCATAATGAAAACGTACAAAGTCTTTTTGACAATGGAAGAACCTCTAGCTGCTATCCCCCCCACCCCCTGGACATACTGCATGGGTAGTTGGAAACTATTAATTATGGCTTGCAGGAATTTTAAGAACATGGTAGGCTGGCGTTCCACTTTCAGTCTGCTGTCATATTCCAGATCGATTAACAGAAAACAACAATATGAGTTATATTATTTAAGCTAATTTATTATATCCAGCAGCCAAGCTTTTGGATTTCTATTTTGAATTCTACAGCAAAATAGATATATATTTTTTATTATCTTATCGAATTGGATGATCCAATTTTAAATGAAGATAAATAAATTATTTGAATCATATCAGCACTACTACACGGATTCGATAGATCAATGAATCTGCATTGTATCTATATGATCTTGGTGTTCACTACTCTTACTTTATTTTCAGTACTTCCAAATGCCTCGTGAGTCACTTTTCAAAACATTAGTGGAACTCACAATTAACCTCGATGGCAGTGCTAGTTACTACTGGGAGATCTCTAGGGAAGTTCATGTGTATGAAAGTAGTAGTACTACATGTCATGATTTACAACGAACACCAACAAATTATTAAGGTCAAACTATATTACCAGAATGGTTTAACTTAGACCGGGTTTTGAGGGACTTTTGCAGAGAAATTTCAGGTAATTTAGACGTGAACAAGTCCAATATTCCTCAAGAGGAAAGCCATTTTCCAGAAAACCAGCTAAATTGGGCAATCTATATAGAGTGGAGGCCATATATTTAATTGGGCCCTTCTTGATCAGGTGCAACAAATGCCACGCCGATGTGACACTCATGCAGAGCCTAAAGAAAGAGCTTCGGAAATTTCAATCCTCCCATGATGAAATACACCATAAAGTCTACGCATTTTCGAAGGGGAAATAAGACTTGGAGCAGCTGCGGCTGCTGCTGCTGCTGCTGCTGATGATGATCACTATCACGAAGATGACAGCTTTTGCAAAGTGCTTGGCATTGAAAAAAACTTGCGTGGGGTTTGACTTTTTTACAAAAAAATACTTACCTAAAACCGGTTGTTAACCTGACTTTTTTTTTTTAATTAAAAAGAGAGCGACCACATGTCAACGAGGGATCCCCGCCCAAGTTAACCTGACTTTGTGCTTGAGAAAACTGACCAAATTTGAGCAGCCTTATGACATTAATGGAATCAAATAATTAAAGATTCTTTATGGTTCGGAAAAGAATATGAAAAGATGCATGCAGGCCTTACATGCCATAGTAATTATACAAGCAGAGTGAAAGAAAGGTTAAAGATAAAGAAATCATGGAAGCAAAAACATAGAATTCAGAACCAAATATTAAAGAGTTGACAATTTGAATCTAAGACACTCGTGCAAACATCAACAATATTGCCAGCCAAGAATGTCCACTAAGATATACAACCCCTTATACTTAAAAGCGACTATAAACGGATAAACAGGAATGAACAGTAATAAACAGTAAACTTGTTTTATGCTTTTCTTCTTATCCTTACGTCCCTCTCTACATCCTCGTCTCTCTCTACATCTTTTTAGCAAAATCACCATAAAATTACAGTAAAATCACTACAAAATCACAACACACAAATCACAAAATCACTACACAAATCACAAATCAGGGGTTATCGGTTGGAGGAAAGGAGGAAGTGGAGGGGTCACCGGCGAAGGAAGAGGTTGCTGGTGGTGGTGCAGTGCCATAGGGGTGGCTAACGACGGCACTACGGGGAGAAACCCGTGCATGTAGAGGGGCTGTATGCGTGGGGCTAGGGAGGAGCTACAGGTGGTGGGTTCCATGGAAGTACTCCACAGCGTGAGGGGAACTCTGTGGTGGTGCTTGGTGGAGTTGGGGCTGAGCTGCGGTGGCGCAAGGGTGGAGAACCCGTGCATCGAGACCCATTTCGGGTTGCTCATATGCGGCTGAGAGATGAGCTGCCAAGGGGCTTCGATGATGGGGCTTGCTTGCCGACGTGAGGGGAAGTCGGTGAGATGGTCGGTTATGCCGCAGGGTGGTGCACGGCGGCATTGGGTTGCTTGATGGAGGAGATTGGGTGAGAGAAAGGGAAGACGTGCATGGGGAAGGAGAGAGAGGGAGAAAGGAAAAGTGAGGAAAAATATTAGGTTTGGGGTTTTAAATCCCAACCCTTCATCTTGAATTTTCAAATTTAATCTAATGGTAGATGTTTAAATATTGATTTAAACTAACATAAAATAGATAATTAAAATATAAATATTATATCATACTCTTAAAATCAACTTTAATTTATAAAATATTAATTTTTCATCATTAAATAAATGATGAAGTTTTACTGAACATTTTTAAGAGAATAAAACTATAACTAATTTGAATTTTTAATATAATTTAAATTCCATAATAAATGATGAATATGAATAAACAGTAATTTCACTCTTATGCATTAGACTATTTTAATATTTGAAGTCACACTTTATTTTTTTCTTCAATTAGGCATATATATATATATATATATATATATATATATATATATATATATACAGCCCTCGATGTTGATATATTAATCTAATTCGTTTGGTTCCTTAATTGCACTCAACTCAGTTGAGTTTGGTTCAGATTTATACCTCTTCTAATATCTAAACACTCAACTCTCAAATCTCTAAACTCATCTCAACTCAATATTTCTTTACACGTGGGACCCACAACTTTTTTCAATTTTCTATAAATACATCTAAACTCATCTTAACATCTAAATACATCATCGTAGGTGGGCCTCCCAGAACTCACTCAACAATTTCAACTCACTATTATTCATGGATAATTCAACTCAGATCAACTCAGGTCAACATTCAAACGTAGCCTAAATCTGCTGAATTAATTACTCTGACCACCTCCATGAATATGTACAGTACATGAATTGTATTTGAGAAAGTGTACGTACATATGTGTAAAGTTGTGAAGTAGGCCCACTACAACAAACATAGCTTTTTGCTGCGATTTTTATTTCTGGCGACTATTTTTGGTCACAACAGGGCAACAATTACAGTTCATGCATATATTTGCTGTCGAGTTATTGCTGTGTCCCAAATTATCAGTTTTATCTGTGGAATCTAAGCGCCACAAATAGTATCGCAGCAAATAAAAGAGATATGTGCAACTAGGGGTGAAAACCGACCCATTCGGTGCGGTTTTTGGGCAAAACAGACACCGACTGATGCTTCATTTTTGGGGGAGAAAACTAGCTGAAACCGGTCGATAGAGAGGAGAAACATCGGCCGTCTCGACACCGGCAATTCTTTGGGGATTCAAGGTCAGTTCATCGGTGAGTATCTTCTGAGAGAGTGTTGTAGAGGAGAGAGAGAGAGAGGATGAGAACCGAGATCGAGGAAAAAGAAGTGAGGAAGAAGACGACCTAATCTCGAAACAACACTGTTTGGTTTAATACCAAATGACGTCATTTCAATTGTGTTTAAAACACAACTACAAGCTTAAAACGACGCCGTTTCACTTAAACTTAAGTAGAACGACGTTGTTTTGAGTACAAAATATATAAAAAAATATAATTTCTTTAATCGACCGGTTCAGTAGTTTGAATTAGGTTTGAACTGACGCTGAATAGACTGATATTGGTTTTCTCTATTTTCTGCTGCACGCTGATCGATTCTCCATCGGTTTCGGTTGGTTCTGAGCTCCGACGACTGATCTGAGTCGGTTTAGGTCGGTTTCTCGGTTTCTTGTACAACCCTATATACGGCGCTTTGGGAACTCGTCGCCTAATGACATATTTGCGGCAAAAAATTATCGCTGCATATATACTTTATTTTTTTAGACGTGCATATAATCATGGCAAAAAATAGTGGCAGCAAAAATATGTGTGGCAAACAAAGTCATCTCGAAAGAGGCTTCTATTGCGGTGAGAATATTAATCACCAGGGTTTTATAGGGCTTTTATGTTGATTTATACTCGACACAAAAAATGCCTAGCGGGGAGATCCACGACGAAACAAAATGTTGTTGAATTGCTTATTGTGGTGAGACAAAATCGCCGCAATAAGCTTTGTATATAACATAAATAAATCGATGGCTCCAATGTACGCGCATAATTTTTTACCTCATTTTTTCCATCGCTTTCGGGATTTTTTTGGTCTGAGTTTATGAAATTGGTTCTGCCGCTTCTACCACCGTGAGCCTGCTGCTGTATTGTCGCCTCCTTGCCTGTAAAAATCCTTCAGTCTCTCTCTCTTTCGTCTAATCTGATCTTGATCTTCTCTTTCTCTCTCTCTCTCTCTATAACTCTCACTCCGACCCTTTCTCTCCCTAGGTTGCCCCACTGTGATTCGGTAGCCCGACCATGTCGCTATACCAACCCGTGCTTTCAAAGCGGCACCTCCTGCTAATAGCTTTCTCATTTTTCATAGTATATAAGCTCTCTCCTTCAACGTAAATGGGTCTGTACATAGATCTGTGTACAAACCCATTTCTTCTAGTATTTTTTTCCAATATGTACCCATATGATTCAAAGAGGGCAATTTCTTTGGAGCAATTTGTCTAGCTATTGACTCACTATTTGAGATAACTTAGACCATGTTGATACTAATTTCTGTTGAGGCATATTGATTGTATCCTAGATCTATACTCTTGCAATAACATTTTTTTTTGATAAAGAGCCGAGAATCACCTGTCCACGAGTGACCCTGTCCCGATTTTATTAATAAACCCTCATTTATGGCGGAGGAAAACCGTGGTTACATACCAATACCTGGAGATACAATATAAAGTTCCGAAACCAGATATCAAAAAAGCCTAGTTTTTGCTATCCAAAAAACAAAAGGACATGACACACAAAAAAAAAAAAAACAAGCAACAAATCCTCACCTGCAAAAAAAACCGTTAGCCCAACAAACATAGACAATAAAAGCTTACCAAACCAACACAACAACCAAACCAACACAACAACCAAACAACACATGAGTCTTAACTCTGACAGCACCGCAAAGATGGTAAACCAAGTTTATCCAATCGAATTAATCCTCGAAGGATCCTAGGCAAATCTCCAACAATAGTCCATTCCGTATTATGACCAGCCGCCCCACTCCGAGCCAACCAGTCAGCAACTTTGTTACCTTCCCTGTAAACGTGCCGATCTACGCAAACCATCGAATCCATAAGAACAAGTGTATCCTCCAAAAAATCCTCTAAATACCATACTCCACATCTCCGCCTATTCCACCAAGAGATTACCACTTGAGAATCTAATTCTATTTCCACAAAATTAATCCCTAGATTTTGACATGCTTTAAGACTCTGCATCAGAGTTAACAACTTAGCTCTATTATTAGAACCGAAACCAATATAAGAATTAAAAGCATGAACCAAGTGGCCTTGATCATTTCTAATAATACCACCCACCCCTGAAGATCCTGGGTTTCCTAGGCTACTACCATCTATATTCAATTTAAACCACCCTTGAGCAGGTTTTTGCCAAGCCACAATCTTTAAAAACTACTTCACGGGGACTTTTGACGTAATTTGCAAAGTATGTAAAACCTGCAATTCATACGTAGAACACTTCTTAACCTTTTTCATGTCTTGCCTAATTGAGCCCATCTAATTTTTAATATTATGCCAAACCACACAAATAGATTGAATGCGTCCCTCCATACGGGCAGTGTATCTTCTACACCAAAGATGCCAACTAATAATCGACGGAAGTAACCCCACAAAAATCCCCACTTGAGAATCGGTTGACGCACGTCTAAACGAGGCCGTCACCGTCTCCATCCAAGTACAACCAAGAGGTAGACCAAAAATATTACCACAATAACGCCATATGTTAAAAGCAAACTCTCCTCCAAACAGAACATGATTTTGATCCTCATACTTACCTACTTCACATCAATCACAACGAGAAACAATCGAGATCCCAATCCGTCTAAGACTATCATCAACACTTAAAGCCGTATTCCATGCTCTCCACATAAAAACCAAAATTTTAAAAGGCAACAACCTATGCCACATCCAAGGATGCCAATCCAAACTTGAACCTCTTATTCTAATACAATCCCAAGCTGATTTAGTAGAAAATTACCACTCTCTTGTTTAGTCCAGATCAACACATTAGACTCCTCTTTACAACCGGCCAAAGCCTCAATAATATCATCCACATTATCCTAACGAAACCAAAAGGTCCATATCCCAACAATTATTCAGCATACACTCCTTTACCCTAAGCAGCGGACTCCCCACCATCTGGAATTCCTCAAATAAAGGACCCCTATCCCTCCATTTATCATACCAAAATGAAATATTCCCTTCCCTCACTCTCCACTTCGAATTATTAAGCACATCAAGAATACTCTTAACTATCATTTTCCAAAACCTCGATCCTTTTCTCATATCAATGAGAGACCAAGACGAAGAGTCCACATATTTTCCTTTAAAAAAATTTGCCCATAAGGATTTACCTTGAATTAAATTCCATGCAAGCCGCATATGCAATGCTTTTTGCATATCCTCCAATTTACGCAAACCTAGGCCCCCTTCCTTTTCTGGCTTACAAATATTATCCCATGCCACCCACTTTTTTTTTTTACTTTACCATTTACCTCACCCTAGAAAAATGTACTCATCATACGATTTAAAACTTTAATAATAGATTGAGGGACCTGCAAAACAGCAAATAAATGTAAAGCTATACTAGAAAGCACATGCCGAAGAAGTATTAGACAGCCACCCGATGAGAGTAGATTCATTTTCCAGCCACTAATTTTATTCCAGACTTTGTTAACCATCTCCTCCAAATGCACATGCTTTAGACGTCCCAATACAATCGGAACCCCCAGGTATTTAAAGGGAAATGAGCCTTCTGAGAACCCTGTCAATCTTTTTAGAGCTCTCTTATGAGCAACAGAAATTTTTGAAGAGAAAAATATGGCTGTTTTTTCTTTATTAATCATCTGGCTTGACCATGCTTCATACTTATCAAATACCAATAAAAGTTCCCTAACAGATTTCTTACTCCCATTCAAAAAAATCACAATATCATCTGCGTACAGAAGATGAGAAATCTGAGGAGTACCTCGAGGTTGGGAGAAATGCCCAATCTTGTTTGCTGCCACACTCTGCTTCAAAAGACAAGAAAGGACTTCCTGAATAATAATAAATAGAAAAGGCAATAATGATCCCCTGACGTAACCCACGACCACCTTGAAAAAAACCTCTCATCATTCCATTAAGCATTACAGAGTACCAAATGTTCTAAATGCAAGCACGAATTAAGTCACAAAAAGAAGGAGGAAATACAAAACAACGAAGGACCTCCAACAAAAAATTCCAATCTACTCGATCGTATGCTTTAGCCATGTCAACTTTGATCATAATATTTCCTCCATGAGAAATCTTATTCAGGGAATGAACCATTTTCTGAGTAATACTAATATTCTCAAATATACTCCTCCCAGGTATAAAAGCTCCTTGCTCAAGGGATATTAATTTGGGAAGAAAACCTGCCAGACGATTCACTATAATTTTTGAACAAATTTTATAGAATACCAAACAAAGACTTATCAGCCTAAATTTATCGAATCCCGTTGGCACATCTGTCTTCGGAATAAGCATAATAAAAGAAGCCGAATAAAACCTTGGAAGCTTTTTAGAAATAAAAAATTCAGAGATAGTTGCCAAGTCTTGCAGAAGTACCATAGATGAATTGTCATTAAACGCATGTAAAGACTTGTGTTCTGTGAATGCCACCGATGAATTGACTGTTTCCAATGTGATCAAAAGAATTTCATTTACATTGAAATAGAGGAAGGGGTTAACCAACTAATGTGGTCATCAAGTTTTTGCATGTGTGTCTTGATGATAGATTGAAATACAACCCAAATATGCAGCTGGCATGTCAGTTTTCCTTTGGGCGCACAAACAACTCCAGTTAACAACAAATTCTGAGCCTTTTGATTTTTTAATTATATATGGTGAAATAATTAAAGTATTTCGTTTTTCTTTGGCTAATAGCTTTTTATACTCCGTTTCCCTACTTTAACAATACATAAACTTGAGTGGTTCGTTAATACGTAGTGTCAACACAGTTTAAATGAACACCTTTCATACATATATTTGTGGATATATATATATATATATATATATATATATTTGATGACACTTTCAAATATATTGATTATAATGGCCAACTGTTCATATTGCATTCCCCAAATACAAATACCAATGTTTGTCTATATGGAATGAATATATGATACTAAACTTATTCCGTTTAGCTGGAGTGTTGTTGCGTCAAAGACAACCAAATTATCAGTGACGTGTATGTAGTTTTCTCCGGGTGTTTGAAACCATTAATTTCCTTATTATAATATTGGTTAATTAATCGTTTTTAGCAAACTAGCTTAATTATTTCATTGTTCTGCTTAAGGTTTCATTCATTTCCCTTAATCGATTGAGGTTCAAATGGACAAGACTTGGATGCACGTGCCAAACAGGTTTACCTCATGCGAATACGGTGAAGGGATTAAAATCTCCTCACAATGGCAAAAGCCCATGCTGCTAGAAGAACTACCTTCATGTGTCCTTGTCGGAGATGCTGTAATAACATATTCCTACCAATCAATGAAGTCGAAGATCATCTATTCACGATAGGTATTGATCCAAGTTATACACATTGGGTATTTCATGGGAGGGTGAAAGTTGGAGTGTGAATTCGTTAGACGATGATGATGATACATTTAATGAATGTCATAATTTTGTTGATGATGTGGATGAGATGATAGATGACACTCAAGCTGCATCATTCACTGACCATGCATTTGGCGAACATGGTACTACTTCACAGCCCACCATGAATGATTGGCAATCTAAAACATTTGGCCAATTGTTCGAGGATGCGGGATGTCCACTTTATCCAAGTTGTGAGAAGTTTTCTAAGCTCTCATTTATAGTCAAGCTGCTTCATATCAAAACAATTTGTGGATGAACTATCAAGTCATTTAACATGGTTTTACAATTGTTAAAGAAAACTTTTCCAGATATTGAGATACCTAACTCATACCACGAAGCCCGACACTTAGAGTGTGGTTTGGGTTTTAGTTATGTGAAGATAGACATTTGCCCAAATGAATGCATGCTATTTTGAAAATACGATGTGAACAAAGAAGCTTGTTCTAAATGTGAGGAGCCAAGGTGGGTGTCAACGAGAGGGAAAAAAGGAAAGATTCCCAAAGGTATTGCGTTTCCTCTGAGGCCAAGGTTATAAAGACTATTTATGTCGAAAAATATAGTAAAGTCCATGAAATGACATAGAGAACAATGAGTTGATAACCATAATACTTTAAGGCATCCTGTTGATTATAAGATGTGGAGACAATTTGATAAAGACCACAGTTGGTTTGCTTAAGATGCTCGTAATGTCAAACTGGGAGTAGCAAGTGATGGATTCAACCCATTCATTAATATGAGCAAACCTTATAACATATGGCCAATGATACTCGTGCCATACAACTTGCCCCCTCGGTTATGCATAAAAGAACATTGCTTAATGCTATCCCTACTCATTCCTGGCCTAAAAGCACCAGGAAATGACATCGATATTTATTTGCAACCTTTAGTCAATAAACTAAAAGAGTTATGGGAGGACAGTGTAGATATTTATGATGCAGCAAAGTCTTAACACTTTCGCTTACATGTTGTACTAATATGGATTGTTAATGATTTTCTTTCATATGCCAATCTTTCTGAGTGGAGCACAAAGGGAAAGATGGCTTGCCCGTTATGCAACAAGGATACCAATTCAATGTGGTCGAAACATGGGAGAAAACATTGTTATATGGACCATCTTCGCTTCTTGCCATCCCCTCATCCTTGGAGAAAGAAAAAGGCTCAATTCAATGGAAATAAGGATCATCGGTTGGCTCCTCCAGAGCTAATGGCTTCTTCTATCCTCCAGCAACTACTGCAGGTAGGTAATGTAGAATTTGAAAAAGGTTCTCGAAAGAGAAAACATAGACCAAATGAATTGAATTGGACTAAACAAATATATTCTTCAAATTACCTTACTGGTCAACGTTGCCACTATGACACAATCTCGATGTCATGCACATTGGAAAAAATTATGCGGCAATATATTAGGAAAGTTGATGGATATTGAAGGAAAAACCAAAGACACTGCCAATGCACGTAAAGAGCTTAGAAGAGCTTGGGTTAAGAAAGGAATTATATCTACAACCTTCATCTAGTGGGTACTCGATGTTGCTTGGCACCTACACGCCGGATTTAGCTCAAAGGAGACCTTTCTGTGAATGGCTTGCAATTGTAAAATTTTCAGATAGTTTTGCCTCGAACATTTCTAGATGTGTTTTAGTTGGTGATGGAAATATATCAGGAATGAAAAGTCATGACTGTCACGTGTTCATGCAAAGATTACTTCCAGTTGCAGTTGGTGGGTTTTTCCAACCTGGTATACGGCTTGCATTGATCGAGTTAAGTTCCTTCTTCAAGGCTTTGTGCGCATGAACGTTGACGTTGGAAGTATTGAAGCAACTACAATATGACATTGCAATCATCCTCTGCAAGCTTGAGATGATTTTCCAACCTGACTTCTTTGATATAATGGTACACCTTGCCATTCATTTACCATTCCTTGCGAGGCCAGTTCAATATAGGTGGATGTATCATTTTGAGTGATATTTGGGAAAATTCAAACGTTACGTTAGAAATAAAGCTCGTTCATAAGGCTCAATTGCTGAAGCCTATGTTCATCTTGAATGCTTGACCTTCTGCTCGTTGTATATCCATGATGTTGAGACTATGTACAATCAGGAGGAACGAAATAGGGATATAGATAAAGATACTAAATCTGATGACTTCCCTATTTTCTCATAGAAGGTACGTCCTTTCTGACCTCCAATCGATTGGATCGGACTGTACTTGCAAAGGCAAAGTGGTATGTGCTCAATAATTGTGCAGAGATTAGTCAGTACCTAGAGTAAGTACTTGGATTTTTCCATTACATCTACCTTATAAATATAGTTGAAATCGAATATGTATGGACCAACCTAATATTTGTTTTTTGGATTTCCAGTGAGTACTATACGAAGATGAAAAAATTTTTCCCAGATAATGTAGAGCGTGGACATCAAAAGGAATTCCCAACTTGGTTTCGTGCACGAGTAGGTTTCTTTCACTCATTAAGATTCACCTCTAATTTCCAACTTGGTTTTGAAATGGAATTTCTAACCTTTTGCACCTCAATATGGACAGATTCAAGAATTGCATTAAAAAATTCTTCATGACGTATCTGATGATATATATGCATTTTCTTGTGGACCAGATCCATGGGTTGCATCATTTTCTACTTGCATCATGAATGACACTAGATTCTACACACTATCTCGTGCATAACATGGCCAAACTCAGAATAATGGGGTACTGGTTGTTAAAAGGGAACACAAATCAAAGCATATTGATTTCTACGGTGTTTTGATTGATATATTTCAACTATGCTACATGGATTGGCGTCATGTATATTTATTTAGATGTGACTGGTTTGATGTCGGTGATATAAAGAGAGGAATACATGTTGGGGATCACATAACTAGTGTCAACACTTCCCGCAAATGGTATAGAGATGAGCCATTTGCCCTTGTCTATCAAGTATGCCAAGTGTTTTACCTTAAAGACAATAGTAAACGTGGTAATTGGTTCGTTGTGCAAAGGGTGACCAATAGGAACATGTATGATGTTCCAACTATACCATTGGCCAATGATGATGATGAGCATAATCTGAATGATGCTACTTTCCAAGAGAACGAACCCTCATATGTAGAAGTAGAACCTGGATATGATGATAATGGCATGAGGAATCCCTTGCATAGGTCTGATGTAGAACCAATCCATATTGCTGTTGATACAACATTGGAAGATGCAATATCCCTTCCTGATGATGAAGACTTCATTGATGATGATTTAGATGAAAATGACGATGCCTAGACTGGTAGCGGTGAAGATCTTGAATCTAATTGCGAGACTTCGTCTAACGAAGGTGTTCATTAATGCAATAAGTTCCCCACCATACCCCCCCCCCCCCCCCCCAATTACTATTTAATACATTCGTTTAAGATAGTACTGTGAGTTATATCTTGAACCTATTAATTTCATGCTCTTACTTAAGATTTCAAGCTTTTGTAATTTATAGGTGACTAAGCGTAGCTGTGATGTTGGAATGGCTAGATGATGCCAACTGGTATCTCTCTTCACTACTCCATGCCATTAAGTCTTGCATATGTTGTCCTGTTGAAAGATTGTTGATTATTTATTAGTGCATATAGACTTTGTTCTGAGTCTTCCGACGTTGGAAGATGCTTAACTGCTTCTATAGTATTTCCTAGATGTAAGCAAGATTACCGTAAGATACTGTTGTTTGGAATTTGTCCAACTTGGTGATATCAGCAATGAACTTATGAAATTTTCTATTTATAAGTAACAGTAGGAGAACTATTTGTTTTATCCCGCAAATATATGCAATGCCTCTTCTTCCTTATTTTATAAACCAATATTTACTTGCTGAGTTTGTGGTGTTGATTTTCTTTGAAGGATATCGGTGGGATGCTTTCAGATGTGGTGTTTCATTCTGTATGACAACATGCATTGGTCTAATTTCCATAACTTGTTGATTTTCTACTTTTTACGTGAAGGCCCTTAACTGTCTGATGAATTTAGGTGCCTCTTGGTGGTTGACATGATCGATGCTATTTTGGCAAGTGTTGATTTCTTACATCCAAGAATATTGAGTACTTCTGCACAATATTGGGGTAGGTTAACACTACTAACTTTTCACTAGATATGGTAATTATCATTTTTCTATTTAATGGTCAGTTTTTAACTTGCCCACATTCGACGCTAATATTGATATCTTCTTTGAGTGTTGTCCATGATCAAGACTAGTCTTTATCTCTAGCTATTTAATTTTTTTAATTGAATAGAGAAGTTGTGGATGTTACCAACTGACCCAACTCCTATATTAATGTTGATTATACATTATGCACTCTACTTTTTAAATTATGCACCCTAAGCCTCGTTTTAAATCAAGAAAATGATTTTAAATGAGTCAATTTTATTAAAATTGTTTTAGAACTTTTAAAGTTTATAAATCTAATACTTTAAACTAAACTTGTTCAACTTCGAAGCCATACAAATAAAATGATTTTCAATACTCTATTTTGAGAAACTGATTCAAATCCACTTGAGGAGTTAAATAAAACCTAATATTTTGTCAAAACATAATCCCAAAAATGTAAATTATAAAGTTTTTAATTTTGATATATCTCCACCATCCATTAAGAATTGAGGATCGAACTGAATGATTAGAATAATTATCCTCTGTTTCTCTCTTCAATCATATAACATAGTCTGGTATAGCCTCTTGGTAATTGTCATTAACACTTGTCTTTCAATACATGACATGTATTCCCCACAATTGGCATATGTTGATAAGTGTGAATTTTATTACTCTTTTATTTATGAAAAGTGTTAATTTTTCTGGATTTGAAGGAATGAGAATATTTAGTGCAAAATGAGAGCATTTTGGTACAAAAGAAGAGATTACGGATCCAGACTGACGAGAGACAATGAGATCTAAAGAGAGTCGAGGAGACTCAATGTTGACCAAAATTGACGACAAGAGTTAGGAGACGAACGAGATATTTTACCTCCTGGGCGGGAAGACTTGGCGACAAGGCTCTGGGCAGTTAGATTGGGCGACTAGTCTAACCGATCAACTTAAATGACATTGTGGACAACAATTAGCAAATATTTTGAAAGTAATTTTGATCAAGAAAAAGTGAATGAAATTACAGATTAAATCCACAAGAAGTCTACCCATAAGAAGTCTAATCACAGTTCAAAATACACTAGGAGACAGCCTGGACATGCTTGAGTGTTTCGATCATAACTTTCTACTCACATATTCGATTGATGCAATTCTGGATGGGTTGGAAAGTTCTCTTAAAGGGATACAACTTTATCTATAATAAGGGTTTCTAAATTCTGACTCATGGAGCGCGTAAAAGGCTGCCAATAAGTCTTAAAAGTTAGGCGATTTTTTAGGCGGAAATCATGAAAACATTAGGTTTTCTTTTCTACCATATATAAGCATATCATTAGCACGAAATTAAGGGAGGAATTTTTGAGTTTTAGAGTCTAATATTCCAGAGTTTATTCTTTAAGTTTCTTTTAAGGAGATGGATCTGGGGAGCAGAGGCAAGAGCCACATGCTTCATCAACTTCAACAAAGAATACTAATTTTATTCTTCTTCTTTTCAATTTCATTATGAACTAAATTTATTTTCTAGAGTTTTGATGTAGTCTAGCATTGAATACACAATTTATATTATAAGTTATTTTATTTTCAATATTTCCATGATTGAGTGTTTATTCCTTATTCTTAATGCTTGCAATTTTCTAGTTAATTATTGTTCGATCTATTGAATCGTAATGAGACCAAGATGTGATTTGTGATTAGAGCTTTAGGATTAAGCACCATTAGTTAAATGAAAGTAGAGATACTTTACTATGATTAGTGTGATTTTCAAGAAAAATTCCAAAAACTTCATGAGTCTCCAATTAGTTAAATTCACATAGAGATATGGAGTTATTAATTGGAGATATTTTTTAGAATTGATCGAGAGAAAATATTAAATAGTTAAGAGATTTTTATTATCAACTTGAGATAATTGCAATTTTATAACAAGGAAGAATAAATTATGTGGGATTCACTAAGTAAAATCAAACGCTCTAAATATATTCTTATTATATTTAAAAATCTAAATTTTAATACTATTTTCTTCAGCTTAATTTATATAATCTATTTTTTAAGTTTCGGTTTTCTAAATAGTAATTAATTTAGTAAATTTCAGTATTCAATAACATAATTAATCTCTGTGTGTAAGACCCAACCCACTGTCAAGCCCAGGCCCCTGAAACATCTCCAGATTTAACGTCGCGCAGTGTCCTGTCCACCTTCCATTTTCATGCATGCCATTCATCTCTCTTTCCTCTAGGTTTTTACCCTTTACTTCTTATAGCTTATATATATATATATATATGTTATGCATCCTTGACCTAGTTTCAGTGTCGCTAATATCTCTTCATGCTCTCAGCCACTCAACTTGTCTGAGTCTCCACCTCTCATTGTGAACCTCAGCCAGACCGCATCGCACGCAACCGGCAATCATGTCTCCGTAAAACACCAAACCGAAGGGCTCGGTTTGCACCTAGTAAACCGCCACCCCAAACCGTTCGGTCATCACTCTCCACTGTGAAACTCAGTCCAAACCTCACCACCGTGCCCAGCCACACGGAGCTGCCACCCAACGCCCGTAGCCTTTGTTGCAAGTCCTGAAATACTCTGTTTTAGTTGTCAAAAACAGAGCAGCGTCCAAGCTGCTGCAGTCACCCTCCACCGAGAGCTCCACCCCGCTGTGCCCCCATAGAAATTGCCGGCGAGGACTTCCCATCACCCCAGTCTGCCGCACGCCGCCTCAGTCCCCCGGTAAGCTCACACCATTTCTAGTTGGTTGGTTTTTCTCTCTCGGTCTTTCCCTCATTCTCTCATCGTGTGCCTCTCTTGCTCATCACTCTCTCTTTCTCTCGCAGCCAGTGACCAAGCGCCACCCCCCACCACCTTAGCCAACCGCCAGCTCCACGCCGTCGTGCCCCCATCTCTCCGTAAGTGCTACAACTGCACTGTTGTTGAGTTTTTCTAGTGTATACATATATATATGTAACTTACGTTAATCAAATAGTAGGACGTATTATTACCTTTTTACCCCTTATAGTATTTCCTTCTAGATTTGTTGTTTCGGGTGTGTAGTTTAATGAGTTTATATTATGTACTTTGGGTTTGAAATCATGAGTATATTACGTGGGTTGTAGAGTATGTTTTTATTTGGATGTAGACGTGTGGATTTATATTGTTAAGTTGGGTTTTGTAAGAGACTGATATTTAACGGAATATTTATTATGTAAATACTGATGAATTTTTGAAGTGAGCGGTAAGTGCAAAATCTTATTTTGAATCCTTTTAAAAGAATTTTTTTTTATTTAAACACAAGTATGATTTTCTACTTATGATGATTTCGATATAGTTATATTATTTAGTATTGTAAATTATAGTAAGATCTCTACCGTAAATAAGTTAGAATTAAATATTTTAGTTGAAGTTATTAAGTTGGATATTGATGAGTTAGAAAGTGATGTTGGTATTTTAGGAATAATAAGAATTTTGGGTTCGAGAGAAATAAAAATGGATTATTTTAGAAGTTTTAGGCTTGAATATCGAAATACGAGATTGATTGGAAATTTATGAAAATTTATGTGATTATCTTATAGGTGAGGATTAATTTTGTTCGGCATTATTGATGAAATTTTCAAAAAACTAAGAAGTCCAGGTAAGCGAGATTCCTATGCTAGATTTGCATAAAAAGAAATGAATTGAGGTTGGTTTGTAAAATTGTGCATGTTATTTTAAAAAGAAAATGTAAAAAACAATCTCAGTATATGTTTTACATTCACTCATGAAATATGTATGAAAGATTAAAGAAATATTTTTGACATGAAAAGTGTAGACATGAGCAATATTTGATATGTTTATGAAATGTGCAAATGAACGAATATGAAAATTGAGATTTTTATACATGTGATATGAAATATTTTGGAACTGTTACTGATCATCTGAAAATGATATGAATGTGTTCAACACGTGGTTTGATATGATATGTATATGAAAACCTTTGACATACTTATCTGTTTTGATTCTGATTTTGAATATGGTTATGATATGATGATATTACTTCACGTGATATGGTTGGTACCAACATTATATGATATGATATGAGTGCATCCACTTTGGAAACAAAGTGGTCTTTTATGTGTTCTTTCCTGTGTGCACCCTCGGGACTCCGAGATTGAAAAATGGGAAGTTTCACAACATGATACTGCCTGGTTTGGCCACCGGGACAGCACAACCCTACCACGGGGGTTAAACATGGTATATAACATGATACGATACAATATGACATAATAAGATGAAGGTGTGCATTTATGTTATGCCAAATCAGTTCTGAATATGAAAATGGTTTTTGAATATGAAGATGGTTTTTGAATATGAAAAGTCGCTCTGATTTTTCTAATAATACGTTTTGAGATGTGCATATGAAAATGAAATGTTTTGTTTCTGCATACCAAACTTTCTAAAAATAGCTCATGTTTACATATTAGTATATGTTCTCTGCTTACTGAGTTGTTGATAACTCACCCCTTATCTTCTTATATTTTTCAAATAACATTGATTGCCCAGTTGGGAGTCAGGATTAGAAATTGGAGCTTGTCTAGATATGGATAGAAGGTCGAGTTCCATTATTAGTAGAAGGGTATAACTTGAGTAATTGAAGTTCTTTGAGTTGTTTGGACCTTTTGAGATTTAAAGATGCATCGTTCTGTTTCGTTGAGATTATTGAAAAATTGTAGACCCCTTTGGTTTATGTTATTTTGTAATGATGACTTATGGAGGTTGTATTATGGTTATTTAGATAATATGAGATTGTGTACTATTTATGAAATCCTTAGAGTTTTAGGTGCTTAGAGAGACAGGTTGGTAAGTGACAGGTAGTAATTCTCCGACCCCTTCTGGGTACGGGGCGTTACACTGTGGGTTCGACATCTATTTTCTTTAAAATACTTTACTACTTATTACAATTCTATGCACTTGCAGATATTTTTAACAGAACAAGTTTTTGGTACTGTTGCCGGGGATTAATTATTTGTTATTGATATTGATAATAGCTAGAGTTTTACTATTTTGGACTTTATTTTGCTTTTAAAAATTGGTTTAAATTAGATCTCAGTTTGGTTTTTCTTTTAAGGAATCAGAAGTGCATGCCCCCCCGATCTAAACCACAAGAGTATATAATTTTCGATCCCGAGATTGAAAGAACTTTATGTCGGATTAATAAAGAGAAGAAGAAAGAAGCCATCGCATCTATATTTAATATGGCCGACCAGAAGTGCAAGACATTAAGAGACTATGCTATGCCCTCGGTCAATGGGGCGACATCTAGTATAAGGCGGCCAACTAAACAAGCCAATAACTTTGAGATCAAGTCGGCTATCATTCAAATGATTCAACAAACCGTCCAGTTTGGGGGCCGTCACAAGAGGATCCTAATATCCATATTGTAAATTTTTTAAAAATTTGTGATACTTTTAAACACAACGGAATGATAGATGATGCTATTTGATTGAGACTTTTTCCTTTCTCACTTAAGGAAAAAGTAAAAACTTGGTTGAACTCTTTGCCGTCTGGCATCATCACCACTTGGGAGGAGTTGGCACAAAAATTTTTGTAAAATATTTCCCTCCGGCCAAGACAACAAAGTTAAGGAATGATATTACTACCTTCACCCAACTTAAGGGTGAATCATTATATGAGGCATGGGAGAGATACAAAGATTTATTGTGCAAGTGTCCACATCACGACCTCCTAGCCTGGCTTTAGGTATATACATTTTATAATGGTTTGGGATCCACAAATTGATCTATGGTTGATGTGGCCGTGGGAGGAACATTAATGAGTAAGACCCATGAACCCGCATATGAACTTTTAGAAGAATTGACATTCAACAACTATTAATATTCTGCAGAGAAAGCAATGCCAAGAAAGACGGCTGGAGTTTTTGAACTTGATTCTATTACCACATTAGTAACACAGATGGCAAATCTACCACAACAACTAGGTAAGATGAACGTTAATACTATTCAAACTAATGTTGTTTGTGATCATTGCACATGAAATCATTCAAGCATAAATTGCCAAGAGGGGAATCCTTTTGCCCGACTGAGTTATGAACAAGTCCATTACGTGTCTAATTTTCAACGTCAAAACAATCCTTATTCAAACACGTTCAATCTTGGATAGAGAAATCACACTAACTTTTCATGGAGCAATAATCAAGGGCTTGCTAGACCACCTCAATAGTTTCCACAGCAAGAAAAGAAACCTACACTTGAGGATATGTTTATGTAGCACATGCAAAAGACTGATATGGTGATCCAAAATAACTTAGCTTTAATCAGCAATCTTGAGGCGCAAATTGGTTAGCTTTCAAACACGCTCACCAAGAGGACAACAGGGACTTTGCTGAGCAACATTGTGACCAATCCGAAGGAACATGTCAAAACCATAACATTTAGAAGTGGGCGGACATATGATTAGCCACAAATAGTAAGTACCAAGTAAAATGCAAAAGTTGCCGAAAACGTGGAGTCTGAGATGAAGGAAGCCGAGTCTGAGGTGAAAGAAGTAGAGCGAGATGCGGCCTACCAGTAAGCTGAGAAGACTAAGGAGAATAAAGGGGTTGCAAAACCCAAGAAATCTAGAGAGTTTATATCTGAAACTTATTCTCCTTCAATTTATGATCCATCAATTCCTTTTTCGCAAAGATTAAGAAAAAATAAGATTGATAATCAGTTCTCTAAATTTCTGAGTATATTTAAGCAACTGCATATTAATATTCCCCTCATTGAAGCTTTAGAGCAAATGCCTAAATATGCAAAATCTTTAAATGATATATTATTAAACAAGCGAAAGTTGGAGGAGCACGAGAAGGTAATGTTGACCGAGGAGAGCAATGTAATTTTACAAAAGAAGCTGCCACCTAAGTTGAAAGATTCGGAGAGTTTCATGATCCCTTGCACTATAGGAAATTCCTATTTTGATAAAGTTTATGCGACTTAGGGGCAAGTATTAATCTAATGCCTCTCTCTATTTTCAGGAAACTAGGTCTTGGAGAAGGAAAGCCGACCACTATCTCTCTACAGTTGGTAGACAGATATATTAAATACTCGAGAGGATTAATTGAGGATGTATTAGTGAAAGTTGATAAGTTCATTTTCCCAGCCGACTTTATTGTGCTTGATATGGAGGAGGACGAAGAGATCCCTTTGATACTAGGCCGACCTTTCCTTGCAACGAGGAGTACCTTAATTAATGTCCAGAAAGAGAAACTCATTTTGAGGCAAGGAACAGGTCACTTTTGACGTATTTAAGACTATGGAATTTCCTTCTGAGGTACATTCTTATTTTAAAATAAGCGATTGAGGACTAACGAGACTTATGAAGCTGAATTTCCAAAGCTACCACTTGAGGTATGTCTTACTCACTCTACATCTATTAAATCTGAAGATGAAGAGGTTAGGGAGTGTAGAAATATTTGGAAGCTACACCATTCTTTCCTCCTTCAATAAAATCAAAAGTGGAAGAGCTAAACTCATCTAGTCCGACATCTCTAAGTAAGGAACCACTCAAGCTTGAACTCAAACCGCTTCTATCAAATTTAAGATACGCTTTCTTAGGCCAGAACTCTACTTTTCTAGTTATTATTAATAGTTCCTCGAGTGATGTAGAGGAAGAGAAGTTGTTGAGAGTCTTGCGGGAACACAAAATGGCCTTGGGTTGGACCATCTCAGACATAAAAGGAACTCATCCTTCAATTTGCATGCATAAGATTTTAATGGAGGATAATTTTAAGCCGATCGTCCAACCCTAGAGGAGACTGAACCCATCAATGCAAGAAGTGGTGCATATAGAAGTATTGAAACTTTTAGATGTCGGGATCATTTATCCAATCTCAGATAATGCATGGGTAATTCTAGTGCAAATCGTTCCAAAGAAAGGAGGGATAACCATGATAGAAAATGACAACAATGAACTCATATCGACGAAGACGGTCACGGGATGACGAGTATGCATAGACTATTGAAGACTGAATGATGCAACTCAGAAAGACCATTTTCCCTTACATTTTATTAATCAAATGCTAGAAAGACTTGCCGACCACACTTACTACTGTTTTCTAGATGGATATTCCGGTTACAATCAAATAGCCATTGCACCTGAGAATCAAGAGAAAATCACTTTCACATGTCCTTATGGCACTTTTGGCATTTTGCAATGCGCTAGCCACTTTCCAAATATGCAAGATGTCCATTTTCTCTGACATGGTGAAAATGTTTTTAGAAGTCTTTATGGATGACTTCTCTTTTTTGTCACTCTTTTGATAATTGTTTATCTAATTTATCTTTAGTTTTGTAGAGATGCAAAGAGACAAATCTTGTTTAAATTGGAAAAAAATGCCACTTCATGGTCGAGGAGGGAATAGTGCTTAACCACTGCATTTCCTTCAAGGGGATTGAGGTCGACCGAGCAAAAATAGAAGTTATTGACAAACGCCCACTAGTGACCAATGTGAAGGGTGTGAGAAGTTTCTTGGGTCATGTCGGGTTCTATCGTCGGTTTATTAAAGATTTTTCCCAAATTACTAAACCTTTTTCCAATCTATTGATTAAAGATACTCGGTTTGAGTTTTTTGATGAATACTTCCATGCTTTTGACATATTGAAAAAGAAATTAATTTCAGCACCTATCATTGTATTACCGGATTGGAATTTACCTTTTAAATTAATATGTGATGTTAGCGATTATGCTATAGGGGCTATTTTGGGGCAGATAAAAGATAAAATTTTTCATGTTATTTATTATACAAGTCGGACCTTAATAGAAGCTCAACTTAATTATGCTACAACTAAAAAAGAATTGTTAGTAGTTGTGTTTGCTTTTGAAAAATTTTGTTCTTATTTGATAGGTTCAATGGTGGTCGTCTACACCGATCACTCAGGTCTCAAATACTTGTTGAAGAGGGATGCCAAACCAAGACTATTAATATGAGTTTTGCTATTACAAGAGTTCGATTTGGAAATAAAAGATAAGAAAGGTACCGAGAATGTAGTGGCCGACCACATATCTCTTCTTAAGCTTAAACAAGAGGCTGGCGAGGAGAAATTTCCAATTAATGAGACATTTTTGGACAAGCAATTAATGGCTATACAAGTCGTTCCATGGTATGCCGACATGGTAAATTATTTGGTGTCCAAAATTTTACCAACCGAGAGGACATATCAACAAAAGAAAAAGTTTTTCTCCGACTTGAAATATTATTTTTGGGAGGGACCTTTTCTATACCGGCATTGCATAGACCAGATAATCAGAGATGTGTACCCGAGGAGGAGATGAAGAGTATACCCAGACACTGGCACTCATTGGAAGCAGGAGGCCACTTTGGTGGAGCAAAAACAGCAGCAAAAGTTTTACAATGCGGCTTTTATTGGCAACTATTTTTAAAGACTCTTTTAATTTTGTTAATTTATGTAATCATTATCAAAGGGTTGGCAAGATTTCTAGGAAACATAGGATGCCTTTAAACAATATTTTAGTGATTGAGTTATTTGATATTTGGGGTATAGATTTCATGGGTCCTTTTCCATCCACATTTTCTAATAAATTTATTTTGGTGGTTGTAGATTATGTCTCCAAATGGGTGGAAGCGGTCGCCTTGCCAACCAATGATGCAAGGATCGTAGTAAATTTCTTGCGGAAGAACATCGATTTCCGATTCGGCACTCCAAGGGCCATAATCAGTGATAGCGGGAAGCATTTTTGTATTTGTTAATTTGAAGCGCTACTGACTAAGTATGGAGTTACCCATCACGTGGCGATACCATACCATCCTTAAATGAGCGGCCAGGTCGAGGTGTCTAATCGGGAGCTGAAGCTCATACTGGAGAAGATTGTGAGTATCTCTCAGACAAACTGGGTGAAAAGGTTAGATGATGTGCTATGGGCTTATCAGACAACATTCAAAACACCGATCGGGACGTTGCCTTATCGACTAGTTTACGGAAAAGCATGTCATCGACCCATGGAGTTAGAACACAGAGCTTATTGGGTTAAGAGGACACTGAACTTTGATTTACAAGCGGCTGGTGAAAAAAGAATATTGCAAATAAACGAGATGGATAAGTTCCGCAACGATACTTATGCGAATGCTTGGACTTACAAAGATAAAACTAAAAGATGGCATGATTAGCATATTCTGATAAGAGAATTTGAAGTCGGGCAGAAAATTTTATTATTTAACACAAGACTTCGACTCTTGGTGGTCGGGATTGATTGTGGTGACCTGTGTCTTTCCCTATGGGGCGGTTGAAGTTCATGACGAGACAAAATGGACATTTAAAGTAAATGGACAGAGATTAAAACCCTACGTGGATGGAGACTTTAACTTGAAAAAGTGTTCCATCGATCTCGCCAGTGATAAATGATAAGAAGAAAATGTCTAGCTATAGACTTTAAATAAAGCGCTTTTGGGAGGTAACCCAAGTTTTATTTCTTTTTATTTTTATTTTTACTTTCATCTTATAGGAACGAAGAGGCCGTGGAGATCTCCAAGGGGTACACGGCTGCACCTTTGAGAAAAATATTCAATTGGAAGGAAAAAAAAATCAGGGGACCATCTCTTACCTTCTCTCATTCTCTTCTTTAGTTTTTCTTCATCTTTCTCATTTGGGATAATGTGATATTTAAGTTTGGGGGAAATGAAATTTTTTTATTTTTCGAAAAAAAAGAAATAATAAACAGTATGATTTGATGAATAAAAAGCCTATGATAAGAATATGATTGAAATTAATTATAATTTTTAAGAAAAATTCTCATTGCTTAAGTCTAGTTATTAATTCTTTACTTGATCTTACTTAATTGGGTATTTTCTATGTTCAATGAATGCTTATAATGATCATTAATCATTTTGCATACCTAGAGAAAATTTATGTGAATTTTGTGAATTTGTATGGTCTCAACTTACTCCAGAACTTGTTTGATTACATTCGAG
The DNA here is from genome assembly GCF_004785595.1 of Juglans microcarpa x Juglans regia. Classification (NCBI taxonomy): domain Eukaryota; kingdom Viridiplantae; phylum Streptophyta; class Magnoliopsida; order Fagales; family Juglandaceae; genus Juglans; species Juglans microcarpa x Juglans regia. The sequence continues at coordinate 36,827,873 of NC_054596.1, forward strand.
GTGAAATCCTAGACAAAATATTCTGGGGAAATGATTAATGTATTCTTTGGACCGATTGAACTTTTCAAGCTTACCTGTTTATTATCTTTATCCCTAGCTACCTTTTTCAGTTTTATGGAATTATATTTTAGCCTTTTATTTTTTCTTTCTTATAAACCTCATATTCCCTACCTTATTTGAGCTTAAAATTGATTTCCTTAATATTCAAGAAAAGTAAGTTTACACAAAGTCACATACTCACAAGAGCATGAAAGGAAAGAGAAGTAGAAGGTCTACAAGTTAAGTTAATTATAGCCATATTATCAAAATCATAAGTTTAGGGGTGTGAAAGTCAACTCGTCTATTGTGTGGCCGACATGAAATGGCCGACGAGAGTCATACACAAAGGCAGTCGAAAAGGTATGGGTTATTTAAAAAAAAAAAAAAGAGAGAAAAAGAAAATGTCCGACCTACAGAATAGAGAGGGAAAAAGAGAGATACTTGAAAATACAATAAATAGAGGTATATTGAGAGATTCACAATGATTGAGAAGAGATGTTTATATTAGAAGTGAGAATGCTTTTTTTGTTTTGTTGGTGTTCAAACTTAAGTTTTCTTGCTTTATTTGAATCCTACCTTCTTTGTAACCCTCACCCTAGTCTTACATTACAAGCTTAACAAAGACCTATTGATCCCTAGTGATAGTTTTTGTTTTACATTAATGAAGAGTGATTTGAAAAGCAAGCCTATGGAGTTTTTAAAGATCAATTATTTATTTACTTGTTTACATAAAACTATTCGGGGAGTTAATGATGAAGTGAGAATGATAGGTATGCATGGATGTGTGGGTGGATAATGCGGCGGAATTGAGTTTTGAATTAACTTTTGGACTTGATTGATCTTGAATGATTCATTTGAATTATAAACTTTAGGCAATCTTTGTGGCAATAAATTTTATGAATCAAACCAATGCTTGTTTTAATTGTTTTTCTATTTTTCTTTGCTCGAGGGTGAGCAAAGCTTAAGTTTGGGGGTATTTGATAAGTGTGATTTTTATGTGATTGTTATTACTCTTTTATTTATGAAAAAGTGTCAGTTTTCCTTCAATACTATTGATTTTATTTTATTTTTATATATTTTTCTTTATTTTCTTAGATTTGGAGGAATGAGAAGATTTAGTGCGAAAGAAGAGCATTTTGGTACAAAAGAAGAGACTACGGATCCAGACTGACGATAGGCAATGAAATCTGAAGAGAGCCGAGGAGATTTAGGCGATGAGCCTCAATGGCGACTAGAATTGGCGACAATAGTTAGGTGTTGAGCAAGATATTTTATCTCCTAAGCGAGAAGACTTGACGACAAGGCTCTGAATGGTTAGATTGAGAGACTAGTTTAACCAATCAACAAGACCAGCCTAAACGACGTCGTGGACAACAATTAGCAAAAGGTTTGAAAGTCATTTTGATAAAAAAAAGAGAAAGAAATCACAGAAGGAATCCACAAGAAGTCTACTCACAAGAAGTCTAATCACAATTCGGAATACACTAGGAGACAACTTGAACATGCTTGATTGTTTTGATCATAACTTTCTACTTATATATCCGATTGATGCGATTCTAGATGGGTTGGAAATTTATCTTAGAAGGATTTCTAAATTATGAATCCTAAAGCGCTTAAAAGGTTGCCAATATAAGTCCTAAAAGTTAGGCGATTTTTTAGAGGAAATCATGAAAACATTAGGGTTTCTTTTCTACCCTATATAAACATATTATTAGCACGAAATTAAGGGAGGAGGATCTGAGTTTTAGAGTCCAATATTCCAAAGTTTATTCTTTAAGTTTCTTTCAAGGAGGCAGATCTAGGGAGCAGAGGCAAGAGTTCCATGCTTTATCAATCGACTCCAACAAAGAACACTAGTTTTATTCTTCTTCTTTTCAATTTCATTATGAACTAATTTTATTTTCTAGAGTTTTGATGTAGTCTTGTATTGAACACAATTTATATTCTAAGTTATTTTATTTTCAATATTTCCATGATTGAGTGTTTATTCCTTATTCTTAATGCTTGCAATTTTTTAACTAATTATTGTTCGATCTATTGAATTGCAATGAGACCAAGAGGTGATTTGTGATTAGAGTTCTAGGATTAAGAACCATTAGTTGAGCAAAAGTAGAGATATTTTACCGTGATTAGTGTGATTTTTAAGAAAATATCAAAGAACTGAATGAGTCACCAATTAGTTAAATTCACATAGAAATATGAAGTTATTAATTGGAAATATGTTTAGTATTGTTCGAGAGAAAATATTGTATAGTTAAGAGATTTTTATCATCAACTTGGGATAATTGTAATTTTATAACAAGGAAGAATAAATTGTGAGAGATTCGCTAGGTGAAATCAAACGCTCTAGATCTAGTCTTATTATCTTTAAAAATCTAAATTTTAATACTATTTTCTTCAGTTTGATTTAGATAATCTATTCTTTAAGTTTCAATTTTTCAAATAGTAATTAATTTAGGATATTTTAGTACTCAATAGCATAATTAATCTTTATGGATTCGACATCCATTTTCTTTAAAACACTTTAATGCTTGTTACGATTCTGTGCACTTGCAAATATTTTTAGCATAACACATGTGAAAACAGTTGTTCATAAAAAAATAATATATGAAAGATATGATGGTTGCTGCTACTGATAGTTGTCAATTGGAGTATGAGATTGTACACGAAATCCCACCTTAACCCATTGAGCATACTTTTCGGTATAGAAGATGCTGGAGAAGGGGCGAATTTAAGTAGGATGATGGTTTTTCATTACAAAGGCACGAAATCTCTATCAGGCCCTCCCATCAATGTTCATCAAGCCAATTTAAAAGCTAACCAGTCTTGCTCCTCCATTTCTACTGGCCAGTACTTCTAGAAATTATCCATCAGCTTGTTATATTTAGCACCTAAGTTGTATATCTGAAAAGGTTACCTAATTTGTCCAGCCTCCCAACTTGGTTTTTACATTTCTAGCAACACCCCTTTGCCCAACATGGAGTACATACTGCAGCAAACAATCTAAACTAGTGTTCAACCTCCATATTCTTCATTTAACTTGCTTCCTAATTTGGTTTGTGTTATTTTGGTTTGACCATGGTGTAGCATAAATGATTTAGTCAAAGAGAGGAAAGGCCGAGGGGCTGTTGGAGTAGGGCGAAGGGTGTTGGCTCCTACTAAACGAAACCCACAGCCAGAACCAGCAGGTTGGACTTTGAGAGATGAAGCTATCATGGACTCTGATGATTCCACTCAACCCCCGGATGATGTACATTCATCTTTTTTACCTCCCAATACTCTTGCAGATGTGAATACAACAGACGAGGGTAAGTATAATGCTTTCATATGCTCATTATGGCATTTCATAAACGGTACCTTAGGAGAGAATTTATACTTGGTTTTGCACCAAAATTTGAAATAAAGTGTTGCTGGCATAGTACCAAACACTAGTAAATGTGGTAGGGGTGTAGCCAAAGGGAACGGAGTTTGAGAGGATGTGAAAGTATGGCAAGATACAACTTGAGATTTAAGATGGGATGATAGGTCCATCATGCAACAATAAAACAGTCTACATAGCGAGAGTGACGTAGATCATGAAGCACTATTTAGAAATGAGGCATGTTAGCTGGAGTGTTGTCGATGAAAAGGAGAAAGATGAGCTTATTCATCGTGTTTGACTGTGGCTTTCATCTTGAATGATTGATATGTATGCAGTGTTGAGTAATAACTTTAGATAAGTTCAATATAGATTTTTGCTGGTAGAGGAATTACATCTGCATGTTGTATGTGTGAATCTTAATTTTAAACACAATTGAATGCTTTATGATAACTTGCTTAGTTGTAATGGTACATGGGGTTTTGGGAAATATAAATATAGCTTGCATGATGAGTTTTCAATTGAATCTCATTGGATATATACTTAAATAGAATATATGAGTTGTTAACACAATTGTGCTAAAAAATCTACAATATGGTACATGGGTTTTAACACAATGGCATTGATAGGCTGACTTTGTCTTATATTGGACCAAGAAAAATCATTTGTCGGACAATCACAAGTCAGCTATCTCATGCATATAATGCATTTCAATACAAGCTACACCTTAAATACTTGAGTTATGCAATACATGATGAGACACTAGCTAATGAAGGTGCATTGGTAGAGCAGCCAGATTGGGAGTGGTTATGCACTCGGTAGGGGAGTGATTCATTCAAGGTAAGCCTATCATTTTCATGTAGGATTCATATGTCATAAGGTAAAATGATTAATTGTAAGCATATCATTCAAGATAAGCATATCGTGTTTAAGTTAATTGTTGAAAATAGTAAAATGATTAGTTGTAGCTTAAACAGATACATAATTTCAACTAAATGGATAGTTTTATAGGACTATTAACATGGAAAAACCAATCTGTAAATATAAATTTGGAGAAGTTAATTTACAATTCCCCAAAATAACATAACTATTTTAATTTAAACCCTTTTCTTATTGGCAATTGATGAAAACTGAAAAAATTGAAGAATTTTCTGTTTTATTGCAGAAAATGTCCACCCAAAACAGAGAAAATAGGCGTAAACAAAGAGTCAACTACACAAGTGGGAGGACATCTTTTGTTGTACTAATGGAAAGAAAGGTATGTGATATTAAATCATTGTGGCCGAAGCTAATTGTTTAATATTTGGAATACTATGAAAAAGGCTTATTGGTATGTCTATGTTCATGTAGAAGGACTAGAATCTGATTGATTTCTACAAAAATGTACATTGGTCAAACAAAAAGGGGAGATTTATCACATCAACTACAGAAGACAATTATGTGAGCATATATTTGTTTAAACAACTATACTGCATGCTAGTATTATTTTTACTTGAGTTTTTCATGCCACAAAATCAGATGGTTCAAAAGGGTATTCCAAAGAGCTGGGCCACTCTGAAATGCTCGAATCGACTAAAGTACCTGTAGTACTCAATGAGTACGAATGGCTTGCCAAGGAAAATGAACAAAATTGGAAAAATGTAGAGTATTACCAAAATTGGTTTGAAGAGATTGAAAGTGGTTTCATGGCTATGAGGGAGCATATGCGAGATTATGAGACACTTGTAAACATGAGAATGTCAAAAGTGGAGACAAAATTAGAGTCTACGAGAGAGACTCAAACTGCAGTTCCTTAGGCATCATGTGTTTGCTAGCAGCAACTACTTTTGTATTTTGACCTACACTTTTGCTTACCTTTTGATGAAGTTGTCGTGGGGAGGATGAAATACTAGCAGCAATACTTTTGTCCATTTTACGGTGTTGTATTCTACTCTTGTTGGAAAGGGTGAATGATGCATGAGAGGTAATGTGGTTTCTTTCTCTATTATAAATTTAGTAAAATAAATTTAGTCCTAGTCACAACACAGTTCCCATGTGTGTTCATCTCAAAAGTAGTACATGATATTTTATAAAGTATAAAAGGGAGGGAGGGAGGGATACAACTATTTTAATCTCCTAATCGTGGTTATCCAACTTTGACAGGTCATATATGACTCATTCAAGGATGATTATTTTATTAGAAACAAAGTGATTTTCTGAAAATTTTTCTATTTTTCGTTGTTTGTTCAAGATACACTTTCTATACCTAACTAACATGTTGTAGATGGTGTTAAATCAGTGTTGTTGGGAGTTTTAGAATAAAGCATGGTTGACCTACTGCATGAATTTAAATTATGACCCTAATATTGAATGCATGCTATTAAAAAATAGAGGTTCCAACTAAATTGGCCAGCTTTCAATTTAAATTATAAACTACTGCATTGTGAAAAGGTTTTTCTGCTTTAATGCTTTCATTTGTAGATAAGTGTTTCCTCATAGAACAATTGTTATAGTGTTCTAGGTGACTGAGTTAAAGAAATATATCCTTTCACAAATTGTGTAAAACCAAAATTTAAAAGAACTTAACTTTTTCATACACAGGGTTCTTGAGCTACAGGGGGCATATATGGAATTGATTGGAATTGCAGGCAAGGTGAGAATTGAAGAGGTTGTTCATGGCCCAGTCAACGCAAAGTACACAAAAACCATCAACCTCAAATGTCATCATAATATGGATTAGGAAAATGCCTAGCTTTTTGAGCTTGTATATAAACCATTAACTTCAACATTGACATTTAAGCCACAAAGTTTAAATGAAGGAAAAATGAGACAGATGATGGAGGGATTTTTGTAGCCTATTTTAAGTAAGGCCGGCTCAAAGGTAAGACCATTGCCTAAGGCCCCCAAAAATAAAAACGAGGTGCTTTTTTTATTTTTTATTTTTTTACTCATTTGTTTTAAATTTTAAAAAAATAAAAAATATTTCATTAAATAAAGTTTTAAATAATTTTTATAGTTTTCAATGTGTTTAAGGCCCCCAAAAATAAAAATGAAGTGTATTTTTTAATTTTTTTTAAAATAAAAACCATTTTATTAAATAAATTTTTAAATAACTTTTATAGTTCTCAATGTGTGCAAGGCCCCATAAAACTAAATTTAATATTTAATATAATGAATTATTTATATATTAAATAATTTTTTTAAGATTTTGCTAAATTGAGGCACAAAAAGGCCTAATTTTAAGTTGTTGTAAATATAAATTAACAAAAACTGTATTTAAAGATTTTCAATAAAATCTCATTTTATTAAAAATTTTGAAAATATTCTATATAATAATTTATATTTTATTGTATTATAATTATGAATGACTCATTTAAATTTCACATTAGGCTTCAATTTGTATTGAGCCACACTTAATTTTAAGCTGAAGGATAAATGACACATTTTTGTACGAGTTTGGCCATTGCAAGTTCTGCATGATGCATGATTTAACATTCAATACTGCTAATGGTGTAGAGATTTTAATAACTTATTCTAGGTTGGTGGTTATGCTGGAATGCATGCTATGGTCTGATTTTATGTCATTGTTTTGTATTGCAATAGGTCAATTCACCTTCCAAGGGTCAAGACTTTTTTTGGATGTGGTAGCCGATGCCCCAAACAATTTTTCATTGTATAAATTCTTATGTGGAGTATGTACATGTACATGTACAGATAGTAGGACTATTGACATGTTGAAATAGCAAGTATGGATGCGTTGTGGGACGTCTGCTAAACTAAGTTATAACCTATGCAATTTTAAAGAGTAATTTCTAGCTGAGATGAATGATAGACTGTAGATAGTTTATATATAGCATCATTTCAAGTCTTATACAACATCTTTTCTATTATTGGTAGCCTAATGGTTTTGTATACAATTTAGTGGAATAATGTTATACACACACTTTCATATATACGATGTGAAAGCTCTATCATGTGCAAAAAACCAGATGTAGGCATACAAAACCAGATGACAACCAAATTGATCAGGATATATATGTGTGTGTGTGTGTGTGAAAGCCCCATCATCATGTGCAAACCCATTGGATTTTCAAAAGTCAGAAAAACAGAGAAATTAGTTCCTCATGAAAGTGTCAAGTTAACCTTGAATGTTTATGGTGCCAATCAATTGATTTGTAATCTATCCAGCTCAAATCATGATCAAACACCAATATGCATGCACAATCTCATCAGTTGGGAGATCCAATTTCTACAGATGAATGAAAAATTTTTTAGGCCCATTTGAGAGTGCACAGTCTCAAATATTGGACCTAAAATTGCATGCCTAAATTATCGGTTGCCCCAGATAAATTTACAAGATCCAAATTTTATGTAAGCATGCAACAACAATCGTCATGGGGAAAAATAAAAACGCTGGTAAATTCATCCCCATTGCCACGAAAAACCCTAATAATTCATACTTGAGAAATCTTCATCTGCGATTTGTGGAAATGCCATAAATGGCCTTTTGCATCGCAGACTTCATTTTCTCTAGCAGTCGATTACACTGCAGGAAACTTGATTGGCAGATCACGAATTGCCGAGATGAAGATACAACTTTGTTCCGACGAACAAACGATCACAGAGAATACTCACAGATTTTGTAGCGCAAAAATGGATTCGGTGAAAGGCAATAGTGGCAGTAACGACCCTTGACTTTCTCAGCGTGTAAATCGATGGAAATAGCATCCTTTATGCGGCAATTCCATTTCGGCGAGAAACATAGCATATGTCAATTGTATTTTGTGACGTTTAGGCTGCGATGGAAAAATTGTGGCTTAAGTCATTTTGTCACAATTTTTGCCCTTTTTACGGCGAGAATAAGGCACCGCAAAAAGCATGCCCTCTTGTAGTGAGGGACAAACTCAGTTTTTATTAAAACGTATATTTCAACTTGGCGTTAAATCACATACGTGGATGGACAGTTCAATGTGATCAACCATGAAGAGAATTTGATCTTTTAATTAAGAGTGATGTATTTGAATGCAAGACATTTTCTGCATTCAAGAAAGTGTTTGTCAGTGATATATATAAAATTAACCTCATCAATTTTCGTGGATTAACCTCATCCATGAACAGCCAAGCCAAGAAAAAACCAGAGCAAAAAGTCAGAAATAAAGAAGCTAAATTAATTGGACAAGCGATCATTAGGTTAGAACAAAAGCCATGCATGGCCTTAATTTGGAAAGCCAGGCCTACCAACCAATGGATCAGTACGTTTCATTTTATGCTAACTACCACATACGTACGGATCATGACAATAATGGTGACGAAGAACCTCCAACAACTAAAAATCTATATTTATTAATAAAATTAGAAAGATGATATTCTATCTGATCGAGCTGGAGAAAGAGCATTATTGGAATGCATGGCTTAATGAGATATCATGCAAACATCTACTATACACTCAGGATGTGTTTACAACATCACTTTCTTGGATCGTTAATCTCAAAAAATAAATTTGCAAAGTGCCATATATATTAATTAATGCTATACGAAAAAGTTTGACATTAATTTCATGAAAGAAAATATATATATATATATATAGTCAGCATGACCTCATGATTTCAGTGACCTGGATTGAAGAGATGCATGCATGGTAGACGTACAGCTTAAATATTTGTTCACTAAATTTATAGGGAATAATATTGGAATTCCTCCATATTGTAGATCGAGATATATCTTAGATGATTTTCTTTTTGTGGCACAGCATTTATAATTTGGAATGGTGGCATGCGCTGAATTGGCATGAGCTAGCATTAGAGATCTAGAAATTAACTCAGTAAACCCTGATCCTCCTCTGAATTCGATTGACGTTCCTTTGATTCTTCCTTTGCCAAATGACAGCAATTAATCAAATTAGAAGAGATAAAATTAATTCGAAGCTGGACCAGGTATAATATATATATATATATATATTAAAAGTAAAATAAAAATTAAGAGAAATCCTTCGCACCGATTGGTCTGATATTTCCCAACTAACAGCCTACCACTAATTAAGTGACGCCTAAGCTTTTTACAACCTTCTTTTATATCCACTACATCTGATTAATAACTATTGGCAGATTCATGTAATCCAAAAAACTCTCTCCCTCTCTCTCTCTCCTTCTCCTTCCTTCGTCGGTCTTCTTCCCCCCGCTTCTTACTTTTCTTTTTTCAATTTTCTAGTGTTCCTTCTACTCTCTCTCCCATCTCCTTCCAAGCAACATCTCCTCGCTGGCTTGTATATATCCTCACTACGACACTTTCCCACCCACTTCACTACAGACGAAGCAAAGAAGACTTGTAATTTTTGGTTTTTCGGAAGACTTCCTCAACCATGGTTGCTGGCGATCCTAGTGCACATCTTTGACCGATTGTGATCCAGGAGGTCTGGGCAGCTAACTTGGACTCTGATATTGGTTAGGAAATTTTTTTAAGTTCAGCTTAGGAAATTTGATGTTCGTTGTTGATGGGCTTTTATACGATCAAATTGGATTTGAATGCCTTTAACAAACATTGATTTCTTTGGTTCTTTGTATTCAGTGTGTCCAACTCTGGATTTTTTTTTTTTTGGGAAATAATTCCGATTTTGGACTTCTATCTTTTGAATCAGAGTTGATAATTCTCCGATAATGGTCATTTCCATGGCTTTCCTGTCTCTCTTTCTCAACTCTTCTCTCTCTCTCTCTCTGTGACTATCGGATTGCATTTGGGTCCTTTTCTCTCTGAAAAGGACTTTTCCTCCATCTATGGCCTTTTGCATAAGACTCTTGAACTAGTTGTCAAAGGGGTTAAAGTTAATGGAAGCCATTTGGATAGAGAATGGAGGAGGGTTTAGCAAAAGGTTGAGAAATGGACGAAGAACTAAGTGAGAAGATAGTTTTTCCTAAAAGCTGAAAGCTTGAAAAACTATCAAAAGCCTCAATCCGTGTGAGTGCTTAGAATCGTTTCTGTGTGATGAAGCCTATTTATGTTATTGTGTTTTTCCTTACATGGCAACGACTTAATGAAGGGCTGCTCTTGGACATTTATTATCCCGACTATTGCAAAGGGGAGCTCGAAAATCAAGTGTTGCAAACAACGTCTGTGGCATGCATGCATTTTTATGTTATCGATATCAATGATGTTCTATCTTGTCCTAGCTTGTTCCTTTTGAACGTGAAAAGCACACAGAAATAACCGATCGGGAGCAGAGATATACCTCATTAAATATAATCAATATAGAGATATCTTTAAAACCTGCAATTATAAGATATCTTTAAATGTTGATGCTACATTTGATACAGAGCGTAGTAGGATGGGCATTGACATTGTGGTTAGAGATTGTAGAGGAGATGTGGAGGCTATCCTTGCAGCTCCAAAACGTTTAATTTGTCAATTCTGCTCTTGTTGCGGAGCTAGAGCTGTTCTGTTATGTCACGAATTGGGGTATATGAATGCAAGTGCAATTTGAAGGGGATGCAAAGGTTGTACGTGATCGATTCTGTAAATGCAAGTTGAGATAATATTTGGTCTTGGTCAGATCAAATTTGTGATGATATCAAGTTGATTATTTCTTTAAAGAAATCTTGTATTGACAGAAAGTTAATGAAGTGATCAAGGTTTTTTTCAAAAAAAAAAAAAAAAAAAAGTCCAAATTAAACAATTGTTATACATTGCATGAACGATATTTATTAGATAGATCAAACTAATCACGATCACACTTGCATGGGCAGAAAAACCACCTCTCCTTACTCCTTCCTACGTACGTCCCCTATTATATATATATAACTACAAGAAAAATGAGTTTTTGTGACAAGTTAATTTCAATAAAATGACTATTTACAATTAAAATTGGTTGCGAATAGTATTTTGGTTGCAATAAATTAGTTACAAAAGTCTATTTTTCTTGTAGATATATTTCATCCATGAAAAAGAAAATAAAAAAGCATAAACTAAAGATCAAAATCAATATAAAAAAAAAAATATACTTTGTAAAATATTGATGAAACTACTATAACTTCATCCATATTGACAAAAATATATATATAGTGTTACATGCAGTATGAATAACTTCATGCACAACAGTACATGTATTAAGTGCTAAACCTCATTTTTTAAGTTTTTTTTTTTTTTTTTAATTCGAAATTCGAATTTTAGATTTTAAAATATTCACAATTTCAGTAGGTCACATATCAGCACTTATGATTTTGTAAGTAAAAGTGTAAGTAAACTAGCATTTTTCACACACACACACACACACACACATATATATATATATATATATATATATATATTAAATGGTTTGACCATAAAACGGGAGATTGTTTTGTAGTGTTGGAAACATGGGCTCAGAGGCTCAGTGTATTTGTGTATGGGCGGATATTAGGCCCATTTTGGGATGTCTCACCTTGGAGTACTGAGCCCACACTAGTTCAGCAGTATTTAGGATCTAAGAATTGCCTAGGAATGAAGAACAAGATTCGTTATAAATGACTTCTTAGATTTTGGGGATCAAATAAACTATATGGTAAAAGTTTGTTTTTTCTCTTTTTAATGTGGAGGAATACTCTGACAATGAAAATTCCTCCAAGTCAATCTATTCAATTACCATGTGTCATTTGAGAATGTGAAATACATTTTTTTTTTTTAAATATGCTTAGTTTCCGTTTGGTTTCACAGATAGTTTCAACCTATCTCATCTAATCTAATCTCAACATCCAAATACCATTCGAAGACAAACACTTTTTAATTTTTAATTTTTAACTTTTTTATCTAATCATTATCTAATTATTATAATTTTCTAAAATTTTCAAACAAAACACAAAACAAAAAGATAATATTAAAAAGATAATATTATAATAATATTTTAAATTTATAATATTTTATTTTTATTTTTATTTTTTTCTCTCTGATCATTTTCAAAAATTTCATAAAACATCTTAACTCAAACTATTTCACTACTCTTCACAAACTATTTCACTACTATTCACAAAATCTTCATCTCATCTCATCTGTGTAACCAAACGAGACCTTAATTAATGTTAGATTTAATAGAGAGAAGAATTACTAGATTTTAAAAGAAAGAAAAACGTTAATGGTGGACTAACACCCTTAATCCTATTAAGAAAATGGAAGTCAAGAAATTACATCTTATTTCACCAAATAGTACATTTAAAAACATGGGAGTTGCACTTAAATACATACCATTAATGTCAAGAATAAATGAAGACAAATATATGTGTATATATATATATATTAAGAGTTATTCTACATGCAAGCATTTTCGCAGATGAATTTGAGCACTAAGATGACATGGCGTGCTGCCATGTCAGGACTTTAAAAACTAAAAAAGAAGAAGAAAGAAAAATATGAAGAGAAGAAGAAGAAACACTCTCCTTCGTCTCTCCTGTTCTGAATAACTTATCATCCATATCGTTTGGAGTTGTTTTACTTTGTCTTCCAATTACAGAATAATATTCTTCCAATGCCTTAATTTTATACCTATTCTGCATTAAATTAAATATCTGGCAAACCTTGTCAACAAGTCCAGCTTGATCACAAATAGACAGAACCACTCTGAAAGTGAAATCGTTTGGAGTAGAATCGCCGGATCCCATCTCATAAAAAAGATCCATTGCATCTTGAAACCGATCATTATATGCATATGCCTCTATGATTGCAGTCCATGCCATCGAACCCTTAATAGGGATTGTATCAAAAGCTAACTTTGCACGATATACTTCTCCACAACAACCATACATTTTCACAATCGCAGTAGAAACAAAATGGATAGACATAAAATTCTTCTTTACGACTTGCCCATTATTGAAGCAATGACAAAGTCTGCAGCCACAATGCATGGTAATGCGCATGGCAAGGCTCACACCCAAACTGTTGTACCATACAACACAGACCACAGCTAGAAGCAAACAATAGACTCATGCACAACGGCTACAAAAAAGCATCTGCCAAAAGCATCTTCAAGAGAACCAATGAAAGAGCTACAAGTGTCCTAGGTCTAGAATATCATTTTCAATCCTTTTGTAAATCTGAACCGTTGATGTAATATGATTCTTTAGATAATTCTCTGATATAAATTGCACATAGATGTAATGAATAGTAGGTTGGTGAATACAAAAATATGAAGGAAACTTTTCCTCTCTGATTGTGTCATTTCCTTAAGCACCTTAAGTGCATTATTACTTATTCTTTATGTGTTTGTTTATGGTATCCAGAGCCCTCTAGGACTCGCGTACCCCATCCATGGCCAACTCAAGATATCCTTCTTCTTCTTCTTCTTCCTCTCATTCTTCTTCCCCACCACCTTCCCATAACCCCACCACCATTAACTCCTCTACCCATTTCATCATCATCAAGTTAACGATAGAGAACTACTTACTGTGGAAAGTGTAGATGGAACAGTTCTTGAAGGGACATCGTCTCTTCACCTATGTGGACGGCTCCATCCCTGTGCCTCCCTCCACCATTGCCGGTTCTCCCAACCCCGCACACACCAACTGGGTCTTGTAAGACCAGTTGATCATCTTGGCCATAAATGCCTCTCTGTCCGAAAATATTCTTGCCTAGGTTTTATCGTGCACCACTTCCCCTGATGTTTGGTCTACTCTTCAAACAATATTTTCGGCTCAATCCTCCGCTCATATAATGCAAACCTAATACCAACTTGCTACCTTGAAAAAGAGATCTGACTCCATCTCCACTTATTTTCACAAAGCAACCTCCCTAGCCTCTACTCTTGCCACTACTGGCCAAACACTCTCTAACTCAGAGCTTATTATTTACCTCTTGGCCGGCCTTGGAATTGATTTTGACTCCATTGTTACTTCCCCAACCACACGGCCTGAACCCCTTACTCCTCCTTAGGTCTTCAGTTATCTCTTAAATCAGGAAAGTCGACTTGCTCATCAAACTAATGCTCTACTTTCAGGTACCTCTCTTGCAGCAAACTCTCCACCAATCGACATGCTCCTCCCAATACCTTTTCAAACTGAGGTAGGGGAAATCAATTCAGGGGTCAACGTGGACGTGGTGGGCAACGTGGGGCTTTCAACCAGCCCTCCAATCATTCCTTTGACCGAACGATATGTCAAAGATGCAACAAAATTGGTCACTTGACAGTATGGTGTTATCAACGTCTGAACCTTCCGCATCAAGCCCCTGCACCTGCCTCATTTGTTGCTCATTATACCTCTTTGCCTCAGTAAGCTCCAAACTCCAATATGTGGTTCCCAGATACAGCAGCGACGAACCACTTTACCAATGATTTCGCCAACCTCAATCTTGACGCTACATCGTACCAAGGCCTTGACCAAGTTAGCATTGGAGATGGTTTTACTCTTCCCATACACAATATTGGTTTAGCTCACTTCCCCTCTTCTTCTGGAAATTTTATTCTTAAACATCTCCTTCATGTGCCATCTATTACGTATAATCTAATTTTTGTATGACAATTTTGTCTTGATAACTTTGTATTTTTTGAATTTCACTCTAATTCTTTTTTTTGTGAAGGATTTGTGCACCCGGGCAACACTTTTTCAGGGCAACGTTAGGAATGGGTTGTATGAATTCCCTACTAGTGTTTCGGTGCATGAGATGTTTTCACAACCTTCCCTCTCTCCTCAAGCAATGATCGGTGAACGAACCTCTACTCAAACATGGCATTCTCGTCTTGGCCATCCCAACCCATGGACCACTACCTTCACTATAAAAAAAATTCAACCTTCCCCTCACCTCTCACAACCGGATGTCCCCTTGTCACTCTTGCCCTCAAGCCAAATCACATACCTTACCTCATTCGCCTACTCCATCCCGTTCTACTAGGCCTTTTAGTCTTTTGTTTTTAGATGTTTGGGAACCGGTGTCTGTGTCGTTGTCTCATGGTTGTCATTTTTATTTATCTATTGTTGATGATAATTCGAAATACATTTGGCTTTTTCCACTCTTAGAAAAATCGGATGTATCATCTATGTTTTTTGCATTTTACAAATATGTCACCAATTTCTTTTCCTCTAATATTGCTTTGGTTCAAACCGATGGAGGTGGCGAATTTCAACCCTTACACAAAAATTTTCAAAATCATGGCATTCAACACCGTGTGACGTGTCCCTACTCTCATGCCCAAAATGGCAAGGTTGAGAGGTGACACTGTCACATTGCTGAAACTGGACTTGCACTTTTGGCCAATTCTTTTGCTTCGCAAAAAATTGAGCCGAAGCCTTCTCAACCGCGATCTTTCATAGAAATCAAATGCCTACACCAACACTTCAAAACAAATCTCCCTTTTAATTAAATTTTAATCAACCACCTAACTATACCTTTTTACGCACATTCGGATGCCTCTGTTGGCCTAACTTAAGGCCATTAAACCGTCACAAAATAGACTTGAGATCTAAACCGTATGTCTTTTTGGGTTATAGTCCCGATCACAAAAGGTATTTTTGTCTTCACATACTTACGGTTAGGCTCTATATCTCACAAGATGTCCAGTTCTATGAAGATATCTTCCAATTTGCCCCTCAAAACTCACAGCCCACACACTAGCTCCCTTCTCACGGCAATTCTCTCCCAGCTCCCTTACTAGGCCTCACTCTCAGCCCAAGCCCCCCAACCTCACCTCTAACCCCTCTACAAAACAACTTCCAACCCCACACCCGTCCAGGTCTTGACTCACTCTAAACCTAGGCCCACAAATCCACACTCTTCCTTACAGATCAACCCAGCTTGTCGCAACACCTTCCTCTCCAGATAGGGCATCGTCTTCCTTTTCCCTGCAGTCATCTCCATCGCACAGATCAAACTCACCAGCATCACCTCCTCCCTTTATTATTCGGCAGTCATCCCCTTCGTCTGCTATCTCCCTTCCCGCGGCACCTCCTATCCATCCCATGGTTACGAGGTCCTGCAACAACGTCCATAGACCCCTTTGTCGTCTCGATGGCACTATCCCCTGGCCTACGCGAAACACCTCTGTCCACCTCACAACTTGTGCTTCCTCCGTGGTTCTAGAAGAACCTTCCTCCTTCACCAAGGCTACTAAATTTCCTGAGAGGCATGCTGCTATGGCTACCGAGTTTGATGCCCTGCTCCTCAACCACACCTGGGATCTCATCCCGTATGACTCCAACCTCAACACCCGCGGTTGCAAATGGGTCCTAAAGACCAAACGTCTTGCCGATGGAACTCTTGAACGACGGAAAGCTCACTTAGTTGCTAAAGGGTTCCATCAGCAAGCGGGGGTCGACTGCACAGAGACCTACAGTCCTGTGGTCAAACTAGTGACTGTTCTAATCATCCTATCCATTTTTGTTACCTTGTCTTGGCCCCTACACCAGTTGGATATTCAAAATGCATTCATGTACGGTGACTTGGAGGAAGCTGTCTACATGCAACAATTGCCAGGGTTTGCAAATCCAGATCATCCCACACACATTTGCAAGCTACCTAAGTCGCTCTATGGTCTCAAATAAACCCCTTGGGCTTGGTTTTCAAATTTAAGCAACAAACTTTTGCCTCATGGTTTTTTTGCCTCTAAGTCAGATTCCTTGTTGTTTATATATTTCCATGGCTCTGATTTAATTTATGTTCTTGTTTATGTTGATGAAATTATTGTCATTGGCTCTAGCAATAATTTATGTTCTGAATTTATCTCTGCTGTGCACAACTTGTTTCCAATAAAAGATCTAGGTTGCTTGCACTATTTCCTAGGAATTGAGGTTATCAGAAACTCTGGTGGTCTGTTCCTATCTCAGCGAAAATATATCTCAGATCTCCTAAAAAAAACCAACATGCATAACTCAAAGGTTGTCTCGACTCCTATGTCTACATCTGAAAAACTCACTGCCCTTGATGGGTCCTCATTTGAAGACCCACAGCTCTACCATAGAACAGTAGGAAGTCTTCAGTATTTATCCTTTACCCGCCCTGACATATTATTTGCCGTTAACAAAGTTTGTCAGTTCATGCATTGTCCTAAGCTTCTTCATTGGCAAGCCGTTAAACGCATACTTCGTTACTTACGTCACACTCCTCACCACGGCCTTCATCTTTCACCTTCATCTTCCTTTAATTTATCAGCCTTTTCTGATGTTAACTGGGCCGGTTGCCCATATGATCGTTGATTCACCGGTGGATTTTGTATGTATCTTGGTTCACACCTTGTATCCTGGGGGTCCAAAAAGCAACCTACTGTTGCTTGATCCTCGACTGAAGCTGAGTATAAGGCAGTAGCAAATACGACATGTGAAGTATTATGGTTACAATCTCTCCTGGGTGAACTTGGAATTTTCTTGTCCACCCCTCTCGTTTTATGGTGTGATAATCTAGGTGCCACTTACATTTCTGTAAATCCTGTTTTGCACTCTCGCACCAAACACGTGGCCTTAGATTATCACTTTGTGCGTGAACGAGTAGCTGCCAAAACCCTTAAAGTTTCATTTGTTTCTACTAAAGATTAAATTGCAGATATTTTTACCAAGCCTCTCTCAAGTGCTTGGTTTCAGCTACTTCTATCAAACTGCACCATCTCTTCGATGCCGCTTGACTCGCAGGGGCTATTGAAGCAACAACAAATTCTGCAGCCACAATGCATGGTAATGCGCATGGCAAGGCTCACACCCAAACTGTTGTACCAGATAGCACAGACCACAGCTAGAAGCAAACAACAAACTCATGCACAACGGCTACAAAAGAGCATCTGCCAAAAGCATCTTCAAGAGAATCAATGAAAGAGCTACAAGTGTCCTAGGTCTAGAATATCATTTTCAATCCTTGTGTAAATCTGAACCATCGATGTAATATGATTTTTTAGATAGTTCTCTGATATAAATAGCACATAGACGTAATGAACAGTAGGTTGGTGAATACAAAAATATGAAGGAAACTTTTCCTCTCTGATTGTATCATTTCCTCAAGCACCTTGAGTGCATTATTACTTATTCTTTACGTGTTTGTTTACCCACGAGCCTCCTTACCAAGCTTCAACGTTTTTGCTTCCCAGCAAACACTCAAGATCCTTGCCATTGTAACTGAATCTGGCCTGTGCTTTGACAACTGCATTGACCGAAACACACCAAGTGCTTCATTTAGATACCCATGTTCTCGGTACGTATCAATCACGGTTGTCCATAAGATCACGTTCCTCCGTTCCATGCCATCCAACAATTTTGTAGAATATTCCAAGATACCACACTTCGAGTACATTACCATCAAAGAAGAAATAATAGACACATGAAGTTCAGAGCAAAAGCATGAACCTCCTTCCCTTGTTTCAGTGGTGCCCTCAACTCTGCATGTTGGAAGAACAGTGGCAATCACCACAACATTAGGCCAAAATCCTTCTTGCTGCATCCAAACTATTGATCTCACAGCTTGCTCAAGCCTCCCATTCGTGGCATAACCTAATATTAAAGCGGTCCAACAAACAGTATTACTCTTTGTTGAGCCATAAAAGACCCGTCTCCCTGACCCCACGTCCCCAAAACTCAATTCACTCCCCCAAAATAAAAACGTATAGCTTCATTAAACGGTATAGGCGGGATTGGTGTGCAATCCGTCCCCCAACTTGCCTTCATTCAGACTTTTCCATATATTAATATATGTGGTGAAGAGAGTAATAATAATGTTTGATCAAGTTGGGATAGACTAATAAAAATGGACACTGACTTATATAGGTCAACGTAGTCTTCAAGTGCAAAATACTCCAACTAAGTTATGTTTGCTGTTTTACCAAACGCATGTTCTACCAAGTCAAAGCAGACCATCATATTAATCAGTAAGTAATTTGAAATCAAGTTTATCCCAAGAATATTACAGCCTAAGACTTTCATATCTTTCTTTGGGTTAAAGCAAGTGACATGTTTGGTCTTTTTCTTGTTGGTTTTGAGTTTATGATTCCATTTGTATCTATACACATTGTCTCTACTTTTATATATATATATATATATATATATATATATATATATATACACACACATTAAGGTTTCGTTTGATTATAAAAATGAGACGAAAGTTGAATAAAATATTGTTAGAATATAATTTTTATTTTAAAACTTAAAAAAGTTGAATTATTTGTTGTTTTTTATTTATAAATTTAAAAAAATTATAATAATTATATAAGATGAGATGGTTCGTGCAATAAAACCAAACTTAAAAAGGTGACAATTATAATGATTGCTGTGTAATTAGAATAAAAAAGTTAAAAGGTAGAAGAAAAGAAAAGAAAAGAGAGAGGTCGACAAACTTGACTATTGGGTTTTGAAAGTTTGAAGCATGTCTTTTTACTCTCAACTACTATACCCAGAGGTCAACTGCAGTTTGAATTTGCATGCGCATTTCTAATTTTAAAAATATATAGACATATATATAAAAAATTTATCATTATTTTTAAAGGTAATGGGCGAATATTATATATCCTATAACTATATTTAACATTATTTTAAAATTAAATCTCTCATTAAAAAATATAAAAAAATAAAAAATAAAAGTAATGAACATCTGTCTTTAAATTAAACCCACGCCAAGGCAACTTTTTAAATAAAAAGCCTTTTCACGAGAGTTCTAAAATCCTAAGCTACTGAAAGAGTCACTTTATAATCGATCTCTCTCTATATATCTCTGTCTAGCCAATATGTATCGAAGAGGGAGGCTTGGGCGTTTGGTTAAATAGGCTTTATATATATATATTTGCAAGATTTTTACAAACTATTTAAAAATTAGATTGTAAAATCAAACTGGACATTTTAAAATATATAAAAAACTATACTATTATAGCTTTTCAACTTTTTATCTAATCTTTACCAAAAACATAAAAATTAAAACAACTTTTAAAAAATTCTAAACAAAAACTACTCTATTCACGAAACCCATTAAACAATACATCTAAGAATTTTCCTATAAATTCTCTAAATTTTCTCAAAAAATAAGAAAACCAAACATGGCCTTAACCTTGTCCTTGACTTCACTTCACCCACCATTCAAGCACATTTGCTTGTCATTCTTTAATAAACGATCACTGTGAGTTAAATTCAATGGAATTTGATCAAATCCTTTTGTTTTCTTATTGTTAAAGTGGAGAATTGAGCCAATAGGTTTTTTTTTTTCCTATCATTAATCGAGTCATTGTTAAAGACCCAATATTATATTTGATCTCCAATTCAATCACCATTCACTTGAAATGTGACATGTGTCGCAACAAACAAAACAAGCGAGTTTTGAATATGAGTAATGATACACGCATAACTTTTTTTACGACCTTTCATATAACTATATTTTATAATAAAAGTATTTATCTAAAGTAATATTACTTTTTAAAGTTATTTTATAAAATTATCCTTCACTTAAAATTAGCATAGTTGTATAAAGAGTTGTAAAAATGATCGTGTGTATATCATTTTTCATGATTACCTTTTCTATTGAATCCCAAAAATTGGACTAAAAAAAAAAAAAAAACTTATTTTGCATATGAGACTATATTTATGTCCTTGTATTTTAATTTATTTTTCTTAGAAAAAGATAATTTGTATGTCATATTTTTTACACAGCGAAGACATTGCTGAAAAGCTAAAAAAGTATCTATATTGGTTTATAAATATATATTTTTATTTAATATTTAAAAAGTAACGGCAGTTCTATTTATGATGATAAAGACATTAACTAGCAAACTAAAAACACTTGTTTAGTTTATCACGTTGTCCATTCAGTTATGTCCAACATAAATTCCTTTCATGTTTGTCATGAATTTCCTTAATTGGAAATTAATCCATTAAAAATGATTTCTTTTTTCTTCTTTTTTTTCAAGATTAGAACCGAGATTTAATGCCAATGTGACAAAGGACCATTGGCAAGTGGCAAATTTTGTGGGCATAAGCCCAGCCCAATCCTTATTATTATTTATTTATTTTTAATAAATGTGCAAGCATGAGAGGTCATAATTGACGTGTACATGACGTTGCAAAATGATATTTAGAGAGAAGAAAATAAAAAAAAAATAAAAATAAAAAGAAAAAGTGGGGGCAGAAAAATAATGTAGTGGGTGGGGCCTAGGGTTGGGTAGAGGTGGGCGTGGGTGGGGACAGTCGCTTTGCATATTGGGGAAAGGCAAAAAGGCTGAAAGTGGACCCCACAAGTTTGGGCCCACCACACAGTCCAAATCAACTTTAGGTCCCTTTCAAATAAAAAGCCCCCGAAGGGAAAGAAAAATAGTTCCGTTCGTATTGAGAACTCCTACGGACTGGACCATCACGGGGGCGACCTGCCCGGGTCCTACAAACCGTCTCTCTCTCTTCTTAAATTCTTAACACGTGGTATTCTTTTATTGGTGTGATCTGACCTCCTTTTATCACTTTTAAAATCAGAAAAACGATATTTACAATTTTAAGATGTATAAGTCTCACATAATATTTTTTAAAAAATTATTTAAAGTTGAAAATTACATAAAAAAATTATTTTTTTAATGATAAATCTCATCTTTTAAATAAAACTTACACACCATATATTATATTTAACGTTACTTTGTCTATTCTAATTTGCAGCTTGCTTAATGAATAATGGGTTATTCAAAAAAATTGAAAAAATTATTCCTATAATTCTTTTTCTATGTCTAACATTTCTTCGAAAATAATTAACCACATAAAATTATTTATGTTTTATTTAAATAATACAGAAAAATTAAACTGAAAATCATAATTCTTTATTCAAAATTATGTACCAGATAATAAATTCCTAATTGTCTCTTGGGATCATAACGATTGATGCATGGTTGTTTTTTTGTTTTTTTATTTTTGGATTGTCAGTCAAGATTTGATCGTTTTGGATGTGTAGAATTTACCAACCTATGGTACAAACTATTATTGGTCCAGTTTAGGTTAAATTAACATCTTGTCAGGTAAAAGCACCGTCTCATCATACTTATGTATTGATTAGGCTTATTTGTTTTTAGGAAAATACTATTCCTACAGAAATTTACCGAATTGTATTTTATTTTTTTTTACTTAATGATTAAAAAAATATTTTTAAATGAATTTGTGAATTTTTTTTATATTTTTTAAAAATGTTTAAAGTGTTTAGAAAAATAAGCAAATAATAATAATAATAATAATAATAATAATAATAATAAAATTTGCCTTCCAGTGAGGACTCTATAAGAATCATTTGTGGTTGTAGCAACTTCCTTGTTTTTATTTCATTTTGAAAAAAATGATTTATATCTTCCATGTAAATCTTGGTAATTTGTTTTGATAAAAATTAATAAATTTAAAATTCATATAAAAATTCTATGAGTTTTGTTATTCATTATCCAAATTTCACACACCATATTTTTATTTTTTTGAATTTTGAATTTTATTCTTCTTAAACTAATTGAATTTTTTTACTCATAATCTATACCTCACACATTTGGTAAGAGAAAAAAATAAAAAAATAAAAAATAAGTGTGGTGTGTGCGAACGATGAATATAATTTTTCTTAATAATAATGATTTTTTTAAAAAAAATTTATATATATTTGAAATCTCGTTATTTGGATTAGATTTGGGATGAAGGAGTACTTAATCGGTTTGAGCTAGCTTCATTTGCATGGCTAGGTCCTTTTTTTTCCCCCCCTAATTTCTTCTATTCTTTTTCCCTCTAACCAAACACAAGGACGAATTTTTCCTACTTTTTCTTTCTTTGGTCCTTTTTCTGAATCAAATATAACAATGCATTAGGGTACGTAGAAACGTAAGTTTCACTCCAATTTGGTAGTTGGGGCATATAGTTCTTCCCTTCTCTTCTCAGCCATCACTAGGGTTTCATTTTTAATTGGTCAGGAGATGGGTGGAAGAAAGGAATTAAACACATGACCTATTAACATTTCAAATTTAGTGGCAATATATAATAGTGTAACATTTTTTTTTCTTTTTTCTTTTTCTTTTTATATAATAGTGGAAATATATAAAACTAATAAAAGTTTTCTACTATATATATTTTCCTCCAAGTAAAATGATAGAAACGCAATATTTTTTTATAATCTTTAACATTTTTGTTTTAAACATATATATATATATATATTTTTGTTAAAGAAAATTTTAAGAATATCATTATTTTATTTTATAACAATATTTATATCCTCTATTTAAAAAAAATTATAAAAATAACGCGTTTCAATCATTATAGATCTTTCCTCAAATATTTGAAAAAAATTCTTCATCTCAAATAACGTGTTTGACGAAACTAAGGTCAAGTAAATGGAAGTATATGTCAAAACCATAGTCTTTAAATCTGACTTCACAAAACTTTGGTTCAAAGGAGTATGAATAAAAATATATACAATCGAGTTGACTCCAAATTACGTAATTCAGCTAGAATGATATATAATATATATATCAGTTATTATTCATTTTTACACCTTATATTTATAATTTTTATTTTTATTTTTTCACAAGATACATATGTATTTTTCATATATAAGATATGATGCGTGGAATAATAAATAGTGATTGATGAGAAAAACTTTTCATCCCGTTAATCCTCCTTAATTTTAAGACATCATACTCCTTTCTATTCAAAACTTTTAAAGTTTTGAGTGTACATGTTAGAGGAAATAATTTTATTTAAATAATTTTATACCATATATTATAAATTAGATATAATTTAATTTAAAAGATAAATTTAAATTTTAAATTTTATAAATTAAATTATTTTACGTCTGATATTATAAAAATCTTTAAACAACACTTCGTAAGGAAGAAATTCTTAAAATTTAATTTTAGGATTTAGTTTTTTTTTTTCTTTCTTTTGGAGTCAAATCAATTGGCCTTTCAATCAACGTCAGTGACTCATTTGGTGGTGTTTCAGCACAATAAATATTGAGTCCAAAGAAATTATCGTTGGCAGAAATTTTACAAACAATAATTTAAATGGGAGATGAAAAACAGAGTCCTTGTATTGGTGATGAATGATGAATGATGAATTAATTAATGAATATGTATAAATATTATTTAATTGTATAACATCGTCTCTATATATAATCATGGAAACTGTGAAATTAAATTGACTTTTCCCAAATGTAATTATGCTAATTAAGCAAATGGAGACCTTAATTTATCTTTGTTTAATCATCATTTTCCAAGAATAATTATATTAATAACTATAAAATGGTCAAAATTCTAAATCTTTTTTACTTTGCAAAAATTAGGAGATGACCTTTTATTATTATTATTATTATTATTAATTTCTTTTTGCTGATCTTATTCAAAGCTTACTTTACCTTTGTACAGGAATCTGGTAGGGGTGCTCAAAGCAAACATAAAGTTCCTGATCTTGGTTGCCATTTGAGTGGGTGGTTGATTTTTTTCCCTTTTCTTTTAAAAAAGAGTTAATTACGTGTCCAATATAAATTTCTGTTTGTTTAATTACTATCTTTTTTTAAAAAAAAAATTAAGATTTTAGGCATTCAATTTTTTTCGTAATTTAGAATTAGTATATTGGGAATAAAATATTTCTTTCACGATATTTAAGAATTAATTCATGTGACACATTTTAAATAACTTCATCGACCGCCTTAATTTCGTATTGTTATGCAGTGTTGAAGCTGTACCACATGGCATGGTAGAAAATATTGGGGGGAATTAGCTTTTTTGTTTTTTATTTTTGTGATTTTGTAATTAAAGAAATTATAATTACAATCGTGAATGTACAAGCGCAAGGTATGAGATTCATGTGAAAAAAAATATTTTTTTAATAGTGAATCCAAATTTTTTTTTAAAATGATTGTATAATATTTATACACTTTACGATTATATGTAGCATTACTCAATTCTTATATTTATCTCACTTTGATTTGGTTTATATAATTGTTAGCTAACTTTTTTTTTGGCAAGTAATTAGCGTGGAGAATATACCTTCTCCACTATTGACATGCATGATTTGATTGCAGTGTAAATTAAATTAAATTAGATTTTTTTGCAAATTAAATAATGACGTGTTAACAAAATGTGCGCTAAACGAGTCATTTTAGTACTCATCATTCCTAGACATTATACATAAATTTTTATTTATTTTTTAATTTTTATTTTATTTTTGCTAAACTAAAGAATTAATTCTTTTACTCATCATCCATACAGTATTACCACACATTTAATAAGGAAAAAAAATTAAAAATAAAAAAATAAAAAATCACGTGTGTCCTAAGGATATGTGATGAGTAGGATTTTTACACCTATTACACTTTTTTTTTTTTGAGAAAAAAACATATTATATTTATTAATAACGAACATTACAAATTAGACCTGAAACATATATTATAAGCCAACTATAACATTAATAACTCCCCAGTACACACTTGTGACTGACATGGTCTAGTTCAAGCTGTAAATCTCTACATATCTAAAGTCTGAGAGACGACACAACTCTACCAAAGACAGATTTAATCAAATCCCATACTCCGTATAAGACGGATTACATTTTGGAATGATATAGATATGCATTTTCAACCTTGGAAGAGAAAAAAAATAACACATTCAGCGGCTGGGATGGCACGTGAGAGCCATGCTCCACCATGGGGGTATGACGGACGGTCAGGTTTGAAGTAGCCGGCAGTCCTGGACCCAGAAAGGCCACGTGTGGCGGCATAAGGGCACCTTGAGTCTTTCTTGGGGCTGCCCATGTGGTGCCACTCGCTCCGTTCGACGAAGTTCTTTGCTCGTCTGAAGGATCAGCGCCTTGGGAGGCCTGTGGTGGGGCGCGTGGTGGTCGCCAGACACCAGAGGGCAACAAATAAGCCTTCATCCCTACTTAGCTCTTTAAAAACCTAAAAATTGAAAAGAAAAGAAAAAAACTAAAGATGAGAGAAATGAGAGATGAGGGAGGGAGGAGGGAAGGAGGAGCCTTGCGCCGTTTCTGATTTGGGGGGTTTCTAGAGTGAAGGAGTCGTCTCTTTGTCTAAGAAACTAGGGCCGGCTCCCTCCCCCGCTAACCTACACCTACTACACCTACTCACAAATAGAACTACTAGTTCAACTTTTACTTCATGATCTATTGTGCAAGCTGATTTTTGGTCCATCTTAGAATGCCAAATTGTTAGCTATTAAAAGTCAATTTTAACGATTATTGTGTATTAAGACCAACGATTAATATTGTCGTGACCCACGACAATCAGCTATCAAGAGGGTGGCTGGTCTTGCTCAGCTCCTAATTTGGATGACATATTTCTCTTTCTTTAAAATATTATATTTTTAGTTATTGATTTTTAATTATTTATTTGTTTGTAGGCTGATGTCACACTTAAGAATATTATGTCCACTGATTATGTCAGTTTAAATAATATGATAAGATGTTTTGGATCAGCTGGTATAAGGTTTGATTTTCAAACGAGAGAATCAGGTTCGAAATTTCTATACAAGTGTCATGCACAACGATTTGATAAAGAAATTTAGTAATAATAAGTCTTTCATAAGTTTAACGTTTACCGAACTGAAAATATTTTTGTTTATTCTTAGATCGTAATGAGCAGACACAATCAACATTTGAGAATAGACATGAATATTGATTTGAAACTTGAAAATGATAGTCGACCGAGCTAGCTGTAACAATATGTAGTACGTGTATTTAATTTCAACCTAAAAAGAGTATAAAACAATTGTATGGATTAACTCCGAAAGAATCAAACTCGATCGTCAAGTCCTAATATTTTATTTATTACTTAATCAACATTAATGTTTTTGACATAAGAGTATTTTATATAAATACTATTCATGATCATTCTATATTGTTATCTTATATATATTAATGTGATATTAAATAATTAAAATTTATTTGATGCCACGTAATAAGACCGTCGACGATGATAAAAGAAAAATTAAAAACAAGATAGATAGCATTTTTCTTTTCTACAAATACTGATCATTAATCATAATTATTTAGAAAAAAAAAAAACAAAGTTTTCATCTGAATTTATACTATCTTATATATATAGCATTTGAATTATATTTTGATTAATTATAATTGGGTTAATTTAAGTTAAATCCATTAATAAAACACACAGAAAAGGTATAAATATATAATCAGGTAGAATTCAGGCCTACTTATAATAATTCCTGTATATAATTTCTTTTTTTTTTTGGCCTTTTTGAATGGTATTAATAATAAGATTAAAGACTGGTTTGATTATACAAAAACAAACTACCTCATGATCTCATCTCATATAATCAATGCAACTTTATCAAACTCTCATACAAAATATAATAAATAATTTAATTTTTTTAAATTTTAAAACAAAAATAATATTAAAAAATTATACTACAATAATATTTTATTTAATTTTTAATAAAACATCTCATCTTATCTCATCTCATCTAAACTGTATAATCAAACGGGGCCTAAAACTTAACCACAGAATCTAGCATATATATACACACACAGGAGGATAATATTGTAGATGCTATTTTGTGCAACATTGAATTGTAATGATTTGGACTCGACTAGCTATTAATTTATAATGGATTAGCTCAAAATTATTTAATTTTTAATTCTCTGTCATTTGACTTCTTCACTTTTGAAATAAAGGGGCACGAAGGCAACAAAAGTTAGCGTAGAAATAATCACCCTTTAATTACTAATTAAAAGCATAAAATACAATATAGGTGTATGAGTGGGGGGGAAAAACTGGAAAGTGGGAATTATTATTATATATTATTTTTTGTGTGTGTATGATATATAAGAAGACAAAAGAATAAGAGAGTAATTTTAGAGAAAGCATGATGTGTGGGGTATTGGGATCTGTATTAAAGTTTTATTTGTGCGGAAACGAGGAAATATCTGATTATTTTTTTCGAATGGGGAGAATGATTGAGGGATTTTTTTAATAATCTACTGAGATATGGTCTCTTTCTTGTCTGCCAAATAATTAGGTTAATCTTTTTCTTTAATTTATAAACTTATTAATTTATTCACATATTTTAACATTAAATTGCATTATTAATTGTCTAGCTAGCTGTGGCCATAGTCATTGATTAAATTAAAGAGCAGCTAATTATGCTATTCATTTAAAATTTTATCATCATTAGTCACACTTAGTGAAAATTAAATGACATGATTTTTTAATTAAGATGAAGAATAACATTTTTCAAAACCAAATTAATATATAGATATGTTTAATATTACCAAGTTTTTTCCCTTCCACATTTAATATATATATATATAGGTAGGAGAGAAATTATATAGAAGATAAAGGGTAAAGTTAATTCATGAATGATTGGAATCTAATATTTATAATAATAAAACTGAAGTACTATATATATTGGATAAGATTGATGATAGGATATTAATGCTAATTAATTCCAAATGCGTGCACACACGAAGCCAAGAAGTTGGAATGGAAGATCAAGTCATAAATAACCTCAAGAATATTTATTTATGACTAAATTGTGACGTCAAAACGTTGGAATTAACAGATCATGATGATCATATTATATATACCATCGATCAATCATTTTAGGTACAGTACCATATATCAATTTCGATTTTAACAACTCATGATCATGATCAACATCTTCATCGATCGGATCCTATCTATATATTGAACCAATTTAATTTTGTGGTTATAAGACTTGATCACCATGTATAGTATTCTTTCAGTACTTACAAATGAATGTTTACAATTCAATGCTCTATAATTAACAAGAAATAGCAATTAATATCCTTTAATTTAAATGAAGTACTGTGACTGATTATAATTTGCTGCTGATAGGATCGAGATGAGATGAGTTGAGTTGTGAATAATATTATTTTGTAGGTCCCATTGAGATGGATTTAAATTTTTTAGATTGAGATGGGTTAACTTTTTTAGGTTGAGATGAGTTTAACTTTTTAGGTTAAAATGTATGAAGTAGGTTGAGATAAGTTGATTTTTTTTTATGAAAAGTTAAAAAAGTAGTGGATCCCATCAATAATTGGTTTGAGATGAGTTGAGTTTGATTCAACAACCAAACACAACCTTAATTTTTCTTAAATTTTGTCATATATCTTTTGTTGCTGATAAATATATTTATATTCGAATGCTCGATGTTTTATTGCAACAGTTTTTTCAATATTGTGAGGGGCAGCCACTACAACAGAAATACTTTTATTAGACCATATTTTTTGTCCTAAAAACACTGTATACAAGAAACTGTTTATTTGCTACTAATTATTTCATGTTATGTCTATTTTCTGTCAAAATGAGTATATTCTCGTCACAGATAGTCATTTTTATCGTAAATAATTCGTCATAAATGCTTATTTTCAGACCAAAATGATTTTTGTACTATCATTTTCACATAATTTTGTTGTTGTTTTCTTTCCGTAAAGATGCTGTTTTCCTATACATAACTACATGATGACACTTGACAGTCAAATTAAGTGTAACATCACGTGATTCTATTACAGAAACATCGATAATAATATTGTTGTTGTTGTTGTTTTCTTTCCGTATATATGCTGTTTTACTATATTGATGATCATGTTGTCTACTTAGCCAAGACAATATTGACATTACTCTAATAGTTTGTTATGATCCAAAAGGTTAAATACTTAACCAAATTAGTATCCAAACGTCCAGTATTGTCAAATAGTAATTAATCTGGTTAAGACCCAACCATTGATACATACAAAAACCCTAGAACTATTAGATACCAATTTGATTAGGTCTTTAACCCTCAGGATCTAACATAGTTTAAGGTTTGATCTTGTGAACTTTCAAAAAATTTTGAGGATACAATTCATCCATTGTAAAGGCAGTGATATTCTATTTTATCTATAACGTCACTTTATTTTCTTTTTACCTAATATATATATATATATAGCTTTTATTATAAATTGGTCTGATACAGATCGCTTGAGTGCAAGGTGAATGCAATATTTATAATTTTATGCCAACCCTAGAACTCTATAGTTCTCAGCTAACAAAGATCTAGAAAGTAGAAGGGAGGCAAGTGGAGGTTCTTTTTAACAATATATAATTACAAAACGAAAAGGAAGTTGATCAGATAGGTTCACAATTTCCATGTGCTCATCTATGGCATACACACATGACACACATGACACACACACACACACACATATATATTGGCTTATTTTTCCAAGCACGGATTCTTCATCGATCCAAATTAAAAAAATTAAGAAACCATGAGATGCGTCTAAACGAAGTAATTATATTCATAAACTAAGCAATGAGCTGCCTTGTGATAGTACAGTACTAGTGGCTATAAATGTTGGACAAATTCGAGGGAGTTGAGTAGCATGTGATGGGGAATCCAATGAAAAAACAGATATGAACAAGGCTGGCTAGGTGACATTCTCGGGTCCAAGAAAGACGACATATATGGCGAGTTTCAAAAATGTCGGTTTCATTAAAAAATAATTAGGTCAAGTTGGTGGGTTTTTTAATGCTAATATTATTGAAAACATGCTAGCTAGCTGCTAGCATATATATATATATATATATATAGTAGTCTAAGACTGCATGCATGTCGGCTGCATCATTCTTTCTGAGATTTCGTTACAAGTACAAAAGACAAATAAAATGACTCATGAAGTGTTCATCATCATGATATGGTGCAGAGAGTAATTCACTTGCTTTGTTATAAAGAATTTAAAAAAAAAAAAAAAAACAACCATTGCCATCATATATACATCTCTTGACGTCTTATATAACAACTTATATATGTTAATTTATTAGTACTCAGATCGACTACCACATGATATATATATCATGATCATCAATACCATATATATCAGTGCTAGTTGTGGACAGTATCCCTACACATGCATTGAGTTGCAAACATATTAATTCTTCGTATACTTGATATTTAGAAACTTATTATAAAGTTCAACTGCGCGTGACAATTTTTGTCCCAGAAAAGAAAGAAGCAAGGGATGATCATGATCAATTATTTGAAGCCATCATCCCAGATTACACCTCTGCATCATGGGTACCGATCATTTCTTGAGATCGATCGGACGGCTGTGGTTGATCAATATGCACAATACACTAAATATGTATACTATATATATGAAGATCAGAAGCTGTAACTAGTGAGAGAAGAATATAATGGGAGGAAGGTGCGGACAAGAGGAAGATGTTTATATACAAGCTCTTGTTTCGTGAGAGGACATGGGAATAAAAGAGGGTGTGCTAGAAAAGACACGGCGACCCCGACAAAGATTTTTGGCAGTACGGACAAGACATGCCATTCTCACCCCCCTCCCTTCTCTTAATATCCCTCAAAAACATATGGTTATGTTTCTCAGTCAGTACTGGTCTACATGAGGGCTAGCTCGAGATTTAAGGGTTTGTTTGTTTGTTTGTTGCATCAAAATGCGGTTTGAGAGAATATATGTCGTGGAACCAAGTAATTAATTATTATAGCAGGGGAATATTTCTATTACTATTTTATGTTTTTTTTTTTGAATTTTCTGTTTATTTTACTAATATATATTGTTCGGAATGAATGTTCATGGAAATTGATCTGTACTAGTAGTACTTGTCATAACGAGCACTCTCCTTGCGGGAAGACACTACCAGTGATCATCATGATCATGATCATAATTCTTTTAGGGCAGGTTTAATTTCTTTGTGAAAGTCATATGGGTAGTACTGGTGATCATGATCTTTGTTATACGTATACCCTTAATTTCTTTCTTTTGAATAATGTCAAGAGGCTAATGTCTAAGCAAGTTGTTGGGTTTAATTAACTTATAATAGCACAATACAATGAATGTATGAGTTTCATCATAAGGTAAGTATCTAGCTAGCTAATTGATAGACAATATTGAGATTTATATATATTGTTGTGAAAATTAATGTTGTTGAGATCGAAAGATGATCAACCTTGCTAGCTTTTAGTAATGTGTTCAGTGAAAAATGATCACACCCATATATATATATATATAGCCACTACTTAAGGTTCAAATGAAGCCAAAGAAAAAAAAAAGTTTTGGACTTCCAACAATATTTTTGATGGGGGCCGGTGGCCTTTATGAGAAAATGAAGAGTGCCCACAACTAACGATTATATCGAAAACTATACTATAATTATTGATCTTGGAAATGGTCATCATTCTCTTGGAGACCCTGATGAGGTTAGGGATCTCCAAACCCTAGATTTTGACCCCTAGAAAAGTGTGGTCTCTCTCTCTCTCTCTCTCTATATATATATATATATATATATATATGCTAATTAATCCCATGGGTCATCATCGTCACATTTACCATGCTTTATTAGCTAATTATAATTAAACCTTTATATATATACACACCAACAAACTTATTTTTTGAGAAGTAACTTTATTATACCCAACAAACTAACAAGCATATATGGTTAGTGAACATACACCATCCACTACTTGTTTATGCAGATGGCACCAATATTACAAGCATATAATGCCAATGTTGAAATTTCTACAATCGTGTCATCATCATGAATGGATTAATATCATTGGTAGGCAAGTTGTCATGTGCTTGCAATATATGTAATTTAGTACTTAACATATAAAACCATGATCAATGTAGGTACAATTACAAGTAGAAGCTGCCATCAAACCCTATAAATAGAAAAAACACCACGAGATCATGCTATTTATTATATATATATATATATACGTATACTGAGCTATATATATATATATATATATATATTATATTAAAAAAACTATACCAAGATCAAGGGACTAATTTTTATATTAAAAAAAAGATAGAGAATTATGAGTTGCCTAGTTGTGCTTAAATATTATTGACATATGAAGAGAATGTATAAAGTATAAATATTATTAAACCAAACGATATTATATGGAAAACTCGTTTGTTTGGAATATTCTTGTACCACAATTTTTTTTTTCTTTATCCCCTTGAAAAGTCTCTTAAGATCAAGGGCCTAGATTGAAAGGAGCCACAAGCTAGCACTATCTCAAGACGTACCTCATGAGTTATAGCTTGACTCCAATCCAACCAAAGACATACAAATTAGTAGTACGTATTAAGTTACTGCTTATTTGTGACCAGTTATTTTCAGTAAAAATGATTATTTTTTTATCAAAATGAATCTGTTTTTATCGCAAATAGTCGTTATTGTTGTAAATAATCCGTTACAAAAACTTGTTTTTCTTGTAGTGTAGTGCTGGTGAGAAATAATGATCAACAACATAAATTGATCATATATATCCTTGGTACCGTATCGATGGAAACTCAAACTCATGACCTCTAAACTCACCAAACCACATGAGAATTAGGAGCCTCATACAATTAATAAAACCAACACCCCTCATGGTGCATGCTGCATGGTACGGCCAATTCCTTTGATCACTATATCTAGCTAGCTATTTCTATATATTTGCTAGCTGCACATGCATGATCAAAACTTTGAAGGCGCGCAGAGGATGAAAAGAATGTTTAACGTTGCCATTTTGAAAGGACCGCTCAATGATATTACTTTTGCTAAAAGTGTTCAATTAATCAAGTGCCAATTATTACTAGAAAGATCAAAAAAATTTTCATATTGCCACGTACATGATCAAGAAAATAACTCATTCATTTGTGGGGAGAAGAAGACAAGCTAAGCTAGCTAGAATATTACATGATCCGTTAGAGTAGTGAATTAACTATGAACACAAGATCATACTCTGACTAGAGCCTTATCCCTAGTGATCGTAAAGTAGTAATAGAGTGGGATTTACGTTTCAAATTCAAATTTTATAGGAAAAGGAAAAGTTTATGCTATTATAGCAATGATGAAACCTTGCTGTGCTGATCAACTGCTCATGACACTAGGATTACAGTACTATATATCGTACGCACAACATGATGATCAATATCTAGCTATACTGATAACATCAGCGCATGAGTAAGATTGTATGAATCAACATCCAAAACATACAATTCATCAAGTATGTATATGATCAATATATATTAAATTGATTAAGGTCCAAATTTCTTGTTGTATCTATGAACAGGCCTGTTTTCACCTTTATATATATATATATATATGTTGCACATTAATTAAGGTCCCCCATGCTTATAGACATCATGCTGACGACCTATACCAGTTTGCCACATGGCCTTGATATATACCAAAAATTGTATGCTCACAGTCACTTTAGTGATATCCATATTTTTGTTTTCTTAATATATGGGAATTGCTACCACCTTTTCTGTCCCACTTTGAGATAAAGTAAAAGCAGTGAAAAAGCAGGAAAGAAAAGGAAAAACATAAAAGAAAGGAAGAAAGAAAAAGGCAAAGCAATAAAGAAAGATGGAAAAGAGAGGAAGCAAAGACAAAGGTTCTCAAGACTCCATGATTATTCAAATTCTCCCTAGCACAGGACTTGGGGTTCCCCCTACTTAATCCTGAGTAAGAGGACCTCTCAAAGTTTCTACAAAGACTTGTTGGCCAGGGAGCTTCAATAAGAAGCTAGAAAAGCTAGCTAGGGAAACTGAAGAGAGATAAAGGGAGTTTTCTAGGGATGAATAGAGGTGTTTTGCAGAGCTCACCGGTGCAACAAATGATGGCCGGAAACCCTAACTGGTGGAATATCAATAGCATGCGCCCACCGACACAACCATCTTCTCCTTTCTTGCCTATTCCAAATTGTTTCCCTCAATATGCACCCACTTCTTCTTCTTCTTCGTCACTTCCCATTCATTCTTGGCATGATAGCCAGGAGCTTCCAGAGTCATGGAGCCAACTACTCCTGTAATCTCTCTCTCTCTCTCTCTCTCTCATACGTGCATCCATGGCTGCATGATTAATTATCAGATTTACCTCTTTCTCTTTATATGATATACGCATAACTAATCATTCCCGCTGTTTCTGTTGATCTTATGAACTAATTACATGATACACGTTTTCAATTCTCTCTCTGATCTCTCTCTCTCTCTCTTCAAACCATATGGAAGATCTATAATATGATTGGATGGGGATATTTTTTTTTTTTCTTTTAGGGGTGGATTGGTGGACGAAGATAAGCTTAGTATGAACCCGTTTCAGCCTAGGAGGTTAGAGAATTGGGAGGACCCCAGCTTACTAAGTCAAGCTCCAAACGCTTCTGCTGTTAATGTCAAGCAAGAACACTCTGCAAGCAGCTATGTATATGGACATGGAAGTGAGGAGTTTCAAGCAGCAAAACCTACGTGGTCTCAAGTAATGCCTACTTCATCTCCAAAGTCTTGTGTGACAAGTTTCAGCAGTAACATGTTGGATTTCTCTAGCAACAAGACAGATGGGAGGCACCCACCACCCGATCGATCTTCTGAGGTAAGATAGAAATTGAGATTGGCCGGCCTCGTATTGTCGAGTTCAGAATTATTGATTTTCTAGCTGGTTTTCATTAAGTCTCTTCAGATTATAATTTTCTGAAATGAAGGTCCATGTTAAACTCATGAATAGATGAAGACAGATCATGAAGGTCGTGATTACTTTTTTTATTTTTATTTTTTTTGGGGTGGGCCGGAGAGGGGGTTCACCCCAACCGGCCCTCTTTTAATTCTTATCCTACTAAATTGCTTACCTTCTTTTGCTCAAGTTTTTGTTTCCGCTTGTGATCTATTTCCTGCTCTAATTCACCAACTGGTGTAGCTAGCTAGCATGTTCATAAGTGCAAGGCAATGAGGGCTCTTAATTACATTAATCTTTCCTTTCTGAAGTGTAACAGCACTGCAACTGGTGGGGCACTTAAGAAAGCTAGGGTTCAACCTTCTTCAGCCCAAAGTACATTCAAGGTAATGTTTACAACGCAAAACACCTAGCCACGCCCCCCAATGTTTTTATTTTTTATTTTTTTGCAAACAAACATACAACCCCACACACACCACAGGTCCATACCCACACATGCATACACAACAAACACACACAAACATCTGTGGGTAGTAACTGTTGTCTTTCTTGATTGTCACTTTTCAATAGTGATGATTCTCTATCTATTCCTCTCCAATTTACCCACCAAAACAGGAAAATCAAGTCATTCAAGTACCAAAGAAAAAACCATATATAATTAGATTGCAACCATTCCTCATCCGCCTTCTAATCTTCTGTCTTATATTTTTACACGTACATGATCATCAGGTGAGGAAGGAGAAGCTAGGTGACAGAATTACAACTCTCCACCAGCTGGTATCTCCATTTGGGAAGGTAATCCCTAAACTAGCTAGATAATTAATTAAGATGCCTCAAATTAAGTTTAAAATATTTGGTATGCATAAAAAGGACGTAATGGAACAACATTTCACAATCTTTATGAGGAAATACACATAAAGAGAAATTCTTTCCGTATGCGAAAGCTTCCTTTCTCCGTCTTTTTCTCAAATTACTAGACTCGGGTTTTCTCTTTTAACTATTAAAGAAGACACGGAAATATGACTTTGGACGGTTGTGGTGTGTGGTACTTTTTAACCTTTTGCAGACTGACACAGCCTCTGTGTTGTTAGAAGCTATTGGGTACATCAGATTCCTTCAGAGTCAAATTGAGGTGATGTTTCTTCTCCTTCATTTATTTTTATAAACAACCAGAAGGAGCTCATGAGCTAGCTAGAGATTTCACACTGTAAAAGTTTATTTTCTCAATCTTCTTTCAATAATACTGTTTAGTTAATTATTGAAGCTTTTAATACATTATGCATACATACAGTACTTGCTTAAATTTTTTTTCCACCCTTGGATACATGCAGGCCCTCAGCCTACCTTACTTGGGCAGTGGATCGGGAAACATGAGGCAGCAACAAGCAGTAAGTCACTGCTTATATATAAACCCATCTGATCTCTCTCTCTCTCTCTCTTTCTCTCTCTCGGCATGCATGTGATGGTGTTTTTATGGCCAATAATGTGGCATGAATTAAATAATGATTGCTATTTTGTTATTGTATAATCTTGTTAGGTTCAAGGAGAGAGGAATTGTATATTTCCTGAAGACCCTGGTCAGGTATGCTTTATTGGATCCATTGCCTCCTTAAAGGGGTGTAGCTCATGTGTGTAGGGAACTTGCATTTGGAAAAGCTAGCTATACTAGTACTTTTCTGTGTTTGCTATACTA
Organism: Juglans microcarpa x Juglans regia; assembly: GCF_004785595.1. NCBI lineage: Eukaryota > Viridiplantae > Streptophyta > Magnoliopsida > Fagales > Juglandaceae > Juglans > Juglans microcarpa x Juglans regia. Next base: position 36,865,300 of record NC_054596.1, read on the forward strand.
GAAATTAAACTAAGTGCTAGCTTCAAGATTAAAGATCATGCTATAAGATCATGTATAGACTTCAATCCATATTAAATCCAACAAAAATATTAATGATTATAGACTAATTAACTTGTTCAAATTTCTAAATTTTTAAGGTTTCACAAAGTAATTAAAATTTCTAATGCTTTTGACATGTTTGTCCCCCGTTTTTTTGACCAGCTGCTGAATGACAACTGTATCAAGGCCGGGAAAGGAGCTCCTCATGAGCAGGTACGCAGTTCTTGATTAAATATATACATATATATATATATATATATATATTTATAGTAGTGTACTCCTGTCTTGTTAAAATAAAAGATTCTGTCACTTTTTTTCCATGTACAGCTTTCTTGTACACCTAAAAGTCGAGATGGAATTAATATGCAAACCCTTTTTCTTTTTTTATTCATTTGAAATTGTTATAGGATTCTCATGAAGAGGCAAAGAAAGACCTGAAGAGTCGAGGGTTATGTCTGGTTCCAGTTTCATGCACATTGCAAGTCGGGAGTGACAATGGAGCAGATTATTGGGCTCCAGCTCTCGGCGGGGGCTTCCGGTAGATGGTTTTTTAAGCTGCTGGTAGCATATGCAGCACAGTACGTAATTAGAGGTTCACAGAAACGATATAATATCATGAGCAGTCACTCTGCTAATATCTAAGGCTGATTGCTCATGATGCTATATACAATCTTGAATCTCTCTCAATGCATTTGTGCTGTACTATATGTTGGCTTGCTAGCTAGGATTTGCGCGCAAGTTCTGAATTAAGACTCGAATTTATGTCGATTAAGCTTTAATTATCTATCTTCATCCTAAAGCCGCTGCTACATTAATGCTTTCCTTTGTATGTTAGTATTGATCGATCGATCATTTAAACATTGAAACTGTTCAGTACTGCATGCACATGAAAACGATCGATGTACATATATAAAGATCTTAAAAAATAAAACTTACAATGATGTGGTTCGATTTGATACATTAGATCTATTTTATAATAAAAATTACTTTATAATATGACGTATTACGTCAAATCATGACAGTTTATAAATTACTTTTTAACATTTTTGTACAGACCAAATATTTTTCTATTCGTAATTGGCAGGGCTTAAGCTGATTCAGGAGTGACATTAATTATTAACGATATTAATTACAAAAATCGCGTGCAAGGATAGCATGTAAGCGAAAAGAAAACTGAACAATTCGTTAGACCATGTGGGCTCATAAAATAAGAAATTGATACATAAAGCCGATGATCACTGGCCCACAGGAAACTTGAGAAAGTACACAATTATTTAAATCTCACCATGCTCATGGAGATAATTACCTTATCTTTTAAATCAAAATATATCATTTTTGAAGAAGAATCCTTGCTCCGGTCACATGTTAAACCATATCATGATTGGGAGTTTAAAGGTGTACACTTGATCAAGTTTTAAGCTAATTGGTCTACGACTTGCAATTGGATTATGTTATTTGCTTATCTTACACAATGCGGATCACGATTTACTCTTCATCTTCTCCTAATTACTAGCTAAAGTTAAAGAAGTTTATAAGGTTAAGGGAATTGAAGCTAAGGAAGAAATTAAAACATAATTTCTCGTTGAGCAACAAAGCAAAGGGAATCAATAGAAGATCACCTCCATGTAATATATATATATATATATATATATATATATATAAAAGTTATATAACATAATCTTAGGATCCCACTAGTACCGCGTACTTAATCAAGCTAGTCGCGATTGATATAGGGTTGCAAGCAATTTAGAGATCATGCGGAGGTGATGGGTTTGCTTTATGGTTTGAGGCATGCTAGGCGTATGGGGTTTTGATGCTATTGAGATTGAGATGGATTCAAAATTGATTATTGATTGGATTGGAAATCAAAGACGTGGACTATGGTATCTAGAAGACTAATGGAAGAAATCATGAGCTATCTTGGTCAGGTTTGTTTCACTTGTAGGCACATTTATCGGGAGTGCAATGCGGTTGTTGATTTTCTGACTAAATCTAGTGCTAAAGAAAGTAATGTTATTTATTCTTCTGCGTTGGATCATTCACGGGAGGCTAGAGGATTCCTCAGACTTGATAAGGGTGGCTTGCCATACTTGGGAAGGAAATAGGTGCTGATTTTTACACGTCTAACTTTAGGTTTCGATTTATTTATTAAAGTTTTTAAATTTGTAATTGTACTTGTTCTTTGCTTTATTTATACTGAATTTTGCATGCTTGGGTTTTGGTTTTTATTGTAACCCCAAGTATTCGGTTGTAATCACGGTATTCCTCCACCACAAATGAGGGTTTATCAATAAAATTGAGATACCATCGTCTTCTCTAAAAAAAAAAAGCAATTTAGAGATCAGGTCTTTTTAATTCTTTGTGTTTTGTTTATAATTTGTAACAAACGTGCAATATATATATATATATATATATATATATATATATATATATGTACTTGGTTTTTTGTTAGCTAGCTCGAGTTTTTGCTATATATGATCTAGGCCGGTATGTAGGAGTTTTGGTGCTTAATTTGCCTGGGTCGTTTCCTAGCTAGACCAGTAGTTATATATAGAAAACCTTTTTTGCTTTTTTTTTTTTTTTTAGTAAGAAATTTCATTATAGAATGATCAAGGAGTTACAAAGAAGCCTAATTATCAGCCCAAACAATTTGGGATATATAGAAAAATTTTACATTTGCGTTTGAAGTGCTAATTATATATGCCGGTCCTAATTAATTAAATAGGAAGCAAGACTAGTCATTTTCATTTTATTTATTTTTTCATGTTAATTTTTTAATAAATAGTGACAAGCCAAAACTACAAATTAATTCTCTACAGTACTTTCTATAATTTAAAAAAAAATATAGACAAAAAATATATATAAACTCCAAAAAATATTATGGAGGTCTACATGCATGCATGTTGTCATGTCCATCTCTTTCTCTAACGTAGAAAGTATTTAAGATAGAAAACTGCACGTAGAGAATCACGAGCATGTCATAGTTGGTCACCGAATTCCCCAACTTATGATCAGTTAATGTATCAAGCATATCTATCACAAGGCAATGGCAATCGATCGGTACCCAGCCGGCCGGCCATCCCCGGACCGGGTAATTAGTGATTAAGCATGCATTTTATTGCATAGAAAATATACACATGAGTACGGGTTTTGAATTATATATATAAAAACAAAGTATATATCTAGCTACAAACAATTAGCCAGCGGTGAAAGCAATTTAATTGCCCTTTGAGTGGTCATTCATGAAAAAGTCGTACATATATATATATATATGCACCAGCAAACTAATTAACTTTCTATATAATTTAGAGATGAAAATAGTATTTTGCAACCAAAAGCTAGGTACTATCCTCGAACCATGCATATGATGAAATACTTAGGAAAAGCCTATGATCAAATTCACAAAACTTATATGCATGCCTAGACAATTTTCACATTCGGCCGGCTAGCTTCTATTGCAAAATTCATTTGTTTTAGGATTGTCCGTTATTTGTAGAAGAGCAATGTTACGTACAGTCTCTATTTTGGGGATTACAATGCAAGCCTAGACAATTTTATCTTTAAAATTTTTTAAAATTACAAAAATATTCTTCTTAAAATGATATTTTTTCTCATTTAATAAAGGGTCTGCACATACAATTTCTAAGTGAGGACTACAAATAGAATTTCTCTTTGTAGAATGTAAACGTATACTAAAATAATCCATCAATTTGGAACTCCTTAAAACTATTATAAAGGTTAAGAACTTCGATGTCTTTCAAAATATATGTGAAATTGTAACGTTCCATAACATTTTCAAATCAGACATATATAATCCACAAATGCCCACTTTATTAGCACTAACTCGACAGTATTAATATATCCCTTTTTGTTTGCCATGCTAAAGGCTTGATCTATGACAAAAGTTCTTTACCTTGTACGTTGTTGAATGCCTTCTAGCTTGAAGTGACAATAGTAGTACTCGATCTTTGTAGTTATAAGGTATTTCTTGAACAATCGAGTAGAATATGAACACTAGTAAAAGTTGGAGTTGCTTAAAATCATTATAAAAGTTAAAAACTTTTACCTCCAAAGCAATATAATTAAAATTATAATTCAATCACATTTTCAAATTTGACATCTACGGTAAAGGCCCACTAATTTCTGTATAATTAGTACTCATTACCTGATATATTTTTTCGTTTAATATTGTCTCCATTCACCTAACCTATAATTAAATCTCATTTCTTACTAATTGAAATCGATCATGATAATGACCCGTGTTTGGCTAATTTGTGATCACCAATTGTCATGATGTGCCTGCATAACAAGAGAAAAATGCAGGTTCTAATTTGATCAGGAAACCAAAAACCTCTTAAATTAGGTTGTGAACATAATTCCACTACCCTTTTTTCTATTACTTCATAAACTGAACTCTCTCTTATCTCTCTCTCTCTCTCTATATATATAATATATATATATATATGTATGTATTTATATGTAGCTTTCTGTGTGCATGTAATATATATCCGGTCGATCCACTCAACAATTCCATCAAACTCTCCTTCAAATCATCAACACAAACTTAATTTTCCAGGCACTACAGCGACGATCTTCTGAGCTGTGATCAGATTCCAAGGAAAAAGAAAAAAAAAAGATGAGTTAAATTAACTAGCTATATATAGCCTCGGGTTATAAATAATTGCTTGGGTTGTTCACAAGTTATATTCAAAAGAAGTTGATGGATGAGATAGATAGATATGATCATGATCATCAGCATGCCCTCGAAGTCCCAACGTTGAAGACTTCATCAGGTGCTGTGTCCTTGTCTACAAAGAACATCAGCTTGCTAATTCTGAATTTCCTCTCTCACGTTGAAATTTGATCCTCCAAGGCTATCTAAGATAGAACTCCTCCTTGTTCATTCGAACTGTAAACAACATGCCTTCAAATAAAAGACGCATGAATGAATGTCTTTCAACGGACATTTCGATCAGAATCATGTTCAAGAGCACAGAACACCAAAGTATATCTAGACATAACATGATGCGACCCCATGTCTGTATCTTGAGAGGAAAGAATCAATATTCTTGTTTGCAAAAATGTACGTACGTAGGTGCGTGCGTGCGTGCTTTGTTACAGAGCTACTGGGACCTATCCCACGTGGGGTTGGCACATCAATGTCTAGGTGAAGTACTTTTCTGTTGTCGTCTAGCTCTATCTGATCAGCCCACCACTAGTATTACTGGACGTTCCAGTTTTCTTCAAAAGGACGATTACTTACTACTTAGCGTATGTTTCCAGCTTTAATTATCATATTACATGTCCTAAGTTCCAAAACACCTATCAAATTCGGTTTGACTTATTATCATTTGCTTTTCAGTTCAAGTATATACATGCATAAATACATACATATTATATATATATATATGTTAGTGTATATATATTAGTGTATCTTCTATTCTTTAAATAGATTAGCATATTCCCTAATATTCTTAGAATATTATGGAAATATCCTGTAATTTCTTTAGCTTAGAATATTTTCTTCATTGTATTACCTTATTTGCATTGGCCATATTCATCTATATATCCCCTGCAAGTGCTACACTGATCAGTACCTTGACATAGATTGCTTGCTAGCGATCTGGGTTTTTTGTGACCACCTGGGAAGCACATGGGCAAATCCGTGTGTCGGTGAGACATTTTGGAAATATCCAAGTATATAAATCGGGTCTATTTTGGCCATAAATACGCTGTTATTGTTTATGCCACTGCTTGAAAGAAAACAAGTTCTACAATGCATGTTGTTAATGGGATGTTCTTTTCAACAATTTTCTCCCCAGTTTCAATTCATGCCAATCTAGGCGATTTAAGACTGTGTGAGTGGATAGATCTCAATGTTTTAACTCGACTACTTCAAATAATTATAACTAGTAACACCACAAATTCTTAATATAAACGTTAACCTCTCAACATACCCAATCATCAAAGCATAACAAATTTACTGAATAAAATAAAATTATCCAATAACCATGACATCCTTTTATGCTTAATCCATTATGCTCACATAACCTTACGCATGCTTCCTATTGATGATCCTTAGCTGAAACATCCAAAATATCTGAAAATATTATAGAGATAAGGGGTGAGTTATCAACAACTTAGTAAACATAGAACATATACTAATATGCAAACATGAGCATTTTCATAGAGTTCAGAATGTAGAACAAAATATATATATATATATATATAAACTTCAATCTCTCAGTTACACATAGATCTCAATGTTTTAACTCGACTACTTCAAATAATTATAACTAGTAACACCACAAATTCTTAATATAAACGTTAACCTCTCAACATACCCAATCATCAAAGCATAACAAATTTACTGAATAAAATAAAATTATCCAATAACCATGACATCCTTTTATGCTTAATCCATTATGCTCACATAACCTTACGCATGCTTCCTATTGATGATCCTTAGCTGAAACATCCAAAATATCTGAAAATATTATAGAGATAAGTGGTGAGTTATCAACAACTTAGTAAACAGAGAACATATACTAATATACAAACATGAGCATTTTCATAGAGTTCAGAATGTAGAACAAAATATCTTAGTTTGAGAATGCAGATCCAAAACATATTATCAGAATATTAGAGTGATAGTTCAAAATGTTTATATTCTAAAATGTCATTTGATATAACATGACTGAACATCATCATCTTATCATATCATAACATAGACCATGTTTAACTCCCGTGGTAAGGTTGTGCATTCTTCAGAAAGCCAAATAGAATATAAATCACCATGATACCAAAGCAATTGCACTCAGAACAGAGACTACTATTATATCTCGTGGCGAGGTTAGAGACTACTATTATATCCCATGCGACACCAGAGGCCACTATTAAAAAAAAAAATTCATCTTCAAAATTTGCTGCACCTAACGTCAAGTGTTTCCACACCTAATTTAATCCTCAATAATTATGTCAAACCTATCATTCCAAGATTTTTAACTTTTCGATATTTTTGCCTGATGCCTTAAATACCACCTAATTGCCTAAGGTTAAAATCTCATAAATAAATTACTGATGTAGCTAATCGATTTCCACACCTGCCCTGACAATTGTTACCAAACTTTATTAAAATAAAGTGTACATACTCACCTATATATCCAGATGATGGTCTCTTTCATCATTAGTCATAATTAATACCCCTTCTCATCACCCAACCTTTCAGCTCCTAAGTTACATAACTTAGCATAATTTTTTGAGATGAAAGAATGGTAGCCCTAAAATAAAAAATATCAATAGTTTTTTTTTTAAATGGGTAGAGTACTTGTATTGTGTTGGATTCAAGTCGACACTGTATTGTGTTGATTCTTGCCCCGTGCAGCTGAATCAGTCCTCCAAGGCGGGTTGGGATTCAAACTACCATTTGATTGCCTTGGACAATCTCTGACGTGGTGACTATGCTTACCACATCGAAAACATCGGCTAATTTCCCTTCTGCATTCCCCAAAGTATACTACATTGCATGACTAGCAGGGGTTATTTCGTTGATTGTCTTGGATCTGTTTCTGGCCCGAGTTGTTCGCTACATTCCTCTTCTTCCATGGTCCTCGATTCTCTGCTCCTAAAGTTCAACGCTTCTCTTGAGGCTTCGCTCCAGTATTGTGGCCTTATCCACTGACTTTGAAAAAATTTATATCTGAAGGGCCACTACTCGCTTATATATCCAGTTATTCAGGCCCTCTTCAAACTTCCGGTTCTTCTTTTCCTCATCTGGGATTAGATATGAGGCAAAGCGCGACAGTTTAACAAATCTGGCCACATATTGGTGCATCGTCATAGTCTCCTGCACTAAGTCGGCAAACTCTTTGGCCTTACCATCCCTGACAGATCTTGGAAAGAAACGGTCAAAGAAAATCTGCTTGAAGTGAGGCCAACTAACCACTCCACTCCCATCAGTTTTCCTGATGGTTCTCTCTGATATCCACCGTCTCTTAGCCTCTTCGGTTAGCTTAAAGGCAGAGTACAATAACTTCTGCTCACCAATACAATTAAGGATGCGAATTATTTCTTCGATGTCTTGAATCCAATCTTCTGCTAGGGTCGGGTCACCTTGCCCATAAAAAATGGGTGGGTACATCTGATTAAACTGCTCTATATTGCATTCGCCCTCCTCACTAGTTGCATTCAAGTCTGCAAGATTCTGAACAGGCGACGAGCTACCATCTTGGAAGACTCATACTTAGTTAAACATTTCAAGGAGGGTATTAAAAATAATAATTTAAATGTAAATGTAACTACTAAATAATAAATGAATGCAACAAATCAGAACGTTCTTATCTTACTCATACTTTCCCTTATACTAAACCAGATTTAAGTAAACATACTCCACAATAGTTCATTAAAAATGAACCTCACCATTGTTTTTTTGTCCTACACTCTAGAATTCACATATGATAATCTTAACTTGCCATCAAGACAAACTTACATTCTTGATTCGAATTCACATATGATAATCTTAACTTGCCATCAAGACAAACTTACATTCTTGATTAGAATCTAAACCCATTATTCGGTCAATTCATACCTTATAGTCTACCAACTTTGAAGCCTAGTTTTCATTCTAGCCTATGTATCGCGTTACAATCTGAATAAAAAATTCTCATCTAAAGCCTCAAATGTGACAAAACCAGTTCAAATTCACAAAATTTAACACCTCAATTTTCATAGAATATATTCTCAAAACCTGCAGATTCTGAAAACCTTAAATATCCACATGATCATCCTTATAGTCCTCAGATTCCTACACTTCCAATCTAAAAGTTAATCCCTAAAACCCACATATATCCAAACCTCATATGTTTATAGTTTGCGGAATCTCAAACCTGGCTCTAATACCAACTGTAACACCCCGGTCCCGGATGGGGTCGGAGAGTTACTACTTTTTACTTAAAATCGTATATCACAGTACATATATAAACTTCAATCTCTCAACTACATATAGATCTCACTGTTTTAAATCGATTACTTCAAATAATAACTAGTAACACTACAAATTCTTAATATAAATGTCAGCCTCTCAATATACCACATCACCAGAGCACAACAATTTTATTGAATAAAATTCTCCAATAACCATGACATCCTTTTGTGCTTAATCCACTATGCTCACATAGCCTTACACATGCTTCTTATTCATGAATTTTAGTTGAAATATCTAAAATATCTGAAAATATTGTGGAGATAAGGGGTGAGTTATCAATAACTTAGTAAACAGAGAATATATACTAGTATGTAAACATGAGTCTTTTCATAGAGTTTAGAATGTAGAACAAAATATCTTAGTTCTAGAATGCAGATCCAAAACATATTATTAGAATATCAGAGCGACAACTCAAAATGTTTATATTTAAAAATGTCCTTTGGGATAACATAATTGAACATCATTATTTTATCATATCATATCATAATAGAGATTATGTTTAACCGTCATGGTAGGGTTGGGCATTCTGTTAAAAGCCAAGCAAAACATAAATCACCATGATACCAAAGCGATTGCACTCAGAATAGAGATTACTATTATATCCCGTGACAATGCTAGAGATCACTATTATATCCCATGACAGAGCTAGAGGTCACTATTCTATCACGTGATAGAGGCAGATGTCACTATTATCACCCGTGACAGGGCCAAAAGCCTTTATTATCAATCGAGGCAGGGACATATATTAGAGCAAAACAGAATCAGAATCATCGGATCATGACCAGAAATAGAATTAGAAATTCAGGCCAAGGTTTTCAGATGCTACATTATATCAAAATAGAGTACTGAACAGATTCAGATCATTTCACATATTCATAAACAGATTCAGATAATCTTCGCATCACATGTACAAGTTTTCATAAATTTCATATTTGCTCTTTTTACATAGTTTAGAAACAAAATGTCAAAAATTTGCTCATGTCTACACCTGTTATGACAAAAAAATACTCTTATCTTTTATACAGATTTCATGAGTAATGCGGAACAAATAGCTGAAGTTGTTTCAAATTTCTTTTCAAAACTTATCATGCACATTTTCATAAAATCAACCCCAGTCAATTTTATTTTATGCAAAGTCTAGCATAGGAATCCCGCTTACCTGAACCTTTTTATTTTCTCTAAATTTTTTCACAATAGTGCCGAACGAATATTAATTGTCACCTATAAAATAGTCACGTAACCTTAGTAAATTTTCAATCGAACACGTATTTTGACACTTAAACATGAAATGCTAAATTAACCTATTTTCCTAAAATTCTAAAATTCTCGTAATCCTAAAATATTGTCACTTCCAAAATTCATCGATATCCACTTAATATTTGTTTAACCTAATTCCAACTCAATCACAAGTCTATTTAAAAATAAGCCCAATTTGAAATATCTGTCTGAATTTTAAAACTCAAGCCCATCCCAATTCAACAAGTGTTCTGCCAAGGTTTGACTATAAAGGCATATTAGTAATAATGGAAAACTTGTATTCACTTTTTTTGTTGGGAAGGACTGAAAACCAAAACAATAAGAGGAAGAAAGTGGGCTTATAGGAGGGAACCATCGTGTGATTGGGGCAAAACTCCAAAACTCACCGAGAGAGAAGGAGCCGCGACGGAGCTGGCTACGGTGGACGATGGTGATCGCGACGGTGAAGCACTAAGAGAGAGAGAGAGAGAACATAGAGAGAGAGAGTGAATGAATGAGTGAGCACGACGTGAGGGAGAAGTGAGATGTTACCGAGAGAGAGCAATGGCTTGGGGTGGCGTATGGTGCCTGGCGGCACTTTCTGTGTAGGTGGCCGACATCGGGATGGGGGCTGGCAACTTGCGGTGGCTCTCCCGAGATGCAGTGGTGGTTGGTTCAAGTTATGGAATTACTCTATTTTCAATGAAGCAGAACAGAGACTATCGTTGGTAATTTTCGATGACTGAGCGACGGGTGGTGTAGGGCAGCGTATTAGAGGATCTTAACGTTGCATGGTGGCTGAGAGGGAGGAGACTGCGGCGTGGTGGCTAAAAACTGTTGAATGTGTGTCGAGAGTGACTGGTTCATAGGAACCGTGGGAGGAGGAGATATGTTTTGAGGTGGTTTACAGTGGTGAAATGGTGTTTACATGAGATGGAGGTTGGCAGTTTGGGAAGGCAAAAGAAGCAATGTGATGGTTGCAGTTATTGCGTTTGCCATGGACTGGCCGTGGGGAGGTCGCTTTCATGGCTTTGGTTTCTTTTCTCTCGGCTTTTCCAAGTGATGAGGCGGGGGTTCTTGGGTCATGGCAACGTGGGACTGATGGCTTGTGGAGGTGCAACAAGATAGGGATTGTACAGTGGCTGGTGGCAACAACAAGCCTTGGGTAGTTTCTATATGCAGAAGAGAAATACATGTGCATATATATATATATATATATGTAAGGTGATTGGAAAATCCTAGAGAAAAATGAGAGGAAGAAACGTGCATGGGAGATATGCATGGGCGTGGAACTGATCCCCGGGTTCTCACGGGCTTAGACTTTTTGGGCCCATTTCAAAATATTTGGCCCACGTCTTGGATATTGTATGAGTTAATAAATTGGGTAGATTAGAACAATCCAAAAATCTCTTTGGTTGTCCGAAAACTTTTGAGTTAAGTACTTAATAATAATTAATGGGCCTCGCCTCAAATTCTAAAATAACCAAACTCGTCCCATATCTAAATAAAAAGATTCCATTTGATCAAATGATTTTAACCTAATTATCAACCTCAATAAAAATTCATACTCTGCCGCAATAATTAATTTTTGGGCCAAAATTATTTGTTACTTACCAAGTCGACTTTTCATATCTATTACTCCAAAAGAAAATTTTTATATAACTTGTAATTAGTGTAGGCTTGGTGCTGGGCCTGGGCCTGGCCTGCGTGTTACACCTGGATATCAAATCTTCTCTGGAGATATATATATATATATATATATATATATATATATAGGCTTATAGCTACATAAATTGATATTTAGAATTTTAATTGCCTAACTAATCCAAAATAGTAGTGAATTCTTTTTGGTTGATATATTAGCGGCCTTTTCGACAAGTTTTTGAGCCCAAGGCTCATTTGTTGGGGGTAGGGGCGGGCAGCGGGGCTGCCTCGCCTCGCTTCTGCTCCACCCCCGTTCAACGGGACCGAGCACCCTGTCCGTCAAATGCGGGGGGCCGGTGGCCCCGCCCGCATCTGACCCCCAAGGCGGGGGTGGGGGCGGGGGCGAGATAGGGTCAACCCCTACCCCTCAAATACCCTGCCCGGCCCCGTATTACTTATATATATAAATATATATATATATATATATATATAAGTATATATATAAAATAACCCAGGCATGAAATGACGTTGTTTCATGCCTGGTTTTTTTTTTAATATACCCATAACGAAACGACGCCGTTTCGTCAATGGCAAAACGACGTCGTTTTGTTTTTTGTTTAGATCCCCCCCCCCCCCCGAGACCACCCTCCCACTCACCCAGAATCTCTCTCTCTCTCTCTCTCTCTCTCTCGCCAGTCGCCGCACTCTCTGTGTCTTGATCCATCGCTCACCGTCACCGTAGCCGTCGCTGCAGACTTCCGTGACTCCGTCTCCATCTCCGTCGCCGAATGTAAGAAACCCTAAATCTACTACAATTTTTTGTGATATTTATTTTATGGAATGGAGATTGGAGGAAGGAGGTGATTTAATCGGAGATGGAGGATGAGATTTTGTGAATTGTATGCTGTGGAGACTTGATTGTGCATGTGGTTCACTAATTTGAATGGTTGATGAACAATGTGTACAGTGTGTTCGTGTGTGAATCTGTCCGTGATTGGTTTTATTTTTTCATTTTTTTCGAAATACTCTAAATTAATTTAGGGGTTTCAATCCGTTTCGATTCAGCCTAAAATAATTTAGGGGTTTCAAGGATTGAAACCCCTAAATTATTTTAAGGTTTTGATTCACCTTAAAATAATTTAGGGGTTTTTTAGGGGTTTCAAGGATTAAAACCACTAAATTAATTTAGGGTTTCGGATTAGGGTTTCAATTACTATCAATACTAAATTTTGAGCTATTAAACTGATGGTAATAAACTGATCTTAAGTTAAAAAATATATATATTATACATTCCAATTACTATCAATACTTCTTAGTTTTTTACCAAAATTATCAATTTACACTTTAAGCTATTAATTAAATTTTGAGGATTTACATTAATGTGGGATAAGATCTGATTCTAGTGCTAGCAGAAATTGTAGCTTAATTCCCCAAAAACATCTTTGTATGATCTATTAATATTTGAGATGATTAAATTTTTTGAAATATTGATCTAATTTGTTTTAGTTTCAAAAGCGTAGTCATAACATGATTTGGTTGTGTTTTTAATTGAGTGTTTTTTTTAGATACTTTCACATTCTTATATTTTTATGTAAAAATTCTTTACAACTTTTATAACCCATTTTAATTGGGTATTTAATTTTTTATTTTTATTTTTATTTTTTATGTTTGATGTTTTTAATTTTGGTATTTCATTTTTTTTTTTATGTTTGATGTTTGATGTTTGATCTTCCAACTTCCATTATATATGTTAATGCTTGGATGTTAATTGTTTGGCATGTTGTTATGTTTACTTTAATTTCAGATTTCTTGTTTGCTTGAGTTTATGGATATGCCAGCAAATTCTAGTGCAAGCTCTCATTTCTATGCCCAAGGTACCCCTACCCCTACCCATATCCATACACCTACCCCTACTCCTACTTCTACTCCTACCCCTACCCCTAGCCCAACACCTCCCCTTCGGCACCTTACCCTGCCCCCTAGCCTAATAAGAAACTTGCTTCTATAATTTGGACTCATTTCACCAAAATAGAAGGTGGTGACCCCAGTAACCCCTAAGTCAAGTGTAACCATTGTGAAAAAAATCTATGGATGTCATTATAGGAAACATAACATCTCACAATTAAAGGTGCACTTAGAAGAGCAATGTAAAAAAAGTCCAATATTAACATCATTATGAGAGAAGAGCCAATCTAGGCTAGAAATTGGACTTCAGAAAATGGCAGATGAGACTAGTGGGAGTGCAACTTTGAAGGAGTATACTAAGTATGATCTCGATGAGTGTAGAAGACACCTAGCTTGTATGGTTATCATGGACGAGCTACCTTTTCAAGTTGTTGATGGAAAAAGGGTTTCAAGTGTTTGCTTGCTACTTGGAACCGATGTTTAGTATTCATTCTCGCCACATGGTGGCAAATGATGTCAAAAAATATTTTTGGTCTGAAAAGAGAAGTTGAGGGGTGAATTGGCCGGTCAATATGTTTGCCTTACCACTGATACTTGGTCATCAGTCCAAAATTTTAATTATATGTCTTTAACTGTGCATTTTGTTGATTGTAATTGGACATTGCATAAGAAAATTATAAAATTTTATCAAATCACCGATCATAAAGGTGAGACAATTGGGAAGGCGTTAGAGGCTGCAATAAAGGAATGGGGTTGACCCGAGTTCTTACAGTCACAGTTGATAATGTCTCGTCTAATGATGTTGCATTGGGACATCTGAAGATCTATCTTAGAGAGGCAAATAAGACAATATTGGGTGATGAGTGTCTGCATGTAAGATGTGCGGCACATATTCAGAATCTTATTGTTACTGATGGTTTGAGAGATCTTCATGACTCGATTGCTCTGATCAGGACTGTTGTGAGATAGGTGAGATCTTCTCCTTCGAGGTTGGAGAAATTCAAGGTTGCTTCAAGGTCTGCAGGCCTAACATCCAAGAATGGCCTTTGTACTGATATACCTACACGATGGAACTCAACATTTTTTATGTTGGAGGTGACCCAAGAATATAGGCTGGCATTTCTACTATTGGGTGATGAAGACATCCAATGTATTAAATATTTTTATAATTACGGGAGATTGGGGAAACCCGTAGATGATGATTGGGAGATTGTATATATTTTTGTAGAGTTTTTTAGGCTTTTTTATGAGGTCACTATGACGATATTTGGAACTTTGTACCCTACATCCCATCAATTCTGTCAGCAAATATGTTGGGTAAAAGAAGAATTAGATGACATGGTCGCGGGTGGTCACTATAGGCTGCAGGAGATGGCATTGGTTATGAGGTCAAAGTACGACAAATATTGAGGATATTTACTAGGGCTAATATTTTGTTATATGTAGCTGTCGTATTTGGCACGAAGTTTAAGGTGGATGTTATGGTATTTGGATTGGGCCTTGCGTAAGGGCAAGCATGGGCGGAGCTTATTGCAGTAAGGGTTTGGGAAATGCTTAGTAGATTATTTGATGAGTTTACCGTCCTGTGGGGTGGTAATATTGTGGCACCTACACCTACCCCCTCACCGGTTCAAGAAGTCGATAGTGGAAAAAGACGTAGATTGGATTGGGATGAGAGGTTTGAGCAGACCTCCTTAATGTGAAATTATGTAGAGGCTCAGTCAGAGATAGACAGATACTTAGCAGCGGAGCTAATACCATTTTCATGAGATTTCGATATATTAAGTTGGTGGAAGGTGAATGCTGTGAAGTATCCCATCCTTGGAGAGATAGCCCGCAGTCTTTTGGCCATCCCTGTTAGCACCGTAGCCTCAGAGTCGGCGTTTAGCACCGGAAGGTGTGTATTGAATTCATTTCGGAGTTATTAGCTCCTACCACTGTTGAGACTTTGATTTGCATGCAGAATTGGATCAAGGGAACTCCAATTCATATTCTGGATGTTCTTGAATATGAGGAGGCCGACGTTGAGGAGGAGGGTGGTGATCAGTCTCGATCTGGTATTTATTTTAATTTCATTTTCTAATTTCTTATTGATTTATTTATTTTCATTTAATTGGTATTAATTAATTTCGTTTCAAATTTTATTGTTATAGTGATACATGAGACGACGTTTATGGCTACCTCCGATGCAGTATGAATTTGTATTGGACCCACCATTGCCATGGTTTGCATAATTTGTCATTCATTTGTTTTTTGCATTTATAATTTTATATCATATTTTAGTATCTAATTATTTTGCTTATATGTTTTTTAGCTTTTATATTCTCAATATACATATGCCGAATCTTAATGACCGATCTATGCTCATCTGCCTCATCTTCATCTCAAATTCCAATTGCCCAATTCCAATCTCATCTTGGTTAGTACTTTTAATATTTTGTATTTTAATTTTTTTAATTTTTATTGCATTTTATAACTTTATAATTCTAATTTGTTTTATTTTTAACTTATTAATATTTCAGGTTTTATAATTTATTAACGTTTATGATCTTATTAACGTTTATAATTTATCTTGATTTTATAAATTAGATTTTGGTCTATTTAGGGCCCAGAAAAATGAGCTGGGCCGAAGGCCCAGTAGGGGGGCGGACAGATGGAGGTCCAACCCCGCACCCCGACGAATGTAAGGGGTACCCCGCCCCCGCGATACCTGAAAAATTTTGACACCCCCGCCCATGTGGGGAGGGGTGGCCCCGACCCGTATCGGGTGGGTAGCACCCCTAGTTGGGAGCTATATGTTGATTTGCAATACTTCTAAAGAAAAAATTAGAACAAAAAATAAAAGTGGTTTATTACTCATCATTCTATACACTACACATCACATATTCATTTTTATTTTTATTTTTAGTTTTATTTCTATTAAACTAATTAAGTTATTCTACTCATCATTTATATACTACAATATAATTATTAAGAAAAAAAATAAAAAAATAAAAAATTGTGGTGCGGGGATATTATCAATTAATGATGGGTAGAATATTTTTTGAGAAATATTGCTTTTTACATGCTGTAGTGGCAGACATGGTGTCACAGGTTGCACGGCATAAAAATAGTTTTAAAAAATTCGAATATATCTTTAAAAAATTTATAAAACATGAAAACGTACAGGAAAAATAAAAGCTGGAAATATTCTAAATAGTACCTAAACAAATATAGAAAATATACAAATAAATATAGACAAAACACTAATGTGTACAAAAGAAAAAGCCAAAATAACAAAATTCAAAAAAAAAAAAAAAAAAAAATGGAGGAAGGAAATTAAATGCGTGCGATGCCAACATCGAAAATTAATGAATTGATCGAACCACTTTTCTTTTAACGGGGTGAGTGCTCAACCCATGACTTTTCTTTTGTTGGATCTTCGTTTTATATTTTTTTGAATTTAGTTTATATTTTTAATTCTAACGTATAAATATGCAATTTATTTATATATTGTATACATATTCTTTATTATTATTATTTTTGTCTTGTTTAATCTTTATCTAAAATAAATTTCGATTTTGATTTTTTAAAATATACAATTGTATTGTTATCTAGTCCTTATTTATTAAAGAAAAAAAAAATTAAACTGCATGAGCAGTCAAACTCATATATATTAAAACAGACTTTGTTATATATTATATATCCCATATATCATTTTGTTTAGTATTCCTGATGGGACAAGTCGATGCCAGCTACTAGAGTTTTAATTTCTTAAGCAATTTTTTCTTATCAGCAATCTTAATATTTAATTCTATTATAAATAAATAAATAAATAAATAAATAATGTTTATTTATGATTAGATTTTTACGATGCAAACGATGGTTTACTTTGAAAATGAATCTCATTCTTGTTAAAAATGTTTATTTTTATTGCAAATAATTGACCATTAATAATATTTATTTTTCTTATAATATTATTATAAATCTTGTAGTTTATTTTACTACTTATGATAATTAATCATCTGTCAAATATCTTAAATTGGCACGTGAGCTGCTTTCTTTCAAATGTTAAAAAAGGTAATAATTTTCTTTTTTATTTTACAGAGAAATATTAGGCAATAATTAGATTAATTGATTTGGAAATTAAGCAGCATAATTGCACTTTTTAATGGCCAGAATTAATATATTATATAAGAAAGAAGTTTTTAAGAAAGGAATTATAAATAAATTTGCAAATTAATTAATGTTTAAAACTGTCATGCAAATTAATATCTCTTATATATGTTTGATCGATCCACCCATCACCAAAACATTGAATCAGAGCAGCTCTCAATTATTGCATGTTTCCACGATGCCAAGCCCCTATAAAGTTACGTGAGAGATGAGATTTCTCAATCAAATGAAAACGGAAATTAAAAGCAATTTTCTAATTCCGTTAAGATAGGTCCAAGTTTTAGAATTTGAGAAAAAAAATTAGACATTTATGGCATTATTTATCATTTAATAATGATATAAAATTAAAGGTAGTTGACGATGCGGTTTTCAGACATTAATTAATATAGTAACGATAGATGGATATTATAAGAAGTATCCAATTAAGAAATGATCGATCGCCTTCCTTGTTGCACTTCAAGCCACATGCATACTTGGGTCAAGCTTTAATTATATATCTTCGTTTCACACCTGATCTATGATCTCTATCTCTTTCTCTGTATACCATTGAAAGGTTTGAGAATCTTTGGATTTAGGAAGGGAAATTTGTTGAGCGTCATGAGGATATGGCTGCAGCTTAGTTTTGTTGTTGTACTACTGGTTGTTGGGTTTCAGAGTAGCGAAGCCTATGGCTATGGAGGAATTTCTCATGAAATAGGGAAAAAGATTGATAGAATAAATAAGATGGGTCCATACTTAGGTATTGTGGTGCCAAACTCCTTTGAGATGGACCCTCTTCTCCAGTCTCCCAGCTTTGTGGCTGATGAAAAGTTTCCCTTCTTGGACTTTTCAGGTAAATATATTATATTATATTATATATATATATATATATATATATATATATATATATGGATATATGTCCCTGGTGATGATCATGAAGTTTCTTCTGCATGCACTGTGTTTCACATTTTCATGATTTAGAACTTTTTTGGTTTTGACAGATGATTCTTCTTATAAATCGATCAGTTTTTATCCTTCTTCTGGCCTTTTAATTGCTTGATGATTTTGATGTGGTCGATCGACAAATGCATGCAGGAAGAAGGTTTCGATTTGGAGAGCTGGCAAATGAGAAGGTTATTGTTGTTATGACAGGATTGAGCATGGTATGTACATGTACTGCAGTATAATAATCTGTTGTAGCAGCTTCCCTTCTACTTTTCCTTTGTTTTCATGATATATATATATATATATATATATTAATTTAGGGTTTCATTATATATCGACGTACGTGCTGCTTCATGATTGGTCATTCATTTCTTCATGCATCGACTAGCTTAATGCAGGTATAGCCACACAATTACTGCTAAGCCTTTTCAAAGTGAAAGGTGTTGTGCACTATGGAATTGCTGGAAATGCAAATCCTAATCTTCAAGTTGGAGATGTTACTGTTCCCCAATATTGGGCTCATACAGGTCTTTGGAACTGGCAGGTACTGAAAAAATATATCATTTCCTCTCTGATCTCTCCATATTCAGTTTGCTCATGTGACATGATATAAAGGGAATTATATATGAATATATAAGAACAGTTTTTGAATCTTAATTTCTTCATATGTTTTTTTCCTTTTGCTCTTTAATTTCCATCATCTTTGATTCTTTTCATCATCAGTTCTAACAAAAAGCATACAGAATAGAGGACCAAAGAGTTAAATGCTGGATCTTACCCATCATAGACATGTCAACAAGTTATATAGCTAGGCAAAGAAGGAATTTTCAACGGATGGCATTGAATTAGAATAAAATATAAAATATTTTGATCATTTCACATTCTGTAATTGACCGTTGAGCTAGATTATCCAATTAAACAGATACTATCTATTTTGCTTGAAATGGAGAGAATCACTGTTCATCTGGAATTGGGAAGCAGATTAAAGACAGTTACTTTAACTGGGACTAAGAAAAGAAAGATTAGTTAGACAACTTTGCAGGTCAAATATAGTAGTTAGACTTGCAGTGTTTGAGGATTAATTCTTCTTCTAAACATGGGCATTTGACTTGAATCACCAAGTAGCTTGAAACATGGTCCCAGAATCTTCATCCAACAACTCATTTAGTACCGGCATATTTACACATGGGCATTTGACTTAAAACACTAATTAAGTAGCTTGAAACATGGTCCGAGAAACATCATCCGACAACTCATTTACCGGCATATTTATAAACTCAAATAGATCTTAGATGCATTTGGAATGGCAAAAGATGCACATGCATATAACTTAATATTTCATATTATACCTTTATCGTGCACGGATATTTTCTAAGAAGTAATGTACCAATCCAAATTAGCTTTTCATCTTCTTTCTTTTTGTTTTTTGTTTCTGTTTTTGTTTTTTGGTTTCATTTGAAATGATGTCAGAGGTATGGAGATGGGCAAAATGATGAGTTAGCCTTGGAATCTAGTGGAGATTACACAAGAACTATTGGTTACCTGAGATTTTCTGATTACAACAATGTAACTGATCAAAATGGGAAGCATGGGGGGAATTTTCTGAACAATGTTTGGCATCAACCAGAAGAGATCTTCCCAGTTAACGGAACTCCAGAAGTTAGACAGCATGCCTTTTGGGTTCCTGTCGACAAGCATTACTTCACAGTTGCAAAGAAACTCAAGGTATATATCCCATTCAATTCGGTCTTTTTCTAATCATCTGACGAATCGGATGGTCTTTCCTACCGATCTGCTGCAGTTAGGACCCACATGATGTGTCTATATCCATCCAAAGTCTTACCATTCAATTTAATTAGGAAATTAATTAGAATTTAAAGTTCAAAACCATAAAGCTCTGAATTATATATCTATATATCTATATATCTACATTTTTCATCAGAACTTGAAGTTGGGGAGTTGTGTAAACACAACTTGTCTGCCAAGAACGCCAGTTGTTGTGAGAGTCAAGAGGGGATCAGTGCCAATGTTTTTGTGGACAACAGCGCCTACAGATCATTCTTGAATACGAAATTTAATGCCACTTCAATCGACATGGAGAGTGCTGCGATTGCTTTGGTTTGTCTTCAACAGAAGACACCTTTTATTGCAATCAGATCTCTCTCTGATTTGGCTGGTGGGGGGTCAGCTTTGTCCAATGAAGCCAATATCTTCTCCTCATTGGCAGCTCAAAATGCTGTTGATGCCGTTGTTAGATTCATCACCCTATTGTATTAATTACTAATTTTATTATATTCTTGTATGCATCAAATTAAAGGTCTTATTAAAAAACTCCAAAATCTTCTATCAATAATTGACCACCAACAAAAAAATATTCTTAACATAAATGTGGGTTTCACTAACAAACTTATTATTAAACAGTCATGGAATAAAAAATACGTGATACTTCCATCTTATTATAAAATTTCATGTCATATAAAAATGAGGACTGTTATAGCTACAAATAGATTACACAAAAGCAATTCTATAAACTGATGTGGTTTCATATGATCCATTAAATATACTTTACAATAAAAATAACTTTATAATTCGACGGATCGCATGAAAACACTTCAGTTTATGAGATTATTTTTGTATAATCCGTTTGAAGCTAAGGTATTTCTCTATAAAAATTAGTATTTATATAAGTAATTTTAAATACATAGCATAAATATTGTGATTGAATGAGATGCTATATCATCTATACTCTAGAAGTATCTAATAATATTCACGATCAATCATGAGATTGAGTGATTATATTATATATATATATATATTTATATGTATACTAGCAGTGGTTTAACGTGTAAAGCACCTTTGCCACATTTGCCTAATTGGAAGAAAAAACAAAATTCCTGAAAATAATGTGTTCAAACAGCAAATAAAGTGTGACTCTTTACATGCAACACAGAATCTTGAATAATTGAATTAGTTGTTAGTTCACAATCATCAAGATTGAAAGAGTAGATAAGATTGATCAGTAAATAGCCTAATGCATAGAAGCATAAAACCTAATATAAGCAAGCATCTATGAATTTTCATCTTTCTCTACTTTAACAAGAAGAATTTGTTCCAACCGCAGTATCTCCAAACATTTCATTTAGGTTGATCATCTGAATGTGAAAGATTAATCACGATCACGTGTTAAACCTTTGCATTGAAGTTACAGCTCTACAAATTAACCATATTTGACGGTAGAGATCAATGCATGCATGTCATGTTACCTCCAACCATGCAAAAGATGTAGTGAGTTCGTATGAAGCAAATCCACCCTCCTTGTTTCTGCATTTTCAAGAATGAGAAAATATATTCAAATTATGGCAAAAGAATATACTTTCCAAAATTTGATCGCATGAACAAAAATATTATCTCATGAATGATAAAAATTCAACCATACTACTCGATGACCCAGGGAGCACCGAAAAAATACAGAGTCTTTTAGTACTATGTTGCTCTCACGTTCTTTCATTATTAAAGTAAGACTCTTATATTTGAAAGCCCCAAAAATATTATAATTGTAGAAAATCATTTTATCTAAATGATTTTAATAAATTAAGAATATTCTGAGATTTAAATTATGTTAAAAACTCTAATTATTTAGATGGTTTTACTCTCTTAAAAATATTTAGTAAAACTTCATCGTTTATTTAATGATGAAAGATCATTAGTATTTTATAAATTAAAGTTGATTTTAAATGTATGATATGATATTTATATTTTAATTATCTATTTTAAGTTAGTTTATCTTCAGTGTTTTAGCCTCCACCGTTGGATCAAATCTGGGACTAAAAATGAAGGGTTGGGATTTAAAGCCCCAAACCCTAACTTTTCCCCTCACTTTTCCCCTATTTCCTCTCTCTCCTATCTCCCTCTAGCCGCACGCCCCTCTCCCTCTCGATCTCTCTTCTCCTCAACTCCTCCTAGTGCCACTGTTGTTGCGCCACCACCAAGCCCAGTCACCAGCTACCTTCCCCATGCAGATCTCCTCCCCACAGACCTCTCTCTCTCTCTCTCTCTCCCCGCAACAGGCCGAAGCCCATAGCCCTCTCTCTTCCTCTCCCTTTGATTTCCCTCCACCCCGCCGCCATCGTGCCGCTGTGAGTAGCTCCTCCCACGAGCTTCGACGGCAACCTCTACCCCATGACGCAGCTCCCCGATCTGCCTCCCTTTCTCACGAAGCCTTTCTCTATCTCACGGGTTCTTGTCGTTGCAAAGCCTAGATCTGCCACCTACAGCCCACGACGCCACCACCAGCCCTCCACAGCACCTCTCTTGTTCCACCATGCCCAGCCGAACTTCTACCTCTCCCTTGCTCTATTGTAACCCACGGCCCAGCCTTTGGAACCCTAATGCCACTGTGCTCCTCCCCTTACCGCCACCACAGGGTCACCACGAGGATTTATGTGTGGTCTGAAATTTTTCAAAACCAGATGGACAAATATGTAATGAGACCAAGCAAGACAGGGGCATAAATGGAAAAAGTGGGATAAAAAAGTGTCAAACACGAATTTCTATTCATTCTTGTTCATCTTATATATATATATATATATATATATATATATACACAGACATACACACACACTAGGTGAAAGCAACGTGCAAAGCACGTTTGCCTAATTTAATTATACGATTATTTTTAAGAATTAGTCCCTTCAAGGGAGTAAATGGGCTAACACCGTATCTGCAGAGCCCAAATCACAATGGCAGGATGAAGATGTCAGGAAAACTGAAGTCTCATTGGGGAGTCGATTAATCAAGGTTAGCAGAAAGATACAAGCTTGTATTTCAAAAGAGAATATGGCACAAAAGGTTTCATACTTGAGTCTATAAACAAAATGCACTTTTGTATTGACATAAAATAGCATATTCAATAGTTTCTTGATGGCCTTGAAACCACCAAACAATTCCCTTAGAGCACTAGCATTGGATTCATCAAATGTATCTTTAAATTTTGATGAAAAGTACATGTTTTCCATATATCTAAAACCTCATTATCCATAACTCCACATTGGATTAGCCATTGGATTCATCAAAATAATAATATAATATTATTTTTTTAATAATTTTATTTTTTTATTTTTTCTTTCATATTTTACAATTACACTAATCATATGTTAATTAATAATTTAATTTGATACTTAAATGATTGTTTTTCAATTAATTTTTTTCATCAACCTAATTATCCAACAAACACATTCAGATTAATCTTTCACAATATGCTCCAAGTTCAAAATGTTGTCATCTAATCTTTGCACGTTCAAACTGGTTCAAGTTCAAAATTCAAATTTAACCAATGCACATTCAGATTTTCTACATGATTCTTGGCCATGTAAATAACAAGCATCTAAAACTCAGAAATTTGTTTTTTGTCTTGCTCGGAATCATGTAAATAACAAGCATCTAAAACTCAGATTACATCAACGAAACAATTCACAATTCCCCTTCCAAAATGAAGTTACAACTCCACAAACTATCAACTACACAATTCAGATTACAAGTCACAATTCCCTCATACCATCAAGTTCACAATTCAGATGAACCTCTCAAAAATACAATCATCTACTTGAAATAAAAGAAATTCAGATGTCATAGTGGCTGCTCAGCCACATGTTTATCTAAATCATGTGGCTGAGCAGCACTAAAGCTGGAAAAAGTGAATGAAGTGTTATTGAGCAATTAGCAGTTGAGAAGGTTGAGCTTAAAGTCGAGAAGTGTGCAGATGATGCCACTTTATAGCTGGACTCAGTACAGGTGGTTGGTCTCCATCTAAATCTCTCATGCATAAGCATAACCCAATTCAATTATGTTCACCATCATCCATTTAACAATATTATGATTTTCCTTTTAATTTTTCAATCACCTTTAAAGATTTGCTAGATAACAAGAACATAAAACAACATTCTTTTTTATCGTTTAGCCCCAAAATGAGACAGAGAAAAAGATGAGTGGAGTTTCATAATGCAATATGTTTTTGCAATCATGCAATAATACTTCAAGCTTCGGAGTACAATGATGATAAGTTAATCTCAAGTTCATATTGTTCAGAAAAGATATTTTGGTCTCTGTTCATCTCAAGGAAAAAAAAAAAAAAAAAAACAAACAAAAATACCAACACAGGGGATTTGTAATCGTGAAACACATGGGATTTATAATCGTGAAACACAGGGATGACTTATCACAGAATAAACCAACATAGGAGATTTGTAATCGTGAAATATACCAACAATACCAAAAAGAAAAAACAGCCAAAAAAATATCACACATTGGGATGCAAATCTAGTAATATACCAACAGAAAGGAAAAACACAATACCATTTTCCGAGTGATTGACAATCTGTAACAGAGTGCTCCTGAGAAAATCAGCCAAAAAAAAAACCAGGGTCAGTAAAATGTAATAGATGAAATTCCTAGATGATTTCCACTAAGCAAAAGCCCCCATCGAGACTGACCAATTCTATTTCTTCTTGAACCTAGAGTTGCAGTAGAAAAGGAAGGAGACAAACAGTACATGAAAGGAGAAGAAGCTCGGCAAAACTGAAAGGAGAGAAACCAATGTGCTTTGCTTTGTTTATGGGTGAAGAATCGAAGAGATGGACTGCGAAAATGAGAAAAATGGAGAAAGGGGGCACTGCGAAAATGAGCGAAAGAGAGAAAATGGGGCACGACGAAAACGAGAGAAAGATAGAAATGGGTTCATTGCGAGAACGAGGGAGAGAAAACGAGAGAAAGATCGAAAAGGGCACTGCGAGATCGAAAAGGGTGCTGGGAAAATGAGAGAAAGGGGAAGGGAAAATACGCGGGGAGGAAAAGAAAAGAGAGAAAGGGGATGGGAAAAGACGCGGGGAGGAAAAGAAAAGAGAGAAACGAAAAAAAAAATAAGGACGTTCGGATTAAAATGGAATAAAAAACACATTTGATGACTGAACAGTTACTCTTCAAATTTGAAGAATCCTATAAATTTACTGTAGCTCATGGCTTCTCATTTATTCCTTTGATGAATCTAATGCAGCTAAATTTTACTAAAATTCATCAAATTTTACATTTGGCTAAGCTTTTGATGAAGCCAATGCCAATACTTTTAAGACAGATTAAACAAGAAGATTGCACTACACATTGCAAAGCAATTCATATGACAAGCACAGCATATGGGGCTCATTCTTGCTTTTTTTTCACGTCAACTATTAATCTTTATCAGCAACACAATTTTTTGTGGGATTAAATTAAAAAAAAAGTTACAAAACTATGAATGCCAACAACTTTTCTCTTAGAGGTCATGGAAAAGTAGCTTACTCCTTAAAAAGCTTCTGCATTTGTTGTTGACCTTCAACCACAGCCATGGGCTCCATACCCTGAAAAGAAAGATGAACGTTCACATATAGGTCCATCTCTGCCATTCCCTGTCCAATTCAGATGAATCATTCAACTCATCTCCAGAACTGTCCCATATAGGTCCATCTCCATCGTACAAATCATCCCCAAGACGATCTGAAAAAAAAAAGATGAATAAGATGCACTGCTGCTAAACTACCAAAATCTCATATTCTACTCCAAAAGAAATTTATGCCATAACAATTGTGAAGATAACAATTAAAGAAAATATCTTGCATGAGAAATTCCAAAAGGTAATTCTTGAGCAGAAAAGGTGACGTTTTCTCAAATAATTGAAGAAGAAAAATAATGTTTTTCTTTTTGAATGCAAACAATAGCAAAATGGGTTCACTTTCATTTTGAATATCCAAAGTTGTTATCCCTTAAGGATGTAAAAGGTCAAAGCAGATGTATTTGATCATATAAACGCATGGGAAAAAAGGAAGGTTTTACTAGTATCAAAATCCGCATTTAAGCATGGAAATCTTTTCTTATGATAATGTCATGCAGACAAAGAAAGCAGCTACCAGAGCAAGGGTCTATTTAATTTTCAATTGCTGAAATTTATTTATAAAAGAAAAGAAAATAAAGGAAATGAAACAAAAGAGCTAAACACAAGAATTTCTTCTCTTTTTTCAATTAACTGAAAACCCATGGAAATGCACGCGACCTCATGCATCATCCATCCTTATGCAGGTTGGAAGTGCCACTCAACACAAAAATAGAAAACATAAATAAAATGTAAAAAACATTTGATCATAAGTTTCTCAGCCAGATTTGCCTTAAAACATATAAATTAAAATAATACCATGCAAATCATTTTCTTTGCTAACGGAAGTTGAAGAAGAAATTAAGTCTGTCTTGGACAGCTTCAGACTTTCTGAGTAAAGCTCTTCAGCAAGATTGCCCTCCATCTGTATAAGCATAAACAAGTGAAACTAAAGTAATAAAGTCCTGCATATCAATAAGTAAAACACCACACAAAAAATGAGGATTTTCAATAATGAATTATCTCAACGACGGTATGCAAATAAATCGAAAAACATAAAAACTTCAAGTTGCATGGTGCTTGCATAAACACAATCATCAACTTTAGAACACCAAAGTAGAGAACATAAATGGGCATGCCTGAGTACACAGGTATTTTATACGAGAGAGGTGCCAAAAACCCAAAATGACACATATCCACACAAATTTCACATGTAATCGGTGTAGTTCCAAAGTAGAGATTTGAGTAAAATAAAATGACCAAAAAACACACAAAAGGTCAAAAACCGATGGAATTAATGGAAAATCAAAACATGTGTCCAATAAGACATTTCATCAAATACAAAGAATGCCCAATATGAAACCAAACATCAAAAGTGTGAACATTTACCACCAAGATCGATATTCCACAGCAAACCAGCAATCCTCCATAAATTTGTTTTTCAAGTTCATATAAAGGAGGGTAGTTTCGGACAGAAAAGGTAGAATTTAATCACAATCTTGTGTAATGAAATGTAATACATACATACATACATACATTATATATAAATATATAATACACAAAATCAAAATGAAGCTAAAAACTTTCTTGGGTGAGCTTGAAGGTGTAGACAAATGAATTCCTCTTCCTAAGCAAGAATTCTCTTGATAAGCAAGCTTTCAACAGCTCTGCCTTTCTAACACCATACTTTCTAGTTGTCAAAGCAGCTGGGTGGCTCTTTGCCCTGTTAAATGGAGTTGCAAGCTCTTCTCTAAGTTTCCGTCCCACAAGAAACGATTCGAATGCCAAATTCCTTGACTGTTACAAAATTGTAAGGCTCATCTTTAGCTGCCCAATACTGCTCCTGGTCTTTCTTTGACGTCACCTATGACAAATCGATTACATGTGAATTTGACTATAAGATTTTGCATGCAGTCCTCTTCTTTTTAGAAGATAATAATATATGTTAGCTTTTGAAACAAACAAAAAAAGCTATGTTTAGACTTGCTTCTTGGAGGAAGTCGGCCACCCCTTCCTTTCAAGACATTTGAAGCCCATAAATTCAAAACACTCAAGAACTTGCTCACAGGGACCCTGATACACAATCTGGGTCCCCAGATTTCAAACACACTCAAGAGCACATGCAAAAGCTAAAGCTTCGAAATTATTTTACCTAAAGACAACGACGACACCAAGGCCTCGCCTTCGACAATGAAACCAGCACATTTATCCGCATCACAGGCATCAGTGGGCTTTGGCGAACCAGTGTTGAGCAGATCAGGAGATTACAGATACGATTCACGAAGACGAAGAGAAAAAGAGAAGATGAAGAGATGAAAAAGGAAAGGATTTTAGTTTTTGGAGAGTTGTTTGTGTCGGTTTGTATTTCATTGCTGATTTATCCTGTGCGCTGATTTAAAGTTATTATAATGGAGGCTTAACAAATTATTATAAACGGAGACTTAACGGAAAGTTAAATGGAACAAGGAAATTCAGTTAAAACAAGAAAATTCTGTTTCATAGGCTCTTTATATATATAATGAGATATAAATGATTTCAAGTTGCTTGAGTTTGCAGGTCAAGTACTTGTTGTAAATTTTTATAGAAACATTTTCAACTTTTTAAAGAAAAAGAACACAAATAGTACTAGATCTCTCTAGAACTTCTAAACAGCTTAATAAAACACACACTTCAAACAAATGAACAAGTTTTCTACAGTTGCTATGCAGTTAACCCCGATCTCCAAAAGTACTACCTTATATACTCTAAGATATAATATAGCAAATTAAAAACTCGAGAGCCCACCAAAAATGATCAAGTACATTATACCTACTCTACATATATATATATATATATATATATATATATAGCATGTTTGTTGGCAAGTGAAAACAAAACATAGAAAGAGAGCAAGAGAAAGCACGAACCCCATCACAGAGGTTTCTTCCTGATCAACAGCTAACATCGATCATGAACTCCATCGACAAAGCATGAACTCAGCAGCACAAGCCTAGCTTCCAAAGTATATTACTTAATTTGAAGTATATATCTATATATTATTTAGACGTACGGTCTCTTGATTGCCTCCTTGTTTATCATCATGCATGGGTCGACTAATGTTAAATTTATTTCCTTTTTTCAGATTTAATTTTCTTGGCCTAAACTTCACTTCTTTAACTAATTCCAACTTAAGGAGTAGTTGAAGAGTCTACGTACATACGTACGTTGAAGGCAACTATATGTGTAAATGAAATTATAAGTAAATAATAAAATTCAAGTTACAAAGCCTTTAAACTTCCAAATTTATTAATACAAGCACAAGTACTGAGCATGATCTTAAGCTAGAGAAAAATAGATTTATGAAATGGTTTCACAGCATTTTTATATTGATATCAGTACTGTGAATTTTTTTATATAATATTTAAATACTCAATCAATAAATATTGTAAACTTCTTAAATTAATACAAAAAATTGAAGAGATTTTTCTTGTCAAATTATGTTGGGTCCCACCCAAGAAAAACCATATAAAAATAAATAAATAAAATTCTGTGGCCGCATGAAGAATATATACAGCCTAATTGATAGATACGCGCTTTGCTTAAAAAATAGACGACAAGATGATGAAGAAGCGTTACGTGCAATTAACTTCAGGCTACGGCATAGAGCCAATTTGGAAGCAAATGGAAAGGTTTGGATAATATAATACAGAAGCCGGCCAGGGCCAGGACTAGGGCCAGCCCAGGACGGCAAAAAGGTCGTCGTTTTTAACCTAATCATCCAAGCCTCTCTGCCTGGATTCCATTTTGACTCAGAAATTTCAAATCTACAGAAATTTTATCAAAATAATATAATAATAATTTTTTGACCCTGTACAATTTATGGATTATAGTTATAATAGGCTTAGTTTGTATTTATTTATTATTGAATAACTTGTCACACTGTGTTTGCTTGAATTGCAGAAATCATGCCCTGTTTTAATTGTAGAAATCATTTCATCTTTAATGTACGGGATATTATTAAAATTATACAGTTAAGTGTGTTTAGACGAGAGTAATATTTCTTACAAAATTCTTGTATTGTACCCTTCATTTAAAAGAAAAAAAGGTGATTGGATTAATAAAGACCAGAGAGGCATCCTCAGACCATATCATATGGCACAAAACAAAAACATAAACATAAACATGTATATATCCTTTAATTTCACACCCCCAAACTGACCCAACTCCCATTTCCCTCCCCTACTTCAATCCAAAACTCCAAATCCAACCTCCTCTTTAAACCTTTCCACTCCACACCACCACTAAACTACCATGACCACCACCTCATCCCAAATTCTCCACCATGCCACCATCTTTATCTCTGAAATCCTCTCCCAATCCGAGCTCCGCCAGTACCTCCTCTCTGCCCTCCGCCGCAAAATCCCACCACGTGACCAAAACACAGTGAGCCTCGCGGCGGAGTCTCTTGAAAATGCAATTTCCACCACCACCCCCGCCATTCGATCCTCCTGTCTCCGCCTCACCGAACAACTCCTCCTCTCTAACCCTGAAAACCACTTCTCCTTGTTTCTCCTTTCCCTCGTCTACAGCCTCTGTGACCAACCCATCAACGCGGCTCTTAGTCTCCTTCATATATTCCAGATCGACCCTTCATTGGCTCGCTCGGAGATTGCACCGGTTCTCTTCGAGGAGCTATTCTTGGTCCATCTTCTCCCCGTCCTCCAATGGTTCAACGAACAAAGATCCGCCATTTTGTCGTCTTCAACCTCGAACTCAGACTACAGCAATGAAGTCTCGTTATTCGATGATGATCAGTCGGTGGTTCTTCCCTGCACAAAAGTGTTGTCGAAGATGAGCGAGGGTCAAGCTTTGGAGCTGAAGGAGTTGGAAAGCAACTTCGAGGAGGTTCTTGACGAGAACTGCCGAGTTCTTGTGAAGTACTTTAATAGAGTTTTAGAAAATACAGGTGGCAATAAACAGATAGCTATTCCGCCATTGAAGTTGAAAAACCATGAGAAGGGTGGAAAAATCAAGCACAGGGACGCCGAGAAGATCAAAACCGACGAGCTTGGGATATTAAAAAACGGACGGTATAACGTAATGCTCTGCATTCTATATATCTTGCATTTGTTCCTCAAATAATTTCCTTTTACATATATTCGTCTCTGTGTGTGTATATATATATATATATATATTCTTTTTTTAAAAAAATCACATATATTTTTCATGTTTATATCAATCATAAGGTCTCCTAAATCATTTTCTACCAGAGCCAACTAGGTATGTAACCGGACTGATTTGGTTTGATTTTAGATATTTTAGAATTGAAGTATCGGTATACACCGATTTTGAGATTTGAAGAATCGATATCGCATCGGTTACACCCTAAACCAATATTTTCAATTTTACCGATTCCGATAAGGTTTGATGCCCTTTTTTCTGTTTATTATATATATAGTATATATAATATACTACATAACAATATAATGATAATATACATTATAATTGTATTATAAACTATAGTTATATTATAGCATATTATAATATATAGCGATATGGTATTAGTATAACTACTAATACTATAGACTATGGTGATAATATATAGTTATATATATAGGATTTAAAATTTAATGTTATATTAATTAGTAATTTAGTATATAACACAAAATTATTTTATATATAATTATATATAATATAAAAAATCATATAAAAAATTAAATATATATATGAACCGGTCCGGTGTTAGAAAAATAAAAACCGGAATAGAACAAATCTTGATCGATTTTGAGAAAAATGAAACCAATATCAGACCGAACCAATTTATAACCAGATCGAACCGTTTATCGGTTCATCGATTTTTTTTGTTTTACCCTTAGAGCCAATTGTTGAAGTTTTCATATGGATTATTTATTTACTCATTTTAAAATTAAAAAGAATATGCGACGCTTATATACTATTACAAATATAATTTTTGTTTGTGAAAAATGTGGACATACTTAAAAGTGTACAATCCGTAAAACACCAAGATAAATGATTAGTCAATTAGAGTTATAATAATTTCTAAAAAACTTTTGAATTGAATATTAAAATAATTCTGAAAATTAAAAATATTCAATTGACTATATCAAAGAAAACAAAAATCACGTGGAAGGGCAACCTTATGGTAATTTTTTTTTCATAAAGAAAATGATGAAGACTTGATTGGGTCCAGCAGCACCGTAATTGTACTTTTTTGACCAGTGGGTCAAGCCTTGGGTGTCAAAATAGGAAAGCTCGTCAAAAAATTCCGAAAATGTTCGAGGAAAGTTGGTTCGTTTGACTTTTACTTGGTTGGCCAATTCAATGAACAAAAAAAAAAAAAAAAACTATGGCACGTTCCAAATTAAGTAACCATTTTCATAATTATATTGACATACCATGAATTGCATAGAAGATAAGCACATAATTATCAGAGGTGATCTCCTTTTTCTTGTATCCAGAAGACGGAAGTCATCATCTTACAGTTAGCCGTGGCCAATTTATGATTGGTTTTTTGTTCTTGTTTCGCTTTATCTCTCTCTCTCTCTCTCTCTCTCTCTCTCTCTATATATATATGGTTTCAGTGTCAGCAAGAGATTCTCTGAATCTAGCATTGAAACTTTTGTTCCGGTCGTGTTGGTCAATGTTTTTTCCTCCGAATACTGCAGCCAATATGGGCGGAAGGAGAGAGGTCAGACGAATTCTACAGCAGCAGTAGCGCCAGCAAAAGCAAATCTCCACCATCTTATCCTCAAAGAGTTTCACCCGAGATTCTCACAAACCGGAAATCCTTTAGGAGCTTGAAAGCATCGCCAAGTCCGAGTTTGGATTCTGAACTTGAGTCTTCATTGGACGATATTTCGGCCTCTTCATGTTCTTCTTCTTCATCTTCTACGGAATCTGAAGCCGAAACCGAGGTGATTGATATTAACAAAGATGATATCTCCACTATGGTCTGATTTACCTATGCAGATACCTCGTTCTAAATGTTCTAGCCCTGTCCTGTAGGAAAAGAACAAAAAAATGGCTTTGTTTGAGCCTAGACAGAACCAAATCAAAAAACAAAAGTGGCCCATTTCTGCGGAATCCAGTAGGTATGAGAAAATGAATATTACCAGTCATTATTGCATATTTTAATCAAAGTTCTCCTTATATTTGGATTATTTCTGTTTTTCAGACGCGTCCCTGACAGACTCATGGCAGATTTTGATGACCTGCCTGGTGGTGGAAAGCATACACCTCCCAAGGACTTTGTCTGCCCCATTACTAGCAATCTCTTTGATGATCCGGTGACCCTCGAAACGGGTCAGACATATGAGCGTAGAGCTATCCAGGAATGGCTTGAGAGAGGGAACTCTACGTGCCCAATAACCCGCCAGAAGCTGCAAATTAACAAGTTGCCTAAAACAAACTATGTTCTCAAAAGGCTTATCGCAAGCTGGCAAGAACAGAACATCTGTTCTGTTCCAAACCAGTCTGAGAATCCACAGCCTGAGTCTGAGCCGAACATGAAATCAGTAATGCCCTCATCTTCTCCCAATAGTGTCATAAGCCAAGCTACCATTGATGGAACAATGAGTGAGTTGCGACTTGCTATTACCAGTCTTTGTATGTCTGAAGTCCTGAAGGAGTCTGAAATGGCTGTCCTCCAAATCGAGCGGTTCTGGCAGGAAGCGAATATGGATGTGGATATCCATTCTATGCTTTCAAGGCCAGCAGTTGTTAATGGGTTTGTGGAGATCCTTTTCAATTCAGTCGATCCTAGGGTGTTGAAAGCTACTATATTTCTCCTCTGTGAGATGGGGTCCAAAGACAAAGATGTGATCCAGACACTTACCCGAGTTGACACTGATGTGGAATGTATTGTTGCTCTCTTCAAGAAGGGATTGATGGAGGCTGTTGTGCTGATATATCTGTTAAGGCCTTCAACAGCTAGTCTAGTAGAGATGGACATGGTTCACTCCCTCCTAAAAGTTATTAAGAAACAAGAGGGGGATTCGCTTCAAATGTGTTTGAAGCCGGAAACAGCTGCTGTGCTTTTATTGGGACAGATGCTTGGAAGCGGGGAGGAAAGTATTGGATCATCAATGGCCAACACTCTGATTTCTGAGAAAATGATAGAAAGTATTGTTTGCAGTCTGGGAGCTGAGTGGGCAGAAGAGAGAATTGCTGCGGTTGGGATCTTATTGAGATGCATGGAGGAGGATGGGAAGTGCAGGAACACAATTGCTGATAAAGCTGATTTAGCTCCGATTTTGGACAGCTTCACGGGTGCAAGTGATGCAGAACGGTTTGAGATAGTTCGATTTCTCTCCGAGTTAGTTAAGTTAAACAGGTGATTTTCTCTCTACTAATGTTAATCTTTAAGTTTCTTCCTCATAAATCCAGGCCTACGACGGTAAATCAGTGATTGATTATTAATTTGGTTTCTCAGGAGGACTTTGAACGAACAAGTTCTCCACATCATGAAGGAAGAAGGTGCTTTCAATACAATGCACACCCTCCTCGTTTATTTACAGACTGCTCTCCAAGACCAGTGCCCTATTGTGGCTGGTCTCCTTCTCCAACTTGATCTACTGGTTGGGATCCATCTCTCTCACTCTGCTAGTGAATTATAAGAAATTGGAAACCTCTATATATTTGTCAAATTAGAATGAATTGATATCACAGAATATCACTCAACGGTTGCCGGAATGCTTAACTAACTGTCTAGGTAGTAAGTTAATGACAAGTATCTTTATTTGTAGGTGGAACCAAGAAAGATGAGTATATATCGGGAAGAAGCAATGGACACTCTCATTTCATGCCTCAGAAATTCAGAATTTCCAACTGCCCAATTAGCAGCAGCAGAGACAATTATGTCATTAGTGGGGAGGTTCACTTCCTCTGGTAAACCCCTTACCCGTGCTTTACTTCTTAAACGTGCTGGTCTTGACAAAAGTTATCAAAGTCTCATGCGAATGGAGCAGCTCAGAAATATTCCTGGAGAATCTGAAGAAACTACGGTGAGCTTCTTTGAACGTCTCTCTCTCTCTCTCTCTGTGTGTGCTGGTTATGTGATTTATTTCTAACTAATCTCATCTCTTAACAAATTTTCAGCCACAGGAAGAGGAAAAGGCAGCTGATGATTGGGAAAGAAAAATGGCATTTGTTTTGGTAAGCCATGAGTTTGGTCTACTGTTTGAGGCTTTGGCGGAATGTATAAAGAGCAGATATGCCTCGTTATGTTCAGCATGCTTTGTCTCAGCAACATGGCTAATACAAATGCTAAATGTTCTTCCGGACACGGGCATACAAGGAGCAGCCCGTGTCTGTTTGCTCAAGCGCTTTGTATCAATATTCAAATCTGCAAAGGACGTTGAAGACAAAGCCCTTTCATTGCTTGCTCTAAGCGCATTCATCCATGACCCTGGTACGTACCAATATTGAAAACAAGAAATTCTTTTTTATATATCAGAAGTTTTTGTGCGACTCTTACAGTCCATGTATCTTACAGTAGTTGTCAACTCATGAGATCCACATATGGTACATGCTTAGAAAGCTTGTTTTTTAAGATTGAACATACATGTGTTCTTTATCACCTAGAAGCACTATTGCCATATGCAGATTATTGCAAAAACAAATCGGAAATCTGTTCTCAAAACCAAACTTGTGCTATTCTGAATAAACATATGTTGTCTTAGTGAATAACAGGAGATGGATCCAGTGTAAATATTATAAGACTTCAGATGTCATCTAAGTGATCTTTATAACATAAACATTGCACTTTTTGGGACCTAACTATAATTAAATATGTGAACATCCT
This sequence comes from Juglans microcarpa x Juglans regia, assembly GCF_004785595.1. NCBI lineage: Eukaryota > Viridiplantae > Streptophyta > Magnoliopsida > Fagales > Juglandaceae > Juglans > Juglans microcarpa x Juglans regia. Next base: position 36,901,384 of record NC_054596.1, read on the forward strand.
TGAAATGTGAATTTCAGAGGGGCTGTGCGACCTAACGTCCTCCATGAAGGAAATTATGAAAGGTCTGAGGGAACTTAAAAAATTGTCACCCTTGGCATCTCAAATGTTGAAAGTTTTCTCCAAAGGAAGTGGCTCTTGTTCTGTAAGTTTGTTCTGCTTTCCTTGTGTCTATTCCAGCAAGAAGGACTACCTTAACAAGGATGTCTATATTTATGTTTGGCAGCAGGACTTATGGAGTCATAAAGAATTAGTTCAAGTAGACTGCAGCGAGAATGGAGAAGTTCTGTCAATAGCATGCTTCAAAGACAAGATATTTTCTGGCCATTCAGATGGAACTATAAAGGTAATGGTCCCTACAAGTTTGGTCAGGACGGTTTTTGTTAATTTATTTATGGAGAAATGTACACACCCATATGTTCAAGCTGTGCAGCCTATGAAAATAAAAAAACAAAAGAGTTCTCAATGAAGAGTTTGAGAATAAACAAGCTATGATTGCTTGTCCATTTCTTATTTATCATGCTTCCTAAATTGCATTGTGTAGTGTTCTATGAAATTTGAATTTGATGGCATTCTATTCTGAAACTCTGAAGGTCTGGACTGGTAGAGGTAGTATTCTTCATCCTATCCAAGAGGTTCGAGAGCACACCAAAGCAGTTACGGCTTTAGCAATTTTGCAGCCTGGAGAGAGATTATACAGTGGTTCACTAGATAGAACAACAAGGGTATGCATTTATAATTCTTCTATCTTAATTATTCAACTTCGACCTGAAGGTTTTATTATTTGATATGAGCAGGTTTGGTCTGTTGACAATGAAGTAATGCATTGTGTGCAAGTACATGATATGAAGGATCAGGTTCATAAACTAGTTGTTGCCAATAGCATTTCATGCTACATTCCACAGGGAGCTGGTGTCAAGGTACCGACCATATAAGGCATCCATTGAAATTTGGTGCTAGGGATTCTAATTTCTAATCAAGCCAGGCTAGTCTCATTGCCATTTCATAAAACTGCATGAAAGAAAGCACCCTCACTGTTCTGTTTACTTTATTTGTTTGTTTTGGCCAAGTACATTTACAAGTTTATTACAGAGCTAGTGCTATATCTACTTTAACTGGAACTTTCGTTGAAGTCAGTGGAAAGTGTTGATTCCAAGTACTGTTAAGCCAGGCTATGCATTTTGATGTTTGCATTCTCAGCTTATATCTTCAAAATGTAATTGGAAACGTGACTTTCTATTCTTTCTGTAGATTCACTCATGGAATGGAGGATCCAAGTCTTTAAATACAAGTAAATCTGTCAAGTGCTTGGTGCTTGTACGCGGAAAACTATATTGTGGATGCCATGACAATAGCATCCAGGTACATGGCGTTCTTCCATGTGGTGCTGCTATCTGCATCAAGCTAGCAATAGTTTATTTTCCAGTATTTGTTCTGATTATTGAATTTTCATGGTCTTTAGGAAATTGATTTGGCAACAGAAACACTCAGTACCATTCAGAGTGGTTCTAGAAAACTATTAGGAAAAGCAAATTCTGTCAACGCACTTCAAGTTCACAATGGACTGATATATTCGGCTAGCTCTCCCTTAGATGGAGCAGCTGTGAAGGTATCTTGCAGAAAACATGATCTAATCCAGCTTTTATTATCATGTTTCCTTCCCTTAAACTGTTCATCGCATTAGTTAGTTCTTGTTCCACAGTTGAAAAAAGAAAAAAAGAAAAACCAAAACATTCATTCCGAGAGCTGGAAAAAGCATAAGTTGTTTAACTTTTTAAGTTTTTTTGACCCATGTTTTAGGTTCACTTTTTATTTACTTTTGTTCATTGTGTCAGCAATAACAAGAAGCATCGTGAGCTGTAGTTCTTGAAATGTTTTTCCTAGTTACATCCAAATGTTCCTTGAAATATCAGCATTTGAACTTAGTTTCAAGAATAAATTCAATTGGGGGTAATTTTTCAGTTCTTAATGTTGATATATTTATCTATCTGTAAAGATATGGAATGCTTCAAATCATAGTATGGTCGGATCGTTGCCAACGGTGCTAGATGTGCGGTCTATGGCCATAAGCTCGGAGTTAATCTATCTAGGATGCAAGGGAGGAATCATCGAAATTTGGGGTAGGGAGAAGAACAACAGAGTGGAAACGCTACAGAGTAGCAAAAATGGCAAGGTGAATTGCATGACTCTTGATGGCAATGAAGAAGTTTTGGTAATTGGAACAGCAGATGGCCAGATTCAGGTAAACAATCTCTTCCCTTCAGTCTCTAAATAATTTAACCATTACCACCGGCTTGCAAACAAAGTGTTCTCTTTATATAGTATAATAGAAAGAGATGTAAACAAAGTGTTCTCTGTTTGTTTGCAGGCATGGGAACTCAGCTAGAAATTATATGAGGAACTATGAACTTTGGAGAACAGTTTTGGCTAAAATAATGACTGAAAGCTAAAAACAACTTGTATTCTTTGCACCTTCTAATTAATAGTACATAATAAATATCAAAAGCTTTGGTAATTTCAATATTTGTTGCCTTTGAGCTGATTTATTCCTGAAAATGTATATAGCTCGAACGAAATAGTGGAATAGTTTTCCCTTCAATTGTAAGATCTGTCTGTCTGCAGCACTGTACAGAAACCGACCCTTATGCATTTACATGACATTTTGGAAGTGAGAAGATCGAGTATTTGCATTTATCTATTAATCCCAAGTGGCAAGGATCCTGTCATGCACCAGACATACATGTTTCTGAGACATTAGACTGTTTGGAACCACAAACATGCAATTTATGATGCCAAAAGTATGTGGATCAAATCTCCGTAAATGCATGACTTTCCACAACAAGAAAGAGGTTTATATAGTTTGGCGTTGCCAGCAAAATTAATGCTTCGCAAATCCCCTACTACCCAAAAAATTGAAAACAAATAAAATCATTTCATTGTAGCACAAATCATAACCAAATAAAAGAAGATCAAATATAAATTAAACTTTGTATCAGATTAAAGCACTCTAAGAAACACATGAATTAAGTCAAGTAAATCCAAGCACAACCTGAATATGATTGATGGACAGCTCTAATTAAACATATGTACAACATGATGTTACAACAATTTCTATATAAGCTTCCCATTTAGGACACCATGCTTTATGGAGCAAGAGGCATTAATCATGTATTCCAGATCACAGATTGTCTAGAGAAGGGACATTACTGCAGCACTTTTTTTTTTTTTTTTTGCTTCAATTGTGTCTATATGTCCTGAAATTATCATACATGCAGTTTAAGTGGTACAAGGATTTGTAATTCCCTCCTATCCTTAGATTCTATTTGCAAACATCATTGTAGGTTTCATGTGTTGTATTTATTTTTATAAATAGTGGACTAGCATTAACATTTAGTCATTGAACCCATAATGGGATACGCCATTTTAATAGACACTTATGGAGGCCCTTACTCTCACCTTACTTTAAAAATTGAACTAGTCCATTGAGTTCTATTTAGAAGTTTTTTGCTCTTCCTCTTCTCTCTCTTAGGGCAAGAACCAAAAATCAAACAAAGATGGGTAGAGAGTAGTTTCTCTCCATAGCTGGAAAATTTCCTCTTTTGTAGGAACCCTAAAACTCTATGGAAAATCCATCACAAGTTATTTGAAGTATGGACTCTGAATTTTATTGAACACATGCTTTGATTAAGGGAAGAAATTATCTCATCTTGTGAATCTAACAATTGGTATCAGAGCTACTTTCCTATTTATCATGGTTGTGTTTCTTTACTTTTCGTTGCGGTGACTTGGAGCTATTAGCCTCCACCATATGAAATATTCAACAAATCTTGCTAGCTCTTCTATGCGTGGGGTTGATTTTCGGTGACTTAACTCTAGCTCTTGATTTTCAGTGACTTGCTACAAATTTGGCAAACCGTATAATAAAGCAACTGGGTGGATTGAATTTTTTTTTCTCTGGCAGCTTTATCACTTGATTCCATGTGTTTATTAGATATTGAAAATAAGGTGGGGGCGCTAGCTCTTGATGTTTTTTCTTTTTCATTTTGTAAAAGGTTCCTCTTGTTCTAAATACTAAAGATTTGTTCAGATGCCATAAAAAAAATATTGAAGAAGGAGGATAATAGTACTGTTTGTTTTGCTATTATATATATATATATATATATATATTATGGCAATAAAGAGTCTTGTATGGAAATACTTTTGATGTTTTTTGTCACTTTTGTTATAATACCGATGGTTTGGAGTGACTATATACTCACCTCTCATGGGACTAGTCATGATAAATTATCGAAATTGTTATATTAATACTTCCGCTTAATGACATTATACTAAGATCCATACGGATAATGAATTTTTACCCCATCAGCAAACCATTATTTGGTAGGATGCTTAGGACAATAAAGATAATAGTTAAGTGCTTGGCATTTGGTGGCCTAGTCCTATCCTCTCGGTAGTGGGTCATTTTAAGTCCTTGTATTTAATTATTTTGCTTTATCATGAGTAAGAGACTTTTATGTATCTTGGGCTTTAGCATAGTGCGTAAGAGTCTATTTTGAATAAGACTCTAGCATGGATATAAGATTGCCTAATGGAGACATTTATGGGTGCATGTTTATTCCTTCACATACATAATAAATTTTGTTATATTCTCCTCAACCTATGACAATGCGGGTCTGTCTCTATCTTTGTCTGCCATCATGAGTCTAACAGGAACCAATTATGAGGATTGGTATGAGTCTCTCACTATTAATTTGGCAATCATGAATTTGGATTTCGTTTTAAGGGTCGATGCACCTGTTGAACCCACTAGTGAAAGTTCTGTAGCTGAAAAGACTCATTATGAGCAGTGAGTGCCTTCTAATAAGACTTGTCTCATGATTATGAAGTATACTATTGACAAGTCTATTAGGTAAAGTATAGCTGATACAGATAGTGCTACAGAATATCTTGATGCCGTTGGGAAGAAATTTACTAAGTTTGATAAGGCAGAAAATGGAACTCTGATGAAATTTCTTACTACCACAAACTATGATGGGGTTAGTGGAGTCCGATAGCACATCATGAAGTTTACTCATTTTTTTAACAAGCTCAACAGAATGAAAATTGAGTTAGCATATAGCTTTCTTGTATGGCAAGTGCTTGAATATTTGTCATCTCAGTTTGATGCACTTAAGACCACTTATAATGCTCAGAAAGATAAATAGAGTTTGAGTGAAATGACTACTATTGTAACTCAAGAAGAGGAGATGATGAAAAAGGCTAAGTCTCATGCTGCTTTCATGGTAACTGTTGATAAATGGAAGAATAATTTATTCAAGGGTAATAGTAGCAACTCTTGTAAGATGAAGAAATCTGGGAGGTCTCCTCAACAAACTAGTGTAAGTGTTCCAAATGGGCCTAAGAATGAAGTTTTTAAGGGAAGGTGCAACTTCTGTCATTTGTTTAGGCACAAGAGGGTTGATTGTAGGAGATTTAAGGCTTGGTTAGACAAGAAATGTACACATTCGCTGCTAGTGTGTTTTGAGTCTAATCTAGTCGATGTGCCTTCTGATACTTGATGGCTAGATACTGGTGCAACCATTCACACTACAAATTCTTTGCAGGAATTAAAGAACCGCAAAAGACCAATTGATACAGAGTTGGTAGTAAATATGAGCAATGGTGTGACGGTTAAAGTTGAACATATTGGGGCTGTCAACTTATTTTGGCTTGTAAGTATGTTTTGAACTTGTCTAATATTGCTTTTATACCTTCCATCAAAAGGTTTGTTAGAGAAAAAATAGACGAGCCTTATATTTGTATTGAGCATATTTCCACAAAGGATGCTGAAGATATGTTAGCTGATCCACTATCTAAATGTTTAGCTCCAAAACTGTTTCAGGAGCATGTGACTTAATTGGGATTGTTAAAGTCTTCTGTTGTATTTAGTTAGTAGGAGTTATGTGATCATTGACTGTTTGACTATATTGTTTATGCTCATTTTCTGTTTTAAATATAGCAATATCAATGAATGCTCGAGTCACGCGCATTTTGGACAGAGTGTACTCTAGGTATTGAGACATATTGATTAGTCTCATGCCTGGATCACGCGCATTTTAGACAAGGCGATTGTTTATATAATGAGACATTATGTTTAGTCTCATGCCTGAGTCGTGCGCATTTTGGATAGGTGTACTTTGTGTACTGAGACATATTGAGTAGTTTCGTGCATGAGTCACGCGCATTATCGATAAGGCGTATTACCTACAAGAGACAATCAGTTTTAGTCTATGCCTGAGTCAGGTGATTGTGAGTATAAGTTTGGTGTCCTATATCCTGTCGGTATAGTCACTAGACTAGGTGCTGCAACTGCATTTTGGACAAGACTTATTCCTTTAAAGACATTCAAATTTGTTTTTAAGATTTCTTATGGAAATGGGTGTTTGTCACTCTTCTGATTATTTCCATACTACACTTGCATATGATCTAGGGGTGATAAACGGTTTGGTCGGACCGACCGTTTTGGTCCAGATCAGACCAAACCGAGACTGAGACCGGTCGGTCTCGATCCACGTTTTAGAGTACCATATTAATTGAGTTTGTTACATAATCCATATTAATAAGTCACTTAATTTAATTTAGTATTTTAAATAAAAATTTTATTAATTATTTAAAAAAAAAATTAAGCCGGACCGAATGGACTGACCGGACTGGACCGTACCGATAGCTATCGGTCTGGTCCGGTCCCTATGGATGTTCGGTCCGGTCCGGTCCGGAAAAATGATGGACCGAAAATATTCAGTCCATCGCCGGACCAGACCATTTGCACCCCTAATCTCATCGGCCTGAAGTATGTGATTGCAAGTATTGGTCATGTGTCGTATGCCCTGTCGGTGTATTGTTCACTAACTTGTACTTGAAGGTTTGAACAAGGCCTTTGATTTTGGGATGCTTGTTTGTGTTTATATTGTGATTAAATATAATGTTGTCCAAGTGAGAGATTGTTGTATTTATTTTTATAAATAGTGGACTAGCATTAACATTTTGTTATTGAGCCCATAATGGGATGCGTCATTTTAATAGACACATAGGGAGACCCCTACTCTCACCCCACTTTAAAAATAGAACTAGCTCATTGAGTTCTATTTAGGGGTTTTTTGCTCTTCCTCTTCTCTCTCTTAGAGCAAGAACCAAAAATCAGACAAAGTGGGGTAGAGAGTAGTTCTCTTCATAGCTGGAAAATTTCTTCTTTTGCAGGAACCCTGAAGCTCTATGGAAAATCCATCACAAGTTATTGGCCGATGTATGAACTCTCAATTTTATTGAACACATGCTTTGATTAAGAGAAGAAATTATCACATCTTGTGAATCTAACATCATGGCCTTAAACTACTTGGTTGACATAATGTGGACAGATTTGTAAATTACGTACATTAATGGTGTATAATTATGTATAATATGTTGCTTATTTGAAGTCATGTTTGGATTATTTTGAGGCAGTGTTCAAGTTATTTGTTAATAGTATGTTGAGTTGAAAGAGTTTCAATACTAGCTATTGTACGTACGTACTTGGACATGTTGGTTGGATATAACAGCGACAGAAACAGATCATATTTATTCTAGTTGTCATAATTGGTGATAAGAAACATTTTAATAAGGGTTGAGTTGGTCACAAAATATATATATATTTTACACGACCGTATTTCCCAGGAAATATGTTCGTGAGAAAGGTAAGTTATTCGCCAAACCTGATGATAGTCGGGAAATACTAATTACCACCAAATTAAGATTTCCATAATGACCTTTTCGTACTAACTATGGGTCTTGGAAATGCTAATTTCCACCAACACTTATCGTCCAAATAAAACTTATTGTCATGACTTAATTGGTGGGTAAAAACATTAAGATCATACGACATTTACCACGAAAATCTTACTGGAAGACACAATTTTTTCCACAAAACAATACACGTGAAATAAGTATTTCCAATCTTGTAAGTTCAAAACAAATGATCTTTTCCGACTAGTGTCAATCTTGGAAAGAGTATTTTCCACCAGTACAATTAATTCATCATGTCAAAAACTATCTATTGTCACGAAGAGACCCATGGCAAAAGAAATTTTGCTACTAGCTTATCGGTCGATAAAGGTGTTATATCTCACCACAAAGATAGGTTCGAGAACTTGATTGCCATGAAATTAAGACGTTTTATATATCCGCCGTTGATGTCGTGACAAAAAGTATGCCTTTTCCCATGAACAATGGTTTTGGTGTGTAAAATATTCGGATTCACGAGTTATATGCCAGTGTCCCACCACAAAAATTGGTGCAAAAAATGTTTTCTCACCACAGGCCGCTTTCCACAGGAAAAACCGATATTTGTTGTAGTGACGTTACTCTATAAAAAGCTCCACGTTTCCTAAGATCATCAGCACGACGGTAACCTCTATGTAATGTGGCTATGTATGTACACGTCGTGAAGCATATTGCAATCTGCAGCTAGCTAGCTGCTAGCGGATCTCTCTAAGTACTATATATATATATATATATATATATATATATATATATATATATTCATCAAACAATAAAGGACGCTGAATCAATTCATCATGTCATGTAATCCAAGCGGCACATCATGAGAAAAAGGCATCTTTTTATTCCCTTGTTCATGATTTTAACAAAGCTAGCTTTCTTCTTTTATCCCCTCTTGTAATCTTATATATATATGTATATATTCGAGGAAACTGTCTGCAGACTATACGATTTTCATTGCAGCTAGGGGACAAAAAGGATAATGGAGAATTCGTCGGAGCAAATGGAAATGAAAGCTGCGAAAACCAACCAGCAACGGGTTACAAGCAAAAAGGGTGGACTTAGAACCATGCCTTTTATCATAGGCACGTACTGCATGTGATCTTCATATTTCGACGTCGTCTTTGATATTGCTTACATATTATATGTAATTTAGGGATGATTTGGAAATTCTTACAAGTTTTATTTTTTATCAGCTAATGAGACATTTGAGAAGGTTGCGACCATTGGGCTTCATATGAATATGATCATATACCTGATTACCGAATATCATTTGGACAGTGACACCGGAGCTTCTGTATTGTTTCTGTGGTCTGCCATTTCTAATTTCATGCCTGTCTTTGGAGCTTTCCTCTCTGATTCCTACTTGGGTCGGTTTCGGGTGATTGCATATGGCACAGTTATTAGCCTACTTGTAAGCATGCATATTAATCATACTCTCCATTTGTTTTTTTTTTTCTTTTTTATTTTTGTGGGAAAATATTTCCTCAGTTGCATTACTTACATATATATACGTATATTTGACTATCTAGGGTGTTTAATTTAAAACACTAGTACTGTGTTTCGAAGATTTGCCTCCAACTGATGTGAGTGATCATGTCACTTTATACAAAAAAAATTTAGTTGCTGACCAGTGTGGAGAACATGATATCATTCATACTGGTGATATGGTAGGAGTTGATTTACCAAAGATGTTCAAACATTTGAATTGCAAGTAGAAGGAATCCACTTTATATCAGAGTGATACCTTCAACAGTACATGCATGTTACAGCAATATTGCATACTAATCTCCAGCCCAGCTATATACTGATCTATCATCAATGAATAAAGTGTATTCATTAAATAAAAGAGGTGGGCATTTTTCTATCACTTAATGCTCATAGCCAGCTGATCTAAATAAAGGTAGAGTTCTCTTCGGCCACTGGCCTGCTTCCTTGTTTGCTGGCCTGGACAGTGGATGGAACTAAGAGTACTGACAACCTGATGATTATCTCTTGCTCGTAACAAACAGAGCGGTTAACTCCAAAGTAGTGGCGGTTGGTCCAAGGCCCAGACCTGCATAAGATAGGAACACCTTGAAATATTCGATTTGAGATGCCCAGAAAAAAATATATTTTTGTTTGAATATAGACAGTACTGCATTGATAAAATCTAAATCATTAAAAATACAACCAAAAATGTAAGATATATATATATATATATATATATATATATATAGAAGAGCTAATTGACTGTAAGTACTTCTCCTACAAGTTTGGCTACTTAATTTTTGTTGCAGATCACAAGTGATCAATAAATAAATAAAACTACTTATCCAGGATGTCATTTTGTTTTCACAGGGGTTGACGTTGTTATGGTTGACAGCAATTATTCCAAAAGCAAGGCCTCCCTATTGCGATCTAAAGCTAGGAAATTGTGAACCCCCGAAGTCATCCCAGCTCGCACTTCTCTATTCTTCGTTTATTCTCATGTCCATCGGAGCAGGTGGCATTAGGCCATGTTCCATAGCCTTTGGAGCAGATCAATTCAACGAGGTAGACAGTCTCACAAAAGAGAAAATCTTGCGAAGCTTCTTCAACTGGTACTATGTTTCCATTGGAGTCTCGGTAACACTTTCAATGACAATTATAGTTTATATTCAACAAGCAGCAGGTTGGGTCGTGGGTTTCGGAATTCCTGTAGGGCTCATGTTCTTCTCTGCTGTTATGTTTTTGTTGGGTTCTTCACTTTATATCGTAGCAAGTGCAAACAAGAGCTTGTTTACCGGATTGGCCCAAGTGGCTGTGGCAGCTTGGAGAAACAAGCACCTTACCTTGCCACCAAAGACTTCTGATGAATTATGGTACAATCACAAGGGTTCAAACCTTCTTTCCCCAACAGATAAGCTAAGGTATAACTATATAAGATCACATATATCCAATTTAACATGACCATGTCTTCTGCTTTTATCGTGCATTGGAAGTAATAACACCGATACCTTTTTATGCTAACTGATATGTAAGGCTTTCTTTCACCTCAGTAGTGAATTGAATGTATCAATAAACGAATTTTCAAATATATTCTTCTATTAACAAGCCTTAGAGCCCCAAAATCACTTTTTGGAGATTCTTTAGGTTTCTAAACAAGGCCTGCATCATTGGATGTCCTGCAAAGGATGTGGATTCAGATGGCTTGGCTTTGAACCCATGGAGTCTATGCACAGCTACCCAAGTAGAAGAGCTGAAAGCACTAATCAAAGTTCTCCCAATTTGGTCCACCAGCATAATGGTCGCTGTGACACTAAACCAACATGTATTTTCCATCCTCCAAGCGAGCACCATGGACAGACGCTTCATAAAAGACTTCAAAATCCCACCAGCCTCCTACAGCGTCTTTGGAATCCTTAGCATGGCAGCAACGGCGGCCATCTACGATACAGTTTTGGTTCCCTTGCTATCAAAGGTCACCAAACGGCGGCGTGGGCTTAGCCTCAAAGCACGGATGGGGGTTGGAGTGGCACTCACATGCGTGGCAACTGCAGTTTCAGCAATAGTAGAGACCAAACGCAGAAATGAAGCAATCAGAGAAGGGTTAGCCAATAGTCCTCTTGCGTTAGTGAACATGTCTGCAATGTGGCTGGTGCCACAACACTGCCTGCATGGAGTTGCTGAGGCCTTCAACATAATTGGGCAAATAGAGTTTTATTATTCTCAGTTCCCTGAGAGCATGAGTAGCATTGCCATGGCGCTTGTGTCTGTTGGGTTTGGTGTGGGGAACTTGGTGGCTAGTCTTACAGTCACTATTGTGAGTGCGGTGACCAAGAAAGGGGGAAAGTGAGTTGGGTATCAAAGAACCTCAACATGGGCCACTATGATTACTATTACTGGTTACTGACCATTTTTAGTGTTGTTAATGTCTTTTACTACATTTTATGCAGTTGGTTATATGGAAGTGAGGACAAGGATGAGTTAGATAATGGCATGAAAGAGGAGGATATGGCCAAGTCCAAGAGCTCTTCCCCTCATGTCGAGCCCAAATATGTTTGATTTGTATAACCCAATTGTTTATTGGATCAAGGCATAGTTTACACTCACATACAATTTCAAGGTGCATGAGGTCTCTGTCTTTATTCTATATTCTAAAATCTCCACCTATGGCGTTGGTTCTCACAATATGATCACTTTTCACTATTATGGACAAAATGTCATGGAATCATTATTATACTTGCAGGTCGGTAAAATGACGTATTATATATTCACATTGTTGATATGTCAGGATTTGATTTGTAATTTCTCCTGCCATGTCATAAATCCCAGCATATCAGTGGTCATGTGAAAAGTGTCATCTCGCCTATTAATTTGCAAGTGTAACTAGATATTATATATTATTATACTCTCATCCCAATTTTTATTACCATATTGATGTGATACGGTCCATTAATCCTTAGATCAATAATATTATTCCCTTATTCCAGTTTCATCTCAATGTGTTAAGGTGGTACTGTCCATCAACCCTTGATTTTCTTTTTCTTTTTCAAATAAGAGTTGGTCTAAAGATTGATTTGATAAGAATTATCACATCAGCACAATATGATATTAAAAAATAACATGATAATGAAGTATATATCATAACTCTATATCAAAATTGAGGTTAACTCGTACTTGCATCAAAGCTTTGTCAGAAGCCTCGAAAGAAACAGCTACTTGGAAGATATAGTTAGAAAGCTTTTAATATAAGTTCTACTTTCTTATCCTATCCAAAATTGGAAAAAGCTTTGGTTTCTAAAAATGCAGGATCGATTAAAATTGTTTCTTGGAAAATTTTAAACATCTTACCAAGGGCCCTGCTTAGTAATTTCATCTCTTTCACAGATCAAGACCAGAAGCTTTGTCCAGTCTACCAGATGGAAAATGAAACCACCACTCATCTCTTTTTATACTGTTCATACTCAAGAATCCTTTGGAGACAATCAACTTGGCCTTTAGACATCTCCTCTTTTAAGCAGATGGGTATAACCAACTGGATAAATCTGATTCTAAATCCTTCAACAAGTCTTAATATACCTTCTAGTGAAACGCATCAATTTCATATCTTTGCCATTTTGGCAATAGACAATCTTTGGTTCACTAGAAATCAGATAATCCACAACACTTCTGAGTCCAACCATTGAGCAATTTTTCAAAAGGAGCTTAGATACCTATAAAGAGCATTCCAAGGCTTGGGACTGGAAAATTGTTGCTACTAATCCACAATGGACTCCTCCTTCATCAGAAGATGAGTGGTCAATAACCTTTGATATTGCAGTAAGAAAGGAAGTACAGCTGCAACAGTTTGTAGATCACACAATGGAACCTTGAGGTTTGCCATAGCCAGATTTCTAAACACCACTAATCCAAATCAAGGAGAAGCAGTGGCTGCCTACATAGGAGTCCAAGAAGCACATGCTCAGCAGATCAAAAAAATAATCCTCGAAGGGGATTCATCAAATGTCATCTCCTGCATCAATAATCCACAACATGTAAACAATTGGGAGATAGAAAGCATAGCAAGAGATACAATATTTCTACTCAAAGATCTGGAAACATGGAGGGCAATTAAGATACATCAATTCCCCCCCCCCCCCCCCCCCCCCCCCCCCCCCCCCCCCCCCCCCCCCCCCCCGATTCAGGCTATCTGACTTGTAATATAAAGTTCTAGTTTGTTTGTCTTTTGTACTAGACAGTTCCTATTTATCAATTAAGTGTATTTTGCCAAAAAAAAAAAAAGTTCTACTTTCCTTGTTATTTGTATGAGCAAAAAAAGATCTAATAACTCCAAACTAGCTACCTCAGTTTTACCCTATTGAAAGTGAAGTAATAGATGAGAAGCTATTGAACTCCTAGCAATATTCAGAGGTCTTCAACTCTGTGCTAATATGGGCATTCATAAGCTGATATTGGAAAGTAATTGTTTGTTGATGGTTAAGGAAGTACTTCAAGTTGCAGGAGAGTCTTTGTAGCACCCGAACCCAATTAAGCTCAATTTTATTTATTTATTTTTTCACACGTTAACTTCCCGCACGTTTTATTTTTCCGTCTATTTTTCACCCCTAAGTTTTCCTCTCGTCCTCGGCATGCATGGTCTTGCACGTCTCTAGTGTATTTTTATCCACTCCATGCACACGCATGACTCTTTTTTTCATCCGCACGCACGTCTCCTTCGTATCTCTAGGGTTTTCACCTCACATATATATAGACACACATATATTATCCCATGCTTATAGAAACTACCCAAACACTTGCCGCCACACCACCTTAGGGTATTCTTTGCCCAGCCAAGCGTAGCTAGCCACGGCTTCCCCCTATTGCAAAATCGCAAGCCCCAGCCTCCATCCCCTCGGTTTCTTGCACCCCATGCCAAGAGTCACCCCACGAAAGCCCAGCCCTCCGTTGTCTGTACTGCCGCTACACCAGTGCACCCCCTCGTAAGCATCTGATCAACCAACCCACAACCCAGTACGCCACCACCCCCATCTCAGAAACTCAGCAAGTTATCCTCCTGCTTTTGCTCTTCAAAACAAAGCACTCCACTTTTCTGCACCGTGAGACGGGTTTTTATCACCAAGCCACTGCCACCCCTCCTTTCGAGTTTCCAGCGCGTTTGCACCACCGTCCTCCGTGGATCAACCACTGGCCAGCATCCCTTCTCGCTCTCTCTACGTCAAAGGGTTCACCCCCGAAGACTTGGCATGACACGGCTCCTCCCTACGCAACCACCAACAACGAACAGTGAGGCCCCACCGCCACAGACAGCTACAACAGAGGGCGCCGGAGAACCTTTCAACACCACCAAACACCGCCCAGCCCACGCGTTGCCATTTGTGCGATTTTCTCTCTATCCCTCGGTTTCCATCTCTACATTCCTTTAGCTCTCTCTCTCACTCATCTCTCTCTCGCTTCCAGTGCCCCACTGAGATCACCACCGCTACGTCGCTAAGCTTCTAGCCCCTCACTGTGTCGCACACTGCCGTGTGATTCCTCCTTGAGTAAGCCCCTGCCATGCAAGTTATTTGTTTTACGTAGATTTTTGTTGGTTTTCAAAGAATTGAAGGAAATTACATTAATACCCTTTACTTCATATTATTTAGATATGGAATTACAGTTTTGCCCTTATTATTAGATGGTTTCAATTTGAAATTTTTGTTTATATTAAATCTGTTTTTACATTGTTTATGCGGGAAGTATAAGAAATTTTACAGAAAATAAATAGGATTTTCAAATTGTACCATTGGTAGCAAATTATTTTAGTAACTGTGTAATTTTATTTTAAACATTTAAATTATGATTAAAGCTATTTTTTATTATTATTTAACGAAATTTTTACTAGTACTTACCTTAAATGTTGAGTATTATCAAAGAAATTTAGAGAATGAGGATATTTTAAGGTTATGAGGATTTTTAGGTATTGAAGGATTAAAATAGGTTATTTTAGAAGCTTAGGATTAAATATCGAAATATGTGATTAATTGAAAATTTACAAGAATTACGTGATTATTTTATTGGTGACGATTAATTATTGTTTGACATTTTGAGGAAAATTCTGAAAAAATCTAAGAAGTCCAAGTAAGCAGGGTTCCTATGCTAGACTTTGCATTAAAATAAAATGAGCTAAGGTTGATTTTTGAAAAATATACATATTTGGTTATGAAAATAAATTTGAATTACCTCAGTTATTTGTTCTGCATTACTCATGAGATTTTGTTTAAGAAGAAAGTATTTTTTGTCATGACTGGTGTAAACATGAGCTTATTTTTTACATTCTGTTTTTGAACTTTGAAAAAGAGAGCGAATATGAAATTTTGTGCATAAATTATGTTTTGTGATATGACTTTGTTCTGTTCTGAAGATTTTCTGTACTCTGATATGATCTTATGTGTTTTCTGAAAACCTCTGTCATAATATTATGTTTCTGTTTCTGTTCCGTTCTGACCTTACCACAGGTATAAAACTGTGGCCTCTGTTCGGGTTGGTACCAACTTTTCTGTTTCTGGTGCACCCACTTTGGAAACAAAGTGGTTTTCTGCATAGTATTTCCTATGTGCACACTTGGGGCTCCAAGAATGAATAAGGGGAAGATTCACATTTTGTTTCTGCTTAGTTAGCTACTGGGGTTTGCACAACCTTACCACTGGGGTTAAACATGGTATTTGTTCTGATATGATAAGATAAGATGTGATATTTCAATTTATGCTATGCCAATGGGATTTTGATTATGAATATTTTTGAACTTTCGCTCTGATATTTTTGGTAACATGCTCTAACACTGCATTTTGAAAACAATATTCTGATTCTGCATTCTGATAGAAAGTATTTTGTTCTGCATTCTGAATTCTATAAATGCTCATGTTTACACACTAGTATATGTTTTCTGTTTACTGAGTTGTTGATAACTCACCCCTTATCTCCATATATTTTTCAGATAATTTTGATGGTTCAGCTGGAGAACAAGAGTAGGAAGTTTTAGCAAGGTGTGATGATCGAAGTGGAATAAGTGTCTGTGGGTACAAGTGCTTATTTGAGAGTTAAATTGATTTATTTTTCGGTATTTTGATTTGAGGAGTTAAGGATATTTTCGAGTTTTTTGGAGAATTTCTAATTTATGTTATTGAGAATTTATTTATTATCCCCATGGAGGAACTTAGATATTTGGATTGATTAAATGGATTAATATTTTATGAAATTTCTGGATTTTATAGTTGTGTTATTTAAGTTGATATTAGGTAATAAGAACTAACTCTTCGGACCTCCGGAAACGGGACATTACAGTCTTTATCAATATTAGGAAATATGTTGTGAGAAACAAAAAAACTTCTCTAGGTGTTTGGTGAATATCAAATTTAACATGTCAATAGGCTAGGCAATGAGGCAACACATAGGCTTGTTCGATATGCTTAAAATATTGAAAGTTTAGCAATGTGGTGGGATTATATCCCAACTTTATTTCTCAAACTATATTGTTTGATAAATGCTTGTAATGCCTTATTATAATAATATTTGCTTTCCTATAAAAAAGAAAAGCTACTCTATGAAAAAAACTGGGTGCAGTAGCATCATCCTATGAAAAATAATGCTACATATCATATTCTTATTTCACTCTATTTTATTATGTAAAATATAAAAGAACTTTTAAACCGTTAAAAACATCTTGAGTTTTGAATAAAGAGAATATTTGACCAAACTTTTTTATTTTTTAAAATGTTTTTGGAAAGTATAAAGTATTATGCTAGTTGTCAAGAGGAAATAACTGAGGATCCTAGAGCTATACCATATTTTCTAGCTTAAAAATTATTATTTTGTCAACTTATTACCCATAAAAATATTATCTTTTCATTTCCGGATGTTTCTTGGTAGCAGCCAATAGGGTAAATTGTGCGCTCTTTTCGAGGTTGTTTCCTAATATTTTGTCCTCTACTCTCTATTTTGTTTTCGAATATTGAACTCAAATAATGTTGCTCTATATTTACCTCTTAAATGTTGAATATATAATATTTTGGACATTTCACTCAAAGTGAAATAATGGATGATAATGAGTAGTAATTACTGCTTCAGTTGGTCGGGTTTGGATACATGAATCAGGGACTATGTGATTTATTTGGTTGATTGTTTTTCATGTGTGTGGCAAGCAAAGCTTGAAGCATGTACCGAGGTTCGTTGAGAAAGCAGAGGAGCTAAAATCAAAGGGCGTTGACGATATTCTCTTGATCAGCGGTATCATCCATATCCTCTAATCTAAATCTTACATCTTTCCATGTTGAGAAAATCAACACAGCGGAAAGAATAAAAGTGGAAATAAAAGAGCACACCCACGCAGCACACCCACGCACTTAGTGATACTAAGAATTTTAACGTGGTTCAACAACTGCCTACATTTACAGAAAAGAGCTTCACTAATAAATAGTAGAACACAAGAAAATATTATAGAGGAGGAAGATTACATTCCACTCAACTCAACTCAACTCTCTTCTTTTCTCTCAGAACTCTCCGGGCTCTCTTTCTTTTCTTTTCTCCTTGGGTGTATTGAAGCTCTCACTGGGAGCTTCAATTTATAGGCGAAGATATATCGCCTAGCTGTATGAATGCATTTATTTGCATTCAATACGTAACTACAAAATGCAGTTACCTATTGAGCAGCAAGCAGCCATTGTGGACTGCTTGCTTGGGCAGGAATTTCAACAATTCTCCCCCTCCTTGCCCATTTACCTAGATGCTATCCATTCTAACTGTGTCTCTACATAGCTCAAGCTTCTCACTTGTAACCACCTTCGTCAGCATGTCCATTGGATTCTCTTTTGTATGGATTTTCACAAGCTTCAATAGTTGTTGTTCCATCACTTCGCGTATCCAATGATAGCGAATATCAATATGCTTGGTGCAGGAATGGTACATTGAATTCTTGGTTAAGTCTAGAGCACTTTGATTATCACAATATACCTTGTAGTCTTCTTGACTAAACCTAAGTTTTTTGAGAAAAAGCTTCATCCACAACATCTCTTTCCCAGCTTCTGCTGTGGCAATGTATTCTGCTTTTATTGTAGATAAAGTAACACACTTCTGTAATTTGGACTGCCAAGAGACAACTCCTCCTGCAAAAGTGAAGAGAAATCCCGAAGTAGATTTCCTACTATCCGAATCTCTTACCATATCTGAATCTGTATAACCTTCCAAAACTGGTTTAGCTCCCCCAAAACACAAGCACATCTTCGATGTACCTTTTAGGTACCTGAGAATCTACTTGACTACTTCCCAATGATCATTTCCTAGATTTGAAAGGAATCTGCTCACCATGCCTACAACATGAGCAATATCTGGTCCGGTACAAACTATTGCATACATCAGGCTTCCTACTGCTAAAGAGTAGGGGACTGCTTTCATTTCTTCAATCTCTTTCTTTGAAGAAGGACACGAGCTCTTGCTCAACTTGAACCGGTTAGCAAGTGGAGTATTGACTGGCTTAACATCTCCCATGTTGAAAAGTTTGATAACCCGTTCAACATATTTTTGTTGTGATAGCCACACCCTTTTGGCTTTGCTATCACGAACAATCTTCATGCCCAAAATTTGTTGTGCTGGGCCTAAGTTCTTCATGTCAAAGGACTTGGATAGTTCATTCTTTAGTTTGTTAATCATGAACCTTTCCTCACCAATGATTAACATATCATCAACGTAAAGAATGAATATGACAAACTTTTCATCCTGAAATCTTTGAACACAGACACACTGATCTGCAACAAGTCTCTTGTAACCATAACTCATCATGAATGAGTCGAACTTCTTGTACCATTGCCTCGGTGCTTGCTTGATGCCATAGAGACTCTTCTTTAGCTTGCAGACTAAGTGATCTTTCCCTAGAGCTTCAAACCCTTCTGGTTGCTCCATATAGATTTCCTCTTCCAAATCTTCATGGAGAAAGACTGTCTTCACATCCATCTATTCGAGTTCAAAATTCAAGCTGGCTACCGATTCGAGTATGACTCTGATTGACATCATTTTCACCACCGGAGAAAATATCTCGTCAAAGTCGATTCCCTTCTTCTGCTGGAATCCTTTGACAACCAATCTGGCCTTGTGCTTTATCAGCTTTTCTTGGCCATCTTTCTTCAGCTTGAACATTCATTTGTTCCTTAGGGCTTTCTTTCCTTCAAGAAGTTTCACCAGTTTGCATTGCCTACACCCATAGGCTTCTATCAGCATGAGTTTGAACTTCCTGGAAGTTCTCTGGTTCCCCCTCATCAATAAGAAGAATATAATCTGATTCTGAATATCTCCTCAATGGAATCAGTAGGCGGCCTCTTGTCGATCTTCTTAGTTGAGCTTCATCAATCAAAAGAGGTTCATCACCATCTAACCCTTGTGGTGGTACACCAGCTTTTGGTGGATAGGGTTCTTGCTCCCCCTGCTCAACATCCTGAGCTTCTTCTGCTTCTGGATTTCAATCCTGCATATCCTCATTATCTGTGGCGAACTGTAATGGTGCAGGATCTGGAGTATAGGAACTAAGCTCTACTGACATCAAGGAAGCTTCAGTTCCTATATGCTGGTTTTCATGGAACACAACGTTCCTACTTCTGACAATTCTTTTTGTCACTAGATCCCATAACTTGTATCCGAATTCTTCATCTCCATATCCAACAAAGATACATGGAGTTGATTTGACATCGAGCTTTTGTCTCAACTCCTTGGATACGTGTGCAAAGGCTTTGCATCCAAACACTCTCAGGTGAGAGTAAGAGACATCTTTTCCAGACCAAACCTTCTCAGGAACTTCAAATTCCAATGATGCAGAAGGTGATATGTTGATCAGGTAACAGGCAGCACGAACAACTTCACCCCAAAATGGCTTTGGTAACTTGGCCATACTGAGCATGCATCTTGTTCTTTCCATGATGGTCCGATTCGTTCTTTCGGCTACACCATTGTGCTGAGGGGTATATGGGACCGTCTTCTCATGTCAAATACCGCGATCAGCGCCGTATGCAGCGAACCTTTTGGAAAATATATTCTCCTCCATTGTTCGTTCGCAGGCACTTCAACTTCTTTCTTGTCTTTCTTTCCACTAGAGTGTGGAAACTCTTGAAGTGCTCGAAGACCTGATCCTTTGATTTCAAAGCATATACCCAGACCTTTCATGAAGAATCATCAATGAATGTCACGAAATATCTGTTACCTCCTAATGACTCTTCTTCTATGGGACCACATACATCAGAGTGTACCAGACTCAACAACTCTGATCTTCTCTTTGTAGAGGAATTAAATGAGACTCTGTATTGTTTGCCAAACAAACAGTACTCACAAGGGTTTAACGTTGTTCCTTTGATGAGTGCCTTCTTCACAAGCGTATCCAACCATTTCCCAACCATGTGTCCGAGTCTCTTGTGCCACAGATTCGGTGATGCCTCGTCTTCCACTGCAATGAAGCTATCAAAACCAATCTTCACATGGGTCTTGTATAATGTACCGCAAATATGTCATCGGGCGACAACCATGACACCTTGTGACAACTTCCAAGTGCCTTTGCTGAAGTAACTATCATAGCCCTGTCGATCAAGGGCTATTCCCGAAATTAGGTTGAGTCGAAGGTCAGGAATGTGTCGAACATCCTTTAACACCATGGTGCAACCAATGTTGGTTTTTATCTGCACTTTGCCAATTTTCACGATCTTCGAGGAACTCGTATTCCTCATCCTTACTGTACTAAAGTCTCCTGCTTTGTACGTAGTGAAAAATTCACTATGGAAAGTGATGTGGTATGATACTGCTTTGTCTACCACCCACTCAATATCGTGGCTTGCAACATGCAGACACGTCTCGTCACTGGTGGAGATTATTGCCATATCTCCCGAAAGAATGATAAGAGTTTTATCATCTTCTTTCTTTCTTTTCCACAATGGTAACACTTCATGTTACCCATCTGCTGGTTCTTGCTATTGCTAGACCTTCCACGTGGCTGAGACTTCCTTATGTTTCTACCTCCACTTCTCCCTCTATCATTACCTTGAGGCCTTTCTCTACTCTCGGTGACAAGGACATGAGATTGAATCATGCTCGTCTCATTTCGTCTGGCCTCTTCATTGAACAAAGCATCTTTAACCATCGTCATGATAAGTTTACTATCTGGAGTAGAGTTACTTAGGGAGACCACCAGCGTCTCCCAA
Source organism: Juglans microcarpa x Juglans regia (assembly GCF_004785595.1). Taxonomy (NCBI): domain Eukaryota; kingdom Viridiplantae; phylum Streptophyta; class Magnoliopsida; order Fagales; family Juglandaceae; genus Juglans; species Juglans microcarpa x Juglans regia. Next base: position 36,922,842 of record NC_054596.1, read on the forward strand.
CTGTCTAGTAATGAACAGAGAAGTAGCAGGGCTTGTTTTTCATCCCCAAGATTCAGCTTGACGGACCTGAGCTGGTTAACAAGGTTTTGAAACTCGCTAGTGTGCTCGGCAACAGAAGTGTCGCTCTTCAACTTCAAGTTAACGAGCCGTCTCATCAAAAGAGTCTTGTTTCGAGCAGTCTTAACTTGATACATATCCTCAAAATTTTTTCAAAGGTTATATGTATCTATCTCTTGGGCCATGTGGTGAAAGACACTATGGTCAATCTAGTGCCTGATTTGATTGATAGTCTTCTTGTACATCTTATTCCACACATGATCCGTAAATTCATCTAGCTTCTTCCCTTCATTTTCCAAGGGGTCAGACAGATCTTTACAGTTTAAGAGATCTTCCATCCGAGGTCTCCAAAGACTGTAGTTTGAGGCAGTCAGTTTTATCATAGCGTCAGATGCTGAATTTTCCATGGATTTAGACTGATTCTAAATATAAAATGCAAGTACAGGATCTTCAAGGTGGAATATCGCATAACAGACAGCACTGTCGTGTTCGAAACGCTTGATTTTGTTGGAAACGAGTCTTGTTTCGTCAAACTCAAACTCAGATAGCACAAGGATGAGCAAAAGAACCAAAACAGGAACTCTATCGCGCATGCAGTGCGTGCAATGCAAAAAATGCGTAGGCGCGTGTACGTCATGAGCCGAAACTCTCTGGAGCACATGGGATTCATGCGCTAGGAACCTCTAGAGTGAGTGCAGCGCATGGGTGCGCATGGTTTTCACGTGCTAGGAACTTATGGAGCACATGCGGCGCATGGGGAGCATGGGTTTCACGTGCTCGACTCTCCCTTGGGCGCATGTAACGCGTGCCAAGAGTGGGCTCACTCTCCAATCGTCAGAGGGAGCGTGGAGGTGCGTTCAGCCTCCGTTCAGCCTCTAGTTTTCACCACTTTCCTTGTCTCGATGAGACAAACACAGTGGTATGCTCAAATTTACAAACTGAGCAACACACTAAAAACGAGTTTTCTGTAAAAAAAAAAAAAAAAAAAAAAAAAAAAAAAAAAAAAAAAAAAACTCATTCCAACAATCGCTCTGATACCACTTGTTGCGGAAATCAATACAACAGAATGAATAAAAGCGGAAATAAAAGAGCACACTCACGCACTCAGTGACACCAAGAATTTTAATGTGGTTCGGTAACTGCCTACATCCACAGAAAAGAGCTTCACTAATAAATAGTGGAATACAAGAAAATATTACAGAGGAGAAGAATCACATTTCACTCAACTCAACTCTCTTCTTTTCTCTCAGAGCTCTCCAGACTCTCTCTTTTCTTTTCTCCTTGGATGTATTGAAGCTCTCGTTGAGAGCTTCAATTTATAGGCGAAGATATATCGCCTAGCTGTATGAATGTATTTATTTGCATTCAATATGTAACTGTAAAATGCAGTTACCTGTTGAGTAGCAAGCAGCCATTGTGGACTACTTGCTTGAGCAGGGATTTCAACATTCCAAAGGTTCTGGCCTGTGATGTATTGTAGACATATTATAATTGTGAGCGTAGATTGTCTACAACACTTTCATGCCCTCCCAAACTGAATTATTGAATGAATGATGATAGCTAGGCAGACATGCATAATAGCACCTTATAAAACTCATAATTCTACATGATGTTGTTTGGTATTCATGCTGTGGTTACATGGCCATTTTGTGGCTTCAAAATTTATTTTGAACACGAAGGGACATTCCATTTGTGTTAACAATATTTTATATTTGTTGGCACGAGTATTAAAGTGGATTAAAATATTATATGCATCCTAATCCTGAAGAGTAGTTCAGCTGGTCTGGCCTTGTTTTGCTCTCCAATAATCACCAATTCAAGTCTCCTTAAGGTTACTGAAAGTTTACCTAATCGTTAACTTTTTTATAATATGGTCTATTAGATAAGACGTTTCTTTATAATTTGGTTTGACTGTGTCCTGGTATTTGTCGATGTTTTGAAAATTATTGTGGAAATCCTTTGCATGTAACTGAAATTGTACTTTTTATGTATTCAGGAATTTTATGGATCTTTTCAGGTCAATAGAATATTTTAATCAAGTAAATGCTTACCATGTTACTTTTAAGAAAAAAAAAAAATGTAAATGGTTACCATGTCTTCCTGAAAGAAGTTTCGCATAAATTTTATCTGAGCCTTTGCAGTTCTTGCTGTATGTTTTTGGGTAGAATGAGATAACTCCTTGAAACAAGAACACTATAAATTTAGCATCTTATTGCCATGTTGGACATACATATGTGCGTGACTGTTTAATACCATTCCAGGATTACAATCTCCTGAGCTTTGTGTTGTTTTCAGTACTTTTTGCCAAATCAGAACTGTTATATCAATACTTTCCATGTAACCTAACTTCCCAAGATATTAAACTGATTGCAGACTATGCTACAACTTTATGAAAGCGATTTAATGCAAGTTTATCTTAGATTGATGCTTGGATAATTGCCTTTTAGGACATTAGTTCAATCATGCTTCAGTTTTTCATTATCTCAAAATAAATTCTGTCCGATTAATTTGCTGATCAATTCTCATGACATAATTTGGAATAAGTAGAAGTTGAACATTTTCAGCTATTTTAAAATTGGTATTGAAGTTCTGTTAACCAAAACCATTCTTTGTGTTTGAACTACAAAAAAGCTTTAATTCTTTTGTCCCTCCAATATGAAATCGCTGAGACTATTTTAAATCCTGGTGATTAAAGTGAAATAACTTGGATCATTGTATTCCTTTTTCTCAATGAGAAATGTTTAGTCTACACATAAATTTTACATAATAAACTTTGCACATTGACGTGATTTAATATGATCCATTAGATTGTAAAGTTTTTTTTATTATAAAATAGATTTAACATTTAAGCCACATCAGTATGTCTTCTGCCATAAGTAGGGATTATTTATAAAGTTGCAGAGATTCCGTCTTCCTTTTGATGAAAAATAAATAAATAAATAATGAAAGTGGTGTCCATGGCTTTATTCCACGTTGTTCCTAAAAAAAATAATAAAAATAAAAATAATCCACACCAGTATGCAAAAATGGAATTTTTACTTCTGTTTTGACTCACATTTGCAGTTAATGACCCCTTTGTTATGAAGGCATGGTGCCAAAACTTACCCTCAGAACAAGCATGCATGTCAAGTTCCTTGCCGATGGCTCAGCAAAATACACCCATGCTCAGCTTGGTCTCGAGGTTGACCTTGCAGAGAAAGGACTTGGCACTCGTGCTAGGAGGTTTGCTCTCTTGGTTGATGACCTCAAAGTGAAGGTCGCAAACGTTGAATCTGGGGGTGCATTCACCGTCTCCAGTGCCGACGATATCCTCAAGTCACTTTGAATATTCATTCATACCCATGCTTCCTTTTGTCTATGAGCTCTTACTGCTCACTTTGAAAGCAAAAATAAAAAGATATTGTTGAGCATTACTCCTTTTATTGTGGATTGTGGCTCAATATTATGCTTAAGAACAATCCTTTGGCAGTAGATTCTGCTTACGTGATTGTCACGGATGCGGAATGAAAGATGCTGTAGCTAGGTTGCTTATTATTTTGGTTGTGTAAATCGTGGGACTATGAGGATGCTACAATAATTAATAATAATTGCTTTTGTTCCAAATGATGTTAGGTAAAATTAAAATTTGAGGTTGGATGAGAGGTAACTCAAATATTTGATATTTATTTTAGAAAATTATACTTTTTATATGAACAGTGCTTGAACAGTGAAAGAATTTATCCTCCATGTTTCGATTCCTTGTGACAGTAGTCTCATTCCTCAATATTTTTGTTATTTTAATACGATATAATCTCTTTATACAGAGGAAAAGGTACGTCTAGAGGACAAATGTGTTAGAGTTCATCTTAGTCTATTTCAAACTAATTATTTAAGAGATTCAATGAAATTTATAAAATATTATTATTCACATATCAATTCAGATTGTATAATATCATCTCAGCAGCCAAACGTAGCCATAAGATTTGACAGATTTTCCAAACCATGCAAGTTGCAATTTTGAAGCCGTTAACTCTAGTTAGTTAGTTATAATGCGGGATTTGTCATGCATGAAACTTTCCAAAGACGTACATATTTGTTGAAACGGTGGGACATGAATTTTACAGCCAATAAAGTACTGAAAAAGAAAATTAATATTTACAATCTTATAGTCTCATGCGTTTTTTTTTTTTAAAAGTAAATAAATATAACTTGCATATATGTAAAAAAAAAATTAATAATAGACTTTTTTTTTTTAAATAAATGCGTTAAATTTGGACATTATAAGAATATAATTTGATTACTTAAGGAATTGTGAAATGGTCATCCAATGTGTCTGTTTTATAACTCTCACCATTTTTCATTACATTGCACAAATCTAAAATATTTAAGACTTCTTGTGAGATTAAATTTTTTAGGAGTAATGCTAAGTACAGTTCCAAATAGACAAATTTTTTATAAAAAAGAAATGAATTTTACTAATAAATAATAGTTTTTTTACACTTTTTTAAAGTAAAATTCATTTTTTTACATAAGTTTGTTTGAGATTTGTCTATTTAGACTCTGTATAAATCATTTTTCTTTTTTTAATCCTGAGCACTCTATAATGCATTTTTCTTTAAAATATAAAGAAATATTCCTAAAGTTGTCTTCTATTAGATTTTCTATTTTAAAAAGACTTTATATTTTGCTACAGGGAAGCCGCTATATCTGGAGGAGCTTGTCCATGCTTGTAAACTTTTTTAATTAATTTCTCACATATCCAGAGGAACCTGGAGGAAGCCGCAAGTGTTGGAATATACTTACCTGTTGATAATTTCACATATTGTCAGATTGCCATCGTTTAGGCAAGTGCTGGAATGGTGATATTTTTAATAACGTGGATATCAATTATTTGGTTAGCGCCTATTGGTGATATTTTAATAAAAAGTCTCACGTATCACTTATTTAATAAAATGATAATTATCAAGAATTGATATTTTTGTAATATATTTTAAAAATATTTTCATTATATAATCTCTTCTTTATATTTTTTGAATTAATTTATATTTTAGTTTAACTTATAAATTTGGATTAATTTAAAATAGTACATAATTATATGATATCGTATATGGAAATATATTGTAAATATTAAAAGATATGAAGATATTATTAGAAGTTAAAGAAAATATTTGAAATGAATAAAAAATATTAAAAAATATAATATTTAAATGGTACGAAGAAAAAATATATAAACTGATATATGGTATATTGTAAAAATTAATATATAAAATATAAAAAGTGAATTTTAATGATGTATTTTAAAAATAAAATGAAGAATCTATTAGAAATGTTCTAAGATGTGTATTTATTATTTTATTTGCTAATTTTTGTTTATTTGTTTGATAATTTTTTCTTCTTACTAAACTGTATTTATTTAAAGATAATTCTATTTAATATTATATTAGAGATGTGTGCAAAAATGGGTGTCAGAGTCGGCAGCGGAGACACGTGGCGCTTTCTTTTCCATATCTCTGTTCAAGTTCCTGCATGTGTCTGAATAGCTACAACGGTAAAGGATATTTTTGTCCATTCTCTTTCTAACGGTGGCATTAGAGGTTTTTCAAATTTTAAATAATTAAAGTATCACCTTCGCTGCTTAACAAAATAAAAATAACCCCCCTTCTAGAAATTTGGAATTAATGGTATAAAAATTGTTATAAATGCATAAATGTGGTGAATGGCCATTTGGTTTTCACCTCTTATAATTCTAGCTCATTCATATATCAATTTAAAATTTACATTCATGTACCAACTCCTAAATTCCTAAATTCACCAATATATCTCATTAATTTATATATCATCCCTTCATATTCCTTATCCTCATACGTCTATAAAATGGTATCTTAAAGATCATTTGTTGTACAAAAAAAATTTAAAGAGAATGATATTGAGCTCCTAAAGATATAAGTTAACATTGTTATCTTTCAAATCTCTTGCTACTTCTATTTAGTTTTACAACATGTAATCAGCACAAGACTCTAGCCAACTGTTGTGTTCTTTTGATCTTTGGCAAGATATTTGCATAACATTTTTCGAGCCGCTGTAAGTTTCTCTTCCATAAATATTGATATCTGCTTATTGCAATATAAATCATTTTATAAAACTTTGATATGATCTATTTATATTATATAAAGGATAATATTATCATATCAATACGATGAATATTCTTGTCTTCTATATGTTAGTTCAATTTTAAATATTTCTTTCTCATTCAATATTATTATGAAAAAGAAATGAAGCATCCCTGAAGGATCATCATAAAGCAATAATTTTATTAAAAATTGAGTACCTCACAATAAAATATTCATTGATTTTATGAGATAATTTAAGGGAGTAATACGTGTACCAGAAAACCGTGATCCATCCAAAAGTTTGTTATGATTAAATGCATCTGAAATTGTACAATTGAAATTGTGTAAAGAAAAAAAAATCAGTAGTGATGATTTGTTTGAAATGAAACATATAACATATTTACATCTCGAATGTGCTCCTGCAGTAGCAATATCGAGTGCGAATGTTCACTAAGTATTTTGAACTAATATTTTGTTTACTAGTGGTTGAACAAAACAACGAGTTGTTAATAAAAAATCATTAGTCTCATCCAACCAGTTCTACTTCATTCCCTGAAGTGAATGAAATCTCATTTCATCAAAAGAATCTGTGGTCGCAGGCGTGATAGAAAAAAAAAATTATCGAGATCAATGAGAGCGTACTCAAAATTTCTAAAAAAAAAATGCTCCATACCACTAGAAGTGGAATCACACCACGACGAAGTAAGATGAAAATAAAGACTTGCAGAATAAGTCTGTAAAAGAATATGAAAATAAATGTCACAGGCGTGGTATGAAAAGGAATTGGTCATGTACCTGTCGTACGTCCAAACATTTGGTGGACCTCTATCAAGCATCTATGAAGAAAAAAAGAAAAATGGGTCGAATTGAATTTTGCCGACCACAAGGATCTAGAAGATCATCTAACTTATTTTGATAATCCAAATATGATGGTTCTAACTCATCTCGATATTCTTGGTTTCTTTATAGATCCAAACAGAGATAATAATATTTTAATTAGTGATGCATATGACCATAACAATTAATTTCTTTATTATAATTACATTATATTTGAGTCGTTATCTTTTAATACATCTTGTTAGACTTTCTTTTGCATTAATAAAGTTTTATACATATTTTTGCTTATAAGTAGACATGAATTCTATTGATGCATTGACCAATTAGAACTGTATCTGAGCCGTTGGTCCAATAAGACTTGAATAACAGGCCTCCACTTAAGTCTTGACACCTCAACAAATACAATAAACTCACAGTAGACTCGTGCGCATGGGATAGAAAGGCGACTTCAGCTCAGCGTGTTTCTGCTTCCAGACTTTAGACTTCGCGACCGTGTGCTTCCAGAACGCCGATTTCGCCTCCACATCCAGAGACAACTGCCACCAGTGTCCTCCTTGGCCGATTTTTCCCGATTTCAGCCCACGAGTTCGTCGCCCACTATGCAAGTGCAGTTCTACCGCCACTCCACTGCCACTGGTCCGTCATCCACCATCGCAGAGTCACCAACTAACGGTTGTTCATGGTTGAGTCCAGGGACTTTGGTGTTGCTCACGTATTTCTACTCTTTTACATTATATGCTTTGGTTGTTCATGGCTAACCAGGTGTTTGACAAAATGTTTGAAAGACACAATTGTAGCCAACGGTGATAATCATGTTTAAGATTTCTTTTCATCTTTTCAAGTCCTGATCTTGCTTGATGACTAATGAATACATGGTTCTATTTCTAGACTAGCATTGCTGAAATATTGTCATGTTTCTATGTAAAACCGAAATATGATGAGAACTGGAAGTAGTTTGTAGTACCAAACTATCATTGCTTAAGTAATAGTCGAAAATTGAAAGAAATAACAATATTTTTGCAAAGAAGTTCACTAGAAGTGCATAGGCCCCTAAAGAATATTTTTTATACAAGAATTAATATTACAGCCACAATTTGCCAAGAAAGCAGGAGACCTACAAAAACACACCAAAATCATAATCCAGGAGAACTAGGTTAGGGTAAGGCATACTAGAGAAAAAAATAATCTAGGAGTCGCGGCATCAAGGGGCGTCGACGAAGGTTGGAGATAGATCGAGTCACGGCATCGAGGGATGTTGAGGAGTCGAGACTGTGTCGCAAGAGGGGCGTGCAACTTGTCTGGGAGAGGGCGTGCGACAGAGGTGAGAAAGTGGTCGAGGCAAACAAGAGGGAGGAGGATTTGCGAGATGGGAAGGGATAGAAAGGTGAAGTGGGAAACTGGAAGGGAGGAAAGCCAAAAGGAGGAGGGTTTGCGTAATGGAAAGGGATTTCAGGAAAGTAGGGGAGGAAAAACATAGCAGACCAAATATGATGCAGGGCATCACACAATTCATCCAGGAGAATGCTACGTGTCACAACCTTATTGGTGGGTGTTATTTGCTTAAAACCAACCCGACCAGTCTATAGGTTATCTCTTGATCAATTCTAAGATGATTGGTGAAGATATGTGTCTGGCAGACAGTTGTACAATGTACACAATTCTTAAGGATAAGAAATATTTTCAATATTTGACATTATATAGAGCCAACATCAATACAATATCTGGGCCATCGAACTTAATTGAAGGCTCCGAAATAGTAAACATCATGTTGCCAAAAGGAATACAATTTTGTATTGACGATGTTTTGTATTCCTCAAAATCTAGAAGAAATTTATTGAGTTTTAAAGACATTACTCGTAGTGGTTATCATATTGAAACCACCAATAAAGGCAATGATAAATATCTTTACATTACAATAATAAATTTGAATCAGAAGCTCATATTAGAAAAACAGCTAGCTTTCTCTTCTGGGATATATTATATAACATTGAAAACAATTAAATCACATATTGTAATGCATAAGAAATGCTTTTATCTACAAATTTTTATGATTTGACATGATTATCTTGGTCATCTGGGATCAATCATGACGTGTCGAATAATTAAAAATTCATATGGACATCCCTTAAAGAACCAGAAGATTCTTTTGCCAAATGATTATCTATGTGTAGCATGTTTCAAAAGAAAGCTAATTTTCAGATCATCCCCTTCCAATGTAATTTTTGAATCTCCATAATTTTTACAAAGAATCCATGGATATATATATATATATATATATATATATGTGAACCTATACATCTACCATGTTGGCCATTTAGATATTTTATAGTTTTAATAGATGCATTAACTAGATGGTCACATTTTTGTCTACTTTCTATTTGATTATGAGCTCAATTTCCTGATTATTCAATTCAGTCTATTCGATTGGATAATGCAGAAGAATTTACATCTAAAAGTTTTGATGATTATTGCATATCAGTTGTGATTAATGTTGAACATCATGTTGCTCATACACATACTCAGAATGGTTTAACTGAGTCATTTATTAAACGTCTACAATTAATTGCTTAACCATTACTTCTGAAAATAAAACTACATGTCTCTGCTTGGAGACATACAATTTTGCATGCTGCATTAATGGTTCGAATAAGCAGTGTTTTAAATACCATACTGTACCGGCCGGTACGGCCGATATTTGCCGTACAGGCCAATGGTCCGATACAGGCAATACATATATTTCGGCTTGTATCGGCCTATATTTCAGCTCGAACCAGCCGATATTTCGACCTTCAATTTGTTCTTCTTTTTTTTTTCATTTTTTCAAACTACAAGCTCATTTTTTTACCCCCAATTCAGAATAGGCTATTTATAATTTTTATATATATGTATTTATATATAATTTATTCATATATAGACTATTATTTTATAATATAATTTATATATATTGATATATATAATTTATTCATATATCGACTATTCCGAAACAGTACACGAAAAAGTACCGGTACCGAAATATTTCGTTCTAATGCCTTGACCGGTACAGTATTCAAAACATTGCGAATAAGACCAACTACCTATAATAAATATTCTCCATTGCAACTTGCATTTGGCCAACCACCAAATATTTTTCATCTTTGTTCTTTTGATTGTGTTATGTATGTTCCAATTGCACCTCCTCAACGCACTAAGATGAGTCATCAACGTAGACTTGAAATTTATATTGGCTTTGGTTCTCCCTCCATTATTAGATATCTCGAGCCTTTAATTGAGATGTTTTTAAGGCTTTTTTTAAAGATTGTCATTTTAATGAAATATTCTTCCCACTATTAAGGGGAGGAAAGTTGCCAAAAGTACAAAAGCAAATAACATGGAACACTTTGACCTTATCTCATCTTGAATCTCATACAAATTAATGTGAACTGGAAGTTCAAAAGATCATTTATTTGCAAACTATTGCAAATAAATTACCGGATGCCTTTACTAACAACAAGAAAATGGTGAAGTCTCACATTCCAGCTACTAATACTCCAGCAAATATTGATATCCCAGTAGGATAGTCAAATAATGTAACAGTTAATGAGTCTAAAACACGCCTAAAGCATGGAAGACTTATTGATGCAAATGATAAGACTCATCGGAAGAGAAAAACACAAATAAAAGAAATCAGTACTCTTGAATAAGCCGTACCCACAAAACAGGCAACAAGAGCTATAGATCTCTCCAAACTTTCTACACAAAATTCTCCCAAAATAGAATCACTTGAAGTGGAATCTCCTGAATAGGAAAAGGTACTTGAAAATAACGAAATCTCGATACATTATATAAGTACGAGAGATTATTTGATAGAAATAAAATTATTGTCGGTAACATATTTTCATTTAAAGTTACTGTTGATATCACTAGAAGTGATGGTGAAAATGATCAAAAAACTATCGATGAATGTTGATGTATAAATGATTGGCCAAAATGGGAAGAAGCAATTCATGTAGAATTGATGTCGCTAGCAAAACATGAAATATTTGGACCTGTAGTCCAAACATCTAAAGATGTGATGTCTATTGGATATAAATGGGTATTTGTACATAAACGTAATGAGAAAAATGAAATTGTGAGATACAAAACACAACTTGTTGCATAAGGTTTCTCGTAGAAATCCGGTATTGATTATGAAAAACCGTACTCTCTATAGTTAATGCAATTATATTCAAATTTTTTGGATAAGTGTTTAATAGATGTTGTTACAACATATTTTTATAGATTACTAGATAATGATATTTATATAAAAATTTCTAAAAGATATAAAATGCCTGAAGCATGTAATTCAAAGTCTCGAAGTATTTATTCTATGAAGCTACAAAGATCTTTATATGGATTAAAGCAATCAGGACGTATGTGGTACAATCGTCTAAGTGAATGTTTAATAAAAGAAGGATTTGAGAATAATCCAATTTGCCCATGTGTTTTTATAAAAAAGTCAAATTTCGGATTTGCTATTATTACGGTATATATAGATGATTTAAATCTTGTTGAGACTTTAGAAGAGCTGATAAAAGCTGCAAATTATTTAAAAATTGAGTTTGAAATGAAAGATCTTGGAAAAATAAAATTTTATCTTGGTCTATAAATTGATCATTTTTCAAATGGAGTTCTTGTCCATCAGTCAACATATATAGAAAAAGCCTTAAAGCACTTTTATATGGACAAAGCTCCTCATTTGAGTACTCCAATAGTTATACGATCACTTAATGTGAAAAGAGACCCATTTCACTCTTGATAAGATGATGAAGAAATTCTTGGTCTTGAAGTTAAGTGCAATGGATGCGTTGATGTATCTTGTAAATTGCACAGGACTAAGTATTGTATTTTCAGTTAATTTACTAGCAAGATATAATTATGCACAAACTCGAAGGCACTAGAATGAGGTCAAACATATTCTACATTACCTTCATAGAACGGTTGACATAAGATTGTTTTATCAAAAAGGATCAAATCATCAATTAGTTGGTTATATAGACTTGGGTTACCTTTTTGATCCACATAGAGGAAGATCACATACAAGGTACATGTTCACTTATGGAGGTATAACTATTTCATAGAGATCTGCCAAAAAAAATTAGTTGTTGCTTCTTCCAATTACTCAGAGATTATTGCAATTCATGAAACAAGTAGGGAGTGTATTTGGTTGAGACAGTAATTCAACACATTCAAGATAAGTATGGTTTATCCACAATCAGAGATAACCCAACAATAATATATGAAGATAATGTTGTTTGTATCACACAAATCAAAAGAGACTATATTAAAGGTGATAGAACTGAACATATTTCACCAAAATTCTTTTATACATTTGAGCTCTAGAAGAGCGGTGATATTGATGTCAAGTAAATACAATCATGTGACAATTTGGTGGATCTATTTACTAAAGCATTACCAACTGCAATATTTAAAAAGCTGGTACACGGCATTGGAATGCGTCAACTAAAAAAATCTTTCATTGTAAACTATTGAAGCTCAACATACTTTTGAGAGGGAGAAAATAATCATACGAATTGTACTCTTTTTCCTTCGCTAAGATTTTTTCCTATTGGATTTTCCTTTGTAAGGTTTTAACGATGTAATCCTAAAGCATTCCAAGGTACACAAGAATATTGTACTATTTTTCCTTCGCCGTTGGTTTTTTTTTCTCATCGGGTTTTTTATTGGAAATGTTTTAACGAGACATGTTCTTTGTATAAATCATTTCTCTTATACAAGGTGGTATTCTTTACTATCATTGAATTTGTTATTACAAAAATTTAATCTAATGAATGATGAATAATATGACATCAACAAATTACAACGGAGTGAGACGAGAGCCTTTGTAGTAAAGTCTATGTGTGAACTCTTTTGAGTACCTATAAAAAAAATATGAGAATTTCGGAAAAGAAATTTGAGGTGTATTTTGTTTATTGTTAATGAGAGTGATGGGTTTAATTAAAATAATTTGAAAAATAAAAATGATCAAGACTGCATTTCTTGTGTCTAAAAAAGTAGTAAAGTCTATTTAAAATATAAAGAGAAATGATATTTATAATCATAGTGTGCAAGCGTCGTATAGTCGCTTTGAAAAAAGTAAATAAATATGGGACTTACATGAAAAAAATTATTTTTTTAATAATGAACCCCACTCTTTTTCAAAACGACTGTACGGTATTTGCACATTCTACGACTATACGTAGTATTACTAAAATATAAAAGGGTTCTGTGAAAATGTTTTTGAGGTCCACTACTAACTAGATTATTATTTCTTTTAGAAATGAAAAGGTAATTTAAGGCAAAAGCATGATAAGGTTAAAAAACTGAAGGAAAATGAAATTCATTTTATTAGAAACATACTCTTCACCTTTACAACAACAAATAAGATTATTCATGTATACTTAGGCCTCATCTAGATGTTGAGATGAGATGATAAATCTATAAATAGTAATGAAATAGTTTGAGTTAACATATTTTATTAAATTTTTAAAAAAAAAAAGAGAAAAAAATGAAAAAAATATTATTAAAATATATTTTTTAATTTAATTTTTATTTTGAAATTTAAAAAAGGTGATTATTTTTTGTGTTTTATTTAGAAATTTGAAAAAATTATAATGATTAGATAATAATTATATAAAAAAATTGAAAATTGAAAATTAAGAAAAATTTATATTTAAATAATATTTTAAAAAAACTTAACATGCGATAAATGAGTTGAGAACGAAATATAAAGGAGGAGTACTAGAAATTCTCAAAATGTTTACAAAATGAACTACATAGGAATAATTGCGCTCTTAAAGGTCTGTTTAGATACAGAAACAATTTCATCTTATCTCATTAATATAATTTTTTAAAATTTTTATATAAAATATAATAAATAATTTCATTTTTTTAAATCTCAAAATAATAATAATATTAAAAACTAATATTTTATTTAATTTTTAATTTTCATCTAAAACTCTCACATCTCATTAAACTGTCAAAGACTCCAAACGGGCCTAAATCACATAAAGCGACAAGCTTTGCAACCTTGGCCATAAGTGCCCGTTTGAAACAGGGGCCCATATCCTCTGCATTCAAAAAGTTTTTTCTCCACTCCCGTTGGATTTGAAATCTATCGAGGGGGATGGAAAAGTACACTGAAACCCCTTGACTACAATGAATAACACTTCTCTGTATCTCCGTCTCTCTCACTTTACTCGCATTTGTTTATGTTTTAATCTTTTCTTGAAAAGCAGAAGAGGCTCCTTTATTTATATATCATATCATCTTCACACGTCCAGACACTGTTCTCTTCCTTCTTCGTCTCGTTTTGTTAGAACTTTTTCTTGAAGCTTCTTGTTTTTACTTTAACTTTAAAGATTCTATCATATATAGCAGTGCTGTAGCTCAAGAGCTACTGTACAAGTTGTGGAGTTTGAGTGGAAGATGAGTGCTTCAAAGTTCATTAAATGTGTCACAGTTGGAGATGGAGCTGTTGGGAAGACCTGTATGCTCATTTGTTACACCAGCAACAAGTTCCCCACTGTAAGTCTTTCAGTACCAATCTGACTAAAAACCCTTCCGTTTCTTGTTTTGTTCCATTTATGGCCATTTCATGAGGTTTCTGCTCGTGGGCCTTTCCCTCCTCAACCGGTCCTTAATAAAAGTGAGTTAAACAAAGCATAAATGTATGGAAAAATTCACTTCTCTTTTAAGCTTGGTATATGTTTTTGTACAGTAAAAAATCTAGTTTGAATTGGGCGTGCTATTTTGAGCACTGCGCCAGGGATCTATCTCCACGTCTCTCTCAATCTATGTGTTGCCTTTTGACAGGATTATATACCCACAGTGTTTGACAATTTCAGTGCCAATGTGGCCGTGGATGGGAACATCGTCAACCTGGGACTATGGGATACTGCAGGTATTAGTTTGCCCAATAGACAAGCTTCATCTACAATTGCTCGCTTTACAGTTTGATGTTGTGATTTTAATCGGTGACATATTCTTGATTCTTTGCCCTCTGGTTTGAAGGCCAGGAAGATTATAGCAGGTTAAGGCCACTGAGTTATAGAGGTGCCGACATATTTGTCTTAGCTTTCTCATTAATCAGTAGGGCAAGCTATGAAAATGTTCTTAAGAAGGTACTGACTTGAATGCGGTTCCCTTTGTCACTTTATCCTGTTTTTACTTTCTCTTTTTCCCTTTTCCTTTATTGTTGCAATTTTAGATCACGTTTGGAAAAAGTAGGCCATTTAATGCTTTTGATTAAAGCCACGAAGTTGTTTTTTCCCCCTTCATTTGACATAGATACTATAGAAGCACCCATTTCGACCCATAAAAGGCCTTATAGGAGGAGTGGGGTAACTCTTTATAAAGCCCAAGATGAGTTCGTTCCTAAGCCGTGTATGAATTCTCAACACGCCCTCTTACGTGTGAGCTAGTATTTTCGGTACCATCATCGTGGGTAGGTCATAGGAGCTCATCATCGGTTATAGGTTAACCTGCTCTGATACCATATATAAACACCTATTTTTCCCCATAAAAGGCCTTATAGGAAGAGTGGGGTAACTCCTTATAAAACCCAAGATGAGTTCGTTCCTAAACCGTATGAGACTTCTCAACAGATACTTGTACTCTTTAAATTTGATCTCCATGATCTTTCAAGGAAGTCATCATTGGTTTATTGTTTCTGAGTATGGTGCTTTTGCTTCTAATGTTTATAGATTCAGTATACCAGTAACTGAAGTTATCCATTCGTTGTTTTTTCCCTCAGTGGATGCCTGAACTTCGAAGATTTGCACCCAATGTTCCAGTTGTTCTTGTTGGAACAAAGTTAGGTAGGCATCTTCACATTTTTGTATCGAGCATACTTTGGTATCATTGTATAGAGATGTTATGAATAACATTGAGCTTATCATTATTTTTATATATTATAGATCTTCGTGAGGATGGTAGGTTTTTAGCTGATCATATGGGATCTAATGTCATTACCTCGGTTCAGGTCAGCATTGTTTATCTTTTTAAAATTAAAATCGTAGATACTCAGAAAATTTTATCTATGTTGCATAAGATTAGCTAATTCGGCAAAATATACAGGGAGAGGAACTGAGGAAACAAATTGGTGCAGCAGCTTATATAGAGTGCAGCTCTAAGACTCAACAGGTAGGTTGTCAGTCCATTTCCAGTGCTTTCTGAATAGTTCTCTTGTGGAATATTTTGATTTGCCAAGACTACTAGACAATGACAAGGACTTCCATCTAATTATTTAGAATGTCAAAGCTGTATTTGATACTGCAATTAAGGTTGTTCTTCAACCACCAAGGAGGAAGGAGATGGCAAGGAAGAAAAGGCACAGAAGGTCTGGCTGCACAATTGCGTAAGTACATTTTTCCCTTGTTCTATTGTATTTCTTTCTTACCTCAGAAAGAGAGAAGTGGTAGGTTAGCATTTTCTGATAGTAGGTTCTTCAGTTGTTTAGGAGATGACACTAAATTTTTACTTGAGAGGTGTCCTAATTGGTGTCTACAACCTAATGGTTTTTGTATAGAGAATGATGTGAGGATGTCAGGTACATTTGAATGCTCAAATAGCTCTGCTCAGATAAGGGAAAAAAATTCAAATGACTGCAATTCATGGTTAAAGTACCACTCCTTTTTCGCCCTCTACCAATGCCTTGTAGGCAGATGGGACTAAAACTTATTGTGAGAAAGCTGAAGTCCGTGAGTGTTAAAGAAAGGCCTAATAAGAATAAGAAATCAGTAGGGAGAATTTGTACCAAGTATTACACTACATGTTTTTATCATAAATTATATGCTTGTATATTTCCCCAAGGGGAACCAGGCAAAGAATTTGATCGCATATCTCAATTGTGGCAAATCAGGAAAAGGATTGTTCAAAATCCTAGTAATAATGTCATGAAAACAATTAGCTTATGGTCCCTTATTTTGGGTAGTAGGACTTTGATATGGTTGTTCTTTCAAACCAGGAAGTCTCAGGCTCCGGCTTATTAAATACAGTTACATGCTATGTGATTATGATCAATTTATGGGATGGTTTTATGGACAAAAAATCTTCTCTTTCTCTGCTCCCATTAAACTAATCATGAAGGTTATATGCTTCTTTAAGAAGCAAGACCATGTGATGTGTTTACATGTGGAACCTCTCCATTATAATCGATCTTGCAAAAGTAAAAGGTATTTTATATCATAATTATGGATTTGCTACATGGCCTCAATGAATCACCCCCCTATACAGATTCAAATTCTCTCTCGAGCCTATCACTAGGATGTGCTGGACTACTTTGTATCATTAAATTTGCATATTTCTTTAACTTCAGGACTATTGTCTGTGGAGGCTGTGCTGCTAGGACATATTGAAACAGCAGCGGAATGATAACCACTTTCAACATGCACTTATGGTGAAGATGCTTTTTTATGCTGATTGCTCAGCCGATCTCTAAATTGGCTAATGTGTGTACTTTAGTTTCAGAGACATAGTTTGAGCTAAAGAAATATTTAACTTCACTTCAGAAGTTGGCTAGAATAGAAGTGGGTTGGAATTGTTGATTCTCTCATGTATTGTTACTAGGCAAATTTTGTTCAGTCTGGTTGTTGCTAAAGTGAGTGCTGCTTGGTATGTATTAATACCATAAAACTGTTCTCCACCTTTCCTTTAAGCTGAAAGAAAAATCTCTGTCCACCTTTCCTGGAAGTTTACCAATTGTCTTCAAGGATGAACAGTGAGCTCCAGCTAGATCAAGAAATTTACAAGGGCATTTACAAAAAAATTAAAAAACAAAAATGTAGGGAGTGACAGCTCAGAAGAGGGGTGACTCTCTAATGCATCATCCCCCTTTCCATCTTTCCTTGTTTTTTTTCACTTGTTTTCTCCCAATATTCTTCCTTTCTCTCAAGGACTTGGGCAGATTTTAAACATTCTGCCCGCCATGCTTCCTACCAGTAGAATTGTCGTCCTTTACTCTACTATTGCCAATCATCTGCTGCCCCAAACCATTGGCTCATGGTTGTGTCTGCCATAAGCCACTGAAGTAATGGTTTTTGGACCTCCTTTTATCTAACTTTTTAAAACTAATTGTCCCTAATCAGTGGCAGAACCAAGATTTTAACTAAAACAAAACATAGCTAAAATTAAATTGATGGCACTAGTAAATTTTTCCTCTAGAGATCATGTTTATATTAAGAAAACATTGCATAATCGCTTTATAAGTAATACTATAAAAAAACATATGTATGATAATGAAGTTTACACGATTTGGTACAAGGTTTTGTAGGTCTTGACACCATTGGCAGTGTTCTTTTTTTTGGTAGGGATGTTTTAATGAGTTGGTGAATGAATTGCTAGGGTGTGTTTGAATGTTGGAAACTGTTAGTCTTCGACTCATCTTCCTGCCTTTGTTATTTTCCTTTATTACTCTTTCTTTCCTCCTTTTTTCCGAAAGTTAAAACCTATGATCTAAGGTCGTTTGCCCACCCACAACCACCATGTTCCTTTTCTATAGTTGACTGTCTATCGATCCATGACTCTCCACTCCACTGTTGGATCAACATTTCATCATGCAAATGTGGACCATGCGCCGCCATTATAGTGGTGCTTAAGACCCACAATTTTTGAAAGTAAGTAAGAGTAACGTTAGCTATAGGTCTCAAATAGATAAGTTTCACGCAGTCTCTTTGTAAAAGGTGAGTTCCACTAAAAAATTAGATGTAGATGCCCACTAGACTGTTTTGCTTAAAGCATCCACTTTTTTGTAAAAGGGACTGCGTAGGATTTCTCTATTTGAAACTTATACAAATTATTTTTTTTTATTTTGGAGGGGATTCTCCAAAATAGTTGAAGTTCAGTATATCATTATCAGTATCACAACCTTTTGATGAAATTGCACCAAAATCCACTTTTTATGGCTGTCCTTTCCTCGGCTTGGCAAAGGAAGATGCAATTCTATTTATTCTAAATGGCATGTCATTATACTGTGGCAGAAATTCGAAGCCCAAGCACCTAGCTTTCTCTATTGTGACTTAATTCAATGCATTCTCATAATTCCCAAGAGAGAACTTGATGCAAAATCATTCAAAAAAGTAAAGAATTCCTCCCTTGAATAACGCATCAAAAGCAGTACATGACCACCCTCTTCAATTTTTATTTATTTATTTATAAGCAATTCCAAGTGGTTTTTAATAGAAATTTCAACACTATCTCAGTCTTACATAGATCAATTTTCATACCCTACTTTTATCGACAAGATATATAGTCAAAAGAAACAACCAACCGCATGAGAAATGAGACAATTGGATGAAACATAATGACAAGTAAACATCATTGCACTCTTTTTCTACCTCCAGAGTCAATTTAATGATGCTGTTCCCATCACTGATATATGCATATATGCCATCCATCTCCTGCTTATGCTTACTGGTTTCTGTGGCTTCTTTCCACTGTCGAGCTCATGTCCACTGGAGTACCATGTGTATTGTTTACATGCATTAATTGCTCTTTTGCTCTGTTTTTGTTGCAAAATAATTAATGTCTTAAGTGGCTTCAGTGCACTGTGCCATGTGCAAGTATAATCTGCAAATGACCCACCCATAAAACGTTGTCAAGGGTCTCATGTGATTGATTAAAGTCCGTTGCAATAATTGTTTCTCTTTTTCTTTTTAATTATTATTATTTGTTGGCAGATAATAATAATTATTATGAATAATTAGTGCCCAAACCTCAACAAAGGGGGGAAATGGCTCTAATTAATTAGGCTAAGGCTTAATTTGGATCTTTAACTCCTCTCAATTCATCTTAACTTATCATTACAATTTTTTTAAATTTCAACATAAAATATAATAAATAATTCAACTTTTTCAAATCCCAAAATAATAATAATATTAAAAAATAATATTCTAACAATATTTTATCATCTTAACTCAACTCAACTCACTTTAACATCTAAACACACTCTAATTTTTTTGTTTCTTGGCTTGACACGAAGAAATGGCACCATAAGAGTGATTTTTTAGACCGTTCATTGTCGGACTACTTTTGAGAGGTTTATAACTTGTTGGTAATAGTCTAATAGTACGGTTTAGAAGTGATTTTCATTCAACTTTAGCCTCATGTTTTTGGTGGAAAAAGTGTAAAGCTGTTAGTAAAAAGGGAGATCGAGATCAAGATTCAAAGGTGGAGCATAGGGCTGTAATCGAGCCGAGTCGAGCTGGTCTTTGGCTTGCCAAGCTCAACTCGACTCAAAATATTTGAGCTCGAGATTTTTTCTTATTCTTTGTTCGAGCTCGACTCGATAAACTAAACTCTCAACTCGAGCTCGAGCTCGTCTCACAAACGAGTTCGAGTCGAGCAGAGCTTGAGTTCGAGCTAGAATTATTTTTTTATTTTTTGAATAAAATTTAATAATTAATCAAATAAATAAATAAATAAAATAAAAGATCTAATATTGAATTTATACAACTAACAAGTAGAACATCTATTAAATTTTAAAATTTTAAAAAATTTACAAATAATTAATATCTAACTAGTTAATATTTATCTAAAATAACAATATATTATATGCCTACATATATTATTAATACATACACTTAATATGATAGCATATATCTATTTCATATATGGTTCTCACATACTAGTATATGAAATTATTAAATTTTATCGACTAATTATTATACAAATTATAAAATATACCTATGAAGTATATTCACTATATAGACATAAGTAATTAGATTACATATTATATATTTAATTATAAAAGTGATATGCTTATATTATTAGCTAATACATATATATATATGTATATATATAGGTGTATGTATATATTTATTAATATATGAATGAGTTTTAATCGAGTTGAGCTAATGAGTTGACTCGAGTATAAACGAGCGGGCCTTTACGAGCCTTAGCTGAGTCGAGTTCGATTTGAGTTTAACCGAGCGGGTACCGAGCAGGCTATCGAACAGACTAGTTCATTTACAGTCCTAGTGGAGTAGGACGACTCACTACAGCCATTTGCCTTGGTGACGACGCGTAAGTCCACATGCTTGAGAAAAATGGTTAATGGTCAATAAAAAATTTAACAATGGAGATCTTCCGATAAATATATGTGTAACCAAATGAGATCTAAGAAATGAAAAAAATATATTGAAAATGAGGTAAATGGTTTAAATAAAGGAGGATTGATCTTCTAGAAATCCCTCTCCAAAAATCTCTCTTGGAGAGGTCCATCTTGATTTTCGACACGCGCCGCACCATTTGATTTCTTGATCCATGCTCTTCAGTGCTCGACCACCATCATTCCTCTCGTACTGACAAATGTTCATGTATTCAAATTCGCACATCTTGTGTTCTATCCATCATTTTTTAAGCCCAAATAACGATAATAAAATTAACTATATGTTTGGGATTACGGAGAGTAATATAGTTTTTAACTTAAAATTTATAGTTGTAAAGTTTAAAGTAGTAAGCTTTACTATTAAAAATTTCTTCATTATTTAATAATCATATGCCTAAAGTATTTCCAAACATGTTAAATTTGTTTTGAAACAAATTAAAAAAACAAAAATTCTTGTTGTAGTCACCTAAGGGAACCGATGTGCAACTTGCGTCCAAGTGGGAAAATGAAACGAACCGTTTCATTCGTTTCTTCACTTTCATGGTTCCCCTCTTGTTTCCCCCTTTCGTTTCTCCCTTTCTTTTGCCAACGAGATTTCTCGAATACTCAGCGACCATCAGAACCCTCTTGATGACTTAAAACTCTCCCTCGACACTTTTTCAACTCAAATGTCTACAAACTTGGTGGAGTTGGTCTTGAAGAGGTGCAAGAATCTTGAGTTCCCTACTCATAGGTTCTTTCTTTGGGCTAAAACAATTATGGGCTTTGAGCATAATTTTGAGAACTATTAGATCTTGGTTGATATCCTGGGAAGTAGTAAGCAATTTGCTAAATTATGGGATTTTCTTTTAGAAATAAGAGTGACAAATCTTTTTCCTAGAGCTATTGTTGAAGCTCGGTTATCGCACAAAGAGGATCTGAAACCCACGGTGAATAGATCGAAGCTCCACGATGACAAAGACAACCTCCAACCCACAGTGCACAGATCGACGCTACAAACCCACAAAATTTGTCACTCTGTCAGTTACGCACGAAGAAGAGAAGCTCCACCCTCGAAGATGAAGAGAAGCGTCTGCAACCCAATGTATTTCTGAGCATTTTTACATTTTTCATCTGCAACCCAGTGTTCTCCCATAATGAATTGGATCTTTGCTGTCGATTTTTGCATCTTCTTTTTTATAAGAACCTGCAATTCCCATTAAAGGATGTTTTTGATCATGTTGCATCACCGATTCTAAGCCCTCCTTAAAGGATCCAGGAAATCTGCCTATAAATTTTGCAACTTCTGGCTGTGAAGAACTAGACCTTTGTAGTTTGCTCTCAAAATTATTTCAGTACTGCTACAAGTAGGTAGAAGTTGTGCCTATATGTGCACGATACTGATGTGGCATTTTGCCACGTCAGCTTTTATTATTAAGAAAAATAGAAGAAGAAGACGGACGCCAGAAGAAGAAAGGGAAAACACCCAGTGGTTTCGTTTCTCAGATCTCTTCCGCTTTTTCGTCTCTAGAGTGATTTTGTTAGTTGGTCGTCTCTCTCGGTCGGTCGTCTCTCTCAGTGTATCTAATTGCCCTTGCATTTTGAACAAAACCCTAAAGGGTTCTTGTTTAAAAAAAGAATCAATCGCTACTAGATTGATCTTACCCATTAGTTCTCTCTAGCACTCGTTCACCTATGATCTTACTGGAAAACTACATAGCTCAACGCTTTTTTTTTCCTGACTTCACAGTTTTCTTGTGTTTCTATATGTTGTGGCATATTTGGTGTTACATGAAAACATCATAGTGAAGAATTTTGTTCTTTGACAAATTTATGGAATCGATTCGGGGAGCTTCTAACGTGATGTTTGGATTATGTTTGCGCGATTTATTCTATGATTTTAAACTTGGGAGCAAATTTGGTGATGAAAACTTTAGGCTCTGAATTAAGAAGGGAGAATTATGGAGTTCTGAGTAGACTGTTTGGGGAGCTTTCGATGGTTAAAGTTTTGATTTTGGGATTGTTTTAGGGTATAGGGTTAGGTCTTTATATGTGGGTAATGTTCAGTTTGAGTTATTGTTAAGAGGGGGATGATCAATTTGAGGATTTGAGAATGTTGAGTGAATTGGGAAGGAGACCGATGCTTGGAGGTAACGAAAGATCATTTGGGGATGAGTTCAAGAAAGAGATAGGACTGTTGCTCCAAGATAGGACTGTTGCTCCATGAGCAGCATAGTCAGCAAGATGTTGATGATCTCGAATGTGAGCTTAATATTTATAGAAGTGGGTCTGCTCCTCCAACGGTGGAGAGTTCATTGAGTGTCGTTAGTGAGTTGTTTGGCGATGGTGGTGGTGCTACTTGCAGCAATGGTGGAGGCAGTAGCACCTTTTCAGATTTTTTTGGAAGTAAGAATGGAAATGGGTTTGCGTCCGAAGAAGAGGAGGGAAGGAATTAGAAACGACCATTTAGACTGTTGAAGGAGGAAAGGCATTCAGACTTAACTCGAAACGCATTGTTTCATTTAATCGAAACGGTGCGTTTCAACTCCATGTAGGACGTTGTCCGCAAGGCCTTTGTCAAAACCCCAAGTTTTGTGGCCCACAGCCAAGCTGCCAACCATGCCATGACAAGCCTTGATGGGCCCATGACTGATGCCCTGACATTGTCACTGACAAGGCTAGACAGCCTTACTGCCCATGCCTCGACACTGCTGCTAACATGCCCTAACAACCCTAAGGGCCAGGCCAAAACACTGTCGCTGACAAGCCTTGACAACCCCATGAAACTGTCACTGGCATGCCTTAACAACCCTACAACAGCCCCACAGGCATGCCATGGCCCCTGCCATGGCATGCCTAGGACAGCTCCACATGCATGCCATGACATGTCCAGGACAGCCACGCAGGCATGCCATGGCACACCCATGACAGCCCAGCCAGCGAGGTTAGTGGCTGCTCAGGCTAGCAGCGCGCACGCACGCCCAGTGCCCAGGCACCTTTCTTAGGCCATGCCAGCCCAACAACAACACAGCCCTAGCGCCCAAGCCTCTTGCCTGGGCCATACTAGTCAAGCCAGCTAGGCAGTGCGTGTAGCCCCAACAAGCAGGCCAGGGCCCAGGCCCATGCCTGGGCCATGCCAGCCACACCCTAGCAGCCACACCAGCCATGCCCGTGTGCCATGCCATGGGCCAGTCTAGGCCACCAGGGGCCTACATATGACACTAGTCATCATGGGGCCCACCCAAGACCTATTTTACAAATGGGTCTTTTAGGATTTTTCACTTATGTTATTGCTTTAAATAAGACATTTAGACATTTCATTTACATCTTTTGACAAATTTCTTTGTGGACGGTTTATTTGTTCTTGAGATCACTTTCGTGTTTTTGCACTTAGACTACTTAGGTGCAATTCGTGAATCCCAAGAAGAGGATCATCACCTTGCAATTCGTGAATAGTTGTTGATTCATTTATCCATCTTTTCCATATTTTCCATTCTCTATTCAATATCCAAAGTATCCATAGTTCTTATATTTTCTAATTTGTTCATATATTTTCTTGTGTTTTCTTACTTCACAAACACATTTTACGCCTCTATTTTTCCAATCCCATATTTCCCATAGTTTTCACTTTCCAATGTTATGGGAAAGTGAAAATTAGCCCTAGCTGAAACCCTAGAGTCCCACAAGGAAAGTCCTACATTTTAGGAATCCTCATCTCATCTTCTAAATCTAATCTCTAGAATCACTCAATCCTACCAAAAACCTTCATCCTCTTGTCATATCCAAATCATATCTTCTATCTTCAAATCCCTAAATTCTATGAATGACCATAGACTCATTCAAACACCACCAAATCCTCATTTCCAAGCCTTAGCCGAATTCCCATCATCCCTAAATTGTCTCCAATAATTTAGGAGTCATAGCCTCACTCATCCACATTCTTTCAAACCCTAACAACTCATCCTACACACCAACCCTAAACACCAACCCTAATCCAACTCCTCCCAATTTCGTAATCCCCCTTGCCCACCACCCAAACCCCAGCCTAACTTACCATACCAATCCTAAACATCACCCAAGTGGCGCCAACACCAAGAACCATCATCAAGTCGTTCCACATTGCATCAAACACACAAATTCATCACTTAGATCACCCCAACTGATCATCATCAATTTCACCACTAAACATCATACCTCTATCAACCTAAGGACCCTCCATTGGATCAATCCGTTCAAGGCCAAGCAAGTTAGCAAGAATCATTCAGTCATCACAAGGTAAGACAAGCTAGCAAATCCTAATGTTTAGGGACTAGACCGAGGTTCCTAACAGCCTTCTCTCGTGTGCCTGCGTTTAGAGTTTTTCAAATTATTTTAATTTCATTTTTTTTTAAATTAGCCAATGTGGCACAACCGATTGCATCACGGTTACGCAAGGCCGATTGTCCATAAAAGAACTCTTAAAAAAATACTTTGATGTAGAAATAATATAAAAAGTCATTTGATTTTTTAAAAATTATGATCATATCCTTGATAGAAATCAAATCTTATAATCAAATAACAATAAAAATAGTCTAACAGGATTTTTAGGAAGAAAAATCCCTTCAACGATACATAAGTGCAAAAAGATCCTTTTAGAATAAGACCAAAGGGTAAAGTGATAATTATCTAAAAGTTATATAAATATTTTTACTCATTGACAGTTTTATTAAAATTGTAACTACATTTTGCATTATCCGAAAAAAGACGTTTCGAAAAAGCATGTTTTTCTTTTAATATTTTTCCTCAAACGTAGTTTTGAACTTATTTGAGATTAAAAAAATATTTTAATATGTAACAACCAAACAATCTAATTTTATTATTAAAGAGTTTTTAAAATTATTTAAACACTTTTTAAAACCCTTAACACAACTCCAAATAGATCCTAAAGGCGTAGTCCACTATCTAAATGAATGGAGAATATATAAAAATGATTTATGCAATGTATAAATTTCGCATCGCCTTTTTAGAAAGGCGAGATAAATATGAGATTTACATCAAACAACAAACTTTTTCATGCTTTTTCACACTCGAATCCACTTTTCTTAGAGGGAATATGTAAGGCATACATTTTTTAAGATTATATTTGACATTATTTATTTATAAATATTCATCTCAAAATAATAATTAGAAAAAAAAATTAATTAAAAATTATATAAAAACAAATTTATAAAGTGAAATGATTTGATTTGATGATATTATAAAATTATGATAAATTAAGCAGAATGAATACATAAGATTGAGTTTACGAATATACGCTTGATCTTAAATTTATTTGGATTAAGAAGTGATCTCAATTCATATCATCATAATTTTTTTAAATTTATATATAAAATATAATAAATAATTTAATTTTTTTAAATTTAAAAATTAATAATATTAAAAAATAATATTTTATTAATTTATCTCCCCATCCAAACGGACAAATTACCGCAATTGACTAGAAAAATATTAGCAATTGCAACGGCATTACACAGGCTAGGAAAATAGATATATACGGGCAATACAGCTGATGCTGTGCTGCACTCCCCAAACCGTAGGCTCGCCCTAAACCCTCACTCGTAGAATGGAGTCCCACCAACCGACAAAGAGCTGGAGCATCCATACCCGACCCGAAATCATAGCCAAGTACGAAATCCTGGAGCGCGTTGGGTCCGGCGCCTACTCCGACGTCTACAGAGCCCGAAGGCTCTCCGACAACCTCGTCGTCGCTCTCAAAGAGGTCCACGACTACCAGTCGGCGTTCCGCGAAATCGAGGCCCTCCAGATCCTGCGCAATTGCCCAAACGTCGTCGTTCTGCACGAGTACTTCTGGCGGGAGGATGGGGACGACGACGCGGTGCTCGTTTTGGAGTACCTGAGGACGGACTTGGCCACGGTGGTCAAGGAGGCGAAGAGGGACGGTCGTGGGATTGGTGTTGGGGAGGTGAAGCGGTGGATGATCCAGATTCTCTGTGGACTGGACGCTTGCCACAGGAACATGATTGTGCATCGGGATTTGAAGCCCTGTAATTTGTTGGTTTCGGATGATGGGGTGCTCAAGCTCGCAGATTTTGGCCAGGTAATGTAAATGTCATTAAGGTGGTCAAAGAAGCGTGCTTTTTTGGCGTTTGTTCGGTTGATGAGAAAGGAAAAGAAATGGGAGAGAAGAAATTGTCGTTTTTGCTTGATTGGTTTGGGCTGGTTTTGATCGAGATCTTAAATCTTTATATCTTTATCTAAATTCTTATGGGCTCGCGTCAAGTATTTAATTCACCGGTAGATGGCATTAGGAACTTCAATTTTCTCTTGATGTGTTTTGAGTTTGGAACTCTTTTGAGATGGTGAATTAGGTTTGTTATTTTTATTTTTTATTTTTATTTTTATAAGTAAGAATCTTTATTTTTTATTTATTGTTATTGTTATTTTTTATCATTATGAAAGACTCAGAGGCTGGAAAGGAGCCCCTTGTTAGTTGGCTTTTAATTAAAGAAAGCTTTGCACGTTGCTTCATTGCATTTCAAGAAATGCCTTTGCGCATTATGGTGAATCAATGACAATTGGTTTCTACAAGCACTGGCTGAAAAGAAATGGACTTGTGGTGGTAGTCATTATAATTTAGATTTAACAATTACAATTTCACCGTTGCAGTTTGAGGTCCAATTTTCCAAAATGAGAATGATGTTTGCACAAGAATTATTCTTTTTTCTTTTTCTCGAAGAGTTATTATAGATGTAGGGGATAGTATGGGGGATGGGGTTTCATGCTCATTTACATCGTGATTCCTTGGTTTTTTGTTGAGTTTTGAGTCTGCTGCTTATCCCTCAGTTTGAGGGTTCAAACATTTTAGTTCCAACAGGACACTATGTTGGAACTTATACGTTCTCGCATTTGGATGTAATTGGTACTTTCTGCAAGTATATAATCTTTTGAATGAAGCTTTTGTTGTCATTTTGTCAAGGTCTGAAATGTTATTAGTTGACTCTGATTTCAGGCAAGGATACTCCTGGAACCTGGATATGTTGCTGCCTACAACGGCCCAGCTCTTTACGAACAAAACCCTGTAAATTCAGAAAATACCTTTCGTCCACCTGAAGGTTTTACAGAAACACACAATTCATGCCAAGAGGCATATGAAATACAAGAGCAGGGAACTATAAGTAAAGAAGAATATTTTAGACAGTTAGATGAGGTCAAGGCTAAAAAGGCCGTAGATGAAACTGATAAGGAAACAAATTTTTATGATGGGAATGCATCTTGTCTTGCAACATGCTCGACGAGCGACATAGAGGATGATCCTTTCGAGAGTTCATATTCCTATGAGGCTGGAGAGGGTGGAGATAATAGACAAGGTTGTCTCACATCCTGTGTTGGAACTCGTTGGTTCAGAGCCCCCGAACTACTCTACGGATCCATAGACTATGGTTTAGAGATTGATCTATGGTCATTGGGTTGCATATTTGCTGAACTTTTTACTCTGGAGCCCCTTTTTCCGGGAACTGCTGATATTGATCAGCTCAGCAGAATTTTTAATGTCTTGGGAAACTTAACTGAGGAAGTATGGCCAGCTTGTTCTAAACTTCCTGACTATAACATGATTTCATTCAATAAGGTCGAGAATCCGATTGGTTTGGGAGCATGCATGCCGAACCTCTCCCCTGACGAAATCTCTCTGGTCAAAAGACTTGTCTGCTATGACCCAGCTAGTAGAGCCACAGCAATGGAACTGCTCCGTGACAAGTTTTTCAGTGAAGAGCCTCTTCCGGTTCCTGTATCTGAGTTATGGGTTCCTTCGACCAGAAGTGGGCAAGATGAGGACACTCCTGGAGGATGGTACGAGTACGATGAAATGGGTTCAGATTCTGATTTTGAGGACTTTGGCCCTGTTAATGTTACCAGCACTAGTACTGGTTTTTCCATACAATTCCCTTGAGATCAAAGGGCAGTGAGGATTCTCTTGAACAATTCCCTTGAGATCAAAGGGCAGTGAGGATTCTCTTGATTTATTCAATTTTTTGGTGGTAATTTGTATAATTACATATTGGAAGATCATAATTTTGTTTTGACTATTGAAAGGTAACTTTGAAGTATATTGGACTGCTGAAAATGTTGCCTGTTTATGCAATACAGATTTTTTCTGCTCTTGCCTGTGAAATGTACATAGAGGATTGCAATGATATTTCTTTGTTCAAAATTTTGTGCAGCAAGTATTGAATGCACTTCGAATACTTATATGCTGCTAGAATAAACAGGGAGGCACATGTGGCTTTCCCTACTAGAAAAAGGTCAGTTCTCTATCTCTGAAGCTCCCAAAAAGGGTAATATACTCGTACGCTTTCTTTCTTTCTTTTTTATTTTATTTTTATAATTCTATTTTTTAAATAGAAGGCGATTATAAAAAAAAAAAAAAAAAATAGATTTCAAATAAAACTTATTACATTAGACCTTTCGGTTGTATTAGCTGATTGTGCCTGTCGCCACTTGTCATCCTTCCTTTTTTCTTCCTGCAAGCAATTAATATTATAAACATTTAGGTCTCATTTGATTACACAGATGAGATAAGATGAAAGTTAAAAATTGAATAAAATATTATTAAAATATTATTTTTTAATATTATTTTTATTTTAAGATTTGAAAAAGTTGAATTGTTTATTGTATTTTATGTTAAAATTTAAAAAAGTTATAGTGGTTAAATGTAATAGATCCTCTTATGAAAATTGTAGAAGATAATAAAATCACTTCGAGGGATAGATGCTTCAGAAAGAGAACCAAAGAAAAAGAAGAAAAGAACTTTTGTAATATTTCATATCATTCCTGAGAGAGGTTATGCAGGTTCCTTAAATGTCAGAATTTTCCAACGGAATGCTGACACACTAAAGGCCAAAATTTATTACACAACAAGAAATAAAAGGCAACGTGAAAATAAGATAACAACTGACAAGATAACTGGGCATGGCTCAACAAGCTATCACTAAAATTAACTCAACTAAGCACACATAAGCCCACAAACTCTTCAACGAGTCCACGACAGTGAGTCCATGACGCCTCTACAGCCCATAAGTCTTCTTTTAATCTTTCACTTCACTAAACTTCTAAGTTCACGAACTAAGTCCCAAAGTACACTAAGCTCCCCTTCTATGTATGCCTGGTTTCTTGCACTGGAAATCCCTAGATCCGATTTTGACAATTCCTCCCCCCTTAAAAGACCTTGCCCACAAGGTGAGGGTAAGAATCTTTCATCTGAGTATAATTCCCAAGTTACTTCGTCATCCACTTGGCCTTGCCATCGAACAAGTACCTCTACACGGGCCTAGTTCTTTACCTTCTTCAGGCGCTTATAAAGGATCTTTTTTGGTTTGGGCTTCAACTGTAAGGCCGTGACCTTGTTCCCAAATTTCTTTTTGAGCTATGATACATGAAATGTTGTATGAATTTTTTATGTGGATGGCAGATCCAAGCGATATGCCACCGTACCAATACGCTACTGAACCTGAAATGGGCCAAACAAACATAGTGAGAGCTTTAGATCCCGACGTTTGGACACTAAAATCTAGTGGTAGAGTTGAAGCCGCATGTATACCCAATCTCCCACCCTAAACTCCTGCTCCTTCCTCCTTAAGTCAGCGTACTTTTTCATGTGTTCATGTGCTCTTGTTAAGTTATGTTTGAGTAGTTGAAGTATATGCTCCCTAGATTTGAGATCCCTGTCCACTGATTCTGTGTTAGCTGTCCCTGTTACATAACTGAGAACACGTGGGGGTGGGTACCCATATAGGGCTTCAAAAGGGGTAAGTTTGGTGTAGACATGAGGGATAGAATTGTACTATCATTCTGCTAAAGGCACCCAATTAGA
Organism: Juglans microcarpa x Juglans regia; assembly: GCF_004785595.1. Classification (NCBI taxonomy): domain Eukaryota; kingdom Viridiplantae; phylum Streptophyta; class Magnoliopsida; order Fagales; family Juglandaceae; genus Juglans; species Juglans microcarpa x Juglans regia. The sequence continues at coordinate 36,953,794 of NC_054596.1, forward strand.
CCAATCCTTAGGCCTATCCCTTGAGAAATATCCGAGGTAGTTTTTGAGGGTCTTATTTACAGCTTCAAACTATCCATCGGTAGGTTGTAGATAAATGCATTTGGACCCCCTGTAGGCTTAGAAATTCCTTCCAAAAGTTGATGGTGAAGATGGGCTCTTGATTAGACACCACTGACTTAGGCAGCCTATGTAGCTTGAACACATGTCGAAGGAAAACTTATGCCACTATTCTAGCTGTGTACGGGTGCTTAAGGGGGTTAAAGTGACTATTTTTGGTCAATTTGTCCACTACCACCCATAGGGTGTCAAGTCCCTTAGAGTTGGGCGGGCCATCAATGAAATCCATGGTGACATGGGTCCAGGTCGAGTGCTATCCACCTTGACCCTCTAACATAGGTCACAGTTCCTTATAAATTGTTTAACCTCCTCCTTCTGTCCAGGCTAGAAAAAATCCTTCCTAACTCTGTGTATAGTTTTATCATAGCCAGACCCTCCCCCCCCCCCAGAGTTGCTATGTGATAGCTCTAGCAATTTCTTCTTGAAGGTGGGTTGGTTTGGTATATACAGTCTCCCTTAATACAACAAGTCCCCTCTTAGAGTATAGTATGTTGGTAACTCTCCCCTTTTGCCCTGATCTATTAAGCCCTTAAGCAATTCATCATTCTCGTAGGCTCCCATCAACTCATCCATCCATTGAACAGTAGGGAAGGTAATTAGGGCTAGTGAACATTTTTCCTCATCCCACTTTCTAGATAATGCATCTGCTACTTTGTAGTGGCCCCCTTTTTGTATTCCACCATAAAATCATAACCAAGGAGTTTGGTTATCCACCTCTGCTGAGCAGGGGTACCCACCTTCTGATCTAACAGATATTTCAAGCTCTGTTGATTAGTCTTGACTACAAATTTTTGTACCAGCAAGTAGGGCCTCCACTTGAGTACAATAGAGATAAAAGCATAGAGCTCATTCTCATAGGTAGACATTAAGAGAGCTCTCCCATTCGGTGTGAAAAATGAGATTGGCCTTCTTTTTTGCATGAGCACTGCCCCAACAACTCCTCCCGAGGCATTACACTCAATAGTGAAAGGTAGTGTGAAGTCTTGTAAAGCTAGGATTGGTGGCTGCGTAATAGCTTGCTTAAGCCTTTCAAAGGCTTTCTTCCCCTCTTCTGTCCACTGAAAATTATTCTATTTCAACATCCCTGTTGGTGGGGCAGAACGCCCCTGTACCCTTGAATGAACCCCTCAGCTCCTTTATGTTGTGTGGTAGTAGCTAGTTCCTCATGGCCTGTAGCTTGTCTGGGTCAACCTTAACCCCTTGGTGAGAGATCAGGTGGCCCAAGTAGGAGATCTAAGCACACCCAAATTTACATTTGGTGAGTTTGGCATAAAGCTGGTTCTGCTGTAGAGTTGTGAGAGTGGTCCTTAAATGCTCCAAATGTTCATGTTCAGGCTTGTACACCAATATATCATAAAACAAAATAAGAACAAATTTTCTTAAGTAGGGCTTAAACACCTCATTCACGAGGCTTTGAAAAGTAGATGGGCCATTGGTGGGCATGACAAGAAATTCGCAGTGGCCCTCATGAATCCTAAAGGTTGTTTTAGGCACATCTTGAGGTTTCACTCGAATTTGGTGATACGTTGACTTTTGGTCCAATTCAGAAAATGCAATTGCACCATGTAATTCATCTAAGAGCTCCTCAACCACAGGGATGTGAAATGTGTCTTTTACTGTCACATTGTTCTACCCCTGTAGTCCACACAAAGTTTTCATGTTCTATCAGATTTTCTCACCAATAGGTCAGGGGAGGAGAAAGGACGTTGGCTAGGCTGGATTACCCCACTATTTAGCAGCTTCTTCACAATGTTTTTTATCTCATCCTTTTGAAAATAGGGATATTGATGAGGCCTGAGGGAAATGAGTTTGGTTCATGGAAATAAGGTTATGGTATGATCATGGGATCTTGGGGGAGGTAACCGGTTAGGTTCTGAGAATACTTCCTGAAAGTTCCTTAGTAGTTGTTGAATTTCCTGGGAGGGCTCACATTCAATTCTGTCTTCTTTAGTATTCTCTTCTTCTAACAATTGTAAAACTACCCCCTTGGATTCCATCTTATTAAACATGTTCAGGAACCCTGCCTCGATTAATTGTGTTGCAACCAAACCTTTGAGTTGTACTGGTTTACCCAAGTAGTCAAACTCCATACTTAATTCTTCAGAATTCCACAGAATGGGACCTAACTCCCTTAGCCATTGTATGCCCAACACTATATCACAACTTGCTAGTACCAGGACAAACACATCAATATAAAAGCAAGTATCCTAGACAGTCACTTTAATGCCCTTGCACTGTCCCTCACTATGGACTAAATCTCCATTAGTTACTCTGACTCTCACTCCTTCAGTGTTATTAATAGGGATATGTGTATTATTAAAGACCCCTGGATCCAAAAATTTGTGGGTGGATCCTGAGTCTATAAGGATGGTTATCTATCTTTGCCCAATCCTTCCCTTGACTCTCATGGTTTTTGGGTTAAGAGACCGTGTAATTGCATGGAGGGATATTTCTAGCTTCTCTAACAAGTTACTCCCTTCGACAACTTCCTTCCCTTCCCTACTCTCCACTGGTTACAGAGAGTTTTCTTTTTCCAGCTCCCTCTCCCCTAAGACTTCCTCAAGTAAGTAGAGCTTAGGACTTTGACATTTATGTCTTGGCCCTCGCTTAGAGTCACAATAGTAACATAACCATTTTCTCTCGTCTTTCATCTGTTGTTGGTTGATCTTTTGGATGGGTAGGGTTGACTTTGGTGGGGTAGGGTTTTTTAAGATTCTTGGTTCTTGAGAAAAAAAAAATGGTGCTGTTTTAGGGTATTTTTTGTGCAGGTTCAGGATTTCTTCTTGGATCTTGGATAAACTGTAGGTTGCTACCAGTGTAAGGGGTTAAACATCCTCACAGGGAGTCTTATGTCATTCTTCAACCCACTTAGGAAACAACTGAGCTTGTTAGGCTCAGACAATCCCCTTAGCCTATTTGATAGGGTCTCAAATTTGGCTTTGTATTCCTCTACAGTCCCACTTTGTCTAAGTCTAGTTAAAGACTTCATGGGGTCATCATAGGCATTTGGTCCAAACTTAACCCAAAGTGCCCTAACCAGTGAATCCCAATCTGTTAATTGCCCTAATTCCTCCAAATCTTGAAACCAAACAAGAGCCTTACCTTCCATATAAAAGGAGGCTAATCTAACCTTGTGTTGTGGCAGTGTGTTATGAAAGTTAAAGAAATTATGTACCTTATACGGCCATCCCTTGGGATTATCTCCTTGAAAAATAGGAAACTCCAAACTCACTGTCCTTGTTTGGACCTTTCCCCCATGTGTACTACCCCTGTCCTCTCTGTTCTCTCCTCCATATGAGGATTCTTCCAGATTGTAATTTTGATTTCTTCTCTGCATTTCTGTTGTTAAAGCTGCTAATTGTAAAGTAACAACTTCTAATTGTCTTTTCAAGGCCAACATCTCGGTCTTCAAGGTTTGATTCTAGGCATCGGAAGTCTTCTTGGGCACTTCAATTTCCTTTTTTAAGGTCGTCCTGGAGCTGTGTCAACCTAGTCCCATCTATCATAACAATGTAGCTATCTATTACTTATTTTCACAGAACCGGTTCTCTAATACCAAAGATGTAACAGATCCCCTTATGAAAATTGGAAAAGATAATAAACTCACTTCGAGGGTGAGGTCCTCCAAGAAGAAAACCAAAGAAAAAGAAGGAAAGAATTTTCATAATATTCCAGATCATTCCTCAAAGAGGTTATGCAAGTTCCTTAAATGTCAGAATTTCCCAACAGAATGCTGACACTCTAAAGGCCAAAAAACACTAAAGGCCAAAATTCATTACACAACAAGAAATAAAAGGCAATGCGGAAATAAGATAACAACTAACAAGATAACTAGGTCTGGCCCAATAGACTATCACTAAAATTAACTCAACTCAGCACGCATAAGCCCATGAACTCTTCAACGAGCCCACGATAGCGAGTCCATGACGCCTCTGCAACTCATAAGTCTTCTTTTAATCTTTCACTACACTAAACTTCTAAGTTCACGAACTAAGTCTCGAAGTACACTGAGCTCCCCTTCTATGCCTAGTTCCTTGCACTGGAAATCCCTAGATTCGATCGTGAAATTAGATGAAATGAGATGAGATAGTTTATATAACCAAACGAAGCCTTAAGATAAGAGGTAGAGGGGAGGGGTGGAGATCTAACAACTGAGTCAAATTAAGTTCCACAAAGTTGCAAAAAGAAAATAACATTTCAGAAATGGACCAATAGATTTGTCCTGAATGCTCTTTCGGTACAAAGCCTAAAGAAGAGCCATCCAGATTAGTGGTTTTTTTGTATTGCTGGGTTGCGTTAGAAAAAGGAGTATGATATAGTTGTTGCTGTAAATGAGAAGGGTTCAGAAAGGGGCGTACAATGACTTCAGTTTTGGAGGAAAGCGATAAGAAAAGGAGACAGCGAGGGTCAAACCTGTAAAGCATAAGAATCGGTACAGACGCCTGTGTTGCACACGATGATTGGTTAGTAGCTCTAATGGTCGCATCTTGGAGAATAGTAGTCGATAAGTTAAACGGTGGGATGCATATTGTCGTTGAAGAGTTGGAAGCATGGGGCACATGTGATTCATGCACGACAAGGGCAGTGCATGAGACTCACACATCGATCCATTTTCTACACTGCCTATTCTACCTTAAAGATCAGTGGGTTTGAGTTTTGTTGGCAGCACGAGTGCAGCCAAGAGGTGATCTCGGAGAAACAGGTCAAACTTCCTCTTTGTTAATCTCTGAAAAAAAAATTAAAAAAAAAAGGCAAGAAAGTAAAATTTGACCGAATAAAGATGTCTAACAAAGGAAAAAGACAGTAGGGGTGTAATCGGTCCCTTTTTTTTTTTTTTTTTTTTATAACCGAACCGGTATACACTAGTTTTGAAATTTTAAGAATTGATATCGGACCCATTCACTACCTAAACCGAAACTTTTTTTTTTTTGGTTTCGATCCAGTTTTTTCAGTTTTACGAATTATCTATGTTGTAATAGTATGATGTTGTAATTATACATCCTAGTATAGTATTGAATTTAATTATAATCTATATAAACTTGACTCTTTATATGAGTATATATGATGAAGAGTGGCTATTTATATGTTAGAATTTCATGTTCTATTAATTAGCAATTTAACATATAATATATATAATATAATATAAAAAATTATAAATATATATATGTATATCAATTTGGTAATCGATTTTCAATACTGATTTTATAAAAACCAGTACCACACCTATCCTTAAGAACGGGTACCGCACCGAACTGCTTAAAAACCAGACAAACTTGTAGATCCGGTCCAACTGATTTTTCAATTTTTTTTACACCCCTAGAGATAAAAAGGGAGGGGGGGGGCCTCTTAGAGATGGTCGGATGGCTGGGTGGATCGGTGTGAGAAAAAAATCCCTTAACACTACTATAATTGTGTTCCTCCGCTTGTCATCCTTTTATCTAGGAGTGTAAATTTAAACCAGAAAACCGTACCGGACCGGTTGGTCAGGTTTTGAACCGATCCGGTCCGGAATCAGTTCTTATATTATGAAAACTGGCCAGATCCGGTCCAGTTTCGGTTCCGTAGTTTTCGGGACCGAACCGGACCGGTTGGAAAAAATATATATATAACAATTAATTTTATATATTATACAAAATATTTATATATATATATGTTTTATATATAATATATAATTATATATTAAACTTTTATATATAATTATATATCATATATCATATATAAAATAATTTCATATTATAATTTATAAATTATAACATAAAATGTTAATCTTAAATATGAACATTTGTAATTTTTTTGATCATATGTTATTAATATAATTATATATAAGATAATGTTATTAAATGTTATTATAATTTATAAAATAAAAATGTAATCTTAAAGATGAAAATTTAATTGATCATATGCTTTAAACATAATATATATATTAAATTATTAATAATATTTTATCATAAGAAATAACACTTTATTATATATTTTTTACATGTTAAAAAAACCGAAAAATCGGACCAGACCGGACCGTAAACCGGAGGCATCCGTTTATGAGAGTAACCGGAACATAATCGATTTTAAAAAATACAAAACCGGTACATACCGGTTCGATCTTAGATTTTGTCCAAAACTGGACCGGACTGGACCGGTTACACCCCTACTTTTATCCAGTCGTACAAAGTAGTTTCTCAACCAAAAACACACAAGGAAAATATAACCTTTTTTTCTTCCCAAACAAAAAAAGAAAGGTTTTGTGATATTAAACAAAATAAGAAAAGGAAAGGGTTGTTGAAATAAAAAAGATTCTACAATATGGCCCCATCAACACGATCTTTCAGTGTTGGAAGGCCGACTGAGTTTTTTTTTTTTTTTTTTTTTTTTTTATCACGTCTTCAGCAAGGATCAATGCGCCTAAATTTTAATACAAATATTTGCAATACATGGACGATTTGCAAGGAATTGGCATTCCTAACTTCGCAAATCATTACCAAAATCTGACCTGCAACAGTATACATCGGCCGAACATGCATCTACAGCTCTCTAACTATACACTCCTTCATTACGTATAGTTGCAACTTCGGATGAAACTTGAAGCTGCAACTTCACTTAAATTATAAAAAGATTCGGGTGGTGAACGATTCAGCATAAAAAGTACCACTTCTAGTCTTGTGGAAGAAGGGCTATCTCAATTTCTTGAAGCGATTTCCCTTTGGTCTCCATCACATTTCTTTTCACAAACATCACAGCCATTAAACAAAAGGTACCAAACATTGAGTACAAGAGCTGTGGCCCAAGTTTCTCCAGCAAACGCAAGAACAGCAACCCCACAAAGAAATTGATCACCTGAAGAAACACCAGCATTTGGCCAGAAATTTATTCTAGCAGCATATAATTCACGAAATAATTATGCATACACCAGCATTTTTTGAATCTAGAAACTCCTCCCAGGTGTGGATCCAGAAGCAAGCAAGAGCAGATATAAAGCTAATTAGAAACAAAGGAAGGAGAAGATAGTTACCCAATGAACTGACATACAGACTGCCATAGCTTTCGCCCTAATTCGGCTGGGGAAAATTTCAGGTAGAAGGAGACCCGGAACTGGACCAGCTCCAAGCGCAAATGTAAAGACAAACCTGCACAAAGAAATTCATTAATTCCAACATTGCCACTCTAATAAGAACAATCAGGGATGGGTAGTCATTGTTTCCGAAGTCACAAAGGTTCCCTAACACGGCTGCTAGGATGTTATTTGGAAAAAAAAAATCAGCAATGCATCATCTGATTATTGACTAGAGAAATTCAAGAAACAAAACGACGATCATTTATCATGATATGGCCGTTTCATGAAGCACATTTTGCATTTGAATACATCATAAAAAGTGCATCCGTAACAAGATCATCTTCAAAATGTATGTACTAAACGATTACTCACAGCAGCATGCCACCAACAGATAGATACAATTCTCCGGAACCTGGTATATAAGAACTTGCTGCGACAGCTTGAAGGGCCATAGATATCGCCTGGGCAGGTACGATAAAAAAAAAGTTTCATATCAGGATCTTAGATCATTAACTCCGGATATTGTTAGAAGTAAAAACCAGGAGAAGAGATTTTAGATGTGCCGGTTGAGCTGTGCGCGACATTAGCGGCAACGTTGGTGAGTTATTAGTTCAATACATAATGCAGGAAAATGAATGCGTACTGCCAGCCTGTTATGGAATATTAAAATAGCCACTTTTCCTTATGCTGGACAATTATGCTAGTCCATTTTCCATATGAAAGCGCAAGTCTTCTTTCACTTTAAACCTGAGAACCAATATTTTTTGAGCTCCTTCTTAGTACCAGAAACATAAACATGCATTCTTGAGTACATATATCCTATCTGAGTTAAATGGCATATCCAGTCATATACATTTATTTCAATTCTCATTTTCTTTTCTAGCTTTCACATGCACATGTTGATTTGATAGGAAAAATACTATACATTACATCCTCGTCCCGTTAGCATAATGTGATGAGAATAAGATAAGAGTGTAGTGTACAGCATAACATGATTTAATATTATAATCATAATATTAATTTATGTAAAATGGGGAAAGTGATGCAAATACAATTTACCATTCCAAAAAAGCTCCACAGGAGGAGGACCTTTCTTCCTAGTTTATCCATCAAAGCCATCGCAATAATAGATCCTGAATGATATAAAAGTTTATGCTGTCATAACAGAATGCATCATCGTAGATATGTAAGGGGAGGAGTACCATGAACTGAAGCTATACCTGTTAAATTTGCAATTCCTATGAAGCAATTGGCAAGGGTTGATGGAACTCCCGCACTTTTAAAAACAGTTGAAGAGAAATAAAATACAGCATTTATACCAGATAGCTGTTGTAAAGCAAATAGGGTTGACCCAATAACAACAACTGCAAAAGGAATGCGTGAATAACAAAGCACTTTTGGAAAGGCCAAAAAGAATATGACAGAAGAACAAGCAACGGTGAAAACAGCCATGGATTCTGCAGAGAAATAGACGTTACAAATCTTCAAAGAAATATACCAGAAAAGTATCATATGTACCTCTAAAATGGCGACCATAGAGCAATTCTGAGATCTTCACAGTATCAGTGTCATCTCCCCTGTCCGATTTAGATAATTCTGCCAATGCTAGTTGGACATGCGATCCTCCTAGGAGCTTCTCAAATGCAGCTTCGGCTTCCTCGGTTCTTCCTCTCTGAATCACAACAATGAGAAACAGAAGGTGTTCATCTTCGGCATAATTACATAACTGTATAAACTTAATTGGAAGTTTATCCCAAGTTATATAGTACAGAGAGATGCTAGGCCAAACTTGAAAGTAACTATTCTTATGGGGAGAAACAAACCACCCCCCCCCCCCCCCTCCCAAAACAAAAAAAAAGGCCTAAACTGAACGATACAAGAAATTAAAAAAGAGAGAGAAAGTACTGCAACTTTGGGAGCTGATACAGAAAACTGACTGCATCTTTGTGCACATCGGTTTTGCAATCATGAACATGTGTGCATGTTTTATTATTTAGTCTAAATAAAGACAAATACTTGAATGTTTGTTTTGGTACTTCTCTTTATAGGTAATCAAAGATTTTATTAAAAGTTGAAAGGCATGCATAAAGACAAATACCTGAATATTTGTTTGGTACTTCTCTTTATAGGTAATCAAAGATTTTATTAAAAGTCAAAAGGCATCGCCCAGATACCTGAATCTTTGTGCCCCTGACTATTTCCATTTATGGTATAAAAAGTGCAAAATATCAACAGGAGTTATAAACTAAATAGGATTTTTTTTCAAAAAAAAGACGGATTAGAGCTTTGTTCTTAAAGCATTTCAGCTCATATATGTCTTTGATATATTTAAATATGAATTAGTAAGGAATTTATTCATACAGAGTAACAGACAGCAATTACAGAAAACAAGAGAAAGGAAACCTTATATAGCCAAGGGGGACTCTCTGCACAAAACACCATGGCAACAAGTAGTATTGCAGCTGGAATCGTAGATATCCAGAAGCAGATGCGCCACCTGAGCACATGGATTAAGAAGTATATGAAATTGTCAAACATGAAATACAGATGCCAAGGGATTAGTAAATCTTACCAGCCCACAATTTCTTTGACAGGAATTCCAATAAACAGAGCTCCAATAAGTCCAAGACATGTTGCAATTTGAATAAAGCTTCCATAAGTACCCCTCACAAAAGCAGGAGAAACCTACTCACACAGATGGGACAAAAGTGGATAAGAAACAAGAACTTCCTTGCGTAAACCAAGAAAAAGTAAGCCAGAATCAATTAGAAAAAATTGTAACAAACCTCCGTTACATAGAGAGATGCAACAGGGGGTCCCAAGCCCATTCCAGTACCAACAAGTAACCGGCCCAAGAGCATACCCTCAAGATTTTTTGTCATTGCACTGGAAATGCACGTTATTGTTTTTATTATTTTATAACAAAAGAAGTAGAAAAAGTATATGGAACGTCAAAGTCTAAAATCGTTAATATTTGTATACATTGAACACGTGAAAAAAAATAGACCTAGAAGGCTACTATTCACCAACAAAAGCATGCTACAACTTTTTATGATTAAGAAAAAATTTCTTCATATGAAAGAGGGTGTAACCCATACACATGAAATATACAAGAGATCCACCTAAATTGCAAAAGGGAAACGTTATAGAACTTCATCAAAGTACAAATAGAAGACCCTACAGTATTGTGGACTACTATCCAATAAGCATGCAAGAACTGAGGGAACATAGCATTGCAGATGGCACTATCAATTTGATTAGATTTTCTAAACCCATCTGCAAATCCTCCATATAGAAATGGAAAAAAACACAAATTTTAGCTGTAATTGATGACTGTCAAACCCAAAAGCCCCTTTTACCTATAGAAATATACATTTAGACATCCAGAAAACTTCAGGAGGTTGAAATAACTAATATCAACTAGACCAAACCAAATGGACTAGAAAATATAATATATGAAGAGATAAAAATCAAGACTGCAACAAATGGACAAGAAAATATAAATATAATATATATATATATATTTTTTGTCATATCAGCATACCTGATAGAAGCACCAATAATCATAGGCAAAGCACACAACTGGAAAGCTCTACGTCGCCCAACCCCATCAGCAACCCAACCACTGAGCAGAGATCCAACGAAGGCACCCCCAAGACACGTACTCACAACCAGACCTTCACTTAAAATAATTGACAAAACCTCTTAAATAAGAGAGCTAGATGCAGAAATCAGAAAACAGATTGAGCAAGAAAGGCCAAATATCACCTTCTGCCAAGGTATTCCCGCTGAAACCAAGATCTACAGAAATGCTTTCAAGTGGTTCATTAACTACTCTGTATAAAACAGTATAAAAATAAATTCAAAAAGGAAACTACCTTGATTGTGTGCTTCATTCTCTAAAAACAAAGAGAAAAGAAAAAGAAGAAAAGACTGTGAGTTCAAAGACGGAGCACCAACCCTGTATGGTAGCCAAATAAGAAAGAAGATATGGTTGCAACTACTACATGAGGTAAAGAAAGCCTCCATGAAGGGCTTGAAGTTTCTGGAGACATACTGTTCTGTAGAGGAACTACAAGGCAAGCAAGAGTAAAGCCCAATTAGCAATATGCTAGGTCATGTTCACATAAATTAGAAGTGTATAACTAAACTAGACCACTACTCAATGACCTCCTTATAGTTTCCCAAGATATGTAACAGGTCTACTCAGACTTCTATGCCACCTTTTTCATCTGCTCTTTCATCTTACGTTACCAATTGCATATTCACAATTACTGACCAAAAAGGAAACTATAAAGGAAAATTAGCCTCAAACCCCACAGAGCATAATTTGCTACAAGTTTAAGATAATTTGATGACACAAAATAGGGGTGGGCAAAACCACCACCGGCTCTAGCTCTGACTCCAGCCGACGTCCGCTCCAACTCCGACTCTGGTGGAGTCGGAAAAATCGGTGTTCGGAGACGGAGTTAAGAGTTGTTGTGAAAAAAATGGTCGGAGTCGAAGGCAATGGCAGCTCCGACTTCCGAACTCCAACAAATAAAAAAGAAACGACACAATATTAGTGAAACAAATAAACAAATGATTTGATAAAGATAGAGAGATAGATAGCCAGCATTCATTCATTCACCATTTTCGCTAAGGGAGATCGGTGCTGATGAAAGGAAGTTGAAGACGGAAACCCTAGCGCAACTAGAAAAAAGTTGGGCAATGTATAGTAACAAGCTCATGTTCTTTGGGATGGGCCTTTGGGTTTTTTGTAGAATGAAATCATCGTCCAAGTTAGGAGTAGTCCTGTATTGGGCTTCTATGCCAAGGCCCAAACAAAATTCCCAAGACCCATTAGGGCACCATTTAAAGGGAGCCGGAGCATATATTTATTGTCTTCTAACAATCGTCTTCTTTCTTCTTCTTCTACTCTAAGTCTCTCCGAAATGCCAAACTCCTCTCCCTCTCCCTCTCCCTCTGTGTGTGTGTGTGTGTGAGGATTCTGCACTTCATTCGAAATAGTTCATCCGTTGCAGCGCCATTTCAGCCCATCTTCCACCATTGCCTATTGCAGCGCCTCGCCACTAGTAAGTCTCTCAGCCTCTCTCTCCCTCTCTTTGTCTCTCTCACTCTACGGCTCCGACTCCGACTTCAACAACTCCGATCGGAGTCGGAATCCGCTCCAATTCTAAGTCGGAGTCGGAGCACAACTTGGCCTCCAACTTTGGTCAGAGTCGGAGGCCGAAGTTGGGTTCCGTCAAAGTCGGAGCCCAACCCTAACACAAAATCCATTCCAGTGGGAAATAAGCAATTCTTCACAGCACAAGATCAAGCAATAGTTATGTGTTCAGTATATAACCACACCTCAAAATTAAAGCTGACTGTGCAAAGCATAAAACATAAGTAGAACTGAAATGATTATTCACCAAATAAAGTTACCCGAGTTTTCATCCATGTCAACTGTATTTGCAGAGTCCCTCGACAGCAAGCGCTTGTACATCGAGTAAGCTTCACGTTGACGTACCCACATGCCAAACTTTGACCAGCCTTTTTCCCGGATTCCCTAATTTAAAGAATTTTACACAAACACTATTATGTTTCCGTTGCATCCACTGTGGACCAGATCAAATAAAACACTACACGTTAATTATGATAGTTTCACATTCAAATGAAAAAAAAAAAAGAACACGGTTCCCGAGAAGAAAAAGAAAAACTGATGATTTTTCGTTCTCGTGTTGCTGCGATCTACGCTTAGGAAAACACAAAATCATCAACTATGCATATTATCAAGCATATTGTATATTTTCACATGTGTACAGTCTCATGTATTTTATGTTTACTTGTATTTTTACATTTAATTATTTTGCTTCTAGTATAAATACCCTGTACCTCATTAACAGAGGAACTTTTTAGGAAAATTGCAATATCAGTTTTTTCCACGGGAAACTTCTAGGGTTTCTCTACTTATTATGGTATCAGATGTTCTTTGTCTTCCATGGCGCCGCCTCAACAGAATCTTCCCAATGATGCTACCAATACTCATAGTGCTCAGTTGTTTTGTGACATTCAGGCTGCTTTACACATCACTGCCAATCCAGTTTTTTACGAACGGACTAAACATATTGAGCTGGATTGCCATTTCATACATGACAAGATTCAAGCTGGAATAATCAAGACTTTTCACCTTGCTTCCCAACATCAACTTGCTGATGTCCTTAACAAAGCTCTTGGATGTCAGCAGTTTCAAGACTTAATCACCAAGATGGGAGTTCATTCCATTTACTCTCCATCTTGAAGGGAGGTATCAAGCATATTGTATATTTTCACACGTGTACATAGTCTCATGTATTTTATGTTTACTTGTATTTTTACATTTAATTATTTTGCGTCTAGTATAAATACTCTGTACCTCATTAACAGAGGGACTTTTTTGGCAAATTGCAATATCAGTTTTTTCCACAGGAAACTTCTAGGGTTTCTCTACTTGTTACATATTTAGGTAATAGGAAATCAGACAAATTACATACGCCCAAACCAAATTAAGTTTCCAAATCAACGAGAGTTTCGAGCAAATCCATAGAATCGAACCAAATGAAACACATTCCAGACTCCAGAGCCCCAAACCAAAGAAGATCAGTACAAAAGACGGCGCTGCAAAATTATGGAAAAAGCTCGTAATGAAAGAAAACGAAGATGAAGACGTACCGATCATGAAATAATCAATAAATAAAAAGATACGGAACTATGAGCGAGTTCGATGAACAGGCGTGTGGGCCAGTGGAGATTCCGTGAGCGTCTCCGAGACCTCCTGGTCTGCGACCAACTCAAGAAAGGATCAAAAAAATGAAAAATTCTAGGAGGGTAACGGAGAAGAAAGCAACCGTGTGTGCTCGCTCTGTTTGTGGTGCGGTTGTTTCAGTGAGAGCTTCCTTTCTACTTAATACTTATACATGGAGCAGCTGCGTACGGAGTGGGAAAGTATTAAATATTCGTTGCAAAGTATTAAATATTTATTCTGGCTTTGGGGAATGCCAATGAATGGTACTTATTAATCGTATGATTAAAAGTTGATAGGATAAACGTTGGTAATTTTTTTTTTTTTTTTTTTTGAAAGAAAATCATTTCTCACGTTTCATTAAATCAGATAAGAAATATATGGAGGAGCCTCCTCTATAATTATAATGAAATCAAAAATGGAAAAAGCATTTTTTACTAACAAGTGTGCTATGTTATTACCATTTCTCCTGACATGAAAAATTTCACACTTCGCAAAACAACTAGATAACACTCTAGCCTCACTCACGAACATGCTTGCACTGAGCTCATTAATGACCTGCAATGAGTCTCCTTCCATGATTACTTGTCCAAGGCCTAGATCAATGCCAAACTTAAAAGCCTGTAGTGCACCATAGGACTCAGCTACCAAGGGATCAGGATACATTTATTTATTAAGCCTTAAGGTAGAAACAATTTGTCCCTCACAGTCCCTAACACATATGCCAATGCCAATCAACCCTTTAGTCTTATCAATAGCCCTATCCCAGTTGATTTTAAACCAGTTGGAGGGAGGAGGAGACCAGACCTCTGCTGATGGGCATTCTGGTTTGATTCTGCAAACAGATCTCTGCTCATCCTCTCTAAACATTTCTAAAATATGGTTGGCCTCTCTGACCAAAGAATTAGAATGAGAAAATTCTTTGTTAAAAATAAAACATTTCTTTCTCCACCATATTCTTTTAGCTACAACCATAAATTCTTGTAAAACACCAAGATCCATAGAGACTATAATGGCTTCAACTAGTTGCAGCATTGAAGTTTGAGGCAGATAATATTTTTGGAGCTTTTTTTAACATTGACTCCAAACATCTCTTGCAGCCTCACACCCCCAAAGAACATGTACTACAGTTTCCTTTTCCAAATTGCAAATGAGGCATGAAGGATGTTCTACAATTTTCCTCTTGAATAAGCTGAACTGAGTGGGAAGAGCATCAAGACAAGCTATCCACAGAAAGACCTTTCACCTGGGGGCACATTTGAATGCCAGATCTGCTACCAAACCCTCTTAAATTGACCACTGGATGAGGACTGACCTTGATCTGCAACTTCCCTCTCCTTCACCATATGATAAGTACTTCTCATAGAAAAGCAACCATTATGAGTGCCCTTCCAAATTAATCTGTCCTTACTATTCAAAAAACTGATTGGGATTCGAAGGATAGCATCTGCCTCACCACTATCAAAAGTCTGCTGCACAAGATCTTTCTTCCAGGTTTTAGAGTTTGAGTCAATTAGTTCTGCTACTGTGGCCCTTCTATCCAATACTTTGACATCACTTAGAACCATGTTATGATGGGAAGAGCTTAGCCATTTATCTTGCCAAATGTGGATGCTTTCACCTGTCCCTACTCTCCAAACTGAACCTTCAAAGATGACTGATCTTGCTACAATGAAACTTCTCCAAATAAAAGAAGGGCTAGCACCCAACTTTGCTTATTGGAAGTCAGAATGCTGAAATATTTTGCTTTAAAAACCTTGGTTGCTAAAGAGTGTGGGTTTTGAATTAATCTCCAACATGGCTTAGCAAGCATAGCTTTGTTGAAACATTCAAGATCTCTAAAACTCATGCCACCTGCATCTTTAGCCTTTCCCAATCTGCTCCAAGAAACCCAGTGAAGTTTGTTCTCCTTTTGTTGTTGTCCCCACCAAAAGTTCTGAAGCACACTATTAATATCTTTCAAAAGAGAATTAGGAAGCTTAAAAACACTCATGGTATAAGTAGGAAGTGCTTGGACCACGACTTTGATAAAGATCTCTCTTCCTGCTTGAGATAAGAACTTCACTAAACGACTACTCAATCTCAACCGAACTTTGTCTAAAATTCCCTTGAAAGTCTTGTGTTTTGCTCTGCCTACAATTGAAGGCAATCCAAGATAGTTCTCATATGGCATAGATGACTTCATGCCAGCAATATCAAGAATATATGATTGAGTCACCCTCGGAGTGTTCTTGTTGAAAATAATAGAAGTTTTCTCAATGTTGAGTCATTGTCCAGAAGCATTTTCATACCTTTTAAGCAATCCAAAGAGCCTGCCCCATTCAATAGCATTTGCCTTACAGAAGATGAGACTATCATCTGCAAATAAAAGATGTGATACCCTCATCTGACCTCTGGCCACTGGCACCCCATGAACAAGTTGCATTGACCATTAGATTATGTTCAGGGTCCTCTCTCTTTGAGGTGAGGTTTTTTCTCTCTAGGCAGAGGAGAGTCTCTTTTGCTGGCTGTGAGAGTGTCATGGCGGAAGAGTTGACAAGGCAATGGGAGAGGTTCAAGCTTACAGAACAGGAGAGCAAAGAGATGGTTTTTCCATCTGATACCATGGAGAAGGCAATGCATCAAGGCAAATACTGCTTGCTAGGCATGATCATTGCAGAGAAAACCATTAATAAGGAAGCATTCAGAAACACTATGATCAAAGTCTGGAGGAGTGAGAGTTGGATTCAATTCACTGAAGTTGGGGAGAATAGTTTTTTGATTGAGTTCAACAAGGATGAGGATAGGCAAAAAGTGATCAAAGGAAGGCCTTAGTCCTTTGATAGATGGTTGCTTTGCCTACATGCTTTTGAAGGTAATATGCCAATCTCTGATATTCAGTTTACTCGGGAGGAATTTTGGCTCCAAGTGCACAACATGCCTCTCGGCACTATGACAGAAGAGATTGGCAAACATATTGGCAAAAATGTAGGAAAGGTGGTGAAAGTTCATTCAGATGAAAGAGGAATAGGATGGGGCAAGTTTCTGAGAATTAGAGTTGAAATGGATATTACTAAGGCCCTTATGAGGGGTATGTTCTTAACAGTTGATGGAATGAAAACTTGGGTGAAGTTTAAATATGAAAGACTCCCTACTTTCTGCTTAAAGTGTGGAGTTATCAAACATAGTGGCAAGTCTTGTCCATCTTCATCAACCGTGGCTTCACAGAACCAATATGGGGTTTGGTTAAGGGCTCCTGCAGCAAAAGAGGGTGATATAAACCAGAAAAGATATGGTTCTGATCCATTCCAGCAGTCGAGTGGTGTAGAACATGCATGGAGAAAAGGTTGGGAGGTCAGGGATGAAACCAATTTAGGGAAGGCAGAATCTCAGGAGGGAATTAAGGAGCCAGTCAATGCCAGTGAGTCAAATCAGGAAAGCTTTACGTTTATGGCAGGAGTGCAGACTCCTTTGGAAACTGTTCCAGATTTAGTGGAGCCCCATATGGCAACAAATATTCAGCCACATAAGGTAACCGTCACACTTACGGATTTGGAAGGAGACACAGGTCATCCAATTAATATGGAAGATTCTGTTTCTACAAGGAAAGTTCAGTTGAGGAGTCCACCTAGACCTAGTCTTCCCAAAGGAGACAACTTATCAAAGAATCATGAGGATAATTCGAATCTAATGGCCCAGATTACTTCTCTTGATCAATTCCTCACGGATCAGGCCGAGGTTTTGGCAGATTCAAAGAAGAGAACCTCTTGAAAAATGAGAGCTAGAGAGAAGTGCTATGTTGATCTGGTTAAAGACTCTAGAGGAAGGGAGGAAATTCCAAATTTCAACAGGAAGAGAGGTGGTCATTTTTCAGAGGGAGATGGAGGCATTCCACAGGCTAAGAGATCAAAATTTGAGGACATGGTTACCATGGAATTTTCACAAAATGAGATGGTAGTGGCTGGGTTTCAGCCCCACCAATCACAATGAGTTGTATTAGCTGGAACTGCCGAGGGCTTGGGAACCCTCGGATAGTTAATGATTTGCATCTTATGGTGCAATCTAATTCTCATCCTTTGTTTTCTTGATGGAGACAAAATGTAAGAGGCACAAGGTGGAATGTGTGAAAAGGAAAATTAAGTTTGATAACAGTTTTGTGATTGACTGCAAGGGTCTTAGTGGTAGATTAGCTTTTCTTTGGAACAATGATGTGGAGGCTGAAGTTCACTCTTACTCTCAAAACCATATTTCTCTCATGGTTAAGGGAGCAAGGGAAAGGGAGGACTGGCTTTTGACAAGTTTCTATGGATCACTTGTGACTACTAGGAGACAATCTAGTTGGAACTTACTTCAAGCTATTAACCCTATGAACTCTATGGGGTGGCTTTGTGTTGGGGATTTCAATGAGATCCTTTCCTTGGGTGATAAATGTGGTAGTCCAATCAGAGCTTTTAACCAGAACTTATTTATCTGTTAATCGTATAGATAATAAGATAATACGAGTGACAGGTAAGATAAGATGAGATAAGAATTGATAATTAAATAAAATATTATTAGAATATAATTTTTTAAATATAATTTTTATTTTAAAATTTGAAAAAATTGAATTATTTATTATATTTTATGTAAAAATTTAAAAAAAAATTGTAATAATTAGATAAGATGAAATGAAATGATTCACTTGAACTGCTCGTGATTCATACTTTTATTTTTTCTAAGCACGCACTTTGTTAAATCTAAAGGATAAAAATACATAAGAGGGTGGTGGAATTCCTCTACAAACATCCTGTTCTCAAACAAGAGAAAATAAAATATCAATAAATTGTTCCCACCCATTCTCTTTTGAACAATCCGTCAAGTGGACTTTGATACCACTGCCAAAGACGGTGACCAATTGGTTAATGACGTATTTTGTTGCTTTGAAATATATGATAAAGAGACCTGTTTCTTCCACCTCAAGATCTTGGGTTAGGAAAAGTGGAAACATAATTAGATATGTAGCATTAGGAGGTTTGTGCTAGTGATGGCCAAAATAGTTTATGCACGGCTGTGTCAGCACATGAGATACATGCGCCACAAGTATCGAGGCAAAGTGGTTTAGATCTGGTATTTTTTAAGGTGTTGAAACTCCTATCATGGCGCATGTCATCGAAATATGCTTGGAGTAGTGGTGCGTCGACTTCACGCATGGTTCAGACTACTCGTGTGACTCATGCGCTAGTCTTTTTACTACATTCTACCAAATACTTGGAGATCAACGATTGGGGATAACATCGTGGAGCATGTGTGGCTATATGTCATTGAAGAGCAATTTCTTTTTTTATCATAAAACATACTTATGTACTAATAAAAACAACACATTATAGATAGTTTTCATAGAAGCAATTTAATTTATGCAAGAGGGTGGTGGATCTTTGCCACTATGAAAATCTAATAGACATTGTGGAACTTCAATAAGGGGTATGCTTCCGAATGCATTATTGGAGGCTGCCCATTGTGCAATTCCATGTGCGCATTGATTCTGGGTTCGATGTATTTTGATGCCTCCCAGGATTCAAAGTTGTTTAGCATGAGTCTTGTGTCTCGGTTGATTCCTTCCGCTAGCTAGTCTTGGCTTTTTGTTGATTCATTCAATGTTGTTATTGTTCTTTGGGAGTCACCTTCAATTGTTGTCTTTGAGCTTTCTTTACCCCGATGTATGCTGCCATTGCTTCTCCTTGGTTCGGATTGCAGTTAGTTGAGTGAGCTGCTACAATGAAAGATACTTCTTGGTTGTGAGACATGCCTATCACCATTGATGTACTGTCACTTGATCTAACTGCTACATCAAAAGTTATGGAAGTTTGCTCTAGGTGGGGAGGGGTCCAATCAATATTTTGTTGCCAATCTTTCCATTCCCAAGCACTACAGTGGCCTCTAAAGGACTGGCTAACATTCACTATAAACTGATTTATGGTCATTTTTTTGGAGTTATGGACCACTTGATTTCGGTAGAACTAGAGATTGTCCATTGCCACCATAACAAAAAGTTGGAATTTCTGGGTGTCATTTTTATCCATTTGGAGATGGGTTCAAGATTTAGGATGCACATGATCCAGGTGTTGATGTCATGGTTGCCAATGGAGGAGAGATCAAGTTATCTCCACAAAACTCTAGAATAGGGGCAGTCAAGAAAAAGATAAGAGGCAGATTCTTCAGCTGAGTTACATATGGGGCAAACTGATTGGTCTTCTTGGAGTGATAAGCAGTTTTTTAGGAGATCATGGTTAGGAAGAATGTTATTGTAATTTTTCCATAGGAAGAGCTTTAGCCTATCTTAGATTTTCAGTTTCCAGATTTTCTTCTAGACTTGTGGATCATTTCTGCTTAATTGGTTTACCAGAGCAGCGTAAGCTGATTTGACAGAGAAGTTTCCCGACGAGTGATGCTTCCATATGGGCTTGTCACTAATT
This sequence comes from Juglans microcarpa x Juglans regia, assembly GCF_004785595.1. Lineage (NCBI taxonomy): Eukaryota > Viridiplantae > Streptophyta > Magnoliopsida > Fagales > Juglandaceae > Juglans > Juglans microcarpa x Juglans regia. The sequence goes on from NC_054596.1 coordinate 36,974,153, forward strand.
GTGTGGAAGTGAAGTTGGGCTAGGGGGATTTTCTCAATTTCATTGATTGTAATATAAGAGAATAAGACATTTAAGAGAACATAGTTCCATCTCCTTGGTTCCTCAAGAGTTAGTTCAACTACTCTCAGTTGAGGGTCTTGGACAATGTTTGGAGATGAAGGAGTTGGGAGTGGTGAAGAAAGGGTAGGGATCCAAGGATCAGTCCATGCCTTTGTATGGACACCATTGTCGATTTGAAAACATAGGCTGGATACTAAAAAGTCTCTTTGTTTGAGCAAATGCTTCCAGAAAGTAGAGTCCGAGGATTTCCCCTAAATAGACAGCCAAGAGTTTTGTTTCACATACTTATCCTTGATCAAGGTTTTCCAAAGAGCGGTGTCATTGTTCAGAAGGTTCCAGCCTAGTTTACAAAATAAGGCTTTATTAAAATCTGAGAAAATTCTAATTCCTAAATTCCCATGGATTTTGGTTTACAGATGGACTTCCAAGATTTTGGGATGAAATTATGGGTTTTTTCTGGGTTGAACCCCCACCAAAATTTCATTAGAGCTTGATCAATTCTTTTTGTGATTGACCTCGGGATAAGGATGCTTGCCATCCAGTAGGTTGGAATGGAAATGGCTACTGACTTGATTAGGATTGTTCTACCTGCTTGGGAAAGAAGTTTTAATTTCCAACCCGAGAGTTTTGCCTAGATTTTCTCCAACATCTCCTTATAATGGTCCTGCCCTTCCTTTCTAGAAATGGAGTTTTTGAGATCGAGGATTTCTTTTATGGATCTGGTGTTTGAGGCTAGAGAGTTTCTGCAAAACTGGATTGAAGATTTATTTTTGTTAATCTTTTGACCCAACCAAGATTGGTACATGTTCAGACATCTGAGGAGAGAATTGGCATTGTGGATGGTAGCTTTGCTAAAAAGAATTGGGGAGTCATTTGTTTGTATAAGGACAATTTGAGTATGGCTGAGATCCTCAATGCCTGGCCCAGTGATGAAGAAATTCTTAATGAGTTTAAAATAGTCTTATTTTACAATTTTCTAGTAGAATTTGTAGCAGAAGCCTGTAAAGCCATCAGGACCAGGGGCCTTTGAGGAAGGAGTTTGTTTTATAGTGGAAGTAATTTACTCATCGTTAGGGATTTGACAGAGGAAATTATTATCCTGTACTGAAATGTTGTGAGGGAACAATTCATCCAACTCGTTTGTCAAATTGGGGTCAGAAGTGTTGTAGATGTTTTGGAAATGATCAATGAACATTTTGTGAATGCTGTGAGTATCATGGACCCAGTGGTTTGATTGGTCCTTGAGGTTGTGTATGAGATTTCTCCTTCTTCTCATGGTGGAGGACATATGGAACAATTTGGTGTTCAGGTCTGTGGTGGTGAGCCACTGAAGCCAGGATTTTTGTTTCCAGAGAATTTCCTCACTTTTGAGCTGTTCATTGAAACAGGTAACCAGGCTATCCTCAAGAAACATGGAATCTTCAGAGGGATTGAGCTTTTGGACAACTATGAGTTGTTGGTTGAGCTATCTAATATGAGTTTGGACATGGCCAAAGTGGTGTCTATTCCAAATTTTTAATGTAGATTTGACTGCATTAAGCTTCTAAACTAGAACAAAATTCTGTGGGCCCTCAATGGATACATTTTAAGAATTTTTCACTACAGTCAAACAACTAGGGTCACTTGCCCAAATTTCTTGAAATTTTAAAAAATCTATTAGGGTTTTTTTTACCACTAGTGTCCAACAGCAAGGGGGCATGGTCCTAGGATTGGATTGGAAAATGAAAAATCCTAGCATCCGGGAAGAGGTTAGTCCAATGTGAATTTGTAACTCCTCTATCAAGTCTTTCTCTAATGTGATTTTTGCCATATCTTTTGTTAGACCAAGTATACTTTGGGCCTGAGAAACCTAAGTCAACCATACCATCTTGATTCATAAAGTGACTTAATCCATTAGGCTGAGAAGAAGAGGCAAAAGCTTCCCGCCAAATTTTTCAAATTGATTGAGGATAGCATTAAAGTCTCCTAGAGGGAAACTCGAGACAATACTATTAAGAAAATCCCAGAAGACAATTTTTTCCCTAGGCTGAGCTGGACAATATACAAAGAGCAACAACCAAGTTACATAAACAGGATCTGAGAACACCATAAAATCCATTACATTGCTAGAAATATATATAGGTTCCATGTTCAAGCCAGGACGCCACATACACAAAAGGCCTCCCTATTTTTTCAAGGGAGGTACATGCAGAAATAAAGAAAAACCTAATTTATTCACAACACCAATTGTTTTTTCATCATTCAAAATTGTTTCCTCTAGGAAAACGATATCAGGATGGTGAGACCTGATTTCTGCCCTCAAACAACACACTGTAGAGGGTCGGGCGATCCCTCTGCAGTTCAAACATAGTAGCTTCATGACTGATTTGGTGGCAGATTTGGCTCTGCCACCGTAGCCTTATCATAAAACACAGAGGAGATGTGGGTCTTAGGGTTACCGTCAGGAGCCGACTTAGAAGTAACCTGAGTGGCAGAAACTTGATAGGCTTTAAAGGTGACTAGGTTGGTGGGGCCAAATGCTAAACTTTCTTTTAAAACCCTGAGGGGCTTGTTGTAGGGTGTTGGGCCCTTGATCACTGAATGAAGGGCATTTGTGTCTTTTATTGCGAAGCTGAATGGGGGCTAATTTACGTTGATGTGCTCTGTGTGGATTTTGAAAAATTTCCTGTAGAGATTCTTGAGACAAGCATGACTTGAATGGAGAAAGGATTGGCTGCTTTAATCTACTTGATAGGTGTGAATGGAGGGGATTTGCATTGAAAGCATTGAATGGAGTTACCAATCACATAATGGGCCACTGTTCATCTTAAGTAGGATGTGTTGCTAGAAGTTCTGCACTGAGCCTCTGGTTTTCTGCACGAGCAATTGTAACAGGCCAATGACCCGTGCACTGAGTGCCTACAAAAATGTGGTTTGCAGTGCTTTGGTTTTCGACTATGGTGAAGCAGGGACTCATCTCTGTAAACATTTTTTCTTTCCCTTTGTTTGTTGGATTTTTAAGCGCGGGATTCTGATGGTGTTGCTGATCTGCTTTAGTCTCCTTGATGCGGGCTGGGGACAGAGTGGGTACCAGTGGGATGAGTGCCTGGTTTTCACTTTGATTGCCTCCATGTGGATCGTTTCTTCTGAAGACCATATTCTCGACTTTCATTGATGGTCCAAATTGCAAGAATTCGGGAAGAATTGCAAATGTGGGAAATGACTGAGCTAGATGGCCTAAGCAGCCACACGCATAGCAGAAGTCAGAGAGCCATTCATACTTTATCAGAATTTTTCTCAATTCTCTGTTCGGTATTGCTAGATCAAAACCTTCGAGTAGGGGCTTCTCTATGTTGATTTCCACATTGATCCTAAGGTACCTCCGCAGTGTAACACCAAATATGGATGCTTTATCCACCTTTATGAGGTTACCTAAAATCTTTCCAATTCTTTCGGCATTTTTGTTGATTAGCAGCTCCATAGGAAGGCCATGAATTTGAACCCAGTAGACTGAATGGTTTAGAGCCACCTCGTTGATGCTAAGTCCCGGTGGCCATTGCCTAAGAACCATATGATAACCCTTAAAGTTCCAAGGCCTGTTTGCTAAGACCCTTTCTCTATCTTGTTGGTTTGGGAATGTAAAGAGAAAAGTATTGACATCAATATCTTCAATTATAAGGCCCACGATGAAGCTCCAAACGACTTTTATTGTGGCATGAAAGGTATTCTTGTTTAATGGTTTGGAGGAGATCAGTTTACCTACTAGTGTGAGATTGGAGAAATGGTTGACAAGGGCTGCTTTGGGTTCCAATTGCATATCACTCCATGTCATCACTTGAGCTTGTCTTATGAGTGTTTCGATCTCAAGGTGCTAGGATGTCATTGCTAGTGAGCAGGGGATTTTTTGTGTTTTGTAGGGGGTGAAAGTGGGCTTGGAAATGGCTTAACGATGTTGTTTGTCAATAGTGTTGTATGGGGGGATGTTGGTGAGGGAGTTTTGAAGAGGGTATGGTTCGGAGTTAGGGGATTTTAGCAGGTGGTTTGTCCTTAAGGCGGGGAGATACTACATAGAGGGGAAAACCCAAACTAGAGGTAGAGAGAAACTCATCTTAGAGAGAGAGTTGGGCAAGCATTGAAGAGCAATTGATTGGTCCTCAACCGAGCTAAGAAGAAAGAAAAATAAAACATAGAAACTTATTAAGAAAAGCAGGAAGGAAGGGAGAGAGTAAAAGAGGGAGATTAGGTAGTTTGGTTGGTTCTCTTTGTTGATGGAAAAAAAAAAAAAAATTGATGGTTGTGTATGTCGTTGCAATTTTTTTTAGTTTCCTATTTACTATCTGTGAATAAAAACTTGTTTTGCCTTCCCCCGTCTTCTCATTTCTAATGGGCAGAATCAGCCCACTAGAACTTGGGTTCCTTCCACTAGCTCAAGTGTATGATGAGACCAAAGATCATGACTTTTAATTTTATATATTCTATTATGCTCATGTTTTTTATGAACGAGGACAATGAGGCAAGGGAAGTGGAAACTTCTACTAAAAACACCAAAACAGTTGATTGCAACATCTCTTTATTGGGTGTGATCTTTGATCATAATATTTCGATCCCTACTCGCTAGACGTAGGCTTGCATTCTATTTGGGTTGGGTTTTTTTCTTCTTTCTCTGTTCTATTAAGATTTTTTATTACAAAAGTCTCCCGTCTATTTAATTTCAAAGAGTAGAAGGGCCTTGCACCCATTTTCTATATTGACTATCAATTTAAGTTCGAACCTAATCAAAGCTTTAACATTTGAGTTTATCTACAATTTCCATTATAATGATCTTTATAGGAATACAAATCTTAAAATTATTTAAGCATACAAACATGTACTACACTGCACTATTAGATGTCCTTTTGAATTGATGATAAACATACAAATACACAACATAACAGAGGTTGCAACTTGTGTAAATATAATTTCTATATACAGATACACAACATAATAGAGGCTACAAATAAAATGCAATGACATGATTTCTATATATAAGCACCTTGTGTAGATACTGAACCGCCAAGCAAAGATGGTGACTCAAACATTTTGCTCTCATTACAAAATGGAAATCAAAATATAGACAAAGTAAAAGTCACAATGTCTCCTAATATAACCTTCAATCTACCAGCAAATCATGTTTCCTTCCATGTGTAGAAGTAAAATCCAAATTTCTACAAAACATGAAGCCTCTTAAAATCAGTGATAAGGAAAAGCAAAAAGGAAAGTGCTCTTTCTATCTTAAGAAATCAAATTTCTGCGAAACATGAGGCCTCTTAAAAGTAGTTATAAGGAAAAGCAAAAAGGAAAGTGCTCTTTTGATCAAAAGAAATCTAGAGTGGACTACAACATCATTATGTAAGATCAAAACAACAATCTTAAGAGAAATGGCAACTAGAACAATCACCTAAATGCCAATAGCTTGAAGCCTTGAGTCATTCCTCATCAACGTAACTAAAACTTGATTTTGGATCAAATTCTAAAAATAGAAAACACATGATGATTATTAAATGATAAAAATAATAAACATTATTAAAAAGTTAGTAAATATGCAAATAAGAAATAAGTTGATTACCAGATTCCACCTTTCAACATTATCTTAGAATGCATAAAAATTAATGAAAATTAGATCTATCAACCAATTTTGCGTACAAATGAGTAACTCAACTTTTTTTGGAGATGATGAACTAAGAAATGGGTCAAGCACACAATCTCCTACACTGAAGTCTGACTCAAAAGAAATAGTGGAAACGAAAATGACCATCACATCCCGTGCGACTCTCAACAGAATAGGATAATTTACTTCATTGATTTTCCACTTATCTAAAATATTAGAATTTGGAGCTCATGCCTCACAACTATGTGACAATATTGATCAAGCTCTGATTTACTCATCAAATTAGATTTAGTAATTTCTTACTCATACTTAATCCAAAAACTCTGCTAAGAATCAAAATCAATCGTACTAGGATCAACTGAGAAAAGAGGCTATTAACATGGAACAACTCCACTTGAACTTCCATATATATCACCATACTCTCCGCACATGTCAATCATCAACTGTTTCACTTTTGCAATCATTTCTTCTACTAAATTTGAACTATATATTTTTTTAATTAAAAATGAAAAAGTTTAAATTTGTGTCTTGGATTAAAAACAACAGCAATGAATATCACCAAATTAATCTTTTCAGACGATCCCTAACATTTATCATACTTTCTCTTCATATTCACTGCCATACTTTTCAATTATGGATCATCATTTTGACTCATTTTTTATAATTGTGTTGGATGCTACAAAACTTATGGGAATAAGTATTTGATGTAATATAAAAAAAGTCAAAAAGTCCCCTAGTAGCATCAGAAGAAATCTTCAAAAACTTTACAAATACTCTAATTCTAATTCTCTCCCAATAACTAGAGTCTAGAGGGGTCAAGTTAACATTCTGACAATAACGAAGAAAACAATCATCATACTTTTCCAATTCCAAAAAATGACTTTGCAAATGTTTCTGCTACTTCTAACATGAGATAAGTCGACTTCCATCTAGTGGAAACATCAAGGCATACTAATCTTGAACAACCGATTTTTCTCATTCTTTATACATTTTTTGAAATTTTCCATTCTTGCTAGAGAGGATCTAACATACTTGAACGCATTACGCACCCTTGTGATTGAATCATGACAACCTTTCAACCTATCATTCACAATGAGGTTCATAATACGATCGTAAACATGATGTGAATATACTTCTCACCCAACAAATGATCTCCCACAAACCTTTTTAAATAATTGATGGTAACATCGTTTGAGGAAGTGTTGTAAACTGTAATAGTAAAGATCTTGTCAATACCTTGTAGGCATGAATCTATATGCTTTCCAATAGTGTCTTCTTCATGATTTAGAATCAAACAAAAGCTTATAATTCTTTGTGTGATTTCTATTCACATTTGATCAAGTGTGCAGTAAGACACATATAGTTTAAGTTCTGAATAGATGTCCAAGTGTCAGTTGTTAAACTAACCCGTCCAACTGCCTGAAATATTTTCCTCAACTCCCTTCTCTATTTTAAATAGTTTAATATAGTTTTTTTTACTTTTAGTGGTTCAAGTAATTTACATGCCTTCTTAAATCCTTGGGCTTCCACTACTCTAAAACGGAACCTCATTACAAATTATCATCTTTGTAATCGTCATTCATACATTTTCTAAATCGAACTTATGTGTAGTTGCCATGCTACTCATATCGTTATCTCCCTCATGGCTCATAGCTTGTTGATCTGTGGGTCTGATTCTACTACGGTGTTGATTACAAATACTAGCATGTTGTAACATACTTGATGGATAATGTTTTTTGGGGTGACAAGTATAAGTGTTATGGAAGTAATTACATCCACTTTTAGGTCACTTAACAAACATTAATCTATTTTTGTGAAATATTCTTATACCGTTGAGGGGTCCTTACTTGCCCTTATTTAGGGAAGAATGAGACAGATGTTACTATCACTAGACAAGTTAATGTTTAAAATCATACGTGATCGGCTTTCCAAATGAGTAGCAGCCTAATCATCTCTTAAATTTGTTGGAGTGCTACTTTTAAAATAATCTATATATGAACTTACATGTAATAGATGAGAATATAAATTAAAATCTTATTTTAAGCAAAATAAAAAATAGATGCTGATCATATATTTTTGCTCCGAAGTGCACTACTATGCATCATATTTATAAATCCAAACACAAATACGTCATTTCTTTAGTTAAGTTTTAAGTTATCTAGAAGTATTCCATAAAAAAAAAAAAAGTTATCTAGAAGTATAACTTCTAAATGTGAGGGAGTATACATTCGTGTGAAGAGCACGCAAGGAACATTTAGATGCACCTTAGATTTGAATAATGGCATTACTAATAGTAATAAAGTGAAAGAACGAACAACAACCAATGATAGTATTTAGAAAAATTATAGTTGCAGTCGTGAGTATGCAAGCGTCGCGCAATCACTTTGAAAAAAATAAATAAGTACGAGACCCACATGAAAACAAATTAATTTTTTAATAGTGAATCTCACTCTTTTTCAAAGCGACTACATGGTGCTTGCACACTCCACGACTATATGTAATATTACTCTAGTATTTATACTTTATGGATTGAACTTGTATATTTTTTTATAGTTAACACTGCAATGAGTATGAGAGGCACAACAATAATATCGGAAATTATTTATTGAATTACATAAGACACACCTCTTAAATTTAATATATGCAATTAGAATGTGAAAAAATAATAGAGTAGATCAACCACCCTACAAGGTATATCCGAAGCTATCCCAAGCAATCCAAAGATAGCATTCCATAAGACACTAGTCACCTCACAATGCAATAAAAGACAATCAATTACTAGAAGAGAAATATCTGCTAAGCCAGTGCATAAGGAGGATGGGGGCATTTCCTGCAGACATCCGACCATTGGGGTTCCTATAATGGTTAGATATCTTTGATGTCATCAAGGATTTGAGGCCATTATGATTCATAGCCACCAAACAAGATTTAGAAGTAAGCTGAACCCAACCCAGTTAATCCATGCACCAAACACCACATTAATGTCATTAAGCTACCAATTTTAGTATAATCATATAAGAAAGGGCAAGCAGGGGGATTATATCCAACATAAATATTGATTTATAATAGATTAAAATAGCAACAAAAACAACAGAAAAATACTTTTGTTTTTAGAAACAAAGAAAATATAAGGTCGAGACAAAGATCCAAACTCCCTCTAGCCAGATTGTAAAACTATGTACCTTGATCTGCAAGAGAATAGCCTAGAATTGAACCTCAAACCAATAGAGTGAACTAAAACCATACAAATTGAATAAAATAAAATGGAAAAAGGGCATATAGTACCAAACTCGAATAAATATCGGAATCAGTTTTGTGAAACATGTTGTGTTATGTAGAAGCCTGATTTTTATGCAGGAGCCATGAAGGACAAACGTAAGGTAGATTGGGTTGTCTCTGTGTGTTGTTAGAACTTGAAAAAAATCACACTAATAATAATGGTTCTAATATTTTAACAAAGGTTGTAATAAGGAAGAAACTTGAGACTTGTTACTCAATTGCTGGGACAGAGAGTCCTCCCATATAATCGGGAGGGGAAGATTTGTTGTGTTGAGTTTTCCCTCCTATGTGGAGGATGGCCCATGTGGGACTATTAAGTCCACATGGAGAGAGGGTTTAGGCCATATTAATTAAGTTTTAAACCTAATTGATGTGGTCATTAGAAGTAGAACTGAAAACGTGAGAGAGGAGAAGAGAAAAAGACAAATTCCAAAATAGAGGAGCTCGTCCAGCTTCAATTATACGCTTTGATCAGAGTCTTATGTGGTCCAATTGAGCTGAATTTTGGTAGGCACGTCCACTCGGCAAGACTCTACAATCGAAACGGTGGAGATCGAATTTGGAGCAATATTTCTGGTGTCAAGGGACGTGAACAATAATGCATTTTGGTAAGATCTCTCCTAATCATACTCTTTGGTTGCCAAGAAATTATTTCTTGATATTATTATTGATTGTATGCCTCTAGTTCTATCTAGAGAGAACAATTGTATATCCATTATTTGTTGATAGTGGACATTTGGGTGGACTACGGTCTCATGGTTTTTCCTCCAATATCAGGGAAGTTTTTCATGTAAAAATTATTTGTCTTTGTGTGTGTGATTTTGGCTTATATTGTGCTCTATTGAATTGCTTCCTAACAGGCTCACACAAATTAGGAGAAAATTATTTCCTCTATTTAGTAATTCATTTGATTATTCCGAATCAATAACTGATTTCTCCCAACAAAATGGTATTAGAGCGGGGTCATAACCGTTGAATATTTTGTGTTAAATAACCCACAAGTCCTAGGATCGAAACCTAGCTGTGATACCAGTGTTGGGTGGTCATGAGCCTTCTCAACTCTAAAAGCTAGCTCTATGGTTGAGGCTTTCCCATAGATTTATAAACTGACTACAAGCCCATTCCACGATTAATGTGGAACAATCCCAACAATCTATCATTCACATATTGGGCCATGGATGGGAACAACGACAACCCATTTCTCCCGCGGACTGTTAGATCGAGATTGTTGGTAAATCTTGACTCTGATATCAATGTTGGGTGCTCATGGGCTTGTCTCAACCTCAAAAGCTAATTTAAGGAGTAAGGTTTTCCCTCACACTTATAAACTAACCACCAACCCCTTACACAACTGATATGGGATAACCTCAACAAAACAAACCAAATGGGTGAAGGACTTGCAACCAAAACAATCCTAACCCATATTGATCCATCATGGAAGTGCCTCAATACAGCTATGCCACCTATTAAGATTGAAGAACTTGTATATGCAATGTATAACCTTTATATTCAATTGAATATACTTCAACCGGGCGTGGAAAGATATGATAACTCAAAAAGGCCCCCTCTCTACAGTTCTATTATACACATTAAATACACACCAAATATTCCCTTTCCTCATGTCATCCTTGACACCACAATATTCTTGGTGCCTCTTGATAGATTTTTTTTGTCGCCTAACTTTAGTATTTTTTGCTATTCAAACAGCACTCCCACAACTGTTCCATAGTTTTTTTTTTTGTTTTTTTTTTACAATTGACAACTGACAAGTTGCATTCTCACATCATAGAAGTTCACTCTTTGGCCTGTTTTCCATAACATCTTTGCTACGTACAATCGGCGGTGAGAAACCGCCGGGTAACCTACTGACATCCACGTCAACCGATCAATTAATTAAAAAAAAGCAAACAGACTAAAAATAAGAAGAATAAAGGAGAAAAAGCTTATATGCCATGAATTTCTGCTTTAAATCATTATCCATCGGCCACAAAAACTTTTGGTTCAAAATAGGAGAAAAAGCATTTATATCATGATTGGAGGAGGAGGATGAGGATCTGGTGTGTTGTAAGTCTCGATAGCATTTAGAGCAAAGGTTCATTAGTCGGTGGCCCTCAGAAGTCAAAGCCTAGCATCTGTGCTCTTCGGCCATTTCTCTTTTTCGTGCTTCGCTCTTTCGAGCTCTATTTGTATCTAAAAACCAAAAAGACACGACTTTAATGATCGAATCAGATCCTTGAAAATAAAAATTATAAACGGATCTAAAAAATTAAAAACATCAGCGCTTTAAGTGAAGAAAACATGAAAACTTATACAATTGAGGAAGCCCTTTGGAAGCTGAGAGCCATAGATAGAAGGAAGGAAGCAATGACGAAAAGGAAGGAAGAGAGAGGTCTGTAGTCGTCGTCGTGGGTAGGAGAAAAAGCACAGGCTGGGTTTACAAAGAGAAAAAGCACAAGCACAAGGTTACTGACGTGCCTGTGGGGAAGATAAATGAATGAAAGTCTGGAGAAATGAATTCGTTTTGGGCAAAAAAAAAAAAAAGTGCGGTTTTGTTTTCAGTTCTGCCACATGGGAAGCAGTTCCTCCGCGGTTTCCCTAGCCGGTTGCGAATATCTTTTTTCTTTCCATAGAGAGCAGCGCAAGAACACTGAATTATTTTTTGCCTTCCATATTTTGGTTCAAATGGAAATCATTGCCTTCAAACCCGATATCAAGTAGTTCTAAAATTATATTTTGCATATGGGTGTAGGCATTTTCCTAAACCAAAATATGGTATTGATCATAGTTAGCTAAGATTATTGTAGTGAATATTTTGTTACGTTTGGGTAGTGAGGTATTATGAGGTATTCTGTGAATAGTAGTAAAAAAATAATAAATAAGTAATAATAGAATATTGAATAATAGTAAAAAATAAGTGAAAAGTAATAGTAATGTAGTATTATCATAATACTGAGAATGCCTCATTACCCAGGACCCAACTTCCATGACAGAATTTCGATAACGCTAATAGTTCTAGAATTTAGAAGTTGGACATATAGATTACTACGGAACTTATTACAATTAGAAATATTATAAATATAGACACATAAAATAAAATTTAGGTAAGATTTAGATAGTGAGTTGAGATCAAATGAGTTGAAATGAAAGTTGAATAAAATATTATTATAATATTATTTTTTAAAATTCTTATTGTTTTGAGATTTAAAAATGTTAAATTGTTTATTATATTTTATGTGAAAATTTGTAATAATTATATGAGATGAGTTGATATGAGTTGGAAACATTTTTTTATCCCAACCGAGTTAATCTATTCAAAGACATTGTCTACTCAATAAAAATGTTTTAATGGAAGTTAACGTGATTAAATTCTTCCATATTGAAATTAGTTAAAAATATGATAAATATAGATATTAAAACTCTAAGATTACATATACTAGTGGACCATGTCATATATTGATCCATTTATTTTAGAAAAATGATATTTATAGTCTTGAAGTGTACAAATTTTACATATTTATTTTGAAAAAAAAATGAATAAATCTAAAGCTCAAATAAAGTAATTATTTTTTAAAAATAATCCTCATTTATATCAAATAAAATACACAAAAACTACACGCCCTATACTATAAAGCATTACCCTTTATTTTTACCTCATGATTAAAAAACATTAGAAATCTGAGAAATCTTAAAGAATAATGTTATTATTTCGCTTCATTTTATCCTCTTATTTTATCCGCTCATGCATTTAACTTTTTTTATATTTTTTTTTATTTATTAATTAAGGAAGTGATTTTTTAGTGTATTAATTTTTTTTTTATAGTTTTTTAAAAATGTTTAAAAATATTAAAAAAATATAAATTACAAAATTAAAAAAGAAAATTTTGGCTGGGGCACGCTAGCGGTCGCTGGGCCGCAGGCAGCACTCAATCCTAAATAGGGTTACATCTGCCTTGTCATAGAAATCTCGGCAGTCAGACACGCCCTCATCACCACCATCTGCACACACACACACAGAGAATGTCCTCGAGAGACAAGGACCAAACGACAACGCACCACCAACCTTTCATCAGCAGCCTCGTCGTCCGGCCCTCCGTCAGCGAAGGCGCCGGAGACGGTGGCCCCGAGGGTGGCGCCGGAGGTCGTGTCAGCGATTACGAGCCAGGAGAAGTTCGTCGTGAGCTTCCTCCGTACTCTCGCTTTGATCGATATTCCGATGAGCCTGGTTCGTCTCTCGCTCTCTCTCCATCTTCTCGTTTGTGTGGGTGTATTTTCTAATGTTCAGATTGAGTTTGGAATGTTTAGGATTATGCTCTTCTCTTTTAAGAATCGAGATTCAGGTTTCAACTAGAGGAATTGACGTGTTTCCAAACCCTAGATTGTGTAGTATGATTACTTCTGGTTTTTGTTAAATCAAATGTATTGTTCTTTTGTTTCTGATTTTGGCCGGTTTCCGAATAATTATGACTGATTTAGTATTTTGTTTTTTGCTTATTTTTCGTTTTTTTAATCATTGGTTTTAAATTTGATTTTTTTAGTTTAATTTGTTTTTATTCGCACCTTAAATGTGATTGGTAATGTGTTTACCTCAATGAAGAAGCAGCTTTCGTCATGCGTACTGTTGAGCATGAAGTTAGAGAATTGATTGATGCAAAAGGAAGTTAGTCCCATTGATTTTGCTCGAGGAAATTGGTGATTTTAAGAGGAATAGTATTTTTATATTCTTGATTAAATGATATGGAGAGAGGTTTTTATTATGTATTTAAATTTTGTGGTGATATTTAATCTTTGTTAACCATGTGGAAATCTAGCTTGTGTTACAGGCTGAGTAGCTTTATTGCAGGCTTTAGCATCTCTAAGTATTATCTTGGACTTTGAATTAGTCTGGTGTGGTATCTTTTAATGAGCAAATCATAACCGTGAATGGGGATACTGAAATGAACATTTACTCTAGTCACAAAAGAAGGTGAAAGTTTGAGATGGCTGCTTATTGTGGCTTTGTTTTATTTTCACTGATGCCATTCTTTTGACGATGCCATTCTGAATGATGAATTTGTGTTGTTAAACGCAATGGAGCAATTAGTTCTTTGGAATGTCCATATAGGCCTTTGTAAATGAATGGCATAGTTTGGAGGACAAATCCCGCCAAAAGGACTCAGTTATAAATTTAGTTTCCTCTGAAATTGTATGAAAGCCTATGCAAATTCAGGGTCACATTGAGGAACAATTGATCTTCATATTCATTTTGGTATTTGTGATTCTCTCTCATGTTTGCATCTAATCAAATTTTAGTCATGGACTTAAGAGTTACAAATGTTTTATGTTTTATTATGTATTTTTCTTTGGCAATATAAGAATATTATCTTTACCAGTAGGCTCGGCTGTTGAAATTATATTGCCGGATGATTCTATCTAGTAATACTCAATGGTGTTTTTAAAGCCTGTTGACTATTCCTTACATTGCATGCTGACCATGTGGATCGAGTATCACTTATGGAGTATCAAACTGCGAATAAATTTTGCTATTATGTTTACAGCTCTGAATGTTGCCTTCAAGCACCTTAAGGGAGCCATGTTGGTGTGAGTGTGGTCTTGGATCATGGTATGGGGAAAATGTGTTTTGTATTAGAACTAAATATGTTTATGGTACTGGCCATCTGTGGATACTGTTCATCGTGTTTGAATTTATGGAGTGCAGAACCACTGAGAATAAGGGCCTGGGTCTCATTTGTTGCAAGTCATGGTCATGGGTATTTGATTGGGTATTTCTGGGAATGAAGTGGATGGGTTGGGTTCAAATAAATAATATCCAACTGGGACTACCAGTCATTTTTATTATTAATTTGAAAAGATCCAAGGGGTTCATATGCCTTGATAAAGCGTCTGAAAACCACACTCTCATTAGCTTTACTGTGATGATATTTCCAATTCATTATCAATCAAAAGAACAAGAAAGAGAAGTTCATGTATACTCCTTGTGTACTTGGGCTTTTCCTATTTCTATGAATAAAACTTCTTGATTACCGATCAAAACAAGTATACAAGACAGAGAAGTAGAAAGACTTTCAAGTGCAAGAAGTTCAGTCTGGTAAAATGGTACCGAATCTACTTTCTGGAAGCTGGCATTGTTTTTGGAAGAAGATGTTTACTTGAGCATTATAATTTTTGGTTTGCATGGGTTTCCTTAATACATGGAAATGTATGGTTCTGTACGCCCTCTTTACTGATAGATTCTAGCAGCTCCTTTGTGGATATATGGACTTGGATTAACCTTCTGAGGAATGATGGTTTAGATGGGGGTTTTATTTTTATTTCTTTCCCTTGGTTGGTGAAAATAGGCTAGTCAGACTGTTTTAATAGTAACCAATATGAGATTGTACTTTTCAGAGTTGTTATGGTGGATGATATATGCATGGAGGTTTGGGAACTTCTCTGTCCATGTTACTTTCTATCTTCTACCGAGCTTCTAGTAGGTCTTGGTTATAATCATATTTCTGACTAGTGGTGAGTTGATACAGAAAATGGCTCCAGGTCTTTAAAAACTTGGGTTATTTTTTTCTTAAATGTCTCATTCCTTTCTATTGTTTTGAACTTATAGGAAGCATAGTAAATGGCAGACATAACATGAATTTACTCTTCTGGAATATGACATGCCTTTACTGTGTCACCACACTTTCTCATTCTGATGAACTGTTTCTATGGTTGGTGGAAAACTTTGACATTGATGTTTCTGTTAAGTCAAATTTGGGGGTGTTTAACAAGATGCTGGATTGGTTATTGAAAAGAATCAGACCAAGTTGGTGGTCGGTAAAGTATTGAGTTATTTGGATGCTTGCTTTTTGGTGGGTATTTGTTGTTGCTTTCCTCTGTGGGTTCACTCTATTGGTCTTGCTGCTCCTTTTAGCTGCTGTGTTTCAACTGTGAGGTTTTGGATCAAGGGTTTATTGGAGATGTTTATGTATCTGCTGGATTAGTATTAGGCACATATACATCTTCTCTATCTGCTGGCTGCAGAGCTGGATGAAGTTCGCTTTCTTATCACTACTATGGCTCTATGTTAAGTTATGTTTTCACCAGATCGATGATGTTTAGCATTAATATTCAGATGTTTAGGTTCAAAAATATATATTATGTAATAGTACATGGGGTGATGGACGTGGCTTTTGTAGATAGTTTCTGGACTTGTTTTCTTTTCGAAGACTATGAGCAGTTACAATAGGTGGTGAGTACAAGGAACCACTGTTTGATTTGTCATTCTTTTGTTATATTCACCGGTGATTTGGACCATTTGTTTGGGAAGTAACAAAGGCAGATGTCATTTGAGTTCTTTGCCTTTCACATAAATTTTTGCTTTCTGCTACCTGTGTCAAGGAAGATACCTTCAATGATGGAAACTGTCCTTGCAAACTTTGTTCGAATAAGTCATTTATTAGTTTCATGGTCACAGTTCTTCAGGTTCATGAGTGTACCATAATTTCACATTTTCCCCTTTTCTGATCAGGGGTGGCTTATCTCTAGACTTCACTGGCTTTCTTTTTCCAGGATATAGAATTCATGCAGGTTCTGGTTCTCCTGTACGCCACAGAGCTGCAGATCATCATTACAGTCCTAATTTTAATCATTCTAGTGGTCTGCCACGCAGCCATGAATTTGGCAGTGGGAGGGGTCCTAGTAGATATCGAGACTATTCACCCCCTTACGGTCGAGGAAGGGGTGGTGGCAAGCCGTTTGGTAGAGCTTTTGACAGGCCTGGGTTTGGTCCTGGGCTGTTCAGAGGTGAAGGCATGAGTAGAAATAATCCAAATGTGCGTCCAAGAGAAGGAGATTGGATTTGCCCAGATCCTTTGTAAGTCCATATCTTCAATTTTAAGACTTAAATTGACTTGTAAAAAAAAATATAAACATTTCAAGTTGCGATTTTCTTTTTTTTTTGTTTTTCCTTTGACTATCATGTTTTATATTCGGTGGCAGTTTTTCAGTTCACTATGTCTACTGGCTTTTGCGCCCCCCCCCCTCTCTCTCTCTCTCTCTCTCTCTCTCTCTCTCCTGCCTGTTCTGCTGCTAATTCTGCAGCAGGCATTAGGTGCAAACAGTTTTTGGTTTCAGCAAGCTTCGTCTACTGTTCTTTCTGTTGGATCTATCGCATGGAGAATCCAAGTGTACCTTTTTTGTCTGACTTATTTCTTGATTATGCCTTAGGTGTGGGAACCTGAATTTTGCAAGGCGGGAGTACTGTAATAGCTGCAAGAAATTTCGCTACGGGCCTGGGAGTAGTCCTCGGAGAGGCTATCCCAGCCCACCTCCTCAACACGGTCCCCCAAGACGCTTCCCTGGCCCACCTCCCTTGGAACGTTCTCCTGGAAGGACCATGAATGGCTATAGGTCCCCGCCTCGTGGTTGGGCTAGGGATGGCCCCAGGGAGTTTGGGGCTGGTGGTCTGCCACCTCCCAGGCATGAAGGTAGGTTTTCTGGTCACTACATGGGGAGAGATCAGCTCGACTATCCAGAAGATGACTACCGGGGGAGGCACAAGTTTGATAGGCCAATCCCAATGGACTGGGGGCACAGGGACCGTGGCAGGGATGTCTTCTTCAATGAAAGGAAAGGATTCGAGAGGAGGCCACCCTCTCCACCTCCACCACCAGCACCATTTCCCCTGCATCGTGAACGCTGGGCTCGTGATGTTAGAGAGAGGAGCCGCTCTCCGATGAGGGGCGGCCTGCCACCAAAAGACTATCGCCGGGATATGCACATGGAGTGGGGACAAGATGATCGGCGTGCTCTGGGGCGAGATGGAATTGGAGATGCTTATTAAACAGAACCGGGGGGGTGGGGGACGAGTAAAATTTGCAGGTGTAATTTTGGTTTAAGTAGGTGTTTGTTTTTGTTTTTGTTTTTGTTTTTGTTTAGAGAGGAAGAATATTCACAGCACAGGACTAATTGTTTCCGACCATGGTAAAATGGTATTACTTTAAATAGAATATTTTTTGTTAATAACTTTAAATAGGTAAAAAAACAAACTCATTTTTTTTTTCAATTATCAGTTTATTAGTCTTGTTGACACAAATATCAGTATTGGTGTTTGAATTTTACTTTTCTTTCATCTGCTTTGGTTTTTTTCTCTTTTCCGTGTCTTGGTTTGCTTCTTTTCTCGTTGGTAGGTGATGCCCGAGCTTCGAGATCCCTCGGTGGAGATTACGTTCCTTTCTTGTCATGGACCACGAACTTGCCAGGATGTTTATCTCGCAGTTTGCACACTGGCTACGCGTGTAGAAGCCAGTACTATTTTTCCAAAGCATATGATGTATGTTGAATTTAGATCACGAGAGAGAGAGAGAGAGAGAGTACATGAAGTGGACCATAGAATAAATGTTCTTCATTAGATGTAATGACATTCGCTTCATATGTTTATCGCACTCTAGACTATCCTGGAGTTCTTATCCGAACTCTAGAGAATCTTAATTCATGTGGGTTTAATTCATTCCAAATTGAAACTTTAAAAAGAGAGAATAAAAAATAATATTTGGTTTAATTTTTCAAACGTGTTTATCAAGGTATTTTCATGATAAGTTTTTTGTATTTTTGCAAAATCAAAATAATAAATTACATACATACATTAAAGATTAATGAAATATTCAAAATTAAAAAAAAATAGAAAATCTTAAAATGCGGATATGGCCCAAAATTCGCCCACTCTAGCCTAATATTAAGGCTTGTTTGGATAGTGAGATGAGATGATTTTAGATGAGTTTATTAAAATATTGTTAGAATATTATTTTCTAATATTATTATTGATTTGAAAAAATTGAATTGTTTATTATATTTTGTATAGAAATTTGGAAAAGTTGTAATGATGAGATGAGATGGGTTAAGAGTGTTTCTGTATCCAAATGAAGCCTATTTCATAAAACCTAAATAACTAAGAATCAAATATCCAAGAATCACAACTTATTTCACAAAAGTCAATCGCCAAGAACACAAATAATGGAATCAATTTTGCAAAACTCAGCAAATCAAACGCAAAACAACAAGATCATCTGTGAAGACAAAACATGAAGAATCTCTTGTACTTTTCTCAACAAAGACGAACCATGAAGATAAAGAAGATGATGAAGTGGAAAAGATGACAAGGAAGAAGAAATAGCAAGTAAGGAGATTCGGGGAGATCAGAGACAAAAAAAGAGGGAGATGAGAGACAAATAGAAAGGGATATGAGACGAAGAAAGTAAGAGTGAAAGTATGATTTCAAAAGTCTATGGAATCTAATGACATCAATTTGAATCTGTTATGGGTCTGACTTTTGTGTATGATTGTAATGGCATGAATAAAATGGAATTTGAACTTAATGTAATAAATAAGATGGAATGAACGGAAGATATTTGTGAAATTGAAAATGAGAATTGGAGAATGTATTGATATTAGGGTTGATTCGAGGCAATTCCTTAACCTCCAGAGTGTTCCAACACAAGTAAATTTCCAAATATCCCTTCTGAATTCCCCCCATTTCCCTCGTATCTCCTGCAGCGATGACTAACATAACCTCTGGCTAAACAACACATGTAAGTAAATAATCGACTACAAGGAAATAAAACGACTACATGGAAATAAAACTATTACAGGAATCCAAATGCCATTATTCTAAGAAATGGAACACTGCGCTCTACTGGCTGATCATCCCTCAAAATGGTGAGCTTCAAGGCGGCTACTAAACCACTCTTACCTCCCTAAAACGATGTCTCACACTTCCTTAAACGTTGCGTCTTTAGTTCCTCTTCACTTTAGCCTTATTCCCCCATCTCGACAAAAACACGTTGTCTTCTTCCTCTTCACTTTGACTGAGCCCTCCTCGTCTCACCTCTTGCTTCGCTTCCATGGATGACCATAACACTCTCTCCCCTTTAAAGAACCTTGCCCACAAGGTGAGGGTAAAGTTATTGCATCTTCCATAAGAGGTCTCAACTGTTGTCTTAGTGCGAGGCCCCGACCTACTTAATCAACACTTCTGTAATGGCACGATGTCAATTCCATTTGAGTCGTAGCTCCAAAATTGCTTTGGGCTCGGGTTGGATCTCACCATGGACATTCACGGGTGGTAGTGAGGGAATGCATTGGATCCGAGTTCCAAGTTTCCTTTTGAGGTAGGATACATGGAAGACGGGGTGTATTCGATGTGGTTAGTAAGTCAAGGCGGTACGCCACTTTCCCCAACTGTTGGACCACCTGGAAAGGCCCATAGAACCGAGGGGACAACTTTAAGTTGTGTCAAGCAGCTAGGGATTTTTGCCTATAGGGCTACAATCGGAGGTAAACTCAATCCCTCTCTTTGAATTCCCTTTCAGTTCATCTTTGATCTGCATAAAATTTCATTCTTTTCTGTGCAAATTCCAAATTTTCCTTAAAGGAGATATCTTGGTCAAAGTGTGGTATGAACTATTATACCACCACTCGGCCATTGGCAATTGAACCCATCCCTTAGGTTTAGACCCTGCATAAGTCCTCAAATATCCCTCCAGACACTTTTTTAAGGCCTCGATTTGTACTTCTGTTTCTAATTGGTCTAAACCTGCATAAATTTCCTTTTGAGGCAAGACACATGGAAGACGAGGTGGATCTGAGATGTGGTTGGTAAGTCAAGGTGGTAGGCCACCTTCCCCAACTGTTGGACCACCTGGAAGGGCCCATAGAACCATGGGGACAACTTTAAGTTGTGTCAAGTAGCTAGGGATTTTTGCCTGTAGGGCTGCAATCGAAGGTAAACCCAATCCCCCTCTTCGAATTCCCTTTCAGTTCATCTTTGATCTGCATAAAGTTTCATTTTTTTGCCGTGTGAATTCCAAATTTTCCTTAAAAGAGACATCTTGGTCGAAGTGTGGTATGAACTATTATACCACTACTTGGCCATTGGCAACTATTGAACCCATCCCTTAGGTTTAGACCCTGCATAAGTCCTCAAATATCCCTCCAAACACTTGTTTAAGGCCTAAGTTTATCCTTCTGTTTCTGGATGGTAAGTTGAGCTATAATTCAAGGATGTCCCTTATAATTCAAATAGGGTTCTCCATAAAGAACTAAGGAAGATTAGGTCTTGATCTGATATGATTGCTTTGGGAAGGCCATGTAGCTTAAACACATCTTTGAGAAACATTTAGGCCACAACAGCAGCTGTGTAAGGGTGAGACAAGGCCATGAAATGGCCATATTTTGTTAACCTATCAACTACTACAAGAATAACACTGGCCCCTTGTGATATTGGTAACCTTTCAATGAAATCTTGGGAAATCTCTTCCCAAGCCTACATTGGAATGGGAAGAGGTTGCAGGAGTCCAAAAGAGGGCACTGTCCCAGCCTTGTTGACCTGACACAAATCACATTGACGAACTAATTGTTTTATATCCTTCATTCCCTTCCAAACGAAAGCCCTCTTGGCCCATTGGTAAGTTTTGAGGTACCCCGAATGATCTGTTTGTGGGTCTTCATGTATAAACTATAAGACCTTCCCTTTAAATGAAGATTGATGGTCTATCACAAATCTGCCCCTCTTGAGTAGTAGACCTTACTGGAGAGTAAGCGCTTTTGGGGCCTCTTGGTTAGCCTAGAGCTTAGACAATATGTCCCTTAACTCAGGTGAGTTCGAGTAGCTCATTTTGAGCTTGTATATCCAATCTGAGGTTGGAAAAGAGATGACTGCCAACATCCATTCAGGTTGTGGTTCTAGTTCATATTTCTTGGAAAGAACGTCCACCACCTTATTTTCCTTAGCATTTTTGTACTCAATTCGAAAGTCGTAACCCATATGCTTTGTAACCCACTTTTGTTGTGCTATTGTCCCAACCTTTCGCTCCAAAAGAAACTTTAGAGCCTGCTGATCCATTTTAATGATAAAGCTTGGCCCAATAAATAGGGCCACCACCTTTGCACTGCTGTGACAAGGGCTAACAACTCATTTTCGTAGGTGGAAAGGGGAAGAGCCTTGCCCTTTAAGGCCTTGCTCAAATATGCAATAGGCTGTCCCCTTTGCATTAGGATAGCCCATATCCCACAACCACTTGCATCACATTCGATAGTGAAGGGTTGGGAGAAATTTGGTAATCTGAGTACGAGAGGGTTGGTTATAGCAATTTTAAGGTCCTGAATGTCTGGGCAGCACTATCATCCCATGTGAATGCATTCTTCCTTAAGAGACTAGTTAACGGGGCTACAATCAGCCCATACCCCTTGATGAATTTTCGATAATAACCTGTTAAGCCTAGGAATCCCCGCAAGGACTTAGTGTTTTTGGGCACTGGCCACTCCAGCATTGCTGCCACCTTCTTAGGGTCAGCTTTACCCATCTCCAGTCACAATATGCCCCAAATAGTCTATTTCAGCCACGCCAAAGAGGCACTTAAACCTTTTAGCATACAAGTTATGACGAGCTAGAGTTTTTAGAACCCATTTTAAATGACCCACGTGTTCATTCATGCTACTACTGTAAACAAGAATGTCATTGAAAAAGACCAGTACAGAAATTCTTAAAAAGGGTTTAAAAATTGTGTTCATCAACCCCTGAAATGTGGAAAGGGCGTTGGTAAGCCTGAAGGGCATTACCAAAATCTCGTAGTGGCCTTTATGGGTTCGGAATGCCGTCTTTAGTACATCTTCAGGCACCAACCTGATTTAGTGGTAGCCGGACCTTAGGTCCAATTTAGAGAAAACCACTACCCCGTTTAGCTCATCTAATAATTCATCAATTACAGGAATGAAAATTTTGTTATTCACAATTTCCTGATTTAAGTCTCAGTAATCCATGCATAAACGCCAACTTCCATCTTGTTTTCTTACTAATAGCACAGGAGACGAGAATGGACTTGAGCTGGGCCTAATCACACCTGCCTTAAGTAGTTTAGTGACAATATTTTCTATCTCTGCCTTCTGGTAATGAGGGTACCTGTAGGGCCTAGTAGATATGGGGCTAGTTCCCTCTTTCAATACTATTTTGTAGTCGTGGGTTCTCTTTGGGGGTAACCCTATGGGCTCTTGAAACACCTGTTTAAAGTTGCATAATCTCTCAGCAACACATAGAATTAAACTCGTGGATATCTCTCAGGACTAAATGTAAGAAAAGCCCTTTCCCCTTGTTAAAAGTGTGCCACATGTTTTTCTTCTTTCCCTCATCAAAAGTAGTCTCCATCAATTTCAGTCCTCTTAACCCTAGCACCTGTCCCTTTCACTGGAACTTCATATGTAAACTAAAGAAATCTCATGTAATAGGCCTTAGTGATTTAAGCCATTGTACCCTTAGGACAGCAACACATCAAGCTAAGGGTTGAACATAAAATGAAAGGTAGAAATTAGTACCTTTTATATTTGTCAACACACTGTTACAGCTACCCATACGTTGCAGAATTTCACCATTTGCCACCCAAACCTAAAGCCTTCCAGCCCCATCGATAGGTAGAGCCGAATGATCAAGGAAGTTGTGGGTGTTTCCCGAATCCACCAATATTGCCACCATATCATCTCCAATTTTACCACACAATCTCATGGTATTAGGGTAGGGGGTATTAGTTAAAGCATTAAATGATATTTCAGGGTACCTTCTGTCACAATATTGGGCCCATTTTCCTCCATCTCCTTGGGATCATAATATATCTCCTCCTCTTTTTCCTCCATGACATTATCATTTCCTTGAAGCAAATAGATTTTAGGAGACTTACATGAGAGGGATTCCATTTCTCCTCACAATAGTAGCACAACTCTCTCTTCCTCTTCTCATCCATCTATGTTGAAGAAATCTATCTCTCTGGGTGAAATGAATTTTGTCCACATACTGGTATTTGAATAGATTGAGGTCTAGGATTCAAATTAGAACTAGATTGGCCACTATACTTCTCCCCCTAACTTTTGGCAGATTTCTTTGCACTAGCAAGTACTCATCATGTATCTTCGCTAATCCAAATGCAACATTAAAGCTAATTGAGTTCAACATTCGTATGGGAAGTCAGATTTCATCCTTCAACCCACTCAAAAAACAACTTAGCTTATGGGTTTCCGAAAGGCCCTTAAGTCTGTTTACGAGTGCTTTGAATTGAGCCTTATAGGCCACCACAATAGTAACTTGTTTCAACCTCATTAGTGCTTCCATTGGATCGTCATAGGTTGTTGGTCCAAATTGAATCAGTAAGGCTCTAGTAAATTTTTCCTTTTAAAGGCCCCTAAGTCTGTTTGAGAGTGCTTCGAATTGAGCCTTATAGGCCACCACAGTAGTAACTTGTTTCAACCTCGTTAGTGCTTCCATTGGATCATCATAGGCTGTTGGTCCAAATCGAATCAGTAAGGCTCTAGTAAATGTTTCCTTTTTGTTAAATTGACCTCCCTCTGTTTGCATCTTAATACCATACTAATGATTCTCCCTCCATGTAATACGATGCCATTAATAACCTTTGTACAGATGGTGTTTGATGGTAATCAAAATAGTGAGAGGCTTTGAAGACCCAACCTGCTGGGCTGTCCCCATCGAAATAAGGAAAGTCTAGATGCACTCCCCTCTGGGAGCCCCTACGTAGGTCCTGAGGCTCCACATCCTGGTGGAAGTTTGCATCGCGCCAGACTACTTGAGCTTGGTTAGTCACCAGGGTTCAAACCATCTTGGTAAGCTGGGCAATGTCTTCTCTCATGGACTGCATTTGTTCCTCCTGGGCATCTTGGCATTGAACTAGCTCATGATGTTTGGATCTGGTACTCTTAGCCATCAAGGATCGATGTTGCTGATAACAATTGTTCTGGGTCTAACTTTTGTGTATGATTGTAATGGCATGAATGGATGGTTTATAATGGAATTTGAACTTAATGTAATAATTAAGATGGAATGAACGGAAGATATTTGTGAAATTGAAAATGAGAATTGGAGAATGTATTGATATTATGGTTGATTCAAGGCAATCCCTTAACCTCCAGTGTGTTCCAGCACAAGCAAATTTCTGGATATCCCTTCTGAATTCTCCCATCTACTGTCACATCCCCCTCAAGGATGACTAACATAACCACTGGCTAAACAACACGTGTAAGTCAATAACCAACTAAAGGAAATAAAATGACTACATGGAATAAAAGTATTACAGGAATTCAAATGCCATTATTCTAAGAAATGAAACATTGCGTTCTACTAGCTGGTCATCCCGCAAAACGGTGCGCTTCAAGTTAGCTACTGAACCCCTCTTACCTCATTAAAATGGTGCGTCTCACACTTCTTTAAATGCTACATCTTGAGTTTTTTTTCACTTAGCCTTCTTCTCCCCTCTCGACAAAAACACTTTGTCTTCTTCCTCTTCACTTTGATTAAGCCCTCCTCTTCTCACCTCTTGCTTCGCTTTTATGGAGGGCCGTAACAGAATCTTTTTTTTTTTTTATAAGAAATAGGTTACATTTATTTATAAGTAGCTTAAAATTGGACAAATGGGTATCTGACTTACCACCGGCCCATATACACAAAATTTTGTAAAGAAAAAAAAAAACATTTGCCTACTTGACCAATGATAATGGGTGTGTTATCATTCATTATCTAATGAGTTGGACACTTTAGACAGGTAAACTTGATCCGGTTGACCTATCGCCCACTACTAAAATAAAATCAGGTTTTTTAGAACTAAAAAGTAATGATAGAAAGTGGAAATTCATAAGACTTCGCACAATGTAGTAAACCCAACAACTTATTATTTTAAAATTCAAATAGAGAATAACTTTATTAAGAAGAATCAAATAATCAGTCATTACAGTATTTTTCATTCAACACTAAATTCAGAATCTGCATAGGACCTTCCTGTATCCATACCTTTTCTTCAGAAAAAGAAAAGCTAGCTTTGCAAGCTTGTGAGCTACACTATTAGCTTTATATGTGAAACTGAAGCTCCAACTTAGTCTTTCATAAAGCGTACTCCTTGCATCATCAATCAAAGTGTCATAGTCTGTGCAAATTTCCTCATTATTATTTGTTGCCTTAACTACCATCTTGGAGTAACCTTCCAAAACCACACTTGTCAACCCTAATTCTATGCATAAAACCATTGCCCTTCATAAAGCAAAAGCAAAAGCTTTAGCTATGGTTGGTTTCATGATGTGATTAATATTTGAGCATAGAAAGGCCAAGATATTCCCTTCAGCATATTTGATTATGACTCCAATTCCCACTTTGTTTGACGAGATTTCCACATCAGCATCCCAATTTGCTTTAACTAACCTATCATGTGTCTTCTTCGAGTTAATTATGTTTCTGTCAGTACTTATTGAGTGTATGTTATCTTGTTGGTGGCTTTGAGCTTCAATGGGTTCATCAAGTCCTTGTTTTGCAGCTTAAAACACCATTATGGGATGCCCAAACTTGTTTTAAAAAATTAGAGAATTTCTTCTTATCCATATCCTTCTTATGCCACTAACTCTACCTCTTCATCCATCAACCTCACATTCAGCTTCTTCCTTAAATCTAAGAAATTTGTCTTTGTACTGGACCACTTTTGAAGTGGACTATTAGTTTCAATCCAAACATCAGTATCAGTTTCTGCAGGATAGCTCCACAATGCATGGATAATTGACTTTTATTCTCTTTCACATATTGGACACAAGTTAGTATCAATGATATTCTTCTTAAAGAGATTAAGTCTAGTTGGGAGTATGTCATGTCCAACCTTCCATAAAAAATGTTTCACCATACCTTGCACCCTTAACTTCCATATCAGCTGCCAGTCACCTTCTGTATTAATAGCATTCGAGGGTTCCCCTTTCAGCAATTTCACTCTTGTGTGCTCTAGGTGATAAGCACTCTTGACAATAAAAATCCCATTATTAGATGGGGCCCATATCAATTTGTCATTAGCACCCAGTCTACTCAAATGGATGTTATTTATAACTTAAGCCTCTTCATTACTAAAGGTATCATTAATCAACGTTTCCTTCCATCGATCAATCCCTGCCTTAACAAGCTCACTCACATTTGAGTCTCTATCTAGAGTTTTTTTTATAGGGGATTGAACTCGATATGAAGTAGGTATTGATAGCCAATTATCTTTCCAAATTGTGATATGGTTGCCATTGCCAACCCTCCAAAATAATCATTCTTTAACCAATTCTAGAGAAGAACACAAACTCTTCTAGATCAATGAGGGGCCAGTACCAGGCTTGGCATCTAACAATTCCCCATGTTTGAACTATTTCTCCATCAATATTTTTGAAACCAAGGAGATAGGTTTCTTTAACATCCTCCAACACTGTTTTGCAAGCATATCTCTAAATCCTAAACCTTCCATCTTCTTTGATTCCCCTATCTTAGACCAATTCATCCACTGAATTCTATTCTCTTTCTGCTTGTGGCCCCACCAGAACCTTGACATCATAGAGGTTATCTCTTTGCAAAACCTCCTGGGAAGCTTGAAAATACTCATAAGAAAGGTTGGTATTGCTTCTATCACAGCTTTTATGAAGATTTCCTTCCCTGCCTGAGATAGAAAGTTGTTCTTCTAATTGTTAATTTTAAACCAAATCCTCTCCTTTAGGTGCCTAAAAGTATTATACTGGATCTAACCACCATACAAGGTAAACCTAAGTACTTTTCATAACTACTACAAGCTGACACATCAGCTACTAGCAGAATTTGTTGTATAACAGCCATTCGGTATTGGAGCTGAAAAAAATGGTAGTTTTCTGCTTGTTCAAAAACTGACCCAAGGCATTCTCATACTTATTCAAGAGCCATTGAATCTTTGACCATTATGTAAGTTTTGCCCTTCCAAAGATGACACAGTCATCTGTAGTAAATAATTAACCCTTGTGCCACCTCTTGAGATTGCTACCCCCTTGTATCTCCACGTCTTTTAGATGAGTCAATTAAGGAACTCAGTCCTTCAGCACACAAGATAAATAAATATGGGGATATGGGTCCCTTGCCTTATTCCTCTATAGGGTTTGATTATTTCCCCAGGCTGCCCATTGACAAGCACAGAGTACGTCACCGAAATAACACACTACATGATTAGTGAAATCCACCTACCCCCAAAACCAAGTTTCTTCATAATTGCCTCCAAGAAACATCACTCAATTCTATCATATGCTATTGACATATCAAGCTTAAGAGACAAACTTCCCGTCTTTCATTTTTTCTAGTCTTCATATGTGCAATGCTTCATATGCCACCATGAAATTACCAGTGATGAGTCTTCCAAGTATGAAGACACTTTAGTTGCTAGAAATGATGGAAGGGTGCACCTTTTTTAACATGTTAGAGCATTGGTATTGGCCTAGCCAAATGCCAGTGAATTGCAAAATATGTCGAGTTTTAAAAATCATGCATTGAGCTAGCTAAAAGCTAAAAAGTGGGACTTTGAGCTACAATGAATGGAAGGCAAAGGTTATATTTGGTGTCCTACTATTTGGGAGCCAAAGGTTTATTTGATTCAATTAAAATCATAACTGCTTCTCTGTTTTGCCCCCGCATAATTCATTTACGATCAATTTCTCTCACAATGAATTGTAAATGTGATTCTTGGGTAGAAGGATTGACAAAATGTGTTTGTTGGATTTAAGAATTATAGATATGATTGTTAGATGATTAGGTTGGCAAAAAAGGATAGTTGGCAGATAACAATTTAATTAAAATTTAAATTATTAATTAACATATGGTCAGTATAATTGTAAAATATAAAAAACAAATTAGAAAAAAAATATTATTAAAAAATAATATTTTATTATTATTTTGGCTAATAGATGGATAATCCAATGTAGGAATCTCTCTTGAATGGCAAAGGCAAAAGGTAAAACATATGATTTTAGCTAAATTTTACCTTTGTCTTTGCCTTTGCCTACACCATTGCTAGTGCTCTTAGCTAACAACTTGGATACAAGTTTATACAAGACATTACATAAATTGATGAGTAAATTCACTAAGACCATAAGGGTTTTTTACTCTAGGGATTAATGCAATATAAATAAAATTAATATCATAATCCATACTCTCCCCATTTAGAAAGCTGAAGATAGCTTTACATACCTCATCTTTCAATGTATCCCAGTAAACTTGATAAAAATAAGCTCCATAGCCATCAAGGCCTGGTGATTTCAAATGTGTCATCTGCTTCAATGCTTCTTCCACCTTGACTATTGTGAACTCCTTTTGCAATTCTTCATTCATTGCCAAGGTAACTCATGGCTCAATAGAGCATAGGTAGTCCTCTATTGCTTCCAAAGAAGGGTTTGAAGAATTGAATAAATTATGGAATGGTTGATTATACTTTGTCCCATCGAATTTTCACTCAATTCACAATGTGCCCCGTAACTAATAATTGCATCAAAATGGACCCCCTTACTTTCAAAATGTACCAATCCCCCCTTCCGTCTACCAGTAGAGTGAAATGGAACGGAAATTTTGAACACCTGCTTCTCATGTGCCTAACTACCACTGCAAAGACAAAATCACCCTTGAGTTCATCAACTTCATGACCCTGTGCTCCTCATTGCAGTCAAAATCCCTCAATATCTACTGCATTTCGCATCTGGGCATCTCGTGGAGAAGTAGAGCAGGGGCTTCCATCCATTTGCTGAAGATTGGTGCGTTTCCTCATTTTTTTTTTCCCAGGTGAAAGAATTATAGCATAAGCAAGTGATGCAAGTATTCCAACACATGACTAACACATATATTTCAGCAGGTCGTAAAAGATGTCAAATGGTTCATCTAGCACAAGCTGGGGTGGTACAACACCACCGAGTGGCCCATTTTGCCATTACAATTTGCGGGCACATCTAAGAGTGTAAACTACAGACGATAACTGCAAAAGGAATTTCTGGAGATGTCCATGTTGGACTCCTGGTTGTCAACATGGGGGTGGAGAGAGGTGTTGTACATTTTTTGAATGGGTAGATGATAATTTTTGCTCCATGTGCGAAGATGTCGTTAGCCAGATACAAGATAGACTCCGGATACAGAGTCGTGAGCTGAAGACTGAGAAGTCAGAATTAGAGGCTAACTTGGTGATGGGGAGGGAGTGCAGGGAGCATATCCAAGCACTGTTGTATAAGGAGAAGGAAAAATCTAAGGACTTGCGCAAGAAATACAATAACTACATATAGTGTGGTGTCACTGTAATTGTTCTGGTTGTTGCCGTTATCTACATGAAAATGTCCCATGATGGTGATGAAGGTCGCAAGAACTTTATGATAGCATAGGATTGGTTAATGTAATTTTCTGGATGTGTATTAACGGTGGTTGTTGTTTTGAACATTATTGTTCTATTGGACATCACTTGTTGTGTTGACTTTGGTTGTTGTATGTAATTTGGACGAATTTGGTGGCAAGAGTAGGTTGTTCCCTATCCAAAAAGCCTTAGTACATTGTTGTCAAATGGTGGTAATAATGATTAATAATAATGTCACCATACATATCAAAATCTCTCAATTGGAATGTCACCATAAAACCAAAAAAGCATAACTATTGGACCATTACAAAAAAAAAAAAAAAAACATAACTATTGGACCATTACAAAAATAAAAAAATAAAAAATAACATAACTATTGAACCATTACAACAAAAGTAGTATTAGTTCCTTTCCTGATACCTAATGTAGTCTATTTTTATCTTTTGTGTACAACAATAGTCAATATTGCCAGTTTGGTCTCTTCCATTTCCCCTTTTGATTTTGGTTCATCCTCTTCACATGTGAAGATGACTCTACACCATTCCTTTTTTGCACTAATGCATTAGCATAGTCTGTGAGTGGTGACCCTCAAGTCTTGCAAACCGCCTCCTGGGTGCTCGTTTGGCGATCAACTTTGGCACATGACCCACATTGGCTTGAAGTTGATTAGTTTGGACTATTGGACTTGTTTGGCCTACTACCTGTGAAGGCTCTAACAGGGGAGTCTGCACTATTGGATTTGTTTGGCATGTTGCCTACGAAGGCGACAACAGTGGAGTGTGCTCAGTTTGCATAGATTGGGTTGTTAGTTGTGAAGGCTCTGACAATGGAGGTTGTAAAATGACCTAGTATCACATTTAAATATAAATGAATGGAATCAACATTCTCAACATATATGTAAATTAATATTGTATAGTAAATAAGGAAGACTTAGCCACTAACTAGCTCATTTGAAAATGAAGTAGCTTGAAATTCTGCTGCATAAGTAAATAAGGGCGTGCCTGCGTTCCGACGCATACATTTTCTTCTGTTGTGACTAGCTTGCTTACACCTCAAATAGGTCATGGTCACACCAGTTTTCCTCAATCTATTTGCTCCTTGTTGATCATCTTTATTTCTTTTTTGATGTTTCTTAGGCCTCCAGGGTTGTTTCCTAACCTTAGGAACAGTGGGTTTCTCGTATGTGGTAGTGAGCCACTAATCCTCACTAGGCATAGGGTAAATTAAAGCCTCATATACTGTCCTCCACATCTCCACACTGTAGTAAGGGTGCACATATTCCTTGAGGTCTTAGTCAGAATATAAAATACAAGTGTATGCACGAGGGCATGGAATACATGTCATGTCCCTTCTCATACATGAGTAGGTCCTCTTATCCAAATCAACCATATATTGCATACCAGCATTGTTAATCTCAAACTGACCACCTCCTGCATAGGTTGTGGTACAATAGATGGACAAGTCATGCACAAGTTCAAGCTTCTCAACTATCCAAGGTGTTATTTTGTTCTCCCATTTTCAACTGATACCGCCTCATCAGTTTCTTCAGTATAGTCTTCACCATAGTTACAATTGGCTTATCTCATGCTTGTAGAATATACACGTTGAAACATTCACTAAAATTATTCACTACTAGGTCAGACTTACAAGATGTGTTAAACCATGCTCTAGACCATTGTGATGGGTCTATGACCTTCAGGCAGTCATATGTAAGCTCACTGAGGGCTTTCAGTTCTTCCATAACTCTCTCAAAATCCCTCTTGGTGTATGATGTGGCTGCTTGCCACAATTTCTCCTTCAGTGCCACACCCATGTGGCCAGCATCTAAAAAATTGGCATATAAATGCTTCACACAAATAAGGTTGTCATTGTAAGGCACAAACTCCTACATTACTGGCTTTAAATCCTACAAGAAATATTGCATGAGTGACTCATTTAATAGGTTGACGTAACATAATATATTGAAAGTCGCACAAAATTACCTTTTACCTGTCACTGATAAATGTCCACTTGCCTTCAGGTTGCTGTCCAAGATCGGATATAAGTGTCTCAATAAACCTTCCCAACTATCTTTCAACTCTACCTCCACAATGGCCATGGCAATGGGGTACATGTTTTCATTTGCATCCCTACTAACAGCACATAGGACAGCTCACACTTGGTCACAA
This sequence comes from Juglans microcarpa x Juglans regia, assembly GCF_004785595.1. Classification (NCBI taxonomy): domain Eukaryota; kingdom Viridiplantae; phylum Streptophyta; class Magnoliopsida; order Fagales; family Juglandaceae; genus Juglans; species Juglans microcarpa x Juglans regia. The sequence continues at coordinate 37,006,438 of NC_054596.1, forward strand.
TTCTCTATATCTCAATCCAAGAAAGCTCATCCTCATCATAAGGTTCATGATACACATTAGTCTTACCCCTAACATATTCCTCATTGTGCTACCTATCAATTATTCTACTATGTTGGACTTCAAAAAGCAACTTCCTCGTAGCCATCCTACAAAATATTGTCAATTAAATTAGCGTTGGACCAAACAGATAAAATTAAAAGTAGTCAAACCAAGCACCAAATATAAAGTAAACAAAATGATCTATTGGACCAAACAAATAAATTTGTCATTTTTCCTATGCAAGGGACCACCTTTGTCACAACCCGACACCAGAAAACAACAATATACAATAACACCTCGGATAGTTGTTCTCAAATTGGGACCACTAAAAGCCATTTAGTCATACATCTAGCATACAAAATTGGACCCACCCACGTGCAACATTGGATATAGACATCCTTAAAACTGCAACATTGGACACAAACATCCTCAAAACCAAAACATTGGACACATACATCCTCAAAATCGAAACATTTGCCATGCAAAGTTCACGTATAACGAATTGAACATATATCCATGCACAAATATTAAAGATATGCACGGATGGAACAAATAAATAAGCCTGCAAAGAAGACAGAGAGAAATTCAAGATTGACTCACCTTTGCCACACCCACTACATGAAGAAGATAGAGAGAAATTAGATGAAGATAGCCCAAAATGTTTGAAGCCACTTAGATTGGTGCGTTTACCATGAAAAACCATTTCTCCAAGAGTTTGGGCTCGATGAAGTCATGGGTTTGGTTTGGTCTGGAGAGAAAAAAAAAGTTAGGGTTTTCGAATTTCTCCTTCACTTTGGTCTCGATGAAGTCAGGGGTGATTTTGTGTTTGCAGTGGTAGTTAGGCACGTGAAAAACAGGTGTTCGAAATTTCTATTAACTTTAACTCTGCTTGTAGACAAAAAGGGAGGATTGGTGCGTTTTGAAAGTAAACAGGTCCACTTTGTTGTAATTATTAGTTGCGGGGGTATATTGCGAATTGAGTGAAAGTTCAAGGGGGTAAAATGTAATTAACCCATTATGGAAGTAATGATGGAAGGCCCTTTCTATCTCTCTCTGCTCAGTCACCATTCTGCCCTAGAAATCTTTAATATGCTTGATCCAATTCTTCTTCCTTCTCTAGCTAGAACAAACATGAAAATACTTAGTATTCTTATCATCAAGCCGGTACCAACTTTTCTTTGTTCTCTGCTTCCACTTCATGTTATCTTGCTCAAAAAGCAATCTCAGTTCTTCTTGTACCCCTTTGATTATAGCAACATTGTGAAGGACTTCATTCTTCTTCTCCTTCTCCTTCTTCTTCTTAAGTCTGTTAGTTTTTTTCATTATCTCCCTCTCAGCCTCTTGGGCTTTTTGAGCACTCCATCTTGTTAAATCATTCACAGGACCTTAATTTATTATGCACCTTTTTAAAAGGAACCTGTTCTGCATCATTTCTTGCCTAGGACTTTTGGATGATGGTCCCCCCCCCTCTCTCTCTCTCCATATCCCATTTGGCTTCAAATCCGAATAACCTCTTCATTCTCCTCACTACTAAGTTTTCCTCATTCAACCCTAATAAGATGGGCTTACGGTCTGATCTTCTTGCAGGCATAACTTCCACATCCCCATTTTTAAAGATCTCTGCTACTAAGTATTAGCCACAGCTCTATCCAGCCTCTCATTTGTAAGGTCTCATTGTCATGTTTATTACTCCGTGTAAACTTATCCCCTTCCATCCCAAATAAAAAAGATTGTTGGTCTCTAGGACTTGTCTAAAGTCTTCCACTACCTTCTTAGATTGAGATACAATTTCATTGAAATCACCAATCACACACCAAGCTTGATCTATGGATGGCTTTAATAATGCCAACAGATTCCATGTCTCTTTCATTTTACTCAATTCAAGGTGACCATAGAGGCCTATGAGAAACCAATGAACATTTTTTCTTCATAAACTATTCTACTATGAATATGATGCTGAGAATAATTTACTATTTCAACAACCACTTCTATGTCCCACATCAAAGCCAGTCCCCCCGCTCCCCCTCTCCTACCCATTGGATCCACTACAAAACAACCATCAAAATACAATCTTCTTTTTATCCCATCAAATTTCTATGCATATAGTTTTGTCTAGATGAGAAAAACTACTTTGGGTTTATTATCTTTTACCAAAAGGAAAAAGTCTTAAACTAACTAGGGGTTCCTAAGCCCCCAACAGTTCCAACTTGAGGTTTTCATAATGATTGGCAGGCTGACTAGCAGCCTTCTCCATAGACACATTGGTTGGAATTCCTGATCAAAGTCATATTGTTTTCCTTTTTTCACAGGTCCTACCCCAGAACAAGCATACTTATCTATTTCAAAACTACGTTTACAACCATAACTCAGTAAGGAGATAACATTGTTACGTTTACGACGAGCTCCTCTTCCAGTTTCCCTTCTCTTGAATTTATCTCGGACTTCCCATCAGCAGCAAAGAACGGCTATATTGAATAGTTGATCACATTAGATTGTTTGGGCCTTTCTTTGGGTAGCATGGTGGGCCTTCGATCCACACCCCCATCTCTTAGGCCCATGACCTCTTTACTTAACTCCTTTATCTGCCCTTGCTTATCTTCATGCCTATCATATTCTTTTTTAGATATTGGAGATTCAGTTTTCTTTTCACCCACCACCATCAACTCACTGGTTCCCTCCTAATTGAAATTAATATTTCTTTCATTTGAATCCCCATTTGCTCCTCAAATCCCGCACCTTCATATACGAATTTTGAAATCCTTTGATTCTCACCTTTTGTCTCTTTTCTTTTTGAACCAACCCCATTCTCTATGTCACCGGCCGGTATCGGAGTAGATTTTGTGTTTGACACTCCTTTCCGATTACCCCCTAATGAGACTCCTGATCACTCTCTCCAAGTTTTTCTTGTTCAACTCTAGATTCCGATAAAAAATTCTCCTTCGAGTAATATTATTAACACGGAGCCACGAGCCAAACTAGGATTTTCACCTTTGCTCTGCAATGTTATAAATCTTGTGCTGATACAACCCATCTCCCCATATACAAGTCTACTTCCTTGACAGTACCAATTGTCGCTCTGATTTGGTGCCCTATCTCACAACTCATGCACATCAGAGGGAGTTTATGCAATTGGATCCAAAAAACCTCATAATCAAAGCTCATCTTCTTTGGGGGTGTTAAGCCATCAAACGGTTTCAGAATGAAGAGAAAATTATCAAAAAGCCTAGGTTTCCCTTCCAAAACTTTGCATTTGTCTGCCTAGTTCTCAAACGTTATCCCAAATAAACGTGGGCTTATACCTTAGAAAGAAAAGAACTTGCCCAATTTCCAAATCTTGGTTATGGTTGATCGAACTACCTCCTTGTCAATCATATAGCCTGAGCACAACTTTCCTACCAAATTTTTTTCTCCTTTCTTCATCACCTCACCCAGATGCTCTGTTCCAATATCTATCACTGAATTTTCTTCCTCAAATAGGCATAATTGTGTCCACATTTAGTATTTAGAACACGTTATGCGTTCCAACTTGACTTGTTTAAAAAAAATTAAAAAAATAAAGGTTTTTTAATAAAAAATAATTCTGGTTTGAAATTTTGTGTGTTTTGCTAATTAAGCTTAATTGAGCTTTTAGAACACAAACATTATTAATAAAATAAAGGCTTTTACTATATATATATAAAAATATTTTAAAACAAATCCGGGTACAACCCGGAACCAAGACCCACCCGCGTGTCGGCCCGGGTCTGACTAGGACCAATCTGGCCCGGGTTTCAGTCTAGGTATACCCAAGTTCCCGGATCGAAACCTGAAAGAACACCCTACTTCCAAGTCCTCCATTTCTTGCCCCACTCAGTCTTGTAATCAGACTAGGGAACTCTTGCTCTCCTACTCTAGGAGTAAGCCGAGCCAAGACTATAATTTACTCGACATTTCCCTTCTTAAAGAAGAGCTAGAGGGGACTTCGAAATGATATTTTAGATCATTTTTGTGCAATTAAGTCTAATCTCCAATTATTAGTACCGCACCACGTTTTGGTTTCTCTACTTTCAATTTTGGCCGTCCATTTTACTTGATTCGTACCAACTAGCGCCAACATTTCCTTCTTTTTTTATTTATTTTTGGGATAAATTATAAATATCTTGTTTTCACGGTATAATTCCGCTCACACCGCTTTTTGTGAAAATCATTATCCCCTTAATCCGACGATCAACCACTGCTTACTCATGCCCCTATGAATTCTCACCGTTAGATCTTTTCACCCACAACCACCGTTGGATCAAATTACCAGCACTAATCTCACCATTCAATATTCACAAAATTGAATTTCAAAAGCTCGGGAGAGAGAGGGAGCAGAGACGAACAAAGCAAAAGTCCCTATACTCCTTCGTCTCTTCTTCTTCTTCTTCTTCTTCTTCATCCCCTCCATTACTTTCTCTTACAGTACCGAACTCTATGTATATGTGTGTTGTCTCTCGCTCTTTCAAATTTTTATATTTTTTCATTTCTTTTTGTATGTGAATAAAACCCTCTCGAATTCGGTCATTAGCTGCTGAACTTCGGCTTGAATCTTGAGCTGCAAAATCGTGCATTTGAGAATATCTTGGTGGCTCTCGAATTGGTTCTAGATCTGAAAGTCTCTGAATTTGAGGAATTTGGGCGATTGTCTTGAAGTAATCAGTGGATTGAGTTATTGAAGAAGAAAAGAGAATAATAGGAATTTTGATTGAGTTTTTTAGTTTTCGGTTTGATGGGGGAAGGTGAGGGAAGCGATTTCCCTCAGAAAAAGGCTCAATCGGAAGGTACGTCGGCCTCGGCGTCCACGGAGGCTCCGGCGGTTAAGAAGCTGGCAAGGCAGCTGGATTTCACAGCCTTCAGTGGTGGTGGGGGTTCGGGGAGTGTGGTCTTGCCGGAGCACCCGCAACCGCAATTGCAGCCGCAGCCTCAGACGCAGCCCCAGATGGTGGCGGCGACGGTGACAGTCGCATCGCAGACGCAACCGCATGTGATGGTGATGCCAGTGATGGCGCAACTGCCGCCACCTCACGCGGCTCATCCGCCATTGAGGGTTGTGTAAGTGTGTGCAATTCTGGTTTTCCAGGAGCGAAATTTGATTTTTTTTCTAATTTATTATTTGGGCAATTGTGATTGAGAAAATTGCGCGATTGGTTGGAAATATTTGGTTCTTTCTAAGAGTGAAATTTGGTTACTTGTGCTTGTGGTTTGTTGAGAATGAATTTGTTTGCTTTGGACGCTTTGTCTGAGGAAAAGTGATGTTCGTGTTATTGTGTTTGTCTGTTTCATTGAGAAAGTTGCTCATTTGCTTAAAAGATTTGCTTTTGGAGTGTGACGTTCGCTGTGTTTCTGATATTATGAGGCTTCCTATATACTGAAATTACAGTTGTTGCTCTATATCCAGCTCTAATTCTCATTAGGCTACTTTGTTGTTTTGTGGATCTTAAAGTTATTTATTTCCCATATTTATAGAATAGTGGGAGGATTAAATTCTTTCCAATGACATAAATAGTCCTTCTACACTAAAAATTGCCTGGCATGTAGACGCTTAAATTTAGCCCTTTTATACTTGAAATGGTGAGATCACGAGAAACTCTGCATTTTGTTTTCCACCCATTTACATATTGTAGTGTGCGGCAGTCTTTTTTTGCTTTCTTTATTCTCTTTGAGAATGTGTTAACTATTTCCTTTAAGCAGAAGTTCTACCCTTTTGATGTCTGTATGAATTCTCCAATATTTATAATGGTGTATTATCTTGCACCACATATGAGATTGAACTTCATGGCATTTTTGCCAGTTATAGTTTACCTTCTATATTTCTCATCTTGCTTTTGTATGAATTCTCCAATATTTATGGTGCTTTTATTTTTCCCAGAAAAGAAGGGATGGCTATCGAGACTGCTTTGTCCTTATAATAGTTTTTTGCTGGTGAAAGGATATACTCTGAGTTCTTATCTTAAATTTGGTTAATTTAGTGAAGACGCATTTGCACAATCTTGAAGCTCACAGAAGTAGTTGTCCACAAACACACATACTTTATCGATATGGCACGTACATATTCATATGAAAACTCAAGATTTTCTCTCTTAAATTTGGTATAACGCCCTATCATTTCTTCCTCCAGAAAACCGGAATCCCCAAAATCAAAACCAAGACCCAATTCTGATGTAAAGGATGGTACTCCAAAGAAGCAAAAACAGTGCAATTGCAAACACTCGCGATGCTTAAAGTTGTAAGTAGATGACCCATTTACACTCTCCTGATATTGAAAATTGTTAGGTTCTACTCTTGAATTATTCTGCTCATGCAAACATTATTCTGCTCACACACAAACATTGATTATTATACCATTTAATATAGTGCTGTGGTCCCACTACTTCATAATTTAATTCTAAGTTATGTAACTTGAGCTGACAACATTTTTCCTTAAGACTCATCGTGAACCAAAAAAGGAATAAAATGAATACACTTTTTAATCTTCTCTTTCTTGTTTTAACCAAGAAGTTACATATTACATGCAATCTTTGAGGTCATCAAGGGGTAAGTCCAGATTGTAGCTAGAATTTAGGTACTATCTAAGGAGTACACAGCGTTCTTGTAGAATTCTATGAGATTTACATGTTTCTTCTGTTTTATTTGTGCATGTCATGGTCGCGTGTATTTGCTTTGTAATTTTCTTTTCAGATTTTTAGCCTTCGATTAATAGAACAAGTTGATAGATAATGGTGCAAGGATGCGTTTGGGGTAGGCTGAAGGCATAAATGCTAGCAAATATAAGTGCAGCTTAGATATAAGATAGCTAATTAAAAATCATTAAATAAAAAATTGTTTGTATTGCACTATTATTACACGTATTATTGGGCTTATTTGAAGTTGGGTTTCCAAGACCGCAACCTAGGTCCAACTTATTCATCCGGAACTTGATCATTTGTTATAAATCTCAAACAGGCTTTATTCATTGCTTTGGTATTGCCACCTATATTGGTCATCCTAGCATTCAATGGGAATGTGGTCTTTCATATTGGATAAGAAAAGAAAAAAAAAAAAAAAAAAAAAAGATCTTAAGCATGCAAAAGTGTGCTCCATCTTCAATTTAACCAAGTGCATATACTCTTGCGGCACTTCAAGACTTTCCAACTATTGGGTTGGCCAACTTTCCTCTTTCACCGTTCTTTTTGTTGGACAAAATTTTAAAGTTTGTTTAGTTAATCAGCATTTGAAATGCTTTTTTCATAAAATGATGTGCTTATTTTGTATATATTGGAAAACAAAATGGAACATGCCCACGATTGTGCACATGTGTGCGTGTACAAGTACATATTTGTCCTTGTGAGTACGTGTGTGTGTGTGCACGCGCTCATACCCATGGAAAACAGTAAGGCCATACCTAAGCTTTTTGAAGCATCTGAATATATGAGGCTTGAATTCTATGCTTCTATTGGCTTAGAGCCAACTACATTGTGCCTCTTAAGTAATTTTTCTTCTTGTTATCATTTTGAGTTGTCTTACGACAACTTCATCTTTTATAGATTGTGTGTGATATAGTATTTTGTATTAGTGCTTTTTACCAATAGATTATTTGTGATATAGTATTTCTTATTAGTGCTTTTTACCAATGTGAATCTTGTTTTGTCAATGTCTTCGTGATCAGGTATTGTGAGTGTTTCGCATCCGGAATATACTGTGATGGATGCAACTGCGTAAATTGTTATAACAATGTTGAGAATGAAGCTGCTAGGCGAGAGGCTGTAGAAGCTACTTTAGAACGCAATCCAAATGCATTCAGGCCAAAAATTGCAAGCAGCCCACATGGATTGCGGGATAATAGGGTATGTCAATCTAAGAATGCAGCATTTTGTATTTTGTTTACCAAGTACCGGATAACCTGTGGTTGTATAGATGAAAAATGCAAGAAGTATAGTATTTAGCTATCTTTCTATTAACAGAGTTACCCAATGTTTCTAAGGGGCTCCATTTATCATGTGTCTAGACTAGTCATTGTGGCATCTTTGTTACTGTCAATGATGGATCTACTCCTACGATACCATCCTAAATATCTGCTGTTGTTCATATGGGATCTTTAGTGCTAAAACCTCTGCCATCAGGAATTCCTAGTATTTGCTAGCAGTTTGCGTGGTTTGTGCATGAGATGATAACTAGGGATTAGTAGATAGAGGATTGTTATTTTGTTACTTACTGCACTTTGGAATGATGTGGGTGTTTTTGGCTTCATATTCTTTTTTGGCTGTGTGTTTGTTTTGTTGCCTTTTCTGATTTACATGTAACTAGGATAATATTTTTTGCCATTATTAAAAGTATTGGACTAGAAAATGGAAAAATACATGTTCTCATCTAATAATTTGGAACGTTTACCTTGGTAATACACGGATATTAGTATACTCTATAAATTGTTCTTTTTTGTGGCCTTTTTTTTGGATTAGGGGGTGTGTGGGGGTATGGTCCTATGGAGACCCGATCCTTGCACATCCCTTATGAGAGAAGTGTACAAATATCATCAGGCTGGAAGGCCATTGGCATTCTCTTTGGCTTTTAATAAAAACATATGTTGTTTTGAAATATATGCAGGAGGAGGCCGGGGAAGTTTTAATATTGGGAAAGCACAACAAGGGATGCCATTGCAAAAAATCGGGATGCCTCAAAAAATACTGTGAGTGTTTCCAAGCCAACATTCTCTGCTCAGAAAATTGTAAATGCATAGACTGCAAGAATTTTGAGGGTAGTGAAGAGAGACAAGCTTTATTTCATGGAGATCAAGGCAACAATATGGCATATATTCAGCAGCTAGCAAATGCCGCCATAACTGGAGCTATTGGTTCCTCTGGCTATGCATCCCCTCCAATATCAAAGAAAAAAAAGGTTCAGGAGCTCTTCTTTGATTCAGCAGCTAAGGACCCGTCCATTTACCGGCATGGGCAATTTCCACAGGTGAACTTGATCTTGACATATTTGAGGAGGAAATTTTGAGTGGTTACTGGTTAAAAGTGGTGAATAGAAGTGAATATATTGCTATTAAAATCCAGGCTTCTGATAAATCACTTGACCATGTGTTTTATGGATATTCACAGTTGTGCTTTAGTTATAAAAATAAAGTTGCTGCAGTTATTAATGATCAACTATGCATTGGCAGGATATGGCTGCTTTTTTCTTAATGCGTGGATAAAAATTATGGAGTTTTTTTATTATGGAAAATTAACAAATAGTACTTGGGTTTAAAACTCTTCTAAAAAAAATTTACATAGGTTCCAAGGTTACCTTTTTAGTACTTTGGTCTTGGGTTTAGAAAATAAATGGTCTATCCATTAACAATTTGTCTGAAACCCTAATGGCAAAGTGCCACGTGGCACATGTCTAACAAAATGTCAAAAATAAAAATAAGGTCAAAGTAATTCAAAAAGTCAATGTTAGAAAAAAATTAAAACGCATGAAACTAAAACTAAATATAAAAATCTTCAAAAAAAAGCCTGCAAAACATAAAAACTAAAATAAAAAAAATGAAAAATAAAAAATAAAAAAACATGTAAGAACATTAAAAATATAAATGTAAAACAAAAATTAAAAAAGAAAAGGAAAGAAATAAATGAGACCTCCCCCATCTCCTCTGCCACTGATGGGGAGAGCCCCTGTGACATTTGAGGCTTGGGGAGACCGGGGGGGGGGGGGGGGGGGGGGGGGGGGGGGGGGGTGTGGGGGTGGTGGGAGGTGGGTTCCAACCCCTCATTGTTCTCATTGTGTAGGGGCTGGAAAGTAGGCAACCCTTGCACGGCAGAAAGAGGGTTGGGACCAGCCCCCATTGCGTGGGTGCTGGTATGTTCTCAGCGTGCGTGTGGACCAGATGGGATGACACCCTTTCTTAGATTTTTTTTTTTTTTTAATTTTCTGCATTTTAAAAACTATTTTTGTTTTATTTTTATATTTCATTAGACTGGTGCCTTGTCACATCAATAAACATGATGGCATAGCACTTTGCTGTTAGGGTTTTTTGCAGATAGCTAACCAAAAGACCGTTTTTAAAAAATCCCAGAATCTAAGCGTAAGGATTAGAAAATAAGTTTTGAAAACTGGATTTGTTAAATTGGTGTAAATTCTGGGACTATTTACTAATTCCCCCTTTTAATTACTTACTATCACTGAACTTCCTCTCATTTTGACTTCTAGGAACTACAGTCAGAATTTATGGTAACATATTTAAGTTCATGTTTCTATGTTTGCCAGGCAAACCATCTCAAAGCTTCTGCACCCTCCTCTTCCTTGTGTTCAGTCCCAGGTGCACGTGTTGGTGGAGCTGCGGCATTAGGCCCTTCAAAATTTACATATAGGTAAAAATTGTGGTCTTCTGCTAAATGTCATTAATCTGCTCAGTTACCTTGCTGACTTGTATGTAATTGGTGAAGGTCTCTCCTAGCAGACATTATCCAACCACAGGATGTGAAGGAGCTTTGCTCAGTTTTGATGGTACTATCAGCAGAAGCTGCCAGAGCAATTGCAGGTATGTCATGATTTGTGTATAAGTTCATATTACCAGCTAGGTATAGGTGCTTCTAGAGGTTTTATTTGACTCATTTACTGATGAATTATGTCCCAATTCTGGAACATTTGAGTATGATGAACATTTGATTAAATGTCCAGAGCAAAGAAGTGCAACAGAAAAGCGGGCAGATCAGATGGAAATTTCCCTGGCTTCCTCAACTCAAGAAAGGTTTCAAAGCCAGAGGGAACCTGATGTTGAGAAAGCCGTGGCTGATAATTGTTCAAGTGCTACCCAGGCGGATAAAATCTTGGCCGAAGATTCCAGTTCAGATGGTGCCGATGTGCCAAAAGGAAGGCCCATGTCTCCTGGAACTTTAGCATTGATGTGTGATGAACAAGATGCAATGTTCATGGCATCTACTTCACCTGATGGATTGATGGGCCATGGAAACACGTCTTCACTGTTGCCTTATGGACAAGGTATGACAGAGGTCTATGCAGAGCAGGAAAGGATTGTTCTGACAAAGCTTCGAGATTGTCTAAATAGGCTCATTACTTTTGGAGAAATAAAAGGCAAGTTAATCTCCCTCTAAATTTTGATAAATAGCTGAACTGTGAATGAAAAATAGGCACATCAATATTTTCAAATAAAATCTTTGTTTGAGACACGGCAAACTTCAACAACAGAGTCAAGAGAGACCTCAAAATAAAGTAATGGCATTTTATATATGTTATTAATGCTTAAAATTCAACACTAGCGGCTAAGTTATGGTTGACTGAACAAATAAACCAGTTTCGAGTCTGAAAATAGGAATCATTGGTTTTTCTTTTTGTTGGGGTGGGGTTGGGGATGGTTGCTTTCTTATGTTGTATTCAAAACTGAAAGATGGCTTCCTTGCAGTCGGAACGACAATCAGCCAGTTGTAAATTGTAAATTATACAAGCCTGAAACACCAGCCCCCTCACCCCAGTGAAATAATTATATTATTTGCATAGTCCCAAACATCTTACAAAATAATAATATTGAATAGAGCAGCAACAACGACGATGAGGACCAGAATTGTAATTATTTTGTTCTTTTGTATTGAGAACTATTGACATCCTCTTCCATGATACCTTACAGAGACGAACTGTTCGTCATTAGCCAGAAGTGAATTTGGGGATCATAGAGAAGTACCGAGTAATGGTACTGCCACTGCCAATGCCAATTCCAGAACTGAAGCAGGGAATCAACATGGTCCAGTTAGCAATGGTATTGCAAAAGCTGTAGTTCTACCTGCAGCCAAGACATCTCAGATGATCATTCCAGCAGTTGAGACCAATAGTAATGATCTCCTTCCAAAAGTTCCCTTCCTCCCCCAAAATGGTGATAGTAAACATAAGACTGAAAAAGAGATGTAAAAGAGTTATAGTACAGAAATTTGGTCCAAGGCATTCCCCTGCATCTCCATAATGCTACGCCATTGTTGGGTTTTCTTCAATGCAGTTTCAAGATGGTATTGGGCCTCATTTTTAGAGCTGATAGGGATCTAATTCATGTTTCTTTTTACTTTCTATTCTTTTCCTCTGCGCCATTGTTAATTTGTTATATTTCCAAGTTAGTTTCCAGCATCAACCCTAGTTTGAGCACAAAGTGGTGTAAAATGCTGAGCCTTGTAATTGCACAAGATGTCATTTAGATTATTAAAGCTAATGACAATCTAGCTTGTACTGTTAGGTGCTCGGAATTTTCTTAACTATTCGCATTTCTATAGAAACAAAGAGCAGTCTTATAATTTAACACGGAATGAGTTTCTTAGAATTTCAAGAATTATACGTTTGGTGTGTATTTGATATCTTGTAACCCAATTCAAGCAGGCACATTTTATTCTCTAGTGCAACAGTTTTTTATGCTTTATAAGTGACTACTGAAGGTCATCTCAGTATTGATATCGAAACTTGTGTTTTTCTTCAACTTATATTTTATGTGCAATATTAGTTTATTTATTTATCAAGCGGGTTTAAACTTATTTAGGAACTATTTAATTTTTGACAAAATAGATTGTTTGTTGTAAATACATGGAAGGTATTTGATGGATGACCATTAGAATTCTTCCATATTCATGTATCTCTTTGATTCATGTATTATGAATCTCTAAGTTCATGTATTCATTTAATATTATGTATCCTCCATGCTTATAAAAATATGTCTTGAGGAGCATTTGTAGTAGACTAAAAACAAGGAAGTTGAAGAGAAATAATATTTAGTTTCTGAATAACTAATTCTAGATATTGTGCTCTTTCAATTCTCTTGTTACTTTTTTTTAGTTTTACAACATGTTATCAGCACGAGACTCTAGCCAATTGTTGTGTTATTTGACGTTTCTTTGAAGTAAAATATTATATTGTCAATGCAATTCATATGACTTCATAAAGTTTATAATTCTTGCTTATTCTAAATCCTATAATATTTACTTATTCGATTTTTAATATATTTTATGTGCAATATTAGTTTATTTATTTATTAAGCAGGTTTAAACTTATTTACGAACTATTTAATTTTTGACAGAATAGATTGTTTGTTGTAAATACATAGAATGTATTTGATAAATGATAATTAGAATTCTTTCATATTTATGTATTCCTTTAATTCATGTATTGTCATTCCCTAAATTCATATACTCATTTAATATCATGTATCCTCCGTATTTATAAAAGGGTGTCTTGAGGAGCATTTGTAGTAGACTAAAAAAAGGAAGTTGAAGAGAAATAATATTTAGTTCCTGAAAAACTAATTCTTAATATTGTAGTTTTTTAATTCTCTTGCTACTTTTTCTTTAGTTTTACAATATTGGTTATATTTTAACTAATAACTATTAACTATATATATACAAATTTTGGCTAACCAACTTTGAATGTTTACTCGGAGTGGTCAGGATTTTCCAAAACAGATTGTAAGTTAGAGAGAAACTGACCAAAAGGAAATTTAAAACATTGGTTGTTAGAATAGGAACTTTCCCAAGAAAAGGAAAAAACAAAGAACGAAAGAAAAAATAAAGTATTCCTAATGAGCACTGGTTTTGCTAACGTAGAAAACATTAGAGCATGAGTTGCTTTGCCAAAAAAAAAAAAGCTGGTTTCTATTAATTAGGTCTTTGCTAGTTTACGTAAACCCTTACTTAATTTAAGGGTTTCAAGATTTTATGAAAACCTTAAATTAAGTTAGGGTTTCAAGATTGAAAGTTGAATAAAAAAATAATTAAATCCATTTACTTTAAATTATTGACATGAGTTAGTTTCGTTTGGTACATAAATTCATCTCAACTCATTTCAACTCATCATTACAACTTTTTTAAATTCTAATATAAAATATAATAAACAATTCAACTTTTTCAAATTTCAAAATAATAATAATATTAAAAAATAATATTCTAACAATATTTTATCATCTTAACTCAACTCAGTTTAACATCCAAACGCAGCCTAGAATGAGTTGAAAGTTGAAAGTTATGTGAATCCATTTGCTTTAGGTAATTAAATCCATTTGCTTTAAATTATTGACATGAGTTATAGAATTAATTTAAGGATTTTAAGATTGAAAGTTGAAACTCCTAATTGTTGGAAATCTTTTTTATTGCAATGGTGTCTTTTATTGCATGAAACGGTGACTTTTATTGCAATCTTTTTTATCATTATGTGAATCTTGGTGTTGTTGTGAATTTGTGGTGTTGACTGCTGATGTTAGTGGCATGTTTCCATATCTGATTTTTTACTGTTTTGGGGAATCAGGAATGTCTAGTCCAGCAAATTTTAGTGATAGCTCTCATATCCCTACCCCTACCCCAATACCTTACCCTACACTTGGCACTAACCCCACAGACTCTAATCCTAACCTTACGGAGACAGAACCATACCCTATCCCCAAGGCCACATAAAGCAAGAAACATGTTTCCATAGTTTGGTCTTACTTTACCAAACTAGAAGGTGGTGACCCCAATAACCCCCAAGCAAAATGTAACCACTTTGGTAAACTTTATGGATATCACTATAAGAAATATGGTACATCACAATTAAGTTTCGCTTAAAAGAACAATGCAAGAAGAGTCTAATATTAAAATCCTTACTAGAGAAGAGTCAATCTAGAGTAGAGATTGGACTAAAAAAATGTCAAATGAGAGTAGTGGGGGTTTAACATTGAATGGGTAAACTAAGTATAATCCTGATGATTGTATAATTAAGTTAGCTTGTATGATTATCATGGACAAGCTACATTTTTAGTTCATGGAGGGGAGAGAGTTCCAAGAATATTCTAATTGCTTGGAACCTATGTTTAATCTTCCTTCTCACCACACAGTGGCAAAAGATGTTAAAAAAATTACAAGAAAGAGAAATATTTGTTGAGGGGTCAATTGGCCAGTCAAATAGTTTGCCTCACTACTGATACTTGGACATCCGTCGAAAATTATAAATTACATGTCTTTAACTGTGCATTTTATTGATTGTGATTAGACACTACATAAAAAAAATTATGAAGTTTTGTCAAATTTCGTATCACAAGGATGAGATGGTTGAGAAGGCCTTGGAGGCCGCAATAAAGGAGTGAGGGTTGGCACAAGTTTTGACCGTTACAATTGATAAAGTCTTGTCTAATGATGTCGCCTTGGGATATCTTAAGGCCTATCTTAGAGAGGCAAATAAGACAATCTTGGGTGGTGATTGTTTACATGTTAGATCTATTGCACATATTTTAAATTTAATTGTGACTGATGGGTTCAAAAATGTTGATGACTTGATTGCATGAGTTAGAACAGTTGTGAGATTTGTGAGATCTTCTTCTGCTAGATTGGAGAAATTTAAGATTGCTACGAGGAATGCGGGCATAACATCTAAGAAAGGCATTTGTACTGATGTTTCTACAAGATGAAACTCGACTTTCTTGATGTTGGAGGTGGCCTAAGAATATAAGGCGGCTTTTGAATTATTGGGTGATGAAGACATTTAATATGTCAAATATTTTGATGAGCACGGAGGATTAGGAAAGCTTATTGATGATAATTGGGACGTTGTTACTACTTTTGTAGATCTTTTGAGGCTTTTCTACGAGGATACATTGAGACTATCTGGTTCTTTGTACCCTACATTCAATGATTTCTGTCAACAAATATGTAGAATGAAAGAAGAATTGGATGAAATGTATAGGGGTGACCATATTAGAATGCAAGAGATGACATTGATGATGAGAGTTGAATATGACAAGTATTGAGGAGATTTGAGTAGGCTAAATATTTTGTTACATGTGATTGTTGCTCTTGACCCACAGATCAAGATGTATGGCGAGATATGTTGTTTGAGACTTCCGCACGGGAACGCATGGGCTGAGCTTATTAGGACAATGGTTAGAGAAACTGGTAAATTGTTGGATGAGTTTACCGTGATCAGGGGTGGTAATGCACATACACCTACACCTACCCCACTGCCTCCTCCAGAAGCTGAGGCGGAGAAAAAGCTTATGTTGGCATGGGGTGAGAGCCTCTCACAGAACCCCCTACTAGTCCATCAATCTACAGAGCCGAAGTCGGAGATAGATAGATATTTGGCAAGGGATCTTATATACACGATAATTAGATATATAAGCATGGTGGAAGACCAATGTCATGAAATATTCCGTCCTTGGAAAGATAGCCCGCAGTATTTTGGTCATCCCTGTTAGCATTGTTGGCTCAGAGTCGGCCTTTAGTACCAAAAGGTGCATATTTGCTCCATTCCAGAGTTCACTGTCTATTACCATTGTGGAGACATTGATTTGCACGTAAAATTGAATCAACGGGATGAAAATTCATATTCCAAATGTTCTTAACTTTAAGGAGAACGATAAGGAGGAGTGTGGTGATCAGCTTGGATTTGGTAATCATTGATTTCATTTTATTATTTTGATTTATTTATATTCATTTCATCGGTATTAATTTTAAAAAATTTAATTATTGTATCAATACATGAGACGACGTCTACCTCAGTTGCAATATGATTTCTTGGTATTGGACCCACCATTGCCATTTGGCATAGTTTTGTATAATTTGTAATGTCCCTTAATTACTTTTTGTATTTATATAATTTTTTGTATTTAATTGTTATTCTTGTATTTTTTTAAATTTTATAATCTTACTGTCATATGCAACTAAAGCTTCAATCATAATCTCAACCCCAAGGACCAAAATTCAAATGATTTATTCTCATCTTGATCCTCATCTCATCTTATTTAGTCAAATTTTAGTTTTTAATTTTTTTCATTTCTAATATATGTGTGTAATTTTAATTTGTGTTTCTTGTTTATAATTCTAATTGATTTTCCTTATAAATTGTTAATATTTCAGATTTTATGATCTCGCAACCGGCAGCACTAATCACATGTCTTTCCACCCTTGGCCACCCGTCCCAAACATCAAACAACTCACTTAGTTCAGTTGTATTCAGTGATTCAGTTATTTGTAATATTGATACAATGTTTTATGTTTGTAATTTTGTAATTGTTTTCTCTTAATTTGTATGTATTAACGTAATAGCTTAGTTATTATTAATAATTTATTAGGTGGTAGTAGTACTTCATTTTCTCTTAATTCGTATATTATTTTTATTATTGTAAATTCTTTTTTTTTTGTATTTTTTTTTTTGGTTAATTTATGGGCCCAAAATATCCCAAAACTTGGTTCTAGGCCCATTTCAACGATTTCTAAAACATGTTCTAGCCCGAAAGCCCATTGGGGGAAGGGGGGAAGGGGGAAGGGGCAGACGGATAAAGTGTCTGCCCCCGCAACCTGGTACCTGAACAGGATAGCCCACCTCCGATGTGCGGGGGTGAGTTCCGGGGTGCAAAACCCCAGCCCCGCCCATGCGGGGCAGGGGGCGGGGATGGGGCTACCTACCCCGGAAGATGCGGGTAGCACCCCTATCTCAATCTATTTATATTCAAACACATATCAATGAGACCTATAAAATATTAATATTCACATATCAACTCAATCATCTAACCTCAGTATCCAAATGCAAGTAAGTGAGCAAGTATTCTAAGCCTACTCCCGGGACCGCCATAAGCCCCTATCAGACTTCGTATCCACATAGACCAAGTAGTACACTGCACATCGAAGAGATGCATGCTAAATATGAAGAGAGAGAGAGAGAGACGGAGGAAAGTGGTACAACTGCGTTTGATTGTTGGAATGAGTTCAACTCATCCTAAACTAATTATTGATGGGACCCCACTAATTTTTCAAATTATCATAAAAAAAGTTACGTCCCGCTTCCCCAAGAATTTATACCTCCTAAAAGAATCGGTCATTCTGGATAAGTTCCCCAACGCCCCCAGAGGTATACCCAACAAAAGATTTAGGGATTCCCCACACATTGGTAACGTAACCAGGCAGTCTAGGAACATGAAAGAGACGCTCAACTCACAGGGACTAGATAGGGAACTCGTCACCTTAGGGAAAGACCCACCTCCACAAGCCTAAACTCGTCTCGTGTGGATGTCTCCCCAACGTTTGACCCGCTGGAGTTTAGGACTCTGCAAATACATCAGCTTAGTTAGGTAGGAACTTCAGGATAATAGTGAACACTAGAAGGGTAATCCGCCGAGAGCAGATTCTATCTATCAATAGGCTCTGCCACTTCCTCGGAGGGTGGAAAAAAAGAGTCTTCTATCGCAGAAGCCGAGTCGGATGCTTTCACTCAAGAAGATGTTGTCGGCCTCGTTGGACCGATTGGTATCACACGATACCCGACCACCCATAGCCCAACAGTACCCATTCCTTGGAAAAGAGAAATACGTTCTGCCGTCTTTCTCTTCTTGCATAGAATCACAATCAAAAAGCTTATTGATTTGATTGAAGAGAACTAATACTATTTATTAGCTTAGCTAGCGTTCCGGGATAATATAGTAATTTAGTCAGTTCATAACAATCTCTGTAAAGCAAGGGGCAAAGCTTCATTACTTCATTCATTCAAACACATATCTCAACCTATTTATATTTAAATACATCTTAATGAGATCTACAAAATATTATTATTCACGTATTAACTTAGATCATCTAACCTTAGTATCCAAATGCAAGTAAGTGAGCAGGTATTCTAGGCCTAGTCCCGGGACCGCCGTAAGCCCCCAAATGCAAGTAAGTGAGTAGGTAATCTAGGCCTAGTCCCAGTACCGCCATAAGCCCCCATCAGACTTTGTATCCATAGAGACCAAGCAATACACTGCACATCGAAGAGATGCATTCTAAATATGGAGAGAGAGAGAGAGAGAGAGAGAGGTAGTTTTAATTTGGAAAATATAATTGTCACATTAATTAAAAAAACTTTATTCGGATAAACTAAATATTTATGTATAGATTGTAAACTAAAGAAAACACGAGCTTTTCATTAGGAATTCTTAGGTTGCGTTTGGATGTTAAACTAAGTTCAGCTGAGTTGAGTTCTTTATGAATAGTAGTAAGTTAAGTAATGAAAGGAATTATGTGAGACCTATCTAAACTGAGTTTAAAGTGTGTTTGAATATTAAGATGAGTTTAGTACTTTTATGAGAAATTAAAAAAGATTGTGGGTCCTACGTATAAAGATGTTTTAAGTTAAAAAATGTTGTGAATCCCACGTGTAAGAAGGTTTTGAACTGAGATGAATTTAGTAATTTGAGAGTTAAGTGTTTAAATATTAGACTCAGTTTAAAATTAGATCAAACTTTGCCTTGGAATGTGGAATAAAAAAATAAAAACACATGCCGTAAATGTGAGTCACTTTGTACTAAACTTTTTTTCTACACTAATTCTTAAAAGTTCGAACAAATACTTGAGAGAACCGATAGGAATATCAAACACCATTCACTTGAAATTGTGTCATCCTCTTCACCTTAAGTAATGCCTACGTTAGAGTTAAAAATTGCTTGAAGCTAATGAGAGCCAATATGAAAACCCTTCTTCCCCTTAACATCCTAGACTCATTGCATTTCTCTTTTAAACAAATTGAGACAGAAAAAGACCATTTCAGAGTGATGATAAAACAAGTGGGCTCTAATTAAAGAGTATTGATACAACCCCCTGAGTTTCCGTCTCAAAGATTAGTTCCAAGTTTGTACCGGAACGTAGAAGTAGCCCGAGGGCCTCTAGCCCATTTGGATACATAACTGAGATAAAACTATTTCACATCTTCTCATCTCATCTAATTTCAACTAATAATCTTGTTACTATTTACAAACTATCTCATCTCATCTCACTATCCAAACAGTTGCTTTCATAGAATAGGGTAAAAAAGGGTCTATCAAGTCGGAAAGAGAAAGAATGAAAGCTTGAACAAACACAATTAAAAACCTTTATAATTTCTGAATATTTGAAAAATTACAAGCCAGCTGAACGTGACTAATTTATTTGCCCACAAAAATAACAAAAGGATCATAACTTATTTGTCTTCTCCATAATCGTATGCTTTTAGGATCGGTGTGAATTTGAAGTTACTGCTCACAGGCGGGACTTTGATGATGGAGATGATGTTGCAGGTGCACTCTGCAGGAGAAAGTCAAATAATGTCATTTACTTTTTCTTCTGTTTGGAAGAAAAGGGTTCATTGCAATGAGAGAGAGAGAGAGAGAGAGAGAGAGAGAAATTCTTTGCTATTTTCCACTATGCCACATGGGAGTTTGCCTATGCAGGAGAACAATAATAGTGTATATACAAGGTTTCAATTAAACCATTCCAAATGGCAAGGAACCAAACTAATTTACTAAACCATTTGAGGCAAACTTTAAATATTACTATAAAACAAACAAGAAGTTGATTCTGACAACCAAAGGTAGTGAAATTATTACCAGTATCATCACGAATTAACCTCTCTCCCTATTGTTGGCATGGAAAAACAACTAAACTAGTAAAAAGGTAACGGTATATCGCAATGAAACAAACAAGAAGCTGAAACACGCCACATCAAAATTAATGCTGGGGTCAATTAACCTCTTCCTATCAGGTGGAAATCTGTAGGTTTTTTTTTTAAGTTTAAGCGATGCATGCAAAGGAGCACATGAGAGGAAAAGAAGGAGGAGAAGAAACTGGGTTCTTTTTTTTTTTTTTTTTCCTTACCAACGGGATGCCTCTTCTTGCCCTTTCTTCCAAAAACCTTGATGGTTTAAAAAAGCTGCCATATAGTTCTGACCATTTCTTGAGACTGGTATAAACATGGTTAGGCCCAACTGTATCTGCCCAAAAAACAATGCCACCACTGCAACAAAGAAATGATAGCTGAGGGATTATGAAATAATTACTAGATAAAGGAAATGTAAGTTTGTAAGATGAAAAATATACTCGTAACCCTAAGAATAACATCCAGTGTGGTCAGCATTCAAGCCAATAATTTTTTTATGATTAAACTCACAGGCATCTTAAAATCTGCCATGCGTTATGAGCATTGGGACTCTTGAAATATATCAAATTTATGATTCAATAAAATATGCCTAACATTGGTAGATATGCACAGAAGTTGTGCCTACGTCTACAAACCTGGAGAGGATTTTATTCTCTTGAAAGTTGAATACACAGTACAGCAGTACAATGAGCGGCCGTACAAGAATACAATATGTATATGTATAGTGTGTGTGGCGAAACCCTAATTTGAGTTATTAGCACGTAAACTCTAATTAAGGGTCTGATCGGACCGGTTTAGGAGCTAAAACCGGGTCAAAAAATTTTCCATTGAAAATCCACTCAAAACCACAACAAATTGGTCATCAAATCAAGCCGACACAAAGCAGAACCAGGATCCACACAGAAACCCAACATCAATAGCCCATTTGGACAAGAATTTTGTGAAAACCTGTAAATCAACTTCTCCTTTCTAACATCGCAATTCTATTGTTCCCAGAGTAACCATCCATTGAATATCACGGCCTTTCTAATTTTTTCAATCCAAAAGATTGCATTTAACAACAGATTTCTCACGGGGGCAAGATATATGCAACTTATTGGCACAACAGTTGATGAATTCTTGATTATTTTCATTCAAAAAGGGGGAAAAGCACAAATAACTCAATTATGCATTACGTGTGCCTCACACCCTCACAAGTTGGCAAGAGGTGAATTCTACATGAGAAGACTGGTATGCATACAAATATGGCTGAGCATACACTGATAAATCCAATTAGAAAGGAAATGGTCATGAAGGCACTCACCGATAAGATGGAAAACTCATTCCAAGAACAGATGCAACATCAAGGTCTGATGCTTGAACAACTACTCCTTCATCTAAAACACGACATGCCTCATTCACCACCGGAAAGAGTATCATTTCCACTATTTCTTTGTCGGTAACAGATATAGGCTGCCAGCATTAAGATAATCCAGCAAACACATTAGGCGACTTTGTCTCATATGGAATGAAAAGATGAACTCCTCAGAAATGGGACCAGTAACAACTTTGAGGCAGTACTACGCAATTGCATGTAAATGGAATATATGTATTGATGTGGAGCAAGATTACCTTTCCACCAGGCATAATGTTAGCTAGTCGTCTAGACTCCTTAATAACTGGAAGCACAGAGGAGTCAGGCTTTGGCTTGCTTCCCTTTTCATAAATGTAGTATCCTTTTCCATTGTTTTTACCTAAACAAATGGAATGGATAGGCAGCCAAAGTATAATCATAAAAGGCATTAGCAACTTCAAAATCATAAGCAATATTCATATGGGTGGTTCTATAAGTCTTATTACCATTTCTTCCACTTTTGACCAAAAGTTCAACCAACGGTGACATAACTGTGCGATCGGGGAATGCATTAGCAAATTCTTTCGCAACTGCAAGGGCCACTCCATATCCGGATAAGTCTTGAAGCCTGCAAGTCAGGAGCAAAAGGTACTTGACATCACAATTCAAAATCATTTTTTACGTTAATGTTTGAGGCTTTCAATGATAAGGTTCAAACAGGAAGCTCAAGCTGCTTGAAACTCTATTGGTGCCCCAGGAAGAGCTTTGCAGTGGCAAAAACTTGATCATCACATGCACATATGCAAAATAATATTTTTTTGACAAGGCAATTTTATTAAGAGTGCATAGGTGCGCAGCCCAAGCATGTATACAAGAGAAAAACTCAATTAGGAAGATTGCAAACAAAAGAACATAAAATAGAGGGATAACGTTAAGCGAGAATATAAATGCAAAGGATAATGTTAAGGGAAGAAGATTACTGGAAAGGACCCATGGGAAGGCCAAAACTACTGATCACTCTGTCAATTCTGAACACATCCACACCTAAATTTACCAGAACATATGCGCCTTGTGTATAAGGGAAAAATGTCCGATTGACTGCAAAGCCAGTGCAGTTACCAACTACTACAGGGACTTTTTTTATTGTTTTCCCAACTGTCATGAGATCGAGAATAACTTGAGCAGATGTCTTCTCCGTCCTTACAATCTCCAGAAGAGGCATCACATGGGCAGGACTGTTCATCAAAAGATAAACATTTTTTTGATAAGTATGATTCAAAAGAGAAAAATTAACCAAAGGAAATATGAAAGGCATCACAATTGAATAAATGCTTGAACTAAAGAAGAGGACTACCGTAGTAAGATAGCAAAGTAATTGGACTACCATGATGTGTTGCCACAAAACACGACTGATGTAATAAAGCATGAAAGTTAGACACGTAAACCACAAAAGATTATGCTGCCATGGCGAGTTCAAAACAAGGGCATTGCCCTGTAATCACGTTATTAGTTTAATTTTCAAAATCAAAAGAGAAGAACCATATTTTTTATGTCAATAAAAATTATGGTTATTCTTTTTTTAGAAAAGAATTATACTGAGAAAAGAATCTATTAAGTTCAAGATGTTCTGCGCAAATTATACCCCATCTTATGCCATAGCATGTTGAGATTTGAGTTCCCTTTGAAGACCCATAGGTTGTGTTTGGATAAACAAGTTGAATTTGGATTTGAATTTTTAAATCAAGAGATTTAAACTGTGTTGATTCCAAATCTCTTGATTTTGAAAATTTTTGTTTGGATGAATTTTAGAAATGAAGGGATTTTGAATTTCATTGTAACCTATTTGTTAGAATGATTTGAAATTCCTTTTCAATAAAAATATAATTTGAAATCCAAGATTTTGAGGGATTAAGATCCTGCTTGGATTTGATTCAAATCCAAATCCCATCCTTATTTTATGTTCCAAAAATGATATTCGGATTTTAGAGGACCAAATTCAAATCCTCCCTTCAATAAGGTATTTACACCATTTCCTGAGTGAAGAAATCACAGAACCTGTGGGGCGAAGAGTCCTGACTTATCGAGGAAAAAAAGAGCCATCAATGTATTATTTCCAACCAAACAAAACTTCAGGAGAAAAGTTTTCAGAAACTAATAAGTATCCTCGTTTTGGTTTCATGAGAAAGACCTTTCTGTCATCCAGAGAGGTGATTGTGCCTCAGATCATATCTATTTGATGTAAGAATCTCATAGTTCAATAATTGAGTAGTTCTTCTCTTGGCTGAGTGCAACTAAGGGCCCTAAGTGAGTGCGGTACTTACAGCTATTATTGAACATGTACTCAGACAACTAATGAGAAGGTGTAAAAGATTTTTTATTTTTTATTTTTTTTTAAGTAGAAGGTGTACAAGAAATATATTAACCTTTAATTTAAAGAGCATATGATAGCAAGCATGTATTTGTGTAGAGAATAAAATAACCTGAAGAAATGTGCCCCCACGATCCGATCTTGAGAGCTGGTCTTTTCCCCTACCAAATTGAGGTCAATAGTAGATGTGTTTGTAGCCAAAATGCAGTGGGCAGGGCATGCTTTCTCAATTTCACTAAATATTTTTTGTTTTAAAGGAAGACTTTCAATGACAGCCTACAAAAGAGGACAAACCGAATCATGTTAAACAGGCAGCACTAACAAAATATCAAGGTTTTCCATTCATAAGACCTTTCAATTTCAGAAAAACACGATAATGAGTAGATGAAGAGAACATATTGAGCAAACATAATCAGGATAACGCTTCTGCCAGCTGTAGATTAAGTTTACCAAATCAGTTTTACAAACCGAAAACAGTGCTGCTAGGATGTTTTAAGTTTAACGTTCTAGGTTTTCACTATCAGCCCACCTCAATGACCATATCCACTTCTTTGAAGTCTGCATAGTCCAACACACCTTTGACCATTGATAAGGTTTTTTCTGCCTTATCCTGTGTCAGCTTTCCTTTTGTTACTAAGCCTCGAACATTTGCTGTCACACAAAATTCAGTGCCGTAAATTTCTATTACAGGGAAATATTACAATAGTAGCATACGAGAAAAGATTCCTACAGCTCATATTGCTGAAAAATGTCCTTACCAAATAAAGGCAAACTAAATGGGAAATAACATTGAATCTCAATAACCCCATGAATAAAGTAATCACCTTCTATTGTTCTTATTCCCTTGAGAAGATATTCAGAGTTGACTTCCTTGAGAACAACATATATGTTATTCAAAATAAGAGCTGTAGCTATGCCAGAACCCATTAGACCTCCCCCGATAACAGCAACTTTCTTTACATGCCTCGGTTTGAGCCCAAGATCAGTAACATTAGGCACCTATAAAAAAATGTTGAAAAAGAGGAAATGTTAAAAAAAATGAATTCAATTTAAAGAATACAAACAAAACAACTTGATAAAAATCATTCCAAGAATGTTTTTACTTGGTACATTAGGCTTGGATTAATTGTATGTCTTCAAAAGTTCAATGAATTTACAAGGTTCTTTACGACTGTTCAATTTTACCCAAAAACCAAGACATTTACGATGATGGCATTTTTGTTATATGTTTGTTTCTTAAAATCTGGACATACCAAAACTTGAATTTTCGTTCATCCGTGAAAGGACACCAATCATACGATTTTAGGGCTTCACATTGCTGATTATTACCAACTCGAAAATCCAAAATTCAGCATTTCCATTATTAGAAAGGCAACTTTTTTGCAGAAGGTAGCAAAAGATGACAATCATGCTTGTTGAACCAAGAAAGGAAAGGGATCTGAGTTCCTTCTTACAGGTAAAATAAAACTTTATTGAATCAAAATAAATTTTCTCTTACTTGTTAAACCAAGAACAAAAAGGCAATTTGAGTTCAAACTTTTGGAACAGAAATAGAAGATTCCTCAAATGAAGTACATTCTAGGAGCAGCATAAGCAAATTAACAATTCACCCATTGAAAGGAACATCATCTCTTTTTTTATAAGTAGAACTTTATCAATATCAATAGGTGCAGCCAAGTACACTGGATGTATATAACTTGAATAGGCATAAAATACTTTCCTTTCATTCAACATCAAAATTTGAATAAAAGACAGGGTTTGCAAAATTTTAGTCCAATCATATTCTAACTAAGTACTGAAAAACATACCTAGGAAAGAATCCAGACAGATGCAGACAAACTACAAAATATATGGCATGTTTGGAAATCATTTTTATCTCATCTTATTTCCTTCCCAATCATTACTCAAACACTCGTTACAAAAAAAAAAAAAAACATTACTCAAACACAAACACTTTCAAGCTAATCATTACAACTTTTCCAAATTTTCAAACAAAAAATAAAAAACAATTCAAGTTTTTCAAATCCCAAAACAAAAATTATATTCTAATAATATTTTTAACTTTATAATATGTTTTATTCAATTGTTTCTCTCTCATTTCCCAAAACTCAAAAAAACACTCAACTCAAACTATCTCACTATTATTCACAAACCATCTTACTACTATTCACAAAATTCTCATCTCATCTCATCTCATCTCATTCCCCAAGCATCCCTTTAAGTCAGCACATACAAATATCTTAACATAATTCAAACTATGTGTTATTGTCTGGAACCTTATTCTCTATAAGCATCGTGCAAACCAATTTTTTTTACAAGTATTGTGTAAACCAATATTTTAACAAGAATTTGTCGTCCAAACCCAGGTAAAATTAGCATGATTGAATCAAAATATAACATTTACAATAAAAATAAATACAAGACCACTAGCATCCAAGCAAGGATCATGCAAATTGATAAATCCTAAATTTGAAAAACAAGCAAAGGGCCAGAGATAGTACATCATCACTTCTAGTACCTTGGATGTTGCACGCTGGGCAAAAAAGACATGAACAAGTCCTTTTGAAGTGTCTGACAAGACCAACTCCTTGAATAATTTTGCCTCCTGCAATAATTTCAAATATTAGATTATGATTCCAGGGTGACCAAACATGCCTACAACTCCAGTAGCAACAACAAATATCTGATTCCCAGAGGAGAGAACCATAGATTGCTAGTATTATACAGGAGCACACATTTAATGGTAGATCCCAAAACCCTAATTACCTTTAAAACACCACTATATCCTCCATGAACAATGCCCTCCTCCAGCACATCAAGGCAGACCTGGTGCTGAGGCATATTTGGTGCAGTTTTTCTGGCTTGTTGTCTTGCAATTTTTATCATGTCACGGGCTTCAGACAGGGAACCAAGCTTGTCTGTCCTGTAAAGGGAACGTATCCATGGCTTGCGCCTATTTGCAATGTCTAAAGCCCATTGCCGAGATACTTTCAACAACTCTTCAGAGGCCACAACAGCATCAATAAGACCTAGCTTCTTCCCTTCTTCCGACATGATTGGTTTCGACAACTGAAAAGTTTATACACTTGGATTAATGAGAAAGGAATTGAACCACACAAATGAGAGACAAGCTCACACCTTCCAAGATTATTCAGATAAAGAGCGTGTGTTGGTTTCACTCTTCCCACAATATTATTGTAGTAAGAAATGTCAACGCACTTACTTTTGTATTTGAAAATTTTAAAGCATTAGAAAATTTCATGGCTAAGTATCACTAGCGATTGGAATTACATGTTAAATACACCGTCACACTACCATCTAATCAAAGCATGATACAGGGATATGGAATGAGAACCCTCTTAATGTCTCTTCCAACTTAATTCTCCTTAAATCTAATCAAATAGTGTGCTAAAGATGTGATTTTATATTTAAAGCAAATTCGTCACAAAACATTATTATTGTGCAAACTGCTAACTTTCTCCCCTTCTCTACCACTATAACCGACCATGGAGATTCCATCATCATATCTTCTCTCTCCTTCCCCCAAAAATATATCTTCTCCACAAGCAAACAAGCATCTATATCAGTAAGTACGTAAATTGGAAAGTGTGAAAATCAGTTGACAAACTCTAAGCAATTTGAAGTGAGAAAACAAAATGAATAGAATGAAGACCTACCAGCATCATTTCAACAGCCTTTGACAGCCCTACAAGCCTTGGAAGACGTTGTGTGCCTTATAAAACAACCAAGGTTTTAATACTAGGTCAATGATTATAACAGATGAAAAAATAAAGAGTCATAAGAAAGTGTCTGTGTGCGTGCACCACTGTGTGAATACAGGCGTACCTCCAAACCCTGGAATAACTCCAAGTGTCAGCTCGGGTAAGCCAAGCTGAGTTCTTGGTGCTGCAATACGTGCATGGGATCCCTGCAAGAGTCTAACCGGAATGAGGCAATCGTGCAAAGATTCTGACCATCAAATTCAATAAAACAAGAGGATAAAGCAAAGGAAGTAAAATAATGGAAACTGCTCCAGCCTAACAACAAACACAAACCAGTGCCAACTCTAAGCCACCTCCAAGAGCAAGTCCTTCCACAGCAGCAACTACAGGCTTTTTGCAATCTGTGGTTATGAAAAAAAAAGATTGAAAAAGTCAAGCATTTATTGAGAAGATACAAGACTTTTTCTTTAAAAACATAAAACATGAACTTTCGGAAATGAATAATGCCATACAATCCGCAAGCACCACAAAATCCTTTCGAAAAATAGTAGGACTATTAAAAAATTAGTTTCTTTTCATGTAGGTCCGTGTTTTCCCAGAAACAATATCCACGAGACTCAAGGTTAAAGTTGTGAAAATACCTTCGATTGTGTCGACCACAAGATCCACCGATACATCGGGCATAAGCGAAATATCCCCTGCCAAGCCAAACGATACAGTTGGGAATTCTCAAGTACTGACGCCATAATCTAGAATGTATGCTTATATAGCTCAACTGTTCAAGGTATGTCAAACTAACTCGTACCAGTCTTGTGAACCTTCTCGAAAACATTGATGTCAAATCCAGCAGAAAACCTCCTTCCTTTGCCTTCAATGAACAAATATAACCCAAAAAAAATACAACAGAGCCCATTGTCCAGTAAGTAAATGAAAATCTCGCACCGATCACTCTCATAAAACGAATTCCCAGAAGAATATTAGACAATATTCACAAATTTGCGCATGGTACATATTGGAGCAAGATGTGGCTAAATCGAGTTGTCGTAAACATGATTTCCAGGAAAATTAACACCTAGAACTACATAGCGATCACCGGCTTACAGACCGTTCAACTCGATCAAACGCACAAAAAAAAAACACTGAAACAAAGGCGAGCTGAAAGAATGTCATCAAATAAAGAATCGAGGCTCGAAAACGTTACCTGTCAGAACGATAGCTTTCACATCACCTCTCCTCGACGCCTCGGTGAATTTCTCCTTCAAACCTAAAATAACTGCACGGAAAAACAAATCTGAGCCAAAACCGAACTAGACAAAACAACAGTATTACATAATCGGAAAAAAAAAAAGACGGAAAAAGGGAGTGGAGCTCACTTGGAACGGCTAAGGCGTTAACCGGCGGGTTAGAAATAGTGATGACAGCGACACCGTCGCTTCCGACCTCCAAGGTAACCTTAACCTCCCCCATGTATAGCCGATTAGATCGGAGAGAAGCTCTCTCAGTTACGAATGATAGCAACGAAGATGGACCGCTCTACTGGAATTGTAGACGAGCCTTTTATAAAGGACTAGGTGGCCAGTTCACGGCTGTCCAGGCCTACCATCACTGAGAATGGTTGCAGAGCAGTGATCTTCTGTTGCTAAAAAAAAATAAGCATGGAGAACACTGAGTTATGATTGGGCAGTTGTCTCACTTTAAGTCAAAGAAGGGGGATCCTTTTAATCACAGCCAATAGGATCTCGCTTACGTTGCTTACCTGCGAAAGGGTTCCCAGTGGTAGCACCCGCTGAAACACTCCCTGAGATGAGATCGTTTTTCGTGGTTTTTTAGTCTTTCGAGAGAGATAATAATTATATACTGATTGGTGAATTACTCGGAAACGGCGTCGTGGGAACGGCCATCGGTCAAGGTCTTCTTCTACTGAATGTTGAAACATGCTTATAATATGAAACACGATGCGAACGTTGCGAAGGGAACCACTGTCTACATCTTTCTCATAACAACCTATTAAAATATTATTTTTTCTTAAATTCAAGTGTATTAAAAATAAATGAGCTCCAAATAACTTTCATTTAAGCTAATGTTTTAATAGGTAATTATGTTTTTAAATGAAGATATTCTTATAAAATGATTTGTTTTTATAAGTTATTATATCCAAATATTCATAATTGTATAAATAATTATAAAAATAGTTATGTATTTATTATTTTTTATTGCATAAATATTGTGCAATGATTGTCTATTTGATGAATAATGTCATTTCAATTCAACGTGAAAGATGAACAGCTGCAAAAATATTTAACGGTGATACCCATTGCTCAAATCAAAAGTTGAGGGCTCAATGATAGTTAGATATTTGCCTTAATCATAAATTATGTCAATAGGGATTGGAAATTGTTTCTTCAATAACTTTTCATGTCTTATGAGATTAAAATCTTTCGGTTCCAGGGATGGTATGGTCGCCACGTTGAATCTAAAGTAATTGATGGAAGGGGACAATCAAAAGTGAAGCGTGCAATTTAAGGACTTGTTTGTTTTTAAAGATAAAATAAAATGAGATGAAATTTTTTAGAATACGTATAAATAATATTGAGTATAGATAAGATTAGATGAGATGAGATAAAGTTCTGTTTGTTTATAAAAATAGGTTAAGATTAATTTGACTTTTTTTTAAGTATTTATAGCTGTGAGATCCATAACTAATAATATTATTTTATTAAAGACAAGTTAGCTGCTGAAAACGAATTCAATGCCCGCGTATGAACAATGAATGGCTTTTATAGATGAGATCTCGGCGTTTTCCTGGACTTGAGTGCGTTTTGATGTAATTTTTTTTTTCTCTTTTGTTTCATGCTTCATTTATTAAATATCCATGTGTAATTATTATTTTTTTTTTATCAAATATTTTGTTGAGTCATAGAAATATTAACAAAATATTTGTAAGAAATAAAAAAACCACGGCCTCATTTAAAAAATATTTTGCTAAAATATTTTCTATCTATAATCCTTTTATCAGTATTAAATACACGCGTAATTTTTAAATAACACTATCATTGGCCACCATTTGCCTCCCACATAGAAATGGCAATCTCATCTCTAATTGCAACCATATTGTTTTAGGCTCCAATCAACAAGTCTACATTACAAGATGAGGATGCCCCATCACCAACCGCAAGCTCAATAACTGGTAGATATATCGTACTCCACGTCTGAAATATTCAGTCATCGGGAGTGACCGTTCAAATAAAATTGTGCAGCACACAACACGCTGTAATAATAAGTCATTGCCGCCCAATCGAATATGGAGGCATGTTAGAGAGGATGTTGAATCGTTCTTTTATAACACCAAATGTTCGTTCTACAATATTACGAACTGTTGAGTGACGGTAATTGAAATAATCTTTATACCCATGAAAACCCCTCTAGTTGTGACGATTACTTCGGTGATAACGTTCTCTTAGATATGGGGCAGCAATCCCGTAGTGCATGGATAAGCTGAATCCACAAGATAAATTGACCTGAGAGTCCAGTTATTTTCAAAGCACAAACTTAAATTAATATAACGGCAAAAACAATGAAATCCAACTTAAAAATATTTGATAATGTTAGTAAAAAAAAAAAATTTACCCTCTAGTGGCCATAGAAAACGGGCTTCTGGATCACTAGTAGCATGGTGGAACACACGTGCATCATGCGCGGATCCCTCCCATCCAATGTAAACAAATATAAACTTCATATCGAAGCCAACTATTGCCAAGACATTTTGGGCAACTCGGCCCAACCTATTTCAATATGTCCTGCGCAACTCAGTTGGGACAACAGCTGGTATCATTATACCGTCCATCGCACCATCGAGTCAATAAATAAATTCGTCCTCCATCACAACCAACTAATGCATGATGTGATTATTACATTGTATGTTGTAAAAGAAAGTTTGAATTTTAATTGTTACCTGAAATCAAGGATAATTACGATGGTTGCTTGAAATATAAGGGTGCACTCTGTCCCTGGGAGTTGGAACAATCAAATGTCTCCCAACCTCACATAATGCATTAATCACATTTCTCACGTTTTTATTGATTGTTTGTGTCGAATGTTGGAACCTGTCCCCAACAATTCACTAGCCTTTTGCGTGGCCCACAAGAAGGGCAAACATACCCACAGCTTCCTCCACCGTCACTTCTCTTCTAGAATCACGTACCAAGTGATTGTTACGTAACAATGCGCATAAACAGCAGAATGTAGGTACCTCCATACGAAATATAATCTTGCAGTTATCTGGATGACCATTTAAAATTTCTAAAATATATTGATGCCCTCATAGGCCTATATTATGTTGTGGCCTTGGGTGATTCCTTCTTAGTCCGCGGGACAGTATCCTAATAACGTTCATGATATCTATGGGCTCTATCGGATCATCACTATCACTCCCGTCAGTCCAAGAATTGTTATCATCCATGCTCTACTATATGATGTGGAACTTGGCTAAAAACTCAAGACAAGTTGGGGAATATACCAGCATGAGGGACCTATAGCACTTAACAAGTAGTTTTCATGAGTGGACGTTTCCATTCTAGACAAGAAAAAGCAATCTCAATATATGCAAATAATCATGTAAAGCTTTGGGATTCTTGACCATATCCAGTATCTTTCATTTCCAAGCAAATGGAACTTACACTTATTTCACAAAAAATTATTTGATATATCATTTAAAATAAACTTATAAATTCTTATAAATATATATAATAATATATATCAATGCAGCAAAGTAATGTGTGAATATTGGTTGGTCTCTACTATTCAAATTAACATCATGGTCAGTTCTCTTCCATGAGACTGAAAAATAAAAGCTTCTATGAGACAATCTTTACAAAGTACAGTCCAATTACTGAATAAAGTACTCAGTCTAACTATACTACCATGCTAAAATTTGCAGTGTTTCAAACAAAATATGCAACATGTTATGAGGGATAACATTCGTTGGACCAAACTAGTACCCAAATCTAGATCAAGATAGAGGGAATCATCTTATGTGAGCTTTAAAAAGGTAGCACAATCCAATGCACATTCTCTCCTAATAGTCAAGCCAAAAAATGATGAGTTAAGTCCAATCATTCTAACATATTTTTAAAAGAGAAAAAATAAAAAAAAAAATACGTGGCTGCATTATAAACTATTAAGAAATACCCAAGTAATTGGGAGGTCCTCTTCAGTCCAAATAATTATTTGAATTACTAATGGTTTTTTTTTTTCACTATTCTTGTTGATATGGTAGTTTCCGTGGTCCTATGCATCTCTTATAAAAAAAAAAGTTAGTACTGTTTTTTAGGAGAACTTTATAAATGTTTCCTATTTCTATCTTACTATATTCTATCCTGATGTTTAGAGTTGATTTATTCATAGCTAGACTCTGCCGACTGTATGTAGGACTCAACATGGTACATGCTAATAACTACAACAACATTGTGCATAAGTTTGGCACTTTAAAGATTCTCTTGAAGTTCATAATTTTGTAGCTACTAATTTTCTTATTTCTGTTTATATTAGATGGATTTGTGGGTGATTCTATTTGGTGCTTCAGTGGTACAAATTAATGGCTTTTATTTAGAATTTTGCAATTGATACCAAGAACTACCCTCAGAATTTATGTACTCCATGGGGCAATATCAGGTGCTATATTTTTACCTGTAAACTGTCTTCTTAAGTTCTAAAGATCAGTAAGATACATCTGCATTGGAGTTTTGGAATCTCTAAAGTTTACTTTAGAGAAACTTGATATCTCTATTGTCTAATTCATACATACATGGAATCTCCACCTATTTCATTCTCTTCAATAAAGTTACTTCTACTTATAAAAAAATATATATATATATATATATCACTTATTATATTTGTCATATTGGCCTCTTCAATGATCTAAACACTATCCATAATTAGTAAGTTGTGTATCTTATAGAAATTCTTATTCTGATGTTATTTATCTTCCTTGTTCTAGATGCACAGAAGTCATTATGGTAATGAGCAGTGAAAACAAGTTGTATGTTTTGGAAATTGGTATTTTAGGTGATGGATCAGGTCAAGTTTTGAAGCTTTACAGGAGGAATAACTTTCTTTTGTTTTGTAAATAATGCCAATTACTTGGTGTTCTCTTGTGCCTATGTTTTTCTGCCTAATGACTGCTGAAGTGGCTTAATGCAGGAGCTATCTTAAGTTTAGTTTAGTAGCTTGCCATAAAATGGAAGATATTAGAGAGCTGTCAGTTGGTGTTGGACTTCAGATTGTGAGGTTAGTTATTTCTTGTGCTTTTTTATCAATCACATAAGCCATAATTTTTCTAAAACTCTATTTTTTGTGGGTTAGGTTCTGCAATGACAGGGATTCAACATACCTGTTTATAACTAGAAGCATTGAGTAGTCAAGGCAATTATTTAGACTGGTTTTGAAAATTTAAAATGGCAGTTTGGAGCAGGTTCAGGTTGAATTGTTTGATAAACAAATATGTGGAGATTCAAAAGTGAAATTCTTATCCAATACTCTATGGTGCTATTCAGGCGCACCAACAATGAAGGTTTACTTCTCATTAGTTGACCTTAGTTATGATGTATGGGAATGTATATGAACATGTTGTGAGATAGTTCAGTCATCCATTGAAAGAGGATTTCTGAGTGCCGCAAGAAATTCTGATTGCTCAGATTATAGAATTTCTGATGCTCGCACTCCCCTTTTGACTTGGCATGAAACATGTGTACCCTGCCCATGTAATTGGACAACATCCCTTACTAATTTTTTTTTCCACAGCTAAGTAAATACCAGCACACGCATTTTTGTCAATAATTGTCAACATAATCAAAAGAACAATAACCCCATATAAGCTTAACACAGAAAATCAAGACATTGCACTTTCAATTTCAGCATTCAAAATCAAACTATGGACAAGCAGTAGCATCAGTATCACAAAATAATCAGCAATCTCCAACAGCCAGTTTGAAAACACAATTTACAAAGTACAGAAGATAATATGCCTTTGAGCAGAAGAATAACCTTTTTGGAAGGCAACCTCTACCTTTGATGGAATTTTATGCCTTTGAGAAGTGTTGATAGAGCAAAACCTACAGCTGCTAGTTAGGCAGAGCACCAGAAAAATAAGACACCAAAATGTAAAAAGATGGTACGAGCAGCATCACAACTGGATTGAAATAAATTCAAGAGGCATGAAATAAGTGATATAAACAAACTCTAATAACATTTACAAATACATTCACAATTT
The DNA here is from genome assembly GCF_004785595.1 of Juglans microcarpa x Juglans regia. NCBI lineage: Eukaryota > Viridiplantae > Streptophyta > Magnoliopsida > Fagales > Juglandaceae > Juglans > Juglans microcarpa x Juglans regia. Next base: position 37,041,543 of record NC_054596.1, read on the forward strand.
TGAGGATTTACCCAACATATAACACAATACTACTAATATAAAAAGATGGTACGAGCAGCATCACAATTGGATTGAAATAATAAAAGTCGACAAGTCTTCCCAAAATGTCCATGAAACCAACAAATATTAATAACAACAAAAGACACATAAAAAATCAAATTACATAACGCCAATGAAAAATTACAACTCAACATTAGCAACTAATCAAGCTCTAATGCACAAACTAGTCACTAATCAACTATGCATATCCAATGCGCTCTAATCAACTATGCATAGCCCACGCTCACCTATGGACATCATCCATTACCAAAAATCCTCGTTGTACCAGGGGATTCATTAACCGATCAAACGCACGTGAGAAAATATCGTCAGGCAGTGGGGGCTGAAGTGCCTGTAACAAGGCCACACATTGTGAAAAATAATCGAAACCATCATCACTATCCATGCAATGTGTGGATCCACTACTACGTTTTTCCCCTGGCGCTTCCCCTCTGCCCTCATAACACTTTCGGCGTGCCTCATAGGAACGTGTGATCACTGGAACCATGTTCGATATGCCTTTGTCGTGATGGTTGCTTTGCCCCCTCTTCTGACGTTGTCGGGACGAGCGACTCGACAGTGTCTCCGTGTCCATGGGAAACTGCGACGGGCCACCAAAGAAAAAATTCCGACTGGCTTGGGTGCCAAGTGGGCCCCGATGTCACATCTCAATGTCAAGACGCTCCTCCATGTCTGAAGATGGTGGTGGTTGGGTTGACGCATGGTGGAGTGTGCCCATGGCAACAGCAGCACCAAAAATGGTACAAAGGTCTGCATATCGTGGGCAACCCAAGGTATGAAACTTCTTTACTTGTGGCTTGGCCTGGACAAGGAATTTAGTTCAATATATTATAGAGGGATTAAGGCAAGAAAAAGTGATAATTAATAGAGGGATTATTGTATAATATGAAAATATGCCGTGGTTAGAGATTTGTTACCCTAATGGCATTTGCCCAGTGTTCGTCGCTCCATAGAACCGTTTTGGTATCGGGGGTCCCATCCCATACCATTTTGGTGCATGAGGTCCGTGAAAATTTGTTGCATCATCTTAAGCCGATGTATTTTTCCCTTGATTTGGCTCGCATCGTATGTCCTTACGCCCACAGCTGTAAGACGTGCAACATAGAAAGCATGGTTCCTACAAGTGATCTTCCCAACCCTCAATGCACCATTAAGGGTGTCAGCTAACATCATGTCAATGAAGATGTCCTCTATTTCATCCGCCCAAATCATCGGATCAACATGTGAAATGTCGGTATCGGGGTCCATGTGAAGTTTAATAATATGATATGAAATCCAAAGACATTTATATCATACGTGGCTAAATAAATGATAAATGAAATCCAAAATATTTTTTTTTTCAGAAGTGGGTCATACCTGCTGAGGGTGAGGTAGTGGAGAGGAGCGTAGGTAGAAATGCTAACAAATGAAAAATATTGTTAAAAACAGTTTGTTGGCAACATGGAATCCAAAAAAATGTGTTGTAAAATTATTTACGTGATCACATACCAAACGAGCGATTAATTACCCACATAATCAATGAAGATGTTGTATATAACATTTTTTCTGGGCAGAGGCTTACTAATTATTAGCAAGCATGAATGGCACAAGGTGTATAAGGGTGCAGAACATGCAATTGTTTTGTATAACTATTGTGGGTGGCTGAAATTGCAAGGAAGTGAAGGACTGAATCTGAAAATTAACTAAGCAATCGTTGTCCACTGCTTCATAATAGCTACTAATTTTTGTGACCGCCAATAACTTGGGCCATCACCACTAACATCTAATATATTTCTCTTTGCCCACGGCCACCACAAATCATAGAAGTTTGAAACAAAATACAACCAACCATTTCGCTTGGTGAGATATATATATATATATATATATATATATATATATATAAGCTTATGCTTCATAATTTGTAAACATAATTATTTTCTCTAGACAGAAATGCATGCAACCAAACTAATTTCTTTCTCTCAAGACATTAACGTAAATGGTTTATTCTAACAATATGATATTGATTTTAAATTTATTTCCCTGTCATTTGAGCCTAAAGGCCTAGGACTTTCACGTTAATACAAGTTATGATCAACGAAAATATATATATGCACTCGGGATGAAGCAGTGAAAACAACAAATTTGTATACATTGATATTGTAGCTTTCTAATAATAGCCATTTGGACAACCTTTAAACCAATAATACAATCTAATCTAATCATCATTAAGCAGCAATGACAACAGTTCAAATCAAATCTTCTCATAGTTCTGCAAGTTCAAAAGTTCATGAAATCTGAGGTAGGATATTAAGGCAAGAAATGGAACTGATATATATATATATATATATATATATATAAAATATAATTTCAAATGGAGTAGGTATGAGAATATGTGATGGGAATTTATTTGAGAATTTGGAGTAACTTTTGTGTAAAAGATTACTTGTTTGGTGTATAGATTTTGAAACTCTCTTTTCTTGTCCAGCATTATATTGGCAGATGGTGATCTTCCCTAACTTTTCAATCTATTTTGCTATTTGGTGGTCATCCAAGTATTTTATGGAAATATGTGAAAACCCAATTGGTAATAGGGTTTTTATCTGTCAATAACTTTCAGTTTGACCAAAAATTTTGATATTTGGTGGTCATCCAAGTATTTTATGTAAATATTAAACACAACCCAATTGGTAATACACAATTCATCTGCCCATCAGGATTTGCTCAGTTTAACTTCAAACACACAAGAAAGTCCATTCAAACCCAAAACAGTGAACAACCACTAATCGATCCACATCCACAAACAAGTCAGTCTTAATGCATTAATCGTCAATAATAAACAAGATATTTGCACAAATTATTGATATAAAAAAAAACAAATATTAGAGGGTACCATGGACTACCTGGTATGACCTCGTTGTTGGACCCGTGCTGGCCTTGGAGACGATGTGAGGGACCGTTTATGGCAGTGGTTTTTGAGAGATAAACCCAAGCTGCAGCACCTCACAGTGGTGGACGAGCGGGGGGTTTTCGCAGCTTTCGGCATCTCCTATATGTAGGGTGGTTGGAGCAATGAAAGGGGAGAAGAGGACTTGGCAGCAATCAGTTCAGTGATGGGTGTAACACCCCGCATTTTAGTGTATTTTTACTAAAGGATTATTTTTATTTATTTAAATTTTATTCTCGTATTTTAAAATTGGTTGGATTTTGAATGAGTTTATTTCCATGATTTTTATTTGGTGAAAATTATTTTTTTATGTGCTTTCTTAATATTTATTTATTGTTATGCATTTAAATTGCTTTTAATATTTATTTAATTACTGTGGGATTTAATTATTTCAATTTGACTTTACCATTACGTTTAAATTATTTTATTTAACTTGAGGTTTTGAAATCGTTTCCGTTGGATCATTTTTGTGACCCAAGTTATGAGGATTGGACCTCATTTCTTTTCCCTCTATTTTTCTTTTCCTTTTCTTTTTCTTTTCTTCTTTTCTTTTCTTTCTTTTTTTTTTCTTCTTCCCGGTTTCCTCCCCGGGTGCGCGAGTTCTTCTCTCTCTCTCTCTCTCTCTCTCGCCGTGCATTGGCTTCTTCCCCAGCCCGCCGCCGTGCGCCGGCGGTGGTCGACACCGCCCGGCTCCACCGCTCCCCCTGCCGCCGGCGATCACCCCCCTCCATTTCCAGCTCCTCCATCGCCGCCGTTAACCACCACGAACCCATTGAAGCCGCGGCGTTCCATGCACCACTGCACCGCCGTCGCGCCACCTCCGGCCACCATCTTTCTACCACATCATCCTCGACCTCTTGGCAACCCATTGGACCCAACCCCAGCTCCGATCCGTCACCGGTGAAGCCCCACCAAGTCCATCTCTGATTTGCACATTTTTGGCCTAAAACCACCCCTTGCGCCGCCACCCACGGCAAACCACCACCACCACTAGCTTCACCGACCTCCCTAGGCCCTGCCCTATCAATCTTGGGTCTTCGTTTGCCTCCGTTTGAAAGTTGGTATTTGTGACCCACGGCCACAGTGTATTTTACACTGTGGTATTGCTCAAACGTCGCCTTTTTCAACTTCGTGATCCTCGAAAAATTATTATATTGCACTGTAAGTATTTCTCCAAAGAACTTTCGTAATTTAAATGTATTTTTGCACTAACCCATTTCACTGTGTTTTTGGCATGCCGGACTGAGTCCGAGGAGTTCGGGGGTCGGATGGATTTGTGATTGGAGTTGTTGGTTGATTTGGTTGAATTGGATATTGGTTGTTGATGGGTTGGTTGGATTTGTTGGTATTGTTCATTGATGGATATTAGATATTGTGTTGGTACATGTGCATTTCATTATTTCATGCATGATCATGTTTGTAAAAGAAAACTGGGTTTTCGTGTATTGCATTCATGTTCATGTGATTTGAAAAGCTATGATTTTATGTGATAATATTTTTGGTGCGTGTGTATCACGACCCCAAGCTGAGATGAGACATTAACTCGGTGGAGTTCCTCTGGTTACTCGGGAGCGGAATATACTGAGTAACGTCCCCTGGATTGTCGCCGGGCGACAATGGGATCGGACGAGATGGTCTCGTGCCGACTCCGTGGTCCTTCTGCTGGCGGGGACTAGAGGATGTCTGGCCACGTACGCGCTGGGCGCGGAACTGGGCATCGCTCGTTGCGTAGTGTGAGTGCTTGGCCATGTACGCGCTGGGCGCGGAACTGAGCACCGCTGCGAAGCCAAGACGTGCGGATGGTCCATAGGGGAGACCATGGTGCATATGGAAATAATGCATGGTGCATTTGGGATTAATGCACTATTTTCTGGGAAAATAGTGCGAGTTGATTTTTGGGTAAATCATTTTCTTGGAAAATGTTTTACGGATAATTTGGACCAAAATGGGATTTTGGTGTGTGTTGAAAATTTATCATTTTCGGGGAAAATGATATTTTGTGGAAAAATGCATGTTTTCATGTGCATGCATGTTAGTTGCATTTAATGCATTTTATATTACGTTGTTGTTTGGGTTATACTTACCTGCGAGACCATTTTGTGGTAACGCAGATTTTGATGCTGATGAGGAGGAGGAGGGCGAGCCTGAGGAGACGGCTCTGCCCGAGGAGTGATCTGGGATCACTCGTTTGTATATCTAAAAACTATTGTAAATTATTTTATGGATGACTGTATAACTGCTATTTAAATCTTTACTGATGTTTGATTGTAAATAAATTCTGGTACTTAGTTGACTATCCGCTGCGTTATTTTATTTGAACACTGTTGCATGTACACACACTGGCACTTCGTTGGGATGTGTGACCGTGTTGTCACCATCCTGGTGTCTCAATCCCTGTGTATTTTTTATAAGGGGGATTGGGGGCGCCACAATGGGTAGGGGAACAAGGGAGATTAGCACGGCAAGAACCGCAAAGGTTCCACAAAGACTTCGATTTTTCTTGGAGATGAGCTTTTCTAGGGATGTCGTTTGGAAGACAATCTCAATGGCGAGGATTATAGACTGCGATGGATGCACCAGAATCAGTTTTGAACGAGAGAGATGGGATGGAAATCTTGTGAGATGGGATGACCTGGTGAAAGAAGATTCGCACAGGTTGAAGTTAGCATTGGGGCTTACGGGAGAGAGGAGACAGACTACGCGAGATTCGCACGGTGCACTGATGGAAAGCAGTCAACAGTGTTGAGTCAAGGAGAGAACTACTGAGATGAAAACCTCGGGGTTAAAATTGTGTTTGTTTTCGGGAAGCTATCTAACCGTATGAAAACTGGTTTTAGGTTTTCAAAGTTTTTGGTTTATCTCCCAAAACAAACAGGCCCTTAATTCCGAGAACTTACCATATCGAAATATAGTAAAAAATTGATCGAATGAGAGTTATTTCTGTATTCTATATATGTGGTGGAGCTTAGTTGACAATGCGACTTGTCTTTTAAGTGAAGGTTTCGATAGTGAGTTGAGATGAAATGAGATATTGTTAGAATAAACAACAGAATACCTCAAGCATATCTTATTAAGTTGTTTCACAAGTCTATCCAGCCTGAATAAATAATCCAACAAGCCTCAAGCATCTCCCCTTGGTGGTGAGTTGTACTACGTAGAATAAATTAGAGTAACACTCAATACATCCACAGCCTAGATATTTTCTCAAGAGGGAACAAAAAGAGAGAGATTATGTACTTTTTGGAATGTCAGAGAATCATCTGGGGGCTATATATAGCCTCCTTGTGCCAATAATCGAAGATACGATGTCGAATAGTCTTCCATTTGCTCTCAGGTAATTCAATTTTGGTCGAACCACTTTCTTAGCAATTCCTCTATAGACCGTATCAATCATGACCATAGATAGCACACCAAAGTAGCAGACATCACAAGCTCCATCTTATGACATAGTCAAGGTAAATAAATGATAATTAATAAAACATGAGACTCACACAGTGAAAAAGAAAGGAACCATTTACCCACTTACTCATTTGGTCAAATAAGCACCTGTAGTATGAAATACATGCTACGGTGGATTTCTTTTCCTCAAAGAGCATATGTCTATATCAACACTGTACAGATATTAGTCTTGCCGCTCCTTAAGCGTCGAACCCAAGTTCCTCTATTTGCTCATCTCTAAGGCATAAAAAAGGATCTCGCATCTGGCTAACCACATGCTACATGGATGGTACCCATGCATAGTCCTCTCAATACAATAGATCTCATCTTAACTCCCACTAAGGTGACATATCTTTGTGTCAACCAACTTATCTCCTTAGACAAGTACCTAGGGACACAATATTTCATCTCCACTCGCTACTTAAACGCTAAAGGCAATCGCTCTTGTGAGTGAGCCTACCTAAACTTATTGACATAACTTGTGTATATGTATCTAGAAAATAATACGATAAAGACCAAGAGCTAAATAAAATCATATTATATTAATATTCCAAATGAAAGTTTACATCTCAATTTCAACTGAAACACAAATTACGTTCGCAATCTGCATAGTCCTAGATTCCTAACATGAGCCACAAAAACATTTCTTGCTATAGGCTTTGTCAGAGGATAAAAAACCATGCAACTCGTAGAAATGTGTTTCAGGACCACTTCCTTTTATACTACCATGTCTCTGAGGTAGTGATATCTGATATCTATGTGTTTAGTTATTCCATGATACTTTGAGTTCTTAGCATATGTGAGAACTGACATGCTATTGCATAATATATTCACCAGATCTGAAGTATCCATGTCAATGTCTAAATGCTTGAGGAACCTCCGTAAGCAGACAGCTTCTTGAACTACTGTTGAACAAGCTATGTATTTTGTCTCCATAGTAGATAATGCTATACATGGTTGTTTCTTATTGCTCCATGTAATGGAACCATTAATAAGCAAAAAGACATACCTAATAGTTGATTTGCGCTCATCTAGGTTACTACCTCAATCAACATCACTGTAACCTCTCAGCTGTAAATCCAAACCCTAATAGCACAACACATAATCCACAGTTCCCTTGAGATCTCAGAATCCTCTTTACTATTTTCCAGTGGGCCAGTCCGCAGTTAGATTGAAATATACTCACCAAGCCAACTGCATATCATATGTCTGGTCGAGTACACATGATTGTGTACATCAGGTTGCCCACAGCATTAGCAAAAGGGACATGAGCCATCTTTTACATTTTTTAGTGTTTGGACACATCTCTTTGGACAAACTCTTACCTCTAACAATAAGGGTATCAATAGGTTACATTCACTCATTTAGAAGCGCTCGAGAACTTTCTTTATGTAAGTCTGTTGGGACAAATATAGAAGTTTTTTTTGATTGATCTCTGTTACTCCTAAAACGTATTCTGTCTCACATTACCATATCATTCATCTCAAAATTGAAGGATAATCAATTTTTTGTGTCGACTATCATCTATTTGTCATTTTCAGCGAGTAGTATGTCGTCAACATATAATGACAACATAATAAAGCTCTTCTTAGGCCTTTTGACATAGACACAATGGTCATTCATGATCATCGTAAACCCATTCGAGAGAATGACTCGATAGAATCTGAGATACTATTGTTTAGATGATTGCTTTAGGCCATATATATCCTTTGAGTTTGCACACCTTGCACTCTTGACCTTTGACCACAAAACTCGTGAGTTGATGCAAATAGATCTCCTCATCTAGTTCTCCATTGAGAAATCCTGTCTTAACGTCCATATGATAGAGTTTCAAATTCATGTACACTATTATAGTTAGGATCAGACGAATTAAGACAAACCTCACCACTAGTGAAAAAGTTTCCACATAGTCTATTCCCTTTTGTTAGGTATATCATTTCACCATTAAGCTAGTTTTGTACCTTTCTATCGATCCATTCGACTTACGATTCACCTTTAGAACCCATTTGTTCGCAATAGCCTTACGCCATGACGGTAGATTTACTAAATCCCAAATTGGTTAGTCCTAATAGATTCTATCTCATCATTTAGTACTTTCATCCATTCATCTTTAGTAGAAGATGAGAGTCTCATGAATTGTTCAAGGCTCATCATCGTCTTGCGAAGTTACCATGAAAACTTCCCCTTCAATCTCAAAACAACAATGAGGAACACTTGTACTTCTATGGGGTTGAGGTTGTTGTGGTTGATTTACAAGTGGTGTGTTCTCACTTGTTACTCTCACAATTTGTATGAGCTTGAGGAATTTTTTCATCATTCTCAACTAAATCTCTAGGAGTGCCTTCCTTTTGACCCACAATCACATAGAGTTCGAAACTCCTATCAACCTCACTCCTACTTGGAAACTCATCATCTATGAAATCCACATATCGTGACTCGATCTCAGTAATAGTTCCATTAGATTGTTCACCTATTAGAACTTAAAAAACCGAACCATGCTTATAATGTTTATTCTTTATTTTTTTCTTATCTTTTTCATTAATCAATTTCTCTTTGAGTACATAATAAACATTTTAGCCTTTCAACTTTCTTTATTTCACTGCAATAATGTAATTATGGCTTTTTGCAAAGAATGAGTTTTTTGAATTTGTTAATTTGCTACATTATTAAAAAAAACAAAATTTATATTGTAATGATAGAACCAAAAACACTTGGGACATTCTACCTTTCCAAGAAAAGATAATATAATTTAAAATTTTTTTTTAAATTTTTTTTTATCTCTTTTTCTTTGTAAGGGAGGAATTTTCTTAGTGTTTTGGGAATTATTGTTATGATAAATTTTGTTATTGCTCAAAAATGTAATAAATATGGCAAATTTTAAATCCTTTTTTCCTAAGTATTTTAGTAAAATAAAATAATGGAAGCCATAATAATAATAATAAACTGAAATTGAAGAGCCAATAATAATATAAAATGTTATTAAAAATTGAAGGTTATATGATTTAAAATTTGTATTTCATTCTTTATAAAAAAAATATATAATTATGTTATTGTGACAAAACAAGAGAAGTGTAATAAAATTTCTTGTGTACTCACTGGGGATGGGATCAATGAGAAATATTTGAATAAAATAAAGAAAACAGTTTTAAAAGTGGTTTAAATTTTTTTTCATCATTTCAAAATATTTGCAAAAAACATATTTGAACAACATTTTTATACTTATTTTAAAGAAGTATAAAAAAAATTCGAACCACGCTTATAATATTTTTTTTTCTTTCTTTTTTTTTAATTTTTGTCATTGATCTCCTCCTCTTTAAGTACATAAGAAACGTTTTACCTTTTAGCCTTTCCTTATTTTTGCTGCAGTAATATAAGTATCACTTTTTTCAAAGAATAGTTTAATAAATATTTTAAATCATAAAATTAGTTAGTTACTAGCATATTTTTGAAATTCTAACCGATCAAATGTTCTAATTGTGATTACTTGATTGATAAGAAACTTTTGTTATATATATATACATATACACTATATATAAACAATAATCTAGAAGAGATCGGATCTCCAAATAAAGATGAAACTGAATATAGTAAAACTATCCAAAAAACAAAAACGACTAAATTAAAATAATAAATTGTTTTATGAATATACAGATTAAAGCACATATGGTATTTACAACTTGCAAATTTGTCATTTGAGTTATACTATCTATATTTTTTTGTAAATTATTTGTCATGAAAGAACATGGTTTTTTTGAATTTGTACATTTACTACATTATTAAAAATACCAAAATTTATATTGTAATAATAAAACTAAAAACGCTTAGGATGTTTTATTCAAATCTTTTTTTTTTTTTATCTCTTTTTCTATGTAAGGGATGAATGTTCTCAGTGTTTTAGGAATTGTTGTTATAATAAGTTTTATTTTTGCTCAAAAATGTAATAAATATGCCAAGTTCTAATTATTTTTTCCTAAGGATTTTAGAAAGATTTTGGTTTTTTCTCATTGCTTAATTTATTAAAAGTTAAAAACTTTAAAGTTAATTGTATACAACAATATTTGTTACAACGTACATTTTTTCTCTATAGGTGGGGGCATCGTCGCTCTACTGGACTTAGATAATTATTGCAAGTCGTGTCATCTGAAACATCTTATTTGTCATATGTGTCTTGTTGCAGACATTGTAAAATAAAGCAATTCTATCATGAAACAAACGGATTTTGCTGTGCTGATGAGACAATTTCTTTAGCCACAAATGATGTCCCTAATCAGCTTTATGATTTTTTTACCTCGAACACAGATGAAGCCGTGCATTTTAAAACATATGTACAGATTTATAATAACAAGTTCACGTTTATATCTTTCGGAGTTAAGTTCGATAGAGATCTTTGTAGACGAAATAGATGAATTTATACCTTCCATACTCAGGAACAGATTTATCACTATATCAATGATTTAGTTCCTTTAAATGGTCGTTCTTCTTATGTCCAATTGTATTTCTATGATACTGAGTATGAATTAGAAAATCACATTTTTTATTCAGACAATGAATCTATCAATTATAGCTTAATTCATTGATATTCTTCACATCAATCCATATTTTATATTTTTCTGGTCTCTTGGTGATTTGCCAAATTTGAAAAATCAAGTAATCCATATAAGACCATATGCTGGCCTAGATCAGCATGTATTCAATGTCCCAACATCTTTACAAGTTGCAGCAATGTGGGTTGAAAATGAATATGCAGATCAGTTGAGAGGACTGGACATTTGTGTCTTTAGTCATTCTGGTGGAAGTCATATAGTTCGGTATTATTTTGGCTTATATGATCCACTTCAATATTCGCTGTTATTTCCTTTTGGGATACTGGTTGGCATCAAGGTATTCAAAAGGTCAATAGAGGAAGTACATTAATATGTAATTAAACAACCTGATCAATAGATCTTCATCAATCAATGTCAGTAGAAAAATTACTTACAAGAGAACAACGAGGTTAGAGTGTAATCTTATTTTTTTCATTTTGTACTTAGTTTGCAGACGTCTAATTTTGTAATATTTCATTTCCCTTTAACTTTTGTAGCATTAAACAGAAAAATGAAGGATCCAATTGTTTTGTGCTGTGAATATATTGCTATAAATTACAAATCAGAGAAATATAAGATCAATTTTGTTGTTGTCTGGTCATCTATTGCAACAATTTGTTGTTGATATGTATGTTAAGATCGAGAAGTCAAGATTAGATTATTTCCGTAGCAAACAACATATTCGATCTGAGTTATATCAAGGTATTGTTGATACCATTACACTTTGGAAAACTAACGTTTCTAATATTGGAAAACGGATTATTCTACCTCTGTCGTTTATTGAGAGTACAAGAGACATGTGAAAAAGTTATATGGAAGTAATGGTTTTAGTTCAGCGTTATGGTAAACTAGACATTTTTTTAACAATGGCATGCAATCCAAACTGGCAAGAAATTTCAAATGAATTACGCCTGCACGAGGAGAGTCAAAATTGGCCTGATTTGGTTGTTCGGGTCTTTCGTGCAAAATTAGAAAAATTAAATAATCAATTATTCAAGCTACAGATATTTGGAAAAGTCTCAGCATATGTTTATGTTGTTGAGCACAAAAAAAGAGGGTTTCTACATGCTCATGTTTTAATTATATTACAGATGGATTGGAAACTCTATGCACCTGAATCTTTTGATGAGATTGTATCAACAGTAATACCTGATAAAAATGTGAATTTGCACTTGTATAACGTTGTTGCCAATCATATAATGCATAGACCATGTGTAGTGTTGAATCCAACAAATGTTTGCATAAAAAAAAATGGTTATTGCAAAAGCAATTATCCAAAAAATTTTACATCAGGTACGACTATTGAAATGATTGTTTCCTAATATATAAGCGTTTTGACAATAGAATAATTGTCAAAGTGAGAGGTCATAATTTGGATAATCGTTGGGTCGATCCATATCATTTGTATTTTCTTGTAACATTTGACTGTCACATTAACGTCGAGATTTGTTCTATAATAAAAACAGTCAAATATCTTTATAAGTATATTTACAAAGAGCATGATCGTCTTGCTTTCAATTTGGTTTCTAAACAAAACCATCAAAAAATTGATGAAATCTAACAATTCCAATTGACTCGATAGATTGCTCCGCCCAAAACTATGTAGAGAATATATGTCTTCATTGTTAATGAAATGTACTCAGCAGTATATAGCTTACATTTACATATTGAGAATCAACATCAAGTAACTTTTCGAGCAAATGAAAACTTAATCAATGTTATCTACTCTGATAGGTCTGCAAAATCGATGTTAACAGAATTCTTTGCATTAAATCGAGTGGATGAGAATGCCAGGACATTGTTGTACAAAGAATTTTCAGAATTCTATATTTGGAGCCAACAATACAAAGAGTGGACTTGTCGGAAAAAAGCAAAGTGTTATAAGTTGAATTGATACAGTAAATCCATTTGAAAGTGAGAAGTATTATCTGCGGATATTGCTAAATCATGTTAGAGGACCTTTGTCATTTAAAGATCTTAGGACAATTGATAGTGTTGTGGCTCCAACATTTTGTGAGGCAGCAACTATGCATGGTTTGCTATAGAGAGACAATAGCTTAGAAGATTGTTTACATGAAACATCTCTATATTAAATGCCATCCAATTTGAGGCGTTTGTTTGTAACTATATTGGTTTATTGTAATCCAACCTATTCGAGAGAGATTTCGGAATGTTTTAAGCAATATATGTCAGTTAATTTTAGGTTAACTGAAGATTCTATGTTGAATGTAAGAATGCAAGTTTTGTGTTCAATTTCTTTTACACTTGAATCAATTGGGAAATATATTAATTCATTTCATCTTCTTGATGAAGACATCTATTTTGATGAAGACCAATTCGAATATAGGGAAATCTATGATGAATTGGCTGTTGAAATTCTAGAAGAAGATATTGTTGCATCAGAAACCATTAATAGTGAACAACATGTCTATAATTCAATTTTGGAAAATGTTTTTTTCAAACAGAATTGCCACATTCTTTGTTGATGGCCCTAGTGGGAGAGAGAAGACATTCCTATACGAGGCACTTCTCTCCTCAATAAGATCAAGAAAATTAGTGGCACTTGCAATTGTTTCATCTAGTGTTGCTACATCTATCATTCTTGGAGGTCGAACAACACATTCGCGCTTTAAGATTCCACTGAATATTTATGAACATAGCATGTGTTGTGTCAGTAAACAAAGTGCCCTTGCAAAACTATTACCTGATGTTGAGAAAACAACACATAGAAGTATTAAATAAAATGCTACGAGGTATTAATGATTCAGAGTTAACATTCGGTGGAAAATTTATCTTTTTAGGTGGAGATTTTCGCCAAATTTTACCTATGATTTGTACAGGAACAAGACAATAACAGGTTGACGCCAATTTGGTTTCTTCTTATTTGTGGCTTACATTGATCAAGTTTCATTTGACTGAAAATATGCGAGTAAGATAGAATCCAGTTTTTTCAGAATATGTGTTAGAATTAGGCGACAGAATGACACCAATCACAGTTGACGAACCTATAAAAACTTGATGGCATGCTTGTTCCCTATGAAGATGATTGTACTTCTTTTGATAATTTAATATATGCTATTTTCTATGATATTCATGAATATTCAATAAATATTTCAAGTATGATGAATCGGGTCATATTAACAACAAAGAACAGTTATGTAGATAAAATAAATGCATTACTAATTTATAGGTTTTCTGGTGAGTTCAAGCAATATTATAGTTTTGATGAAACAATAGATGCATCTGAACAATCAGTTATGGAGGATTTATTAAATACTCTAACCCCAAATGGACTTCCTCCTCATGAATTGTTATTTAGGATAAACTGTCTTATCATATTGTTTAGAAACATTAATCATTTAGAATGACTATGTAACAGAACACGTCTAATTTATCAGGCTTTTAATCGAAATATCATTGATGCAGAAATCGCAATTGGGCACCATAGCTGAAAAAAAGTCTTTATTCAAAGGATTCTATTCTTACCAAATGTTGATGAAAATAGTGGTTTCTCATTTAAACAAACTCAGTTCCCTATCAGATTAAGCTTTGCAATGACTATAAATAAGTCATAAAGACAAATATTAAATTTTGTTGGGATATATTTACCTTAACCTGTTTTCTCACATAATCAATTATATGTGGCTTTATCAAGGACTAAGATTGCATCTACAGTAAGGGTTTTAATACGGCTAGTGTCGATTGAACGATCAGAAAAGAACTGTACAAAAAATGTTATGTATACGGAATTATTAAGATTATCATGTTCAGACTAATGTTATATGGGTATTGATTCAATTATATAATTTGAGCTTAACTACTTAAACAAAATTATGCATTTAATAGAATTCTCTTTTCTGTATGTTTAGTATTGTGTTTTTTAATTTATTGTGTTCTTTAATTCTCTTTACAATTTTTTTTTTTTAATTTGGTATTGGATTTACTATACTTACACATTTAATATCTTTGCATGTGAACAGCTTTAAAGATGCAGAAGATTTATATATCGATAAAAGATATCACTCCAAGTATAAGGAATTGGAAAATCAAAATGATCGTGCAGACAAGTCACCCAAATGAACAGGCCAACGCTCACCAGTGAAGTACCAAAGCCTAACATTGATTGATCAAGAGGTATAGTATTTATTTCTATCTATTGTCTTTTATTTTTTTTGGTGTACTAAAAATTGGTAAATGATTTTGTTATTTTGCATCCTATCTATTAAGTTTTATTTTATTTTTTATTTTTTACTATTGATTTGTTGGGTTTTTTATTTTTGATTTTTTAAATCTTTTCATATTATATAAATGTTGATGATGTTCCGTTCATTTAGTTCTCTTCTTGTAACACATTTTAAAAAATATTATTTTTTTTAAATCCAAAAACAATTTAAAATCAAACAAAATTATTATACTCAATTATTCATTACATTTTTTTTTTTGTAAATTATTCGTTTCAATTTCTTATACTATATAGGAAAATCGAGTGCAAGCGACAATATTTGATAAAGATATTGATTCACGAGATGATACTTTACATATTTTTCAGTCATATTACATCAATAATGCATATGTGTGGCCATTGGATCCAAAGTATAAAATTGAAACAAATGAGTATCAATGGATCTTAAATTCTAAAACGATAATTGAGAAAGTTCTAATGGATGAAGAACAATTAAAGCCACCAAAGTACCAACTCATTCCGTTCAATGAATTAGATGCTTACAAAGATTCAATTGCAGAAATAAGTAATTCACTCTTTATTTTAGAATCCTTAATTATCAATATATTAAAAATTTAAATCTTATTTATCAGATGTTTTAACTGTTGCAATCCATATCAAGCCATGTAGAGAGATAACTTCAGCGCATGGACCAATAACTATTCAGGAGTATATGTTATTGATCCAATGTAAAAATATTTTTTTGGTAGTTCACTCTTTTAGAATTAAGTTTCAGTCTTTATTTCTTGCATATTCTATTAATTTTTTTTATTCCAATTTTGTAGTTCAAATCCCATATGTTTAACTATGTGGGGTCAATTTGTGTAAGATGAATGCAAAAAAAATCTCGAATATAATTGGGACAAAGCTAGTTATACTTGGAACAAGAATAAAAGTCGGTTCTTATAATGATATTTTTAATAATTAACAATCTTACATTTTCTTTTATATTGTATATGCTTGCATTAATCATGATCTCTATTTCCAATGAAGAATTATTTCTTTCGTTATGTTCGAAAAGTATATTTATGATCAATCTTATTCTACTTGAGGCAACTTTATTGCAAGAGTGGTAATCGTCACAAATAAGTCATTATTTGTTTCATGTCACTTGTATATTAAAATCTTCATATTTTTATTTCTTATGTTACATTTGTTTTTATGAATTTTAAGGGCTGTGATTAATGATTTATTACTTAAGAGTATTATTGCAGGATGCTTGACATACCCATCTACATCTTTGTCTTCTCTTGGTATTCGAGAAATAATCAAGAATTGTGATATTGCTGAGTTGATAAAAAGTTTGCAACCCATGGCTATAAAATCCTATTTTTTTGTAACAAATTCAAATATTTATACAATCAATTCATTTAAAAAATTATTTCTAATGTAATGTAGAAAACAAAATTTTGGATAAAGGTGAAGATAATTGTGGTTGACTTGCTCCAAATATTTTTTTACATGTCATGTATTGGTTGTAATAAAAGAATTGGGTATGATTACAATGATAGTTTCCTTTGATACCATTGCGAACACCAAAGCATTTCCTAACCACGGTATGTATCTTTCAAATTTTTTATTCTATTTGATAATTTATGTGATAGATTTAACGTATAATTTTTATTGATTCTAACTTAAAATGATATTCCTATTAATTTTATAGTTGTTGAGTATATGTTCAACTTGACGATGGTACATAAAGACTACCTATTGTTATGTTTGGTGAAGTTGTAGATGAAGCATTCGGTTGTTCGGCAATTGAGCTTATGAATCATACTGATGATGTACGTTTTCTTATTTTCCATTGCCTTTATTGTTATGAGTAAAAAAGTTCATTTTAGAAGTTTTGACATATTTACTACATTATATATAAGTACATTGAGATTTATATTAAAAGTACTATTAAAAACAAATTATAACAAAAATCATTTAAATTGATTTTTATATACTTGTCTGTTATGCTAATTTTATTTTTATTTATAACATGCACAACAATTTAATTAAGAAAATTGCATTCAAAGATTTGTGTTAATTTACAAGACATCAATTTCTAGCAGATATGTTCTTTAAATTTTTATTAATCATGCAAGGCTTTTAAAAATTTCCTTTATAGAAACATTTGTCATATATAGAAAATCTTGTAGCACAAGTTTCATAGAAAGAGTGAATGATTGAACTTTTAGTAGATCCCAATTGACTCAACCAACAACAGCACAATAATTTCAATGTCGTCTTTATTGATACAGTACAAGATGATACAAAATGATGGATCATAGCAAAAAATCAAAGGACTCATATTTTGAACTGATGTTTTTGTTGAGTTTGTTGCTAAAACTATCGATGTTATAAATATGTGTGGAATTATGTTATATTTTGAATTAATGTTTGTGTTGGGCTTATATTAAACTTATTGCTTGCAACTTTCATAAAATGATGTTATAAATATGTCTTGGACTATATTATATTTTAAACTAATTTTTTATCTTCTAATCTATGCAAGCATGTAATTATTATACTCTACTTAACTATCATTACCTCTAAAGATTTTCTAGATTTCACATTTTTTCTCATTTGTTTTAAATTATTGATTGAAATCAATTTTTTTTATGAAATATATACTATTTTTTTAAAATAATTATTTCACCGAACTAGGCAAACGTGCTTTGTATGTTGTTCCGACCTAGTATTAATATAGCTATTAATAAAATGTTATTAATAATTTAAATATATAACTATACTAATAGTCTAATATTAATACTATTATATAGTCTAATATATTATATAGCTATAACTAATACTAATATTTATTCTAATACTAATACTTATACTAATATATTTATACTAAATTACTATAATTAATACTAATATATAGCTATACTAACAGTCTAATAATAATGTATAGTCCTAATATATTATATAGCTATAACTAATACTAATATTTATTCTAATACTAATAGTCTAATATAGATTATAGTTATACAAAATTACTGATATAGATATAGACTTATAGTATAAGAGTTTAGTCTAATTAGACTATTAGTAATAATTTTGATATTATTACTAAACGGCGCCGTTGCACCTCCAGTCTCCCAAGCCCTAAGACCCGCCCCTCTCTTCCTCACTCTCTCACCCTGCCTCTCTGCCTCGCAGCCTCTCTGCATCTCTGCCCTCTCACGCGACCACCGTTTCACTGTGCACATCTCGCCGTCGCCCCCTCAGCCTGAGTCCCCTTCCTCTTGCCGTCGCACCCTCAGAAACACAGACCCGCTCTCTCGCCGTTGCACCTCCCCTCACGGCCTCACCTCTCGAGCCGTTCCCGTCGCACACACAGCCCCTCGGCCCCTCTCTCAACGCTGCGCTGCCTTCTCTGTCTCTCACCGTCTCACGCAGCCGGCAGCCCCTCTCTCACGTCTCTCTGTCTTCGACGGTAATTTTTCTTGGAACAATCTCGGATGTGTATATCATTTTTAATCTCCGTTGGTTTAATTGTTATGGGAACTTTTTTGTTTCAAAGGTTTATTGGTTAAATGGGAACTTTAGACATCTTTGAGAATTTTCGTCTAGGTGTTGCTCGTTGGACTTAATTCCTATACAATTTTGTGCATCTTTCTTTGAGGTCAGGATTATTTAGACATATGCTCCCAGTTTTTAAAAGAAAGCAGAACAGATAAACTATTTTACTTTGGGTTGTCGATTTCAAACACAACAAAGAAAGTCTAATACTTCCAAGTTGAGTGAGACTTACGTCTGCAATGATATGGTTGGGTTGCAGACTTCCTAAGTTTTTTTTTTCTAAGGACTACGTTAGCCTAAAGCTCTGTTTGTTATGTTTGATTAAGCATTTGAGTTGAATGAAAGCTTTCAAGTGGCTTTGCTCCATTGCCTTCAGTCCCATATCTCTTGTATGACTTCCAAAGATGAAATCTCCCATTTTTACTAAGTCAAAAATGAAAAATAAAACGTCTACTGAATTGTAAAAAAAACCTACCTACCAGTTGGATGCTCTTTTGAAAGATTTATTTGCTCTCATACGTAGATGGATTCAAGATATTAAAAGTTAAAAAAAAAAGCAGTTAAAATCATCGTCTTGAGGTTCTTTATTTGTCTAACGTCAATAGTGAAGATCATTATTTTTTTATAAACTTACTAAACATATTATATTCTTTTCTAGGAATTTGTAAAATTTTTGGGTTTCTTAAATTTACTATTATTATTCCTTTCTTAAATCATTTTTTTATAAATTTACTAAACATATCATTTTTTCAGAAGGTTTATGCAAATGTGGGGTAAAGAGCAGCCTTTTACCTCTTAAGATAGGATACATTCCTAAGTATTGTATTGGGCTCTCATCCATAAACAGTACTGTTCCCCGAGAGCACCTGCTTTCATATATAGTGATGAATCTGATCCGTTATAATATTCTAGCTAGGTATCCTTTTGATGCAGTTTCAGATTCCATGCATTTGTCTTCAGCTATTGGTCTCTCTCTCACACATATCTTTGTTCCAAGTTCCAGATTGCTAGCTACTTTCAATGCTTCTCTCTCCACAAATCTCATGCATTCACTAAATTAAAATCAGAAAACCGGACTGAACCAGAACCGGTAAAACCGGATGTACCGGTTTAGGGGGTAACCTGTACGTAATCGGTTTTTGAAAATGCAAAATCAGTACGTATCGGTTCGGTCCTAAATTTTGTCCAAAACCGGACCGGACCGGACTGGTTACACCCCTGAATGACAAAAATGATAAATCACATATTGATTAGGTGAATGTATATTGTGTAAGTCTTCCTTATAGCATTTCTCGTCTTTCTAAACTTTTTGTTTAATTAAACAATTTTTATCTGTTAGAGTTTCCAATATTTTTTCAGAATTTAAAATGATTAATTGATTTATTGAAACTATTTATTGAAACTATTTGTTTTGAAGAAAATGATTAGGAATTTGAATTAGAGAATCCAGCGGCGTCGTTTTATACATTGGTGTCGACCACCTGAGTAAAAAAAACCCCTTTCTCAGTCAAAACCCTTCGTTACCTCGAAACAACAGCACAGACCAGGAATAGCTAGCAGCTCTATACGAAGCCAACAATGGCGTCCTCTAAGGTGATTTCAAGGTTGTCGTCGAGATTACAGCCCCTCGCTCTCAAGCTGGGTAAAAGATCGCTCGCACCTGAACTCTCTCCTCTCAATTCCTGCTCTCAATCGCACACCTCTGTCTCTGTGAGGCGCATTTCTCGGTGAGATCCCTTAACTCTTATCTCTAGGTATTATTTTCTTACATTATGCTCAGTTTCTGAGAAAAGGCAGTGAAAATTTTGAATATTTTCGGATTTTCCTTTATATGAGAACCTAATATAACTGACCTAATAAATGAAGAGTTTTCCCTAAATTGAGTCTAATAGAAAAATGTTTTATTCCTTTTCTTTTCCCTTTAATCTTAAAGAGGGAAAAAAAAAAAAAAACGAGAGCAGAAGATTCAACTTAGTATTTTGCCTTCCTAAGTTTTCCCTTTAACTACTTATAAAAAAAAAAAAAAAAGAAGTTTTCCCTGTAACCGAACAGCGATTAACTGTTGCATTTGTGGTAATTTATTTTTGCTGTGCTTAGATTGCCAGTGGAGTTAAGCAGCCTGGAGACAATGATGCCATTGCACAGCGCGATAGCGTCAGCTCGACTTACATCTAGCTTGTCCGTTGAGTCAAAGAGCTGGAGTTTAGTTCCTCAAGGTATGTCACATGCACCATTTTTTTTTTTTTCTTTTTTTTATGCTTGGTCATTAACTTGATGTTTCAATAGTGGTAGAGAGAGAATTTGCATTAGAGTTCTTTGCTGAAATATGCATTCACCTGGAATGTATAAGAACAGGAAGCTTAGTGCAAGTGTGACTAGGAGAAGTTCATTATGGTATTTCCAAATGCAGATGAGTTTTTCTCTCATTCGCCCTCCTTGCATTGAGACTTTCGGAACTGCAACTCTATATGGTAGGATAGATATTGATCATTTTGACTTGACTTAGACCTGTGGCAATTATCTAGGCTTGGGGATATTTACCTATATAAAAAAATTAATCTAGGCTTGGGGATATGAGTCGTTTTATATTCCAGGCTGTTAAAGTGTCATGCCCCCCTTCTATTCAAATTATCCTATATGGTACATGCCCATTCTAGTTTTCCACAAATGCTTTTATTGAATTCTATGACAAACTTCTAAACAGAATCCCAAAGGATTAACCTTTGTCATGGTCTTGTTCAGTGGAGAAAGTAGACCATTAATTGGAGAATTCAATATTTCGAATTGTGGAACTCTCAAATCATGCTTGATGAGTGAACTAATACGAAATATCTGGACTTAATAAACCAACCTTTTGTATGAAATCTGTAATGTATATTTATTAAAATCGTAGAGGGGCACAACCCTAGTACACATGAAGTCTAGAAAAGGATGCACTGAACCAGTGCGAAAAAGAAAAAGAGTTAAAGTCTTTGAAGTCTTTAGTGCTGTCTGTGTTAAAAGATTTAAATTACTTCCTGATAGAATCCCATGAAATTAGCTCCCCATTTTCTTAGAGAAGTTAGTTGGAACTTGCTCTGAGTAAACTGGTGATTAAGGGTCTGTTTGGCAACACAACTGTTTTAAAGTATTCTCAGATATTTCCTTTCCAAACATCACAAAACACTTTTCAATTTCAAATTTTCAACTTGAGATTGTTTAATAGAGCATTACTTGGCAAATGGCTTTGGAGATACCACTTGGAAAGAAATACTTTATGGAGAAATGTTATTGATGTAAAATATGGTAATTTGTGGGGATGTTGGTGCTCAAAAGATACAAGAGGTGCATACGGGGTGAGTTTGTGGAAGTTCATTAGGAAAGGATGGGGGGAATTTTCTAATCATATTAGATTAAAGGTGGGAGATGGGAAGAGGATACTTTTCTGGCATGACTTGTGGTGTGGGGAGTCTAGACTTAAATTGGATTTTCCCTCTCGTTTCAGAATTGCAAGGGATCAAAATGCAGTTGTGGGATATTCTTTCTTTTGCATTGACAATAATATTCAGTGGAATGTTATTTTTTTGGGGATGTTAATGACTGGGAAGTGGATGGTGTTAAGGCTTTTCTGGAAAGACTTTACAGTTCAAAGTTGATGCTAGGTAGGGAGGACAACATGTTGTGGATTCCTGCAGGAAATTCTAAGTTCCCAGCTTCCTCTTTTTACGGCATATTAACCAGTCACAGGAGCCGTGAATTCCCCTGGAAAAACATATGGAAAGTGAAAGTTCCTTCAAAGGTTGCTTTCTTCTGTTGGATGGTATCCCTGGGCAAAGTGTTGACAACTGTAGATCTTAGAAGGAGAGGTATGTACATTGCTGATTGGTGTGTCATGTGCAAAAAGGATGGGGAATATGTTAATCATCTCTTTCTTTATTGTGAAGTGGCCAGGTTCTTGTGGAATGAGGTATTGAATTGGTTTGGTCTTCTTTGGGTAATGTCTAAGGAAGTAGTGGATTTATTGGTAGGGTGGAAGGGAGTGAAGGGGTAGCAAGAATGCTGTTGATTTTTGGAAGATGATTCCTTCTTGTCTCATGTTGTAACACCCTGTTCCCATAGGATAGAGATGTCACTAACATTCATAACATAATGCCCGGTAAAGATATTTATATCTTGAATATACCTCATTTATTGAAAAGCGATAAAATGTTGAAAACTGATTTGAACATAATCATCTCAAAAACTGAACGTAAAGTAAAAGAACATAAATTAATCCTAGGAATGACGTAAAAGACGTCTTATTCTTGTGTGAATTATCATCTATTCCTTCCTAATCCTTTGTACTAAATTTACTCCTGGCCATCCAGCTCTACATCGTCATAAACATCATCTGTAACAATTAGACATGAAAGAAACAAGAAGACAAACAAGAATGAGTCGAATACGCAGTAAATAGCACATTATATTGTAAAACATAATCTGGCCTAGCATAGATTTAGTTTCTGAAGACTCTTAACAACATATATACATATATCGTCATATATTCACATAGCACATATCTATCCATCATCATGAGCGGAAGCATACATAATTAGGGCAAATATGTAACGTGAATGTATAATAACTTGTTTATCTTGTTTAACATGGAGTGAAACACGCTTGAGTCCGTGTTTCACTTAACTGGCATAACATGGAGTGAAACACGTTCGGGTCCGTGTTTCACTTAACTGAATATCATGGAGTGAAACACGCTCGGGTCCGTGTTTTACTTAACTGAATATCATGGAGTGAAACACGCTTGAGTCCGTGTTTTATTTTACTGAATATCATGGAGTGAAACACGCTTGGGTCCGTGTTTCACTTTACTTGTGGTTAACCACGCTTGATCCGTGGTACTGTATTAAAACTTCTTATCTTTCTTAATGCATGAGAATTCATTAGGCTTCATGAACTTTCTTAAAATGGCATATTCTTATACATGGCATAACATAACATGACATAGCATAACATAACTAGAACTGAACATTTTATGACATTCCATGGCATACATGATTTACGTGCTACATGAACATGGCATACATGATCTAATTATCATATGAACATGGCTTGCATAATTTGACTATTCTATTACATGGCATATTTGACTTGAATTACTACATGAACATCTCATGGCTTTCATATGATTTTAGTAACATTCAATCAATCAAATAACAAATTCATTCATTCAAGCATAATCTCATATTTCATCAAAGATCGTGAAAGGAATCTAACCTTGACTTGTCTTATAGCGTAGTATAGATAATCATCATAAGGACATCATATTTTCATACATAACAATAATATTCACAGTACGCATGCATTTATATGATCATACTATTTACCTCTTAGCGTTGCTTCCTGACTTCCAACTTGTAGCGCGTTACCTATAAGAGGTACTAGACATTAATTTTCTAGAAAAGTGTGTCGTACTATTCCATGTAATTAAATACATATAGAGGAACTTAACTAAAATAATAGGCTTCATAGCATACTTTTTTAAAAACATATTTTAAAATCCCTTCAGACTTTCTGCTGTAAAATAGTTTATAAACTTCGCCCTGATTAACGAAATGTGGACTCTTAGAGCAATAACTCTTACAACACAGCCCACACTTAGAGTAAATTCAATTTAAAATCACATGTTTAATTGAATTCGCCCAGCCCATATAGGAAATCAGTCCATGTAATGCACAGATTTAAAACATGAAGTTTCCCATAGACACTGTAAGCTACACTGTAATTAAAAAGAAAATCTCATCAATGAGATTTACGGAGGCCTAGAACAAGAGTTATAAAGGGTATTTTGGGAATTCATCTTAAAGGTCATGGTTATTATGGGGAAAACTGATTATAAGGAAAAACTATAGGCTTACAGGGGGAAAAACTCTCATCGTGTACAGAGGGCTGAACTAAAACAAAGAAGTGGTTGTGCGATGCTCACCGAGAGAAAAAGGCTGAGGCGACGGCGGCTCTGGGTGGTTGGAAGTGACCGGCGACGCGACTGGGTCCTCTGGGCAGTGGTGCGATGCAAGAGAGAGAGAGAGAAGGGGAGAGAGAGAGTTAGACCGAGACGGAGAAAAAATCACGGGAAGAGAGAAATCTCGTCGGGAACTTACCGGAAATGATTGGGTTCAACGGGGTTGGGTTGGCCAGCGTTTTTTGGCGCTGTGGGTGGTGCTCCGACGTCCTAGGGTGGTCGGCGGTGGCTGGGCAGAAATAAGGCTTGTGCGAAATTGTTGGTTCTCTGGGTATTTCGATGTTTAAAACAGAGGCTTTGCCGTTTCTTATAGGCGACGGGAGGGAAACCTTCAGGAGATTGGCTGAAATTCGAAATTGCCTAGACTCTAGGAACCTATTCTTACGAGGATATAGATTTTGAGAGGATTTGAAAAGTTTGAGTTGGAGTTAAACTCAAACTAGAAACCGAATCTAGTACGGGAACTTAATGGATAAGAATATGAAGATTTTGGATAGGGAAAATCACTAATTTAAATCTATCTGTTAGCACAATTTCTAAAATGAAAAAAAAAACAATATAAATAAAATGTAAAAATAAATAACAAATAAATAAAATACTAGTGTTTAAGCCCTAAATTTGGATCCGTATGTTACACATGTGGTGTCTATGGCTTGAAAAGAATGGGAGATGCTTCGAAGACAAAGAACGTTCTTTAGGAGACCTTAAGGATTTTTTCTTTAGTACTTTGAGTTTGTGCACTAAAACTTTTGTAATAGTTGAGAGTTTCCAAAATTTGTTTTAGATTTTCCTTTTGGTATTAGAAAGTAGTAGGTATATCCTTTGTATAAGTCTTGTGTACTTGGGCTCATGCCTATTCTTGGGAATAAAATCTCTTATTACTTATTAAAAAAAAAAATCAAATTTTCAACTTTTTAATTAAATCATTACTTAATCATTACAACTTTCCTAGACTCCCAAACCAAACGCAAAAAACAATACTAATTTTTCAAATTTCAAAACAAAAATTATATTAAAAAAATTATATTCAAACAATTTTTTAATTTTATAATATTTTTATTCCACTTTTTCTCTCTCCTTTCCCAAAATCCAATAAAATATCTTAAGTCAAACCATTTCATTACTATTCACAGATATATTGAGATATTCTAACTATCCAAACGGGCTCTAAGTGGTCTACTGGAGGTAGACTGTGGATATGCAGATACCAACAGTTTATTTGTTCAGACAGAATGGTGAGCTGAAGCTCGGGAGGTAGCACAGGGATATTTAAGCCTCTCTTTGATCCTGTTTGATTCTAACCTAGTAACTGGAGCAAAAGTTTTATCAAGATCTATACCTTATGACTGTGTGTATCCTTCTGCCACTTACCCAACCTTGATACTGTTTTCATCAGTTTTGTTCTTTAAAACCCATTTGGTATCAATGATATTGGCATATTTAGGTCTAGTGCTTCTTTGCCTTCGCAAACTTCAAATAAACTATATGAGAAGTTCACTGGTCAAAAATTGATTACCATTCCAGTTAAGTAACTCTATTTAGTCAAAAGTTAAGTGATCAGAAAGCGTTTAAGTAATACTTGAGTTGGACAATTCTTGCAAGCTGTGATGATAGATTTAAAAAGGAAACAATCTCTTCGATGCTTTGGAGAGGGGTCAAAATCCCACATGAAGTGGCTTGCTATGCTCTTTTTTGCTAGCTGCGAAAGGGCACACAGTTGTTCCCAAAACAGAAAAATATACAAATCTACAGCAGAATGGACACCAATCATGTGTCAGTCAACCATGAGTTATGTTTGCTCAATATGAGTGAGTTATGAACACAAGTGTGTATGGAGGCAACAATATATACATCATCATGCTTCCTCTAATATTATTACCAAACTTTTCTATTGCAGGGATATCAATGCCTTTATGACCGTTGCAGCACCAACTTCTTGCAAGGCAGCGGTTTCTATTTGATGGCAATTTCATTTTTGTTCTTCTTTAGAGGCCTGTCTCAAACTGTTCTTCTGCTATTTATAAAGAGCATTAGCTTCAACGGATGTCAGTTAATGCTTAGACTGCTCCCCTTCAAGTTAATTTTTTCTTTAGATATAGTTTCTGGAACGTTTATTTCCAGGTGCTTGGTTGAGTTTTTGATAACCTTAATGAAGTATGCATTGTTCTGTATGCCAACAAAGTAGTATATAGCCTTTTCTCCTGCTATTACATGTTATATTAACAAATTTGCGCAGGCATTTCTGAGGTTATTCATTTCCATTTGAGAAACTGGTCTTACACTACCACCTGTTTAGAACTACTGTCATATATGTTGGAGAAAGCCTGCCAAAAATAAATAAAAGGTGGGCTCTCATAATAGGTGGAAAGGGTAGTTCTTTGTGGCACAATCACAGTCGCTCTGTTGTTCAAGATAGTTAAATCCTTTGTCACTTTATTGTCTGGATCTGGGTGGTTTGTATAGTGAGATGAGATGAAATGGTTTTAGATGAAAGTTGAATAAAATATTGTTAGAATATTATTTTTAATATTATTGTTGTTTTGAAATTTGAAAAAATTGAATTGTTTATTATATTTTGTGTAGGGATTTGAGAAAGTTGTAATGATGAGATGAGATAAGATGGTTTCTGTATCCAAACGGGGTCTAAAAGTTGTCTTAGCTACTTGTCAAATTTGATATGCTTTTTGGTTTGAATATTTTGACGATGAGCAATGCTATTTTTCATCTTGATTTTTGTCATCTGTCCAATAAAACCAACTGATGTGGCACATTTTAAGTGGATTTATATGTTATTCACTTGAATGAAAGTCCTGTAAAATATGACACATCAGTTGGTGTATTGAGAATGACAAAATCTATGACGGAGGTCAACATTTATTTACGAGGATTAGTGGCCTTGTTGTACAAAATCCATTGATAAAAGTATGTAGTAAGAATATTTACAATACTTGCGGTGTTCAGTTGTAGGCAGACGTTGCTTAATGAGTACATGTGCTCTTCTCCCCTTCGCCCCTTTTAAAAATCGTACTTCTGATGTGGAATATATGAAAAATAATAAAAGGGCATAGTGGCATTATGATTTATTTTCAAGGAAACCAATGGGAGGGGTTGTCCAGTTTGCTACATGGGGAATTTTTGGTTTTTGTTGCCAAACTTGGGAATGCTCTTTGAAAAGACGATTAACCAGCTTTGAAATTTTTACAGAGGAGGGGATGATTTGATCCATTGCTACGGATCCAGCAATTTGGAATGGATGAATTGAATCAAGCGGGGTGTATAGAGTGGGATTGGGGGAGATAATGATGTTGATTCAGTTTTGGATGGGTTGAGTGGAGAAGGTTTCAATATTTGAGAGGCCAAGGGATTGGCGCCAAATAACAAGAGATAAATGGAATCCAAGAAGGTACGCTCTAAGGTGGGATGATTGGAAAAGAGGGCATGGATTGGTTTGAATGAAATTGGAAACTAGAGTTGAGTCATCAAGGTTGGTGTTAGGGATAGGTGAATGACGGTTGGGGATCCAATTATCAATGAAGGCTTTGATGGACCGCCTATTCTTAACAATGAAAAAAGTTCCTCAAGAGATAACAGATTTTGTTTTGCATGGTCCTTTCCAATATTCATTTAATATTGATATCTACTTGTTGCGATATAAATCATTTTATAAAATCTTGATATGATCTATGTGATATTATATAGAGTACAATATTATCATACTAATGTGATGAATATTCTTGTCTTCTATATTTCAATTTGATTTTAAATACTTCTTACTCATTAATACTTAATATATTTGTTATAGATTATGTCAAATCTTACAAAACTCGAATTTGCTGCCCTCAATGTTTCTGCCAACAATTATTTATCATGGGTCCTTGATACTAAGATTCATCTTGATGTAATGAGTCTTGAAAATATTATTAAGATAGAAAATGAAGCATCCATGTAAAATTGTGCCAAAGCAATAATTTTGCTTCGCCATCATCTATATGAGAACTAAGAATTGAATACCTCACAATATAATATCAATTAATTCTAAGGAATAGTTTCAGGGAGAGATATAAGTACCAGATGACCGTTATCCTCCAAAAATTTCGTTATGATTAGATGCACTTGAAGTTGCAAAATTATTAATTAATACAACTCTATACTTTAAGAAAAATAAGTTCACAATTAAAACCGTTGAGAAAATGTCAGTGATAGGGATATGCCGGAAAAAACATATACTATATTTCATGCCTTGAATGTACTCCTGTGGTAGCAATATCGAAGTGAAAGTTTACTAAGTATTTTGAATTAATATCGTGTTTGCTAGTGACTAAACAAAATAACGGGCTGTTAATGAAAAATCACAAGTCTCATCCAACCAGTTCTACTCCATTTCCTAAAGCGAATGAAATCTTATTTTATCATAATAAATGAAACTATGGTTGTGGTAGAAAAAATATTGAAATAAAGGAGAGCATACTCAAAGTTTTTCAAAGAGAAATGCTACACACTGTCATAAGTGGAACCACATCGTGATAAAGTAATATGAAAATAAAAGTTTGCAGAATAAGCTAGTAAAGAAATATAGAGATAAACGTCACATGTATGGTATTAAAGGGCATTGGTAACGTACCTGTTGTACGTCAAAATATTTGGTGGACCTATTTACAATTCTATGAAGAAAAAAATAGATCAAAACAAATTTTGCCGAATAGAATGACTCAGAAGATCATCTAACTTATTTTGATAACCCAAATGGAATGGATCTTATCCATCTGAATGTTTTTTTTTTTTTTTCTGTGTGGATATTAACGGAGGTTGTGATATGTTGATTAGTGTGGCACAACAAGTAATTTTCTTTATTATGTAATCACATTATGCTTGAATTGATATATTTTAATTACATCTTGTTAAACTTTCTTTTGAATTAATTAATTTATATATATATTTTGGTTCTATTGATGAGTTGACCAATTTCAAGGAATCAATGAAGATTTATGTCTGGTAAAAAGTTGCACAACACATTTCTTATAAATATTTTTAATGTTTAACATTAAGTAATGCCAACATCAATACAATATTCGATTCATCGAATCTTATTGAAGGCTCTAGAAGAGCTAATATCATGTTACCAAAAAGAATAAAAATTTATATTTACTATGCTTTATATTCTTAAAATTTTAGAAAAGATTTACTCAATTTAAAATATTTGTTAAAATGGTTATGATGTTAAAACCACCAATGAGGACAGTGAATAATATCCTTATATTACAACAATAAATTTGGACTATAAACTCATATTAGAAAAATTGTCAACTTTCTCTTTTGGGTTATAGTATACAACAATGAAAACAATTGAATCACATGTTATAGTACACCAGAAGTGCTCTGATCCAAAGATCTTTATACTTTTGCATGATTATATTGGTCATTTGAGGATCAATTATGATGTGTCAAATAATTGAAAATTCATATGGACATCCCTTAAAGAACCAAAAGATTTTAGTATCAAGTAATTATCTATGTATAACATGTTCAAAAGCAAAGCTAATTATTAGACAATCCTCTTCCGAAGTAATTATTAAATTTCTATCATTTCTACAAAGAGTCCATGGAGATATATATGGACTTATACATTAATCATGTAAGCCATTTAGATATTTTATGATTTTAATAGATGCATCAACTAGACGGTCACATATTTGTCTACTCTCTAATCAAAATATTGTATTTGCTAGATTTTTGGTACAAATTATTAGATTATGGGATCAATTTTCTGATTATCCAATTCAATCTATTTGATTGGATATTGTAGAAGATTTTACATCCAAAACTTTAGATGATTATTATATATTAGTTGGAATTAATATTGAACATCTTGTTACCCATACATACATTTAAATGTCTGCAATTAATTTTCTGATCATTAGTTTTGAAAACAAAGCTAGTTGTCTCTACTTGGGGATATGCAATTTTATATGCCGCATCATTGGCTAGAATAAGACCAACTGCCTATAATAACTATTTTTCATTGCAACTTACATTTTGTCGACCACCAAATATTTTTCATTTTCATAATTTTGGTTGTGTTGTGCATGTTCTGATTATATCTACCAAACACACTAAGATTGGTCTTCAACGTAGACTTAGAATTTACGTTGGTTTTTATTCTCCATCCATTATTGGATATCTCGAGCTTTTAATTGAAAAGATTTTTAAGGCAAATTTGTCATTTTGATAAGATAGTATTCTTACTATTAAGGAGAAAAAAGTTACTAGAAGCACAAAGACTAATAATATGAAACACTTTGATGTCATTTCATCTTTATTCTCGTACAAATAAATATGAACTAGAATTTCAAGAGATTATTCATTTGCAAGTTATTGCAAATCAATTACTGGATAATTTTACTGTCAATAAGAAAATAGTGAAGTCTCACATTCTTGCTACTAATACTCCAGCAAAGATCAATATCTCTATAAGATAATTAAATAATATAACAGTTAATGAGTTTAAAACATGTATGAAGTGTGGAATTATTGGTGCAAATGGTAATAATCTCTGGAAGAGAAAAACACAAATAAATGAAATGGGTGCTTATGAAGAGGCCATAAACACAAAACATGCAATAAGAGCAATAGATTTATCAAGATTTTTGTACAAAATTTTTCTATAATAGAATCTCCTGAAGTGGAATCTCCAGAAGAGTCATCCCTAAAGAGGAAAAGATATATGAAAATAAGGAGAACTCGATATATAAGGTTGTAAGAAAAAACCAAAAAACTGGTCATACTGAACCTACTGGTTCAATCAATTTCAGTTCCTAGAAACCAAAATTGATTAAAATTATTTCGGTACCGATTTTCAAGATTTGAAAATCGAATTGGACAGAACCGAATAAAAAATATATATATTTAATTTTTTACTATATATATTATAATTTTTTTAATTTGTATACTATATATATTACACATATTATAAATTAAAAAAAGAAGAAATTTTAATCTTATTATTTATGCTTCCTTGATATAAACTTAGTTTTAAATATAAATATTAATATTAAGTTATTAAGATGTTATTATTTATCCTTATATATTAAGTTAAATACATATATAATAGGGTATAAGTATAAGAGTATATTATATATATATATATATATATATATATATATACACACACACACACAATTGTAAATTTCTTAAGCTAAGTAATTGGTAATTAGTTATTCTATAACTCTTTTTTATATATGCTTTGGAGTTGGACCATTTATTTTGGTGGTTGCATTTGCAATTATTCTAGAGTAATTTTTCTTAGATTTTGTTTATTTGGTTAATTAGTTGTGTGCATGGTGTTTTTTAAAATCTTTTTTTAGCTCTATCATAGTTGTGATAAAAAAAAAAAAAAAATCATTTGAGTTAGAAAAACCAGTTAGCCCAACAAAAAGCCCAAAATCGAATTACACATATAAACCAAATCAAACCGGACCGAAATCGAAAAAATTGAAAGTTTCAGTTTCTTAGATGAATCAGTCTGTATCGATTTTTAGAATTTTAAAATCAACATAGACCAATGCGATTTCAAAATATGTCCAAAATCAAATCAAATCAAACCGATTACACCCCTATCGATGCATTATATAAATATGAGAGAATTATTCGATATAAATAAAATTGTTCTCAACAATATATTTTCATTTAAAATAGGTCTAGATATCATCATAAGTGATGACGAAAATTAACCAAAAACCTTCAAAGAATGTCAACGTAGAAATAATTGACTAAAATGAAAAAAAACAATTCATGCATGATTGATGTCTTTAGCAAAGTACGAAACATTTTGACTTGTAGTCCAAATACCTAAATATGTGTTGTATATTTGGATATAATTGGATATTTGGACATAGTAACGACTTGTTGCACAAGGTTTCTCGCATAAACCTAGTATTTATTATAAAGAAATATATTCCCTTATAGTAAATACAATTATATTCATATTTTTTATTAGCTTAGTAGTCATAGAAAATGTGGATATAGGTTTAATGGATGTTATTACAATATATTCATATGGATTACTGGGTAATTATATATATATGAAAATTTATGAAGAATATAAAATGCCTGAAGCATGTAATTCAAAATTTCAAAATATTTATTCTATCAAAATACAAAGATGTTTATATGGTTTAAAGCAATACAAAAGCATGGGCATAATCGTCTGAACGAATATCTAATAACATAAAGATTTAAAAATGTATATATGATATTTGTGGATAATTGTTTAGATTTCACCTCTTAGAATCTAGCATATTCATGAATCAACTATTGGAATTTCTAAATTTATCAATATATCTCATTAATTTAAGTATCGTCATTTCATATTCTTTATGCTCCAATGTTTGTAAAATGGTGCCTTGAGGATAATTTGTATAATATAAAAAATTAGAAGTGAATGATATTGAGCTCCTAAAAAGCTAAGTTTATATCGAAATCTTTCCATTTTATTACTACTTCTATTTAATTTCACAACAAAAACTACATTTTTATTTTTAAAAAATTTAGTCGGGGTGGTCAATCCAAACGGAATGCCATTTATTTTAGGAATTTCTCATTAATTTCATTAAACCATTAATATTTTGTGACCAAATAAAAATTTCAAAAATAGGAATGAATAGAATTGCTCCAAACCAAAGTGTGAGAATAAAAAATGCACATCTTTTCTGTTACTCTAGGTAAGTACTCGTAGACTCCTAAGTCTATTGAATTCAGTTGCCTTTCTCACCTCCCAAATGCACTATACTCACGTTCCCCATTTCTAGTGTCTGTTACGGACCAACCTCAAATAAGAGAAAATGTGAAGAATTTTAGTGGTTCTGCAGCCGAGAAGATAAAAGAAACTTAACGAAATGTAAAGTCGCAAATAAACCTTTAGGTTTTAGAGAAATGAGGAAGAATGGTTCTAGGAGTTCTTTTTTGAGGTCTAGAGATAAGAATATAATGTTTAATTCTTCAGAGGGTGGGGGTAGTTTAGTGATTGATAGAAAAACACAAAAGAAACTCAAGAAAGATGATGATAATCGGATGGGATAAAATGGAAATAACCAATTCATGCATAATTGAAATAAGTAGTACAGCGTAAAGTATTTGAACCTGTCCAAACACCTAAAGGTGTGATACCTGTTGGATATAAGTAGGTTTCTTAAAAAACCTAGTAGTGATTATGAAAAAACGTATTTCCTTATAGTGGATGCAATTACATTTAATTTCTTTTTAACGTGGTACTTACAAAAAATTTGGATATGCATTTAATGAATGTTGTTACAACTTATTTATATAGATAATTGGATAATGATATATATATATGAAAATCCCTGAAGGATTAAAATGTCTGAAGTATGTAATTCACAATCTCGAAATATTTACTTTATCAACCTACAAAGATGTTTATAGGGGTTAGAGCAATCTGAATGCATGTGGTACAATTATTTCTGTGAATATTTAATAAAAGAAAGATTTGAAAATAATCCAATTTGCCAATTCTTGTTAGGACTCCAGAAAAGTTCATGAAAACCACAACTTATTTAAAAAATGAGTTTGAAATGAAAAAATATGAAAAAAAAATTTGTTTTAGTCTACAAATTAAGTATTTTTCAAAATAAATTCTTGTCTATCAGTTAACATATACATAAAATGTCTTGAAGCATTTTCACTTGGACAAAATGCTTCATTTTAGTATTTAATGGTTGTCTAGTCACTTGATGTGAAAAAAAAAAATCGATTTTGCCCTAAAAAAGATAGTGAAGAAATTTTTCGTTCTACAGTACTATATTTAAGAGCAATTGGTGTATTAATATATCTTACAAATTGCACACAATCAATCATTACATTTTTAAACAACTTACTAGCAAGATACAATTTTGTACCAACTTGAAGGCATTTGAATGAAGTCAAGCATATTCTATGCACTTTCATTGAGCAGTTGACATGTGAATATTTTATTCAAAATGATTGTATTCCGAATTAATTGGTTATACAAACTCAAGTTATCTTTCCACTTCTCCTAAAAAAAATCACAAACAAGATACCTATTTATTTGTGGAGGTACTGCTATTTCATGGGGATATGCCAAGCAAACGTTAGTTTTTACGTCTTCCAACCATTCAAAGATTATTATAATTCATGGGATAAGTAGGGAATGCAACATTTGGTTAAAATCAGTAATTCGACACATTCGAGAAAAACATGATTTATCTACAATTAAAGAAAGTCCGAAAATATTATATGAAGATAATGCAACTTGTATCACTCAAATCAAGAGAGACAATTACATTTAGATTTTTTATTAACTTGATAATCACAAAAAATCTAGATATGCGTTTAATGGATTGAATCAAGCATAGTCAACCAATGTTTTTTTTTTTATACACATGAACCCTAGAAGAATGGTGATATTGATGTCAAATAATTATGATTATGTGATGATTTGATAGATATATTCATTAAAGTATTACCAACTACAATATTTAAGAAGTTGGTACACAATAATGAAATGCGTAAGCTCAAGGATATTTTATTATAAACTATTGAAGTTCTACATAGTTTTAATGGGGAGAAAATGAGCATATGGATTGTACTATTTTTCCTTTGCTAAAGTTTCTTTCCATTAGGTTTTTCTTTGGAGGCAATCTTAAAATATTCCAAGGTACATAAGAATATTATACACTTTTTCCTTCCACATTGGTTTTTCTTCTATTGGATTCTTTCTTGGCAATGTTTTAACGAGACATATTATTCATGTATGGTCATCCTAAGGGGATTGTTGTAAATGCATACATGAACTTGGTGGATGCGCATTTAGAGCTGGTTTAGATGTTGAGATGAGATGAGACAAGAATGTTTGGATGTTGAGTTAAGATGAGAAATTTCTCATCTCATCTTAACATCCAAATACTCAAATACAAACACTTTTTTATATTAAATTTTTAATTTTCTCATCTAATTATTACAACTTTTTCAAACTTTCAAACAAAACACAAAAAATAACTCAATTTTTTTAGATAAAAAAATATTATATTAAAAAATTATATTTTAACAATATTTTAATTTCATAATATTTTATTCAATCTTATCTCTCTCATTTCCTAAAACCTCATAAAATATCTTAACTCAAATAATTTCACTATTATTCACATATTTTTCATCTCATATCAACATCAAATGAGGCCTTAGATTTGACCTCCTAGAATTCTAGCACATTCATGTATCGACTCTTAGAATTTCTAAATTGTCAATATATCTCATTAATTTATTTATCATATTTTCATATTCCTTATCTTCCAATACTTACAAAAAGGGTACATTGAAGATTATTTACATAACACAAGAAATTAGAGGTGATATTGAACTCATGAAAAACGAAGATTATATACGAATCTTTTTTTCTCTTGCTATTTCTCTTTAATTTCACAACAAGAACTACATTTTTAGTTTATAAAAATTTAGTGGTGGTGATGCCATTTCTTTTAGAAATTTATTGTTAATTTTATTAAATAATTAATATTTTGCTACCAAATAAAAATTTCAAGAATAAGAATGATAAAAAAAATGGCCTAAACTAAAGAATGTGAATAAAAATTTATATTTAAGAATTATCCACAATAGTTCAACTTATCATTATATAATAGTGATGCATATTAATATTACAAGACGTTCTTCCAATGGCTACAAATGACTTCCTTTGCTTTCAATATCCTGCAAACACACTTCTTTTTGTTACTTTAGGTAAGTACTATTCTACTCCTAAATCTATAGAATTTAGTTTATTTTCTCACATTTCAAACACAATAAATCCATGTTCCTCATTTCTAGTGTCTATTATGAATCAACCTCAAATAGGAGAAAATGTGAAGAACTTTGATAGTTCAATGGTCAAGAAGAGAGAAAAAAATTTATCGAAATGTAAAGTTGTAAGCAAACCTTTAGGTTTTAGAGAAATGAAGAAGAAGGGTTTTGAGAGTTCTTATTTGAGATCTAGAGATGAGAATATAATGTTTAATTCTTCATAGGGTGGGAATAGTTTAGTGGTTGATGGAAAGACAGAAGAAATTCAAGAAAGGTGATGATAATTGGGTGAGAAAGGAAAATAAGTGGAATGGATTTAAGAAAACTAAATCTTCAGAAGTTTCTTTGAGGATTGCATTGAATATGAGCTCGAAAAGAGGGCATCTATTGAGCACAATTCAATTGTACGATAAAGCATTAAGTGAAGGGATTAAGATGAGATAATATCATTATGCTGTACTTTTGTATCTTTGTTCTTCCGCGACTGTGGGTATTATTTGTCCTTCCAAAAGTGGGAATGGTAGTAGGACTTTGAATGCAATCGACTCAGCAAATGAAGTTTCTAATTTAAATTCCATGGGATGAGTGCATTGCAACATAAAGGTAATAGAAATTCATGTATTACAGAGTTGATTATTGAAATAAATAGAAACAAAATTAAAAAAAAAAAATTACATTGTTTGATAGAAAAAAAGTGTAAAAGTCTCTGTCACCCTAGCATCACTCGTCCAGAATTATTAGTAGAATGAAATTTCAACATTTATTTATTTTTCTTATATTTTTACTCACTTTATTTATTTATTGTTTTGTTTTGTTGATGATGTTCATGAAAAATTTCAATTATACAATTCATTCTAGTCTAAAAATAATCGATCTAAACTTATAACCTTGACTTCGTCCTAGCTTTTAATTGTGTTGTGTATGTTCCAATTATACTTTTCCAACGCATTAAGATGGGTCCTTAATATAGACTTGAGATTTAAGTTGATTTTAATTATTCCTCAATCATTAGATATCTCGAGTTTTTAACTGAAGATATTTTTAAGGCACGTTTTGAAAATTGTCATTTTGATAAAACACTCTTCCCATAATTAGGAAGAAAAGTTGTCAAAAGCATAAAAACTAATAACATAAAACACTTTGATGTTGTCTCATTTTGATCCTCATAGAAACAAATATGAACTAGAAATTTAAATGATAATTTATTGCATACTATTGTAAATATATCATCGAATGCCTTTATTAACAATAAAAAAATAGTGAAGTCTCACATTCCAGCTTCTAATATTGCAGCAAATATCGAAGTTCCTATAGAATAATTGAATAATATAGCAGCTAATGAATCTAAGATACGGTTGAACTGTGGAATATCTATTGATGCCAAAAATAAGACTCTTTGGATGAGAAAAATACAAATAAAAGAAATTTGTGCTCTTAAAGAGGCCATACCCACAAAATAGGCAACAAGACAATAGATTCATCTAAATTTTCTATGCAAAATGTTCCCATGTAGAATCTTCCGAAATAGAATCTCTTGAAGTGTTATCTTCTAAAGAGGACAAGAGATATGAAAATATCGCAATCGCAATACATTATGACATTATGTAAGTACGAGAGAATTGTTTGATAGAAACAAAAATGTTGTTGACAATATATTTTCATTTAAAGTAACTGTAGATATCACCAGAAGTGATAATGAAATTGAACAAAAAATCATTGAAGAATACCGACGTAAAAATAATTGACCAAAATAGAAAGAAGCAATTTATGCAAAATTGATGCCAATAAAAAATACGAAGTATTTAGACCTATACTCCAAACACGTAAAGGTGTGATACATGTTGAATATAAATTGATATTTGTATTTAAACGTAACAACTTGTTGCACAAGCTTCTCGCATAAATTTGATATTGATTATGAAGAAACATATTCATGTGTTTTGGATATAATTACATTTAGATTTTTTATTAACTTAGGAGTCAGATAAAGTTTGGATATGTGTTAAATGAATGTTGTTACACATATTTATGTGGATAACTGGATAATGATATATATATGAAAATCCTAAAAGAATATAAAATGTCTAAAGCACGTAATTCAAAATTCTAAAATATTTATTCTACCAAGCTACAAAGATCTTTATATGGATTAAAGTAATCCAGACGTATGTGGTACAATTGTCTTAATGAATATCTAATAAAAGAAATATTTGAAAATAATCCAATCTACGCATGTGTTTTTATTAAGAAATTAGATTTATGGATTTGCTATTGTTGTGATATATATAGATGACTTAAATCTTGTTAAGACTTAAGAAGAGCTTATGAAAATCACAACTTATTTAAAAAGTGAGTTTGAAATGAAAGACCTTGAAAAAATATAATTTTATTTTAGTCGGTAAATTGAGCACTTTTTAAATGGAATTCTTATCCATCAGTCGACATATACAGAAAAAGCCCTAAGCACTTTTACGTAGATAAATCTCATCCTTTAAGTACTTAATTCAATAGTTGTTTGATTACTTGATGTGCAAAATGACCCATTTCGTTCTAAAAAAAATGATGAAGAAATTCACAATCATAAAGTACTGTATCTAAGTGCAATTGGTGCATTAATATATATTGCAAATTGCACACGACCAAATATTGCATTTCTAGTCAACTTACTAGTAAGAT
This sequence comes from Juglans microcarpa x Juglans regia, assembly GCF_004785595.1. Taxonomy (NCBI): domain Eukaryota; kingdom Viridiplantae; phylum Streptophyta; class Magnoliopsida; order Fagales; family Juglandaceae; genus Juglans; species Juglans microcarpa x Juglans regia. The sequence goes on from NC_054596.1 coordinate 37,080,779, forward strand.
ACAATTCTACATCAACTTGAAGGCATTGTAATGGGATCAAACATATTCTACGCTAATTTCATAGAATAGTTGACATGAGATTTTTTTATCCAAAAGGATCGAATCCTCAATTAATTAGTTATACATACTTAGATTACTTTTATGATCCGCATAAAGAAAAATTACGAACAAGATACCTATTCATTTGTGGAGGTACTTTTATTTCATAGAGATATGTTAAGCAAACATTAGTTGTTATTTCTAGGGGTTTAACCGACCCGATTCTATCCGATTTTGGACTTTTTTTACAATCTAATCAATATACATCGGCTTTAAAAATTTAAGAACCGGTATACTGAATTTGGAACTTTTGATTTTTCAAGTCTTGGTTCAGTCTGGTCCAATTTTTTTGGTTTTAAGGATAAACAAAATCACACCCCAACAAAACTTTAGCAAATGATTGATCCATATCCTTCATTTTATTTTATATTAATTTTATTTTATAAGATTAAATTTATATATTATATTAAGATTCAAATATTATACTAAAAATTATAAGATTAATTTATGTTATATCATAATAAAATGTTATATTAAGATTCATAATATTAATTTTATGTTATATAAAATGTTAGGATTAATTACACTTTACTTTTTTAAATTTTCACTCAATTTACAACATGCTTCCAAAACTAATAATTGCATTAAAGTGGACCCACGAACTTTCAAAACCTACCAATCCTCCCTTCCGTCTACCAGCGCATCAAATCTAATGGAAATTTACTGAAAATATATAATTTTCATCTAATTTATTATTATTGACAATATAAAATATAAAATAATATATGCTATCAATTAATAATAAATCATAAATCATTAACCATATATAAAATTATTTGATACCTAAGTTGCAAGCAAGTATGAATAATCTATGTACACAATGAAATTATTTGATATTCATTAACTATATATAAATTAATAAAAAAATATTTAAATTACTAAATTAAAATTAAGTGAATTATTAATGTGGATTATGTAACTAACTCATTAAAAAAATATTTTACTATAATTATATTTATGATGTTGATAGTTTCTACTTACTAATTTAGACTTTATTGTTTAATATGCATAATTATTAATAATATCATACATTTTATATATGGTTAATGATTTATGATTTATTATTAATTGATAGCATATATCATTTTATATGGTCAATGATAATAAATTAGATGAAAATTATATCTTTGCAGTGAATTTTATGCACATGAGCAGCACATGTAGTGAATTTTTATTAGATTTGACTCTAGTGGTAGACAGAAGGGGGGATTGGTAAGTTTTGAAAGTAAGCGGGTCTACTTTGATGCAATTATTAATTTTGGAGGCATATTGTAAATTGAGTGAAAGTTCGGCAAATAAAGTATAATTAACCCTAAATATTATTTTAAATTTTATGTTACAAGATCAATAGAGTACATGAATAATAAAATTTTAAAATTTTATATTATATTAATTAATAATTTAGCATATAATATAAAAAATTATATATAATATAAAAAATTATATATAATATAAAAATACTTTATATATAATATAAAAAAATTAAAAAGAATATATATATGTTTCGGTTCGAATTGGTATTCTAAAAACCAAAATCGGAACCGGACTGACTTTCAACCCGTTTTGCTAAATAGGAACTGGTATCGGACCAAACTCACTAGTTCGGTCCAGTTCACTAATTTCTTGGGTTTTTTTTTTATTATTATTTTATAATTTTTTTAATAGCCTTAGCTATTTCTTCCAACTACTTATAAATTATTGCAATTCATGAGGCAAGCCGATAGTGCATTTAATTAAGATGGGTAACTCATTACATTTGAGAAAATTATGGTTTATCCACAATCAAAGATAGTCCAGAAACATTATATGAAGATAATGCTGCTTGTATCATAAAAATCAAGGGAGACTATATCAAAGGTGATAGAACCAAACATATTATGTCAAAATTCTTTTATACACATGAGCTCTAGATGAGTTGTGATAGTGATGTCAAACAAATCCGATCATGTGATAATTTGACAGATCTATTCACTAAAGCTTTACCAATTGCAACATTTAAGAAATTAATACACAACATTGAAATGATTCAATACAAGGATTTTTTATTATAAATTATTGAAGTTCTACATATTTTTAAAGGAGAATATTTTTCCTTCACTAAGGTTTTTTTTTTTTTTTTTTTTCTTGTTCTTTACAAGGTTTTAATAAGATAATCTTAAACTATTTCAAGATACACATGAATATTGTACTTTTTTTTCTTCACCATTTGTTTTTTCCCGTCGAGTTTTCTTTAGTAAGGTTTTAACGAGACACATTCTTTTTATATAGTCATCTAAGAGGGAGTGTTTTAAATGCATACATGAACTTGGTGGTCTTTTAGGCTTCTAGCTCATTCATGTATCAATTCTTGAAATTTCTAAACTCATCAATTAATATTATAAATTTATGTATCACCCTTTCATATTCTTTATCCCCTAATGTCTATAAAAAGATAATTTAAGGATCATTTGTACAACACAAGAAATTAGAAGTGAATGATACTGAATTTCTAAAGAACTAAATTTATATTGCAATCTTTTTATTCTCTTAATATATCTCTTTAATTCAACAAAAAATATATTTTTATTTTTTAAAAGAAAATTAGTGGAGGTGGTCAATCCACCCGGAATGGCATTTATTTTAAGATTTTTTTTTTATCAATTTCATTAAACTATTAATATTTGAGTTTTGTTACTCGTCATTTCTACATACTATATACTACATTTTTATTTTTTTTTATTTTTATATTTTTTAAACTAATTGAATTTTTCTACTCATAATCTATATATCACACATTTGACAAGCGAAAAAAATAAAATAAAATAGTGCATAAGGACGATGAATATTATTTTTTTAATATTTTACTATCAAATAAAAATTATAAGAATAGGAATGAACATAAATTCCCCAAACCAAATATTCATATGTTGGTGTTATCCACAGCAGTCAAACTTATCGTTGATTCGTTATATAATATTGCCTCGTACCAACATAAGAGCAAGTTCTTCCGACGGTCATAGATGGCGTACTTTGCCTTCAACACTCTGCAACCCTTCTCCGTCACTCTCTGTAAGTCTTCTTCTACTCGAAGTCTTTTGAATTCCTTTTTTTCTGCATTTTCCACTTACTCACCTCCCCAACACAATAAAACAACGTCCCCTTTCTTGTAGTTAGAGCACGTGTTAATCACATTGAAACCAGGGTGTCTGTTACGGACCAACCTCAAACAAAAACAGTGAATTTAAGAACTGTAAAAGAAGATGGCGCTGGCTTTTCTTCTGCAAGGGCTATAGATGGCAGAACAGGAAGAAAAAATGTGAAGAACCTCGGTGGTTCAGCGGTGGAGAAGACAAAAAGGACATTAACAAAAGATAAAAACGCAAGGAAGACTTTGGGTTTTAGAGAAATGAGGAAGAAGGGTTCTGGGAGTTCTTCTTTGAGGTCTAGAGACGAGAATATAATGTTTAATTCTTCAGAGGGTGGGGGTAGTATAGTGATTGATGGAAAGACAAAGAAGAAACCCAAGAAAGGTGATGATAATCGGGTGGAAAAGGAGGGGAAGGGATCTAGGAAAACTGAATCTTCAGAAGTTTCTTTGAGGATTGCATTGGACATGTGCTCGAAAAGAGGGGATGTCTTGGGCGCAATTCAATTTTACGATAAAGCATTAAGCGAAGCAATTAAGATGCGGCAGTACCATTATACTGTACTTTTGTATCTTTGTTCCTCAGCGGCTATGGGTGTTATTCATCCTTCCAAAAGTGGGAGTGGTAGTAGGACTTTGAATGCAATCGACTCAGCCAATGGAGTTTCTAGTTTAAATTCCATGGGGATGAGTGCATTGCAACACAAGGGTAACAGGAATTCAGGTGCTACGGAGTTGAGTATTCCTTTCTCAAATAATGAGCATCTAGTTGATTTTGCTACAAGTAATGGAACAAAAAATAAAATGGAGTTGGCTTCTAGTAATAGGTTCAACAATTTAGGTAGTACTTACAATGAAAAGGAGAGCTTTAGCCAGTATTCTAACAGGCTTACAAAGTTGAATTCTCAACCTTTGGATGGAGTAAGTAATCCAAAAAAGGGTGGTGATGATTTTTCAAGCACAAAATATGGGAGTGGTAACCAACAAGATCATAAAATTGAAGTTGGTGAAGATGTCAAGAAGTATGCACTTCAAAGGGGATTTGAGATCTACGAGAAGATGTGTTTGGATAATGTCCCAATGAATGAAGCAGCATTGACCTCAGTGGCTAGAATGGCAATGTCGACAGGTAATGGTGACCTGGCATTTGATATGGTGAAGCAAATGAAGTCATTGGGGATAAATCCAAGATTGCGTTCTTATGGTCCTGCCCTATCTTCTTTCTGCAGTAGTGGCGATATTGACAAAGCATTTGCCGTTGAGAAACACATGTTGGAGAATGGTGTCTATCCAGAGGAGCCTGAACTGGAGGCACTCCTAAGAGCAAGTGTGGAAGCCGGTAAAGGTGACAAGGTGTACTACTTGTTACATAAACTAAGAACTAGTGTACGGAAGGTCTCATCCACTACTGCAGATTTGATTGTTAAATGGTTTAATAGCAAAGCAGCTGCTAGAGTGGGTAAAACAAAATGGGATCAAAGTTTGATAAAGGAAGCAACTGAAAATAGAGGTGGAGGCTGGCATGGACAGGGTTGGTTGGGGAAAGGAAGGTGGAGCATTTCCTATACGACAGTTGGAGTTGATGGTTTGTGTAAATGCTGTGGGGAGAAATTGGCAATGATTGATCTTGATCCTAAAGAAACAGAGAGTTTTGCTGAGTCTGTTGCATCTATTGCTATACAGAGAGAGAGAAAATCAAGCTTTCAGAAATTTCAAGTATGAAAATTTCTTGATCATTATTGTTCTAGCGTTGTATGTGGTCTTAACATGAAAAGTAAACAACTTTTCTATTTGCAGCAATGGCTTGACTATTATGGACCTTTTGAAGCAGTCGTAGATGCAGCCAATGTTGGTCTTTTTGACCAGAAGAAATTTGTACCATCCAAGGTATGTTGTCTGATGGCTCAAGTAATGGGATGCTGATAAGACTTTCCTTTTCTTTTTTTCATTTTTAATGTTTTTATTTTTGTATTTTTGGGTTCTTAAGGTCAGTGCTGTTGTTAATGGAATACGTCAGAAGCTTCCTTCAAAGAAATGGCCTCTTATTGTTTTGCATAACAAGCGTATAACTGGACAGAAGATGGATGAACCAGTAAATAGGGCCTTGATCGAGAAATGGAAAACTGCTGATGCACTGTATGCAACACCTACTGGGTCAAATGACGATTGGTGAGAAATATGTACCTTTGGAATCCATTTAGCTAGCATGATATTCATTTATGATTTACTTTAATTTACTAAATTTGATGATATATTACTTCGATGATGCATTTGCATTTACAGTATTCTTGTTAATAACCTGTCCTTCAGGTACTGGTTGTATGCAGCAATAAAGTTTAAGTGCTTAATCGTGACAAATGATGAGATGAGAGACCATACATTTCAACTTCTAGGAAATGACTTCTTCCCAAAATGGAAAGAGAGGCACCAAGTGAGTGAAGCTCTTGAGCCCCAGTGCTTTCAAGTAGCCTTTCTCAGCTCTATATGGTTTATGTTGCAGATAAATAATATTTTGAGTTAATTTGTTTTCTTTTCTTGATAATTTGGTCCAAAATTGCTTTCTGATTTCTGCGACCAGTAGTTAGTTTTCTTCTAGAAAATTTATTTTAATGCATTTGTCCTAACAAAGCATCTATTTTTTGAATATAAGGTGCATTTCAGATTTTCTCATGCTGGTCCAGTCTTTCACATGCCTCCTCCTTGCTCTGTTGTAATTCAGGTCAGAACCAATTGTTTCCTGGTATGGGGTACCATTTATTTCCAAAGTAAACTAAAAAATGGATGAAGGTTATGAGTAGTCTGATATTTGTATTTCTGCAGTTATGAGTAGTAACTATTGAAAGGAGATAAATCAGTGATCTAACTACAATTGGTGTACATGTTGACAGGAATCTGATTATGGCCACTGGCATATTCCAGTTGTATCAGAACATGATTATGAAACAGAAAGAATATGGCTGTGTTGTACACGTGCTAAATCGTTTATGGCAAGGCAAGGTTCTGCCTCTAGCCCTGAAGGTAATTCACTAATTTCAATCAAATTAATTATTTGTTTTTTAACCATGTTGGTCAGCAACACTAAATTCACCATGCCTTGTTGCTTAATAATAGCAACCCTCAGAGCATATTTCGTCCATCCCATTAAAAATGAATGCGTTAAAAAATGTCGCTTACTTAGAATTTGAAATGTAAATAGTCACAAGATCTGGAATGAGTGTAATTTACTCTGGGGAATCATTAATATTCGATAGGATTTTAGAAATTTTGAAGTATATATCCAGAGATTATTCTCTAAGACGGATTATGGTATTCTGTGTTTAATAATCTTGCAAGGGAGCATTATGTATATTTAGATCCAGATGCCAAAGTGGTGCAAAAGTGTATCTGAAACTTCCTAGACAGAGATACATTGCAAAATTCTTAATGTGATTTCACAAAGTCATAAGACGAGAAATTGCATTGAAATAATAGAAGAAATCTTATAAGTTACTCTTGAAGTGTTTTCACATTGTGTAAACACTTTGTTGATGGGTCATTCCTATCCTCTCTGAAGCTAGCGTCTATCCACCTTGGTAAAAGTGCCACACGTTGAGATTGTTCTTCAATGCTCGTCGCATCTAGCTCAACATATACCTTTTCCTAATTGAAATTACCAAGTCCCTCATCTTCTCTCTAATCTAAACCAAGGAAAAAGAGTCCTTTGTCCTTATTCCATTTGGTTGCCAAAACAGATTGCAGAAAAGAGAAAATATTAGGTTTTAACTTCCATTCCATCACAGGTTGTTATAAATCCTAATAAATATTCAGTTCTTCTGTTCAATCTCCACTGTCCTCTAGAATCCTAACAATGAAATAAAAATGGTTGCAAGCAAAAATAAATAAATAAAATCAAATATAAATGGTAAATGCCAAATATCCTTAATGATTTCTTTCTTCTCTTGGAAGAAGTCAGAGGCTTCTTTATTATGAAGAAATCTGAGAACTGGGTTGGGACTGGGAATTTTTTCTTGGAATGGTCAAACTTAAGTATAGGTAGACAAGTCAAGACAAACTCGGTAATTTTTGTATTTTCCAGCAGGATAGAAATGCAGAGAAGCCTTGTGGGAAAGTAAGTGTAGTAGGTTGATATTAGTTTGTTTCCAGTATTTATTTTCAAAATATTGAATTTTCTGATATAACCTGCCGTTCATATAAATTTTATAAAGACTACTAAAGAATTTCCATGTCTTATTCAAATTTTATAATTGCAAATGTAAATGGGGCTTTGACATAGTTTATATGGTCTATCTTAACCGAACCCCAATGCATTATGAAAACTTCTTTGAAACTTCAAGTCATTTTATTTTGGAGAGCGTCTTGGAATCTTAATTGAGGGTATAACATGGCACCGCAGCCTTGTCCCTGTCTGGGTATGATAGGATTTCGTGACTTATTGTGAGTTTTTGCTAGTCCCTTTTCGCAAACTTCAACACAATCTGCCTAACTTGGTAGGAACTAAAATATTGAGAAGCTTCCATGCGTAAAATTTCGTTAGTTTTTGTACGCAGTGTTCTTCACATATTTATTGAGATTTAGTTTTGTTTTTGGCCTAGAGGTATGCATATGTATTGTTAAAGCTGGAAATTGCTTTTTACTCTCACGCACACAGTCACACCTGTTCATTGTCATCTATGAGTTGATAGTAACCTTCTTTTGTGTTAATGGATTCAACTCAACTTAACTTCACTGCTGATAGACTGTCCGACTGTGCTTGCTTGTAATAAACAGAATCTCAATCCCTTCAGCATAACGAGGGACATGCTAGGTCAGCTGCTCAAACTGAAGTGAAGATAAATTCACAACCTTCTGATGCAAAACGTGAAAATAAAAGTCCAACTCAGGAAATCTACAAAAATCTGAGAGAGATCCTGTTAGCATCTGCATGCTCGAATGATCATCGCACTATACTACAACAGATTGAGGCTGCAGAGATGTATGGTAACTGTGTACTTGATTTTCAAATATAAACCATGTGGCTTTCCTGCTCGGGACCTCAAATGATGCTGTGGAAAACCTAACTCCAAACCAAGATCTCCTTGAACAGTCACGTGGCTCATGCAACCGGCCATCTTGCTCGACAGAAAGCTCTGCAGTTCAGAGTACTTTTTTTTGTCGCTGCTGAATTTAAATGCACTTCTTTGAGTCTTCTTGGCATCATGATGTTAATCTTATCAGAGGAGTTTTTTTAGGGGCTGCTGTGAAATTCTTCTGGAGTTCCTCTCACGTTAGTTGGGGGCGAGAGGACGTCAATTCATGCAAAGGTGTTGTCTTCTTTATTCAGAAAGAAGTAGTAGTCTTCTATTCTATCTTCCTTCTGTATAGTCATTTCATCTTTTAGCTAGTATTAAAAAAAATAAAAATAAGAATTTGCAGAGAACTGCTGCTGGAATATTTTACAGCAAGCCTTGTCTGCCAGCCGCATGGCCAAGATGCTTTAGATACTAGGATTTCTTGGGCAAAATCGTTCGGCTCAGCCATTAACCATGATCAATCAGGTAGAATCCTACGGAAGCCATGCGTATGATTCATAAATCATTTATGTCTCTTCGCCAGTCGTTCCGTTTTGCAATGTTCATCATTTCACTGCAAATTATGGGTATTCTTTAGTATTTTGGTGCAGCCAAAAGAACTGAAGAAGGAAAACAAAAAGGATAGAAATAAAAAGGGCAGTAGTATATCCAGCATCTTCACCCTTACTTTGGGTAGAAAAATGACTCCACTTAGGCTTTGTGGGCTTATGAAAAAAACTCCATGCATGTTCCATTTTACCAAATAGCTCATGAGGGCTATTAGGTCATGCTCCATTGTTCCTATTATTTAAGCTCCCATATTAGATAATGCTCTGTTTTTTCACAACTCTCTAATAAAATAAAATTATTTTTTGCATTCAACAAGGAGCCACTCTTTATAGGAGCTGGGGTTAGAACCTAGTCGAGATGTTGTTTCCGGATACTCAATGCCGATAAAAAAGGGTTTTGCTATACATTATTCACTCTCACATCCTATATCTGACAGTTTTTTCTTTTTTCATAAGGTGTAGGGTGTGGAACAGTAAATAATAGTTGATGAGAAGAATTATTCATAAAAAAGATCACGGGTGTTTCCCACCTCCTGGTGGGCCACTCATTGATGGTCATCAAGGAGTGGCTACAACCCAAGATGCCAATAATCGGCAAAGATTATTCATAGCATTTAGCAAGGACGTGTAGTCTATTAGTCTTGCATGACTTTATGTTCATGTGACAATATTTCTGTCAAATATTTAAACAGCGAAAGATGAAAGGATTTATTGATAACAACTAACAAGCTGAATCTCTAGGAGGCGATAAAGAATGACTTTAGTAAGGAAGAAAATCACACAAGACAAATAAGAAAAAGCTAGACAAAAGTTTTCTTTCATCTTTGCTAGACAAGCCATCGATAGAGATATAGCATAGACCTGTCACATTACGTGATGATCAAAAAAAATATGTAAGAAAAGAAAGATAATGAAAAATAATTATTGCATGATATCAATATTGATATGTCTATCGGTGTGGTTTGGATTGAGTAGGGAGATGGTTTCATCTCATCTCACTTGGTACTGAGAAATTAATTCTTATTCAAACGGTCATCGTATGCTGATTTGAAAATAATTTTTAATATTTTTACAAGACGACAAAGTTTCAAATAGTAGCTTTTCATAAGGTAACAAAAAAGGAAAAAAACGTTTGTATGACTCATATCTATCTCCTTTCCAATAATCCAAAATTATCTCATCTCTCTTTCAGTCCAAAATTTTTGAAAACTATTTCAATTCATCTTAACTCACAAATTTCACTACTATTTACAAATCATCTTAACTCATCTCATCTGATCTCTCAATGCAAACGGACCTTAATCGTGAAAAACAAAATTGGCTGCATTTGGATGTTAAACTGAGTTGAGTTGAGATGATAAAATATTATTAGAATATTATTTTTAATATTATTATTATTTTAGAATTTGAAAAAGTTGAATTATTTATTATATTTTGTGTTAAAATTTAAAAAAAATTGTAATAATAAATTAAGATAAATTAAAATAAATTTATCATCCAAACGTACCAATTTAATTGGCTATCACAGCAATTTTGAATCTTTATTAGCAAATTATTTCATAGGCCAAAAAACAAAATCGGCATTATACTTTCTTAAAACAGAAAAATAAATAAAAGGATATTTTATTCGAAAGATATGGCAGTATACACTATACAGAGGAGTCTGGCACTCGCTGCTGAGCATGCTCTCAGTGACCCACGGCACTTTCTTTTAGAAAGGAATGAACACGAAATCACGGGGCTGAAACTGTTTTTGTCATCTTCCACCATGAACATGTATGTACGTGCTCTGCAAGCCTTTGGTTGTTTTTCCATGTTCAGTCCATTGTGGGAAACTCATCATCAGAACTTCACGAGCCTCCAGTCACCGACCTCTCTTTCTGTCTCTCGGCCCCATCTTTTATTACAACCCGTACTCATCCTAATCCACCACTTATTCGAAATACAGCCGGAGAGAGCGAGACAGAGTTTTTGTAGTATTTGGAGGCTGTTCTCTCTTCAGGCTTGAAACCCACCTGTTTTTATTTTTTTAATCTTCAACTGCATTTAGCTACAGAAAGAAGCAAAGAGAGAATGCAGGAGTACACTGTGTCTGCTTCTTCTTCTTCTTCTTCCTCCTTTCAAAGTCTAGAGGATGATCCCAGGCCTGACGATATCATACGCTTTGAAAAGTCTCTACAGGTGCACGTTCATCTCCACTAAATTTTGCAGCTTTTGTTCATTTCATGACAATTAATTAGTTTTCTGATTGCAGGAACTTAGAGAGTTACGTGCTCAGCTTCATTATGCTGCCGATTATTCGGAAACGACGTTCTTGAATGCCAAAGAGAAGAAAATGTGAGTACCTTGATTAAAATGAGTCCTCCCAATCCATCATAGGATGTGTCATTTAATGATCGGAGATTATTTATTATATTTCACTTATAAACCTATCATTAAACATTATGCGATGATGAGAGGATGATGGAAGATAGGATGATGAATATATTTTTTCGATTAAAATTACCTAAACGGTTGGCCGTTTACTGGTAGTTTCATTAGTTACTCCATTTGAAAACGGTCCACTGTTTCTTGTATTTAAGAGCCGGTCAGTCTTTTGTATGCAGGGTGATGGAAAACACAAAAGAGTACATATGCAGGTCCGTGGTCACTGTTGTTGATCACCTTGGGACTGTCTCTGCTGACCTCAACTGCCGAATTTCTCAGACTAATGCTTTTTCTGATGCCGAGCTTCGGATCAATTGCTTAAAGCAAGTTAGTACTGATATTATTTTGAAAAATTTAACTTGTTTTGTAAATCAAATCATGTCAATTAGCAGGACAGTGTCAGTGAGTGTGTCCTCATATCGACTCATTGTTCGCGCTGATCATGGTGCATGTCAATACAGTAAGATGATATAGTTATAACAAGTACTTAAACTTGTTTGGTGCATTTGGCAGAGACTTCTGGTATGTGAACAATATGCTCACAAGCTTGCTCTATCTAGACTACGGTGGAGTGAGAGTATGAGAAGATATCATCGTCGTTATTTATCAATGCGTAATTATCTTGACAAAACTTCATATTTGCTACTAGTCTAGCAAAAAATGTGCATAATTTATTCCCTATTTAATTTAATTAATGCTTTTTATGCCCCCACTTTGGATCAGCAATTACAACCGTTGAGAAAGCATGTGAAGAAGGTTCAAGGTAAAAGTTTTTCCTTTCTACACCTCCTCTAAAACACTGAAATTAAGGTTGTGGGGATTGTTGGGCTGCATGCATGGCTTCACATTGTGGCGTGATTAAGAGGCTTCAAACAAGAACACATTTTCAACCCTGTGTTGAATTCTCTTATCATTCCTCGAGTATAACTAAAATAGTAGCAATTTAAGAAGAAACAAAAAAGGCACATGCTCGAGTGTGTTGTGGATTTTGTACATGTAGTGCACACATAAGCTTTGCATTGCAGCCTGCACAATGACCTTTCTATGACAGCAATTAATCTGGGACAGAACTGGAGTTTCCATTGCTATAATAGATTCGATATAAATACAGGGATACTGATGATCAAACTGATGGCAAGATCATAGACCAACAGGAACTTGAAAGAGAGGACGTGCCGCTTTTCTTGTACACATACACTCGTAAGCCCTCTCTTGAGAAAGGGGACAGCGACTTAGCATTAGGTAATTTAGAAGGAAAAAAAAATAAAAAAAAAAAACTTCTCTTTTCAACAAGCAATGGATGGGCTGTTCTCTTTTTCGTACAGTACTAATTTTGTTCTTTCACATGGTATAGCATTGCCTGTTCGTGATGGTTTGTCTGTATTGTCAAAAGGTCTAAATACCACTTTTCATTTCCAGGTGAGTGAGGTTTTATATACAGTATTGCCTCTGATACCACTCCATAACCACGGATATGGATTTCATTTTTTGCTCTTTTGTTGCAGGGTGTTCAAAAGATTGGACGAAGTCGAAAGTCATTCCAGGGTAGTGACATCTTATCCCTCATTCGGCGAACTAAACGAACGACATGAATAATTAAGGATCTCCACTTCCATCTGTTTATTTTGCCTGCCTTGTATCATTGGTGGAAATGCTTTATTGAGTAGAGATTTGAAGTTTCTCTGTGGGGAGGAATCACAAAATTAGGACAGCCACCCAAACGCCATGGTATTTGAACCAACTTAGGGATTTCTATTGCGTTATGACTGCTCCTATTGCTAATGGTATGTTGCTTCCTGAGAGATTTTACTCTTGAAAGTTGCTTTCTTGATGGTTTAAATTCACCGAAGTTGTCATTTCCAAGAGTCTACTGATGTGATTAAAATCTGAGTCTGTACTGTATTTTATACATTGAGTCGAGATTATATAGCAAGCCAACTTTTGTCTTTTTTCTGAAGTTTAATGTCAAGATGAAATCTGGAGCCTTCAGCAATTTATTTATTTATTTTGTTCTCTTTCCTAAACTAAATAGGCCTCATGAATCTGATCAGATACTATCAAATTCATGGACATGTGTTAATATCAAATTTTCTTTTCTTTATCTTTCTGACTTGGGTATTGTGGCTAATATCGAGCTGTCATCAAGACCAAATGTACAGAAAAAAAAGCTGAAACCAGAAAGGAGGACGAGAGAAAAAAAAAAAAAAAAATAGTGTACAAGTCAAGAAAGCCAGAATGAAAGTGCATTCCAAGTGCATCAACCGCACTAATAAAATGCAGACTTCCCTTTCCACGCTCGGAAGGAAGCACAAAGACAAGAATTACTAACTCAACCGAATCCTACATGGGTCTGGATATTTACACTTTTAGCTTTTAGCTTGAGTCGTCCTTCTACTTGCAAGTCTGTTTTGTAAGACACCATTTGATTTACAGCGTATGTCTTCCACACTGACTTGCAGACATAATTTGTTAGCCCTACATTTCACTCCATCTCTATCTCAATTGTATTTTTCTTCCGTTCTTTGTCATCTTTTGCTACTGGCACTAATGGCGAGCCGTTGGACTTCTTAGTCCACTCAGGTTCTCAAGCTTCTCTAAATAGGACATCTTCTTGGCGGTCACAACGTTCCCAAGTTTGCTCTTATACCTGTCATTTTCTTCTTTAAAGTAGCTGTCCACATTGCCTGTTGGGTAATTCTTCTTCATTTCAGTTGCTCCCTTATCCCAATTCCAACCCATGAAATCCGATAGTGTCCTTGAATTCGGTGCCTCGGAAGAACACCACTTGTCTATCTCTTCACGAGTCAATGGTGAAGAATCCACTGCACTGTTGCTGTTGGGTTCTGCTTGTAGTAGTTTTTGAGTGCGAGAATCAGCATACAGGACATCCTCAATTCTGGACAGGACATTGAATGCTAAGCTTTCTATTATCCTTGAATAGCTCTCTAAAATAGCCTGTCCCACATCCTGTGCAGATTAAGTACAAAAATAATGGGTTTCTTAGTTCCATGTAGTTTGAGAAATAGTAAAAGCTAGAAAGGAAAAAAAAAAGAAAAAAAGAAATAATGAAACAGAAAAGGGGCAGTTGAATGTTGTTCTTTACCATATTATATTGGATCTTCGATATGTCAAGTACAGATTGTGGAAGTCCTGGAAACCGCTGCTTAAGTAGGAGTAAGATGGTTTCTGCTCTTTCTTCAAAGAGTTCTCTCTTCTCCAAGCTCACACCTGAAGCCCATGCAGACTTTCCATCCTTGCTGTGCATCTTCCTCTTCCAAATCACAATCGAGGCCTCGATTCTGTTCTTAAGGTCAAGCACTTTATGCTCCGTGGTCAAGTCCATGGTTGAGAGGAATTGCCCGGGATCAAAGTACTCTACTGTAATGCTCTTATAGATTGAGTCTCCAAGGCTTGCTCTCCCATTCTGTTGAAATTTAACAGCACAAATCAACCTATGTAACACAATTACACAAGCCATTGTCAATGAGGGTATTTCATCTTATTACCTTTGGCAGGGATTCAATATAGCTTTCAGGGATCTCCATTTCTGACAGTACTTGAGCATTTATTGCCATGGCTGCCTTTAGTACTTGGTTCACAGATTCTTTCTGAAAGAGCAGCCATTTTCGGAAGACATTGGATAGTCCATTCGATGGAACTTTAACAGTGGGTAACCACCATTTATCATCATTTCTACCGGCGTTACCATTCTCAGATTCATTGGCATCTTTGGACACATACCAGAACTCGTTTTGGCTTCCAAAGTTTTCCAGGTAGCCCTGTTCATTATAATTTCATCAGTCCAAGTTGTGAATTGATCTAGGCCATATGAAAGAATGATCCTTCTATATAGAAACGAGAAGTACTTACAATGAGCATTGCATCAAGCTTGCGGAGTGCAGGAATGTTCATGAGCAGATCACTTCTTTGTTTTGTCACCATAATCTATGAAAATAGGGGAAAAATGTTAGAGGAAAACAAATATGGTCAAAATTACACAGGTTGTGTGTGTGTGTGTGTGTGTGTGAGAGAGAGAGAGAGAGAGAGAGAGAGAGAGATTTATCACCTCCATATTTGTTCCATCCATGGATTTCTGTTGTGAAGGAACAAATTCCACAATGTGATCAGTTACAGATAAAAGCCACTCAATTTCTTTTCTCCATCTTGATTTCCTCTCTGGAGACATGGGCTCCAGCTTCGATTTTTCTCCAAAAACAGATGCTTCAATATTGCAGGAAAACAAGAAGGACAAACGACATATCTCAGCAATTGCCATTGCTTAATTTTATTTCCTCTTCCTTCAAAACCGAAACCTTATCCATATATGATTTTAATGAACAAATATCAGAAGGGAAAAAAAAGTACCAGCAAGGTTTGTGATGGCATTTGACAAAGCCAAAGCCGAAGAAACACCCTTTCCACCACCCGACATATCTTCACCAAGAAGCAGCTTAGAAAACCTGTCCTTCATCATATCCATATCTGAACAAAGCCACAGAAAAAATTTAAAAGAAGAAATTATTGGGTTAAAGAGAAAAATACATTATGCAATTATATATGATTTTCTTTTTGTGTCATCGGATTGACATGGAGCTATAGCAACTTAAAACTGCAAGCCAATTAAGATGAAGATTCTACCTGAATTTGGCCTGGCAGCTTGAGGACTTCCTGCCCCGGCTCCACTTCTATCCAACCGTGAAATTGGACCCATGTAGCGATCAACCGACGAACCAATATGGTGGCGCTCCAATGGACTTCCTAAAAACCTCGTTTCATGACATCTTGAAAGCACCTTCTCTTCTGCAGCCTCTAAACCTTCCTGCCCATTTTCAATGATCATACTCTGAACCTGCCGGCCTGGAATCTCAAACATTCTCTTGAAATTGAATGATCTGGACTTCTGTACGCTGTTTTGGTGTCCGAAGGCTCGGACCATAGTTTAACAAAAAGAAACCAAGGGAGAAACAAACCAAATGACAATGATATGGGACAAACTAACTTAGGTTACAAGACAGCTAAAGTTAATGATGTTCTATAGGAGAAAGGAGGAGAAAGAGGAGAAGAACCCCTTCTCCTAACTTAATGAGAGGCTAGAGATGGGATTTGCATGGCTTTTTTTTATTTTATTTTTACAAATGTTGATGAGATTATGAGAAGGAAGAACTGTTTAGTGCAAATATTCTATTTTTTGCAAGTATGGAACGTGGGGTGCATGTTTGAGGAAGAGAAGCATGGGGTGGTCAGCATACGAAACAGGTACAAAACGAATTAACAAAACGTTAAATGGTAATTTGCTGGGGTTTGTTCAGGGAATGAGTGGATGGGAGGAGGCTGGTCGGACAAAAAGCCCGGGAAAAACATACAAACTTAACTGACATTTTCTACTTTTATTTCTGCAGACCCTAATTTTATCCCACCACCAAAGAGTCTTATCAGATCTCACAACTCCCATATGATCAGGCTTGTTTGGGGCTCAGATTAGAGATAAAATTTTCATCTTATTTCATTTCATTTCATCCCATCTTACTCCTATACTTAATTCAAATACACAATTTTCAAACTAATTATTACAAGTTTTTCAAATTAATTATTACAACTTTTTTACACTTTGAAACAAAAAAAAAAAATCCAACTTTTTCAAATCCTCAAACAAAAATAATATTATAAAATTATATTTTTACAGTATTTTAATTTTATAATATTTTTTATTCAATTTTTTTTCTCTCATTTTTCAAAATCCAAAAAATACTCAACTCAAATTATCTCATTACTATTCACAAATTATCTTACTATTTTTCACAAACAATTGAGGTTTTTCGTCATAAAATGTTTGTTGTTTTAATAAAGATTTTGGATTTTAATAATTTGCCCGGAAAGAAACTTACATGTAAGGTTAGGGAATCTGTTGCTTAATTAAATTGAATTTCATTACTGCTGCAAAGTATTTACTTGGGTTTTGCTTTTATAATAATTGGATACCATAATCATATGCTCACAGCACGTCCAAACCTCGTTGACCCAAGATGTCTGACGAAAAAAAAAATGTCGTTGTTCTGTCTATTACTTTGTCTAAGCTTCGATAAAAACTAATAATTCAAGCCAATATCATAACAGCAAGCACTTCTAACTTCAAATGTTAAATCAATTATATAAGCCAAAAGTCAATGCGTGTTCATGATAGTGATGGAGCACTACTACTCAGGCTTCTTCAACAGCAACTCCATCTTTTTCCTTCTCTTTTAGGGGAGAGAATTGGCTTATGATTAAAGAAAACTAGTTCTGATTCTTTAAACCAAGTCAAACATATTTGGTTTAGGCTGCATTTTGTTGAGCTGAGTTTAGCTGAGTTGAGTTTTTTATAAATAGTAATGAGTTGATATGGTTGAGTAAGTTTTGTGGAGTCCACTTAAAATGAGTTTAGATGTGTTTGGATGTTAAGATAAGTTTAGATATATTTATAGGAAGTTGTAAAGTAAATGGGTTCCATCATTAAATTCAACTGTTCATCTGACATACCAAAAATAAACTGCCAGCGTTAAATCCTATAAAGGGCAAAAAAATTTCTCCAAGCTGCACTTGCAGCCATCCACCTCAAGTCAAGTAAGGGCAAAATGGACAAAACCTGACTTTTTTTTTTTCCAGCCTTCGGTTTGCAGGCATTATGATACCCTGCCACAAGTCAGAACTGGTTACATCAATGTACAGTATAGATCCACTGAACTCATTTACGATGCATCTCAAGTTAGCGTTTGGATGGTAGAAGATGCTTAAAAATGAATTGTACTGAACTCAGTTGAGGAAGCAAATGAGACAATGTAATTGGAGGAATCCTATGTATATAAGCCTAGTGGGTGGGCGTAGGAGTGTAAAAAAAAACTGGAAAACCAGTTGGACTAAACCGAACCAGGTCGAATCGGTTGGTTCAGTTCGATTTGTAAGCGAAAACCGGTCGTAAAGTGATATGGTACCGATTTTTATATTTTGAAAACTGGTTTAAACCGACTGGACCGATATATATATTTATAATTTTTTATATTATATTATATATATTATGTGTTAAATTTTTAATTAATATAACATAAAATTTTATAAATATTAATATTAAGTTATTAATTTTGATATAGATATCAATATTAAATTATAAATATATTTTTGGCATAATGTATAATATATATATTCCTTTTATAAATACATTTTTACAGATTTGGTTATATACTCGTATAAAAATTCTAGAACTTATATAGACTCTAGTTAAATAATGTACTTATTATAAAATAATAAGTAATGTACTTATAGTATAATATAAATAATGTACTTATATTATAATATAAATAGACTAATAGTTTTAAGTATATGTAAACACCATATTATTACTAACATAGATAATCCGTGAAACAGGACCGAATCAGACAGAAACCGAAAAAATCGAAAGGTTCGGTTTCAATAGTGAATCAGTTCGGTATCAGTTCTTAAATTTTTAAAATCGATGTATACTGATTCAATTTTAAAAAATGTACAAAACCGGACCGAACTGAACCGATTACAAGGTTTTCCAATTCCCAGCTAAGCTGCTTCAAGCTGTTGAATTCAAGAGGTAATGAGAAGGGTCGAGGGACATTAGTCATGATACTTGTAATCGTTTCCCTACTAAAATTTCTAAGAAAGTCGCTTTGCCATCTGAAAGTTATCGAGTCCCTTTGATTCATGACTCAAAAATTCACCCCATAATACGAAAATATTATTAATTACAAAGAATCTCTACTAATAAATTTGACATATTCATAGCTTACATCACTCTTCAAGTCTGAAAATCAAGCACAACTTTAAAATGTAATGGACAAACTATACTATATACATCACCCTGCATAACTTAGAAGTTGGCACTTCCACTCAAAATATCATATAAACTGCACACATATACAAACATAGCTACATTCATAAGGAATATAAAATAACTACACCCACTATCTGTATCAAGTGAGAGAGTCAATTATCTGCAATTCTTCGTCAGATACGATGAGGGGGTTGAAAAGCTTGTAGCACCTGTGTGCTCAAGAAACTTCTTGTCTGTACCCTTCCCAGGCGTCCCACATCCACTGAAATCAGGAACACATTGCTCTGCCTATACAGTTTACAAAAAAATAAAAATAAAATAAATGAATCGAAGACAGTAAGTAAAGTCATGAAGAAATAAGGTTAGAGTTCCAATGAAAACACATTTATACAACCAGGTTCAAAAGCTACAAAAGAAGTATTGATTCAGAATAAATATGCACGTGCAGACTGCAGTCCTTAGATATGCCCCTTACCAAGTCACCGGGAGGAATGTTCTCCTGCTCGTTATGAAGAAAACAATTATCCTCCCCAGATAAGTGTTGGTCGCCGGAGAATACTATCTTTGAGGGCGTTACAGGATCATCACCTGCCAAACCGTCCCAAGCGTTGGCAAATACAGTTGCGGTGTCCTCATTAAGCTGTCTCATCAACCCAATGGCATCATAGCTTCTCATCCCAGGGCTCAAGAAGTATCCCAAATCCTGCAGAGGTGGTAGTTGAAAATGTCATACAAATTACAGTGAATATTTTGCTATCTAGTCCATCAGGGTTTAAATATTTGCTTTACGCAGGTGATCAGAACTGCCAAGAATGAGATCCATACTTCTAACTATTTTAATATTGTCACCTTTGTTCTCTTGGCTAGCATGTTGCCCCCAACTAAGATATAAAGTACAGCAATCTTAAACTTTGAATCTTCACCAAACTGAATGAGCAAGAGATTCATTGAAACAGTGGCCCCCTTCTTTTTACTAATTTCTCATGATGAAGTAGGGGTGTTCCATGTTAAAGAGGCAACAATGCATTGCCTCTCGAAAATGTTCTTCTTATCTGCCTTAGTGATTGTCACTGCATCTGTAGTATTATTCTCCACCATATTTTATCACCCCATTCTAGAAGCAACTCAAGATTCTTTGCTCTTTCTTCTTGAACCTTTCACCCACTGACTTAACATGAGGAGAAAGGTCTACTCTTCTCACTGACTCGTGTGCCAATAAATAGTAAGTTCATACCCTCACTTTTATGTTTAACGGAAAACCTTCATTCCTAGAGTAATGGCGTCATATAGCTAGCCGTTTGAGAGTTCCTTGTGTATAATTTAAAGCCCGTTAGTTATAGTGTGAGTGTATCAAGAATTTTGTTCAGTGCAGTCTACATGTGAGAAGTGCTCTTTAAGGTGTGCCTTTTAAAGTTTGTATGTGGCTTCGATATTAGCGCTTGTATATTTCATCTTTGCTAGTTGCACTTTTATAATAAAGTGCTCTTTTTATTCCATGCATCTGATATCAGAGTTGGAGATTGTTTGTCAAGGGAAAGTGTGGGGAGATTCTTGCTCAAGCGCAATTTGGGACTATGACATTCATCAGTCATGGACGCTGCTTGCTTGGAAGCAAATGAGATTGCACCAAGTCACAATGAATGCCGTGCTGATAGCACTTTAATTTTGCAACCGAGAGAACAATAAAAAAAGATGTTGGAGCACATTCAAAATGTCAGCACACTTAAAGAAGTGATACACTTAAAGCTCATTTGTCAAGGAAAATGTTATGAACCTTCAACTCCTCAATTTCAAATTAATGTCGACAACTAGTGGGAGGTCACAGTATTTTTACAAAGGTAAAGTCTTTTTGTTAAGAATTTTCTGCGTTAGATTCTTCTGTTACGATTAATGAACAATGCATTAGGACGTCATTATCCACGGTTTAGATCAAAATATTGAGGATCTATTACACTCAGCCTTCCCTACAGTTGAGTTAGAAAAGTTATTAACTAACCAAGAAACTTTAGCCAAACGGTTGGCTGCAGTCTCATTGAAAAGCTAGGAGGGGCAAATGTTGAGTAGCAATAGGAAAGGTCGACCCAAAAGACAAAGGAGCTCGTGCCAAAGAAAGAAAAGAGCAAGGACAGATTATAAGTGTTTAAATGATAAAGAAGAGGAATGCTCCAGAAATTACAAATGAATAAATGATAAATGTTTCAATTGTAGCATGATAAGCCACTTGCAAGAGATAGAAAAGATCACCAAGAAGCATATGTCAATAAGGGTGAATTCATGCATCCCTTGCCACAGTAAATTTTGAGAGAGAAGTTTGTTCAGAAGGAAGATACTTGGACAATGGAGCAATTGACGAGCAATGTTTCTAAACTATAATTAAAGAAGAAGCAAGAGCCTAAGTATAGAGATAGAGAAACTAGCTCTTGTTGCACACAAGCTATGGTGGTAGCGACAAAGTTTGTGAACACAACATGATGATTTATCGGTGGTCAACATAGCTAAGAGTTTAGAACTCAAGAGGGGATGGAAACTCTTCGTTAAATGTGCTCAAATGAGTCTAGGGCATGATGAAACACTTTAGGGATATTGTAATTCTTGTCTTCTCTAGGGTATGAATCTAGTGCTTTCACTATTTTTTTCCAAGTGCGCTTAGAGGTCATACGAGAATCATGCTTGGGGGGCCATGCCCACTATGTGTGCGAGTGAGAGATGTAGTAATGAGAAGGGGCACCCTTAGCGGGCATGCTTAGTGTGGGTGTGAGTGGTTCTAGTAGTAATGAGGCCACTTCACTACCATTAATTTTCGGGCATAATGCCACAAGTGAGCATTGCTATATGCAAATGCAAAATCACATGTTTTGGAGATTGTCTGAGCCAAAATAATAATAAAATATTATTGTATTATTATTATTTATTTTTTCCTAAAATTAATTTTTTTATATATATTTTGCAATTAGCACCCACTACATATATATTATATTAAAAATATAATAAAATGATAAAAAAATATATAATATATTATAATAATAAAATAAAGGTTCTGTTCTGTTCTCGAGGGAGAGAGGGAGGGAAAAGAGGAAAGGGTTGTGTGAGAGAGAGAGAGAGAGAGCGAGTGAGTGAGGGACTAAGTGAGTGAGTGGGAGGAGAGAAAAAAAATTAATAAAATAGCATTTGTGGAGTGAATAGTGCATATGCAAAGATGTATTGCTATGGAAATATTTACATATGTATAATCCAATGTAGTCAATTTAATGGTCTAGTTATGCAAAAACACATATTTGCATATAGATAAACCAATGCCAATGCTCTTAGGTTGTGGATTGATCAAGTGTTACTCTAGAAATTGTTTGGTGGGTACACTCTCAACCATTGTGATGAGTAGGGGTGTAAGAAAAACCGAAAAACTGATTGAACCGACCGAATTGAATCAACCGTTCAGCCCCCCCAACTCTGGTCTCCTCAAAGGGGATTTGGAATAGTGCTTTCACTATTTTTTTGCAGGTGCGCTTAGAGGTCACACTAAGAATCATGCTTGGGGCCATGCCCACTATGTGCGAGTGGGAGATGTAGTAATGAGAGGGAACCCTTAGCGGGTGTGTTTAGTGTGGTGCGAGTGGTAGTAAGGCTTTACTACTAGGACACCTATGCAATGAGGCCCCACTTCACTACCATTAATTGTTGGGCATAACGCCACAAGTGTTAGGTTGTGGATGGATCAGGTGTTATTTTAGAAATTTAGTGGTACACTCAACCATTGTGATGAGAAAGAAAAACCAAAAAGCCGACCAAATTATATCAACCGACCGGTTCAGTCCGGGTCACAACTAGTTCAGTCGGTTTCGGTTCCTAGTTTGGTCCAATTCAATTTTCAAATCATAAAAACCGGGACTGAACCAAACCGAAATATATATTTTTAATCTTAATTAATATAACATGAATTGTAAACTTATTATTTATGCTTCCTTGATATAAAAACTTACTCTTAAATATAAATATTGTTTTCTTTTTAATAAGTGACTCTTAAACATGAATACTAATATTAAGTTATTAATATGTCATTATTTATCCTTGTATATTAAGTTACATACTCAGAATATGATATAAGTATAACAGTATACTTTTGACACATTTTTATAAGTACATGTTTACACATTTTTTGTGGTTATGCATGGTGTTTTTGAAAATAATGTTTTTGGCTCTATCATATTTGGGATAAAATAAAAGAAAAAAATCATTTGGGTAAAAAAAAAAACCAACTAGCCCAACAAAAAATTCCAAAACCGAATCACACCTGTAAATTGAACTAAAT
Organism: Juglans microcarpa x Juglans regia; assembly: GCF_004785595.1. Lineage (NCBI taxonomy): Eukaryota > Viridiplantae > Streptophyta > Magnoliopsida > Fagales > Juglandaceae > Juglans > Juglans microcarpa x Juglans regia. Next base: position 37,104,186 of record NC_054596.1, read on the forward strand.
CGGACCGAAACCAAAAGTTCCAATTTCCTGAATGAAGCAATCCGTATCAGTTCTCAGAATTCCAAAATTGACTTAGACCAGTTCGGTCCAAAATATGTTCAAAACCGAACTGAACCTAACCGGTTACACCACTAGTGATGAGGAACAATGATGATCCTGGAAAAGGAATCCGTGAAGTGAGACGGTATTCATGGTATTCATGCCTTATTCATCTTCTGTTGTGCAATTTACATGAGCTTTAACAATTGTCAATCACCCAAATTGCTCTTAGGTTGTGGATTGATTGTGTTACTCTAGAAATTGTTTAGTGGTACACTTAACCACTGTGATGAGGAACAACAATCATGGCAAGGGAACACGTGAAGAAGGTATTCTCGTGCCTTATTCATCTGCTGCTAAGCAATTTACATGAGCTTTAACAACAACTATCACCCATATTGGGTCATTTGTTGGCATGAATGAGGATTTGTTGTTAGTATCACAACTAATAGCCTCAAGTACATGGTTACACAGATGAGATGAGAAATCTGTGAATAGTTGTGAAATGATTTGAGTTAAGATTTTTATGGAGTTTTCGGAGAGGAGAGAAAAAATTGAATATAAAAATTATAAAGTTAAAAGAGGGTTAGAATATAATTTTTTTATATTAATTTTGTTTTGGGATTTGAAAAAGTTGAATTGTTTTTTGTGTCTTGTTTGGAAGTTTGGGAAAGTTGTAATGACAATAATCAGATGAAAAATTTGAAAATTTAAAAATTTGAAATTGAAAAATGTTTGTGTTTGAATAGTGTTTGGATGTTAAGATGAGATGGGATGAGATGGTTTGAAAGGTTTGTGAAACCAAACCAGACATAAGTTTAGGTTGTAAATGGTATGTATATGGAGCAAATTTGACAAGAAGTCGATTCATTGCAGTTTACCACGAGATGTTTTGACGAAGTATCATCTTGGTAGTCACATCAAGCAATTTGCCAGATACTAAAGAGATTGGAAGATAAATTAAGGGTGCCACAAGATTGTATACAATCAAGTACTAAAACCATGGGGATATAGGTACCCTTAACTGGTCAAAGAGAGAGCAGCAAGAACCAAATTTTTTTGAAGCTCCATAAAGAGTAGCAAAAGCTTGTGGAAAACTGGTATGCATAAAACATCATACAAGGAATAAAGAGGAAGTTAGATCACCACTATAACCCAGAAGGTCAAGCAGACAATGAAGGCTGCTTAAGTATGCTAATGCAGCCATCATTGAAGAAAACAGCATCCAATGGCACACCAGGGAGAAGATAAATAGAAGAAAAATTATAGACACTAAATGGAGTTAGTGGAGATGAAACCCATCAACACAGATGACCAATTTGCAGCATATTCACAATTCTAAATTCTTCCAAGTCTCCAGAATTTCTGGAATGAGAAGAACTCTGTGTTGGGAGGGAGCAATTTTTTACAAGTACATTGAGTGGTAGTACTTACCTTTCCTTTCCAGAAATTTATTTTTTACTTCTTTAAGCAACTGTCACTGCATATCTACAGTTATCCATCAGATTTCTCACCTCCTAGAAGCAGCTCAAGAATGTTTTCTCTTCCTTCTTGAACCTTCTACCCACTAAGTTAACACGTGGAGAAGAACCATTCTTCTCACGGGCTTGTGTGCCTATTGAAATATGAATATCAAGATCATACCCTTCCATTGCATGTGTCAATGTGAGCCTTAAAGTCCTAGCGTGAGGGTGTCATATAGCTAGATGTTCATGACATTCTTGAGTAGCTTGATAAGTTCCTTGAGTGTAGTTGAGAGCCCATAAATAGTGTGATTTTTGTCAAGAATATTCTGTTGGGTGCTATCCACGAGTGAAGAGAAGTGTGCTTTTAAGTGTCCCTTTCAGTTTGTCTGGCGTGTATTGGTGCTTGTATTTGTAGTCATTGCTAGTTGTGCTTTTATGATCAGTGTACCTTTTCAGTCTTTGCTAGTTGTACTTAATTAAATTGCTCCTTTAGAATATTTTTCTCTACATTCCAAAACCAAAGCATTGAAAATTCATCCACCTTAAGTACTGTTGAAAAATGATTCGAAAAAGGAAGAACACACTTTATTATGGAAGTATAGTTACACTCAGACTACCACAGACAAAAACCAGACAAACAAGTACTAACGTTCAAGTCACACACGCAGGATACTTCAAAATACACTTATCACTAGACACTCACTCTTGCACCTTAAGTGCTCTCATGCACCTGAGAAAATCCTCATACTGCAGCTTACACATGTCACTTAACAGATCATACACCCCCCCCCCCCCCCCCCCCCCCCCCCCCCCCCCCCCCCCAAGGCAAGACAGGTCACTTTCACTGAGACACAAGATGAAAGCTTAAGTTGTCCACATATTACGTTGGCAACGGTGAAAGAAAAAATCTGTAAATGATTCTAGGTGGAGGAGGCATAATCTGGTAGAGCTCTATAGAAAGAAAAGGCAGTATGTTTTAGGCAGTGGAGAAGAACATTCTAGAGGGAATGAAGCCGGGAATGAAGCCTGTGTTGCCTTTTTTTATAGTTACAAATGGCATTCCCATGTTAAAGTATTCCCATCAATAACCCCAATCAATTCACCATCCAAATGATAACAACCTACTTTGTATTAGTGGTACTCCTATCACAAATGCCTTGTAAATTTTATTTTAGTAAGACATTATTATCCTTTTTTTAATCTGGTCAAAGCAATTGGGCATTAAAGATTCTCATAAATTATCAACTACTATGCTACCACATTCTCATAATAAGGCAACTGAACAGTATCAGCAACAATTGGACTTTCAAATTTTAAATTACCTCAAATGTCATATCCATATCAAATCTTGGTCCAGGAAGGAAAGTATTCACGAACAAAGGAGACTTCCATGCTGATGGAGATTCGATTCCTCTTTTTCTATTTGGAGTCTCCTCAGACCTAGAACTTGAAGGAAAAAATAAACAACAGAAAAGAAATTTGATTAGAACCACAAACTATCAAAAAGAAATATAGGCTAAATGAGCTATGGGAATTTTCTCAGTTTTACTGAGTTCATAACTCTCAGCCAAGAAGAATATGCAACCAAGAAGGCACGATGTTTTAGGTATTAAAATTTTCAAAAGAACATACACAGATGCATAGATATACATAAACATACATATCATATAGATGGCAAATCCTGCTGCATTCTTGACATTAAATGTGAAGGGGAAATAGTTTATATATGATAAAGAATTTGCACGTACAAGTACTCTCTTCGATTAACAGTTGTATCATGTTACCTATCATGTTTTTTGTATGTTAAGTAACTGGGAAAGAAGTACAGGTTTTGTAGAGTTACTCATCATGTTATATCAAATAAAACTATAACAATCTGCTCTGCTCTATTAAGTAAATTTCAATAAGTTCAAGTTTCTGCAACAATGACTGATCATCACGTTTTATGATTGTATCTGTAAGAATACAGGAAATATATATAACAGCATTCCCATGATAAAACACAAGTATGGTACTTGGGCTAAGCATTTGAAATTTTTTCAATAAAATTTTTATAAACATTTGAAAAAAAACACAAGAATGGTAACTTACATGCTAAATATATCAGCATCATCCCCAGCATTTCCACTAGTGGTTTCTGGAGGCTGTGATGATGGTGCACACTCTGTAGATGCAACAGCTACAAAGTTCTCATTTTTCAAAGATGATGGCTCTAAATTGCCACCCCGGTATGCTTTAGCATCCAACCTTATAACATATTGGCCTCTGGGACTTAAAACTGCCATACTCAAAGCTCTAGTTGTTTGGTGTTCATCTCTATTGGGAGAAAATACCAGCTGTTCATCTATGTTACGTTCAACAAGCACTCCCGTAGGCTGTAAAAGAATTAAAATAATTTATTTAAACCAGGAAGTAAGTAATAATATGCACAAGGGTGAACAAATAACAGAAATTTCAGGCCAGCTAGTTCTGCAATACAAGCGAAACTTTAGTTAACATGTCTTTGCTTCCAACTCATAAGGGATAGGATCCAATAGTAAACAATTGTACTAGCTGCAGAAAAGAGTTTCTTCCACTTTATAATATCAGAGAATGACCAAAATTGTGAAAATCGTTTTCTCAAAACATGCTCCATCACTACATAAGGAAATTTGCTCAGATATTTCAATTATCTATATTCTGATATTGTAGGATCTCACTAGAAAACTCCAAAAGGGACAATGAAGAAACAATGGTAACTCACAATTAAACTCATCCATTGGAATTGCAAGAAATCAATATGTATTAATTTTAAAAACAAAACAAAGCAACTGATGAATAAATACAAAACAACTCACAATTAGGACAGAAGTGCCATCATCGATCTTGGACTTAGGATTGATGCTCATGGCACCCTTCTTCACAATCTTCTCTGGAGAATTAGTGATCCCAATGTCTTTCTCTGATATTCTACTCTCCAAATTCCCAATGCTCTCTTTTTCCTCTTCAAAAGCACGGTCCGTATTAGCTTTATCCTGCATGGAGTCTTCAAAATCCACTTTTTGGTCAACTGGAGAATCAATAGAACATATGGACATTGCAGAAACCCCATTCTCTTCTAAAAGTGATTCCAGAGAAGAAAAGGTACTGGTCAAGCTAAATGTCCTCATATTTGTATCCTTTTCATGTTCTTTGTCTCCTTTTGTTTCTTCAACGGGTGACAAGGGTTCTTGCAGTCTCCTTTTCATGATGGATGTTGTACATGTGAAGCTTTTAGCAGCCTTATCTGATATAGCATCTGGAGTACTTTTATGAATTGGTGAATCCCACAAGCTACGTGGTGAGGCAAAATTCATTGGATGCATCAGCAGTTGGCGAATCCCAAAAGGACTGTATGCTTGCTGCATATCAACACCAGATGTTATGAGATCAACGTTGAGAAAAGGAACATCAAAGCCTGGGAAACGGAGAGGCCGGTAAGATAGAGCTCCTGAATCTTGTTCTACTGTATTCACTCTAGCATCATCATCCATTGAGGGGAGGGCTTGCATAGAATCTGAATTCACCAAACCAAGAACGTCCCCAGGAGCCAGCTTCGAAGTAACCTTTGCCTCATCCGAGTTTGAAAGTTTTGCATTTTCATCATTGGAGGAAAAGGTTCTGACAGAGTCTGAGTTTACGGTACTAAATATATCCACAGGAACTAGTTTTGGGGCATTCTTTGCCTCATCTAGTTTCATACAGTTGTCTTTTTCATCTGCATCTATACCAAGTGAGTCTACATAGATGAAATCATCACTTGAAATTGGAATGGCCTCAAAACCTGAAATTCCTCCTACGACATCCTTTAGAGGGGCACATGACTCCAAAGCAAAAGTTCTGGTGGTTGCCGAGCTCTGAGAGTCAGATTGGCAATTTATCATAGTTGTGGCACCATCCAGGTCATTTGATTGTTCCGTCACATTCCCATGAAAAACACATTCAAGACTTCTTGCCTCTGATAATGTAATGTCAAGAAGATCACTCTCAGATAATAGGTTATCCATTTTAGCAGAACCAACAAGCATGTTTTCAATTGTAGCAGAGGTGTTCAATCCAGCAGAGGTCTGTGTCTGAATACAACCTTTGTTGTGGCTTTCATTTTCACATTTACCTTGTTCAGATGTTCCAACAAACCCTGGTGATTCCTGCGAGACATCCACAAAGACGTTGGGCAATTTATGGGAACTATACTGGCAATCTTTAATATCAGGAGCTTCAGCCGTTTGTAATAAATACTGCTCCATATTATGCCCCTTTCTATGATCAGATTCTTCACTCCTAACATTCTCCATTGCATCTGCAGTTCCAGAATCAAATTGAAAGCAATTGACTGCTAATGATCCTCGACTACATTCTGAAGTTTCAGCTTCTTCAACCCCATCCACTTGGCTCTGTTGCATCCCCACAGACAATGAACTTGGATGTTCTACATAAGGCAGACCTTGAAACTGTTCCAGTAATCCTGATGCCAAATAAGATTCCAACTTCTTTTTCACGGAGCTGTTCCAATGATTTTTTATTGCATTGTCTGTCCTGATGCAAACAAGCGCAACGATGTTTCAGAGGAATTATTATTTTGGCCAAAGATTATTTATGTATTCATGTCAGTAAATATGCAATTTAAAGTTACCTGCCAGGCAAAAATTTCTGTAACTCAGCCCACTTGTTCCCATAAATTTGATGAGCACGAATTAAAGCCATCTCCTCTTCCTGTGTCCAAGGTTCCTTGTTTATGGCAGGGTTGAGATGGTTGTGCCACCTAAAAACAATGAAAATCTGAAAAACTAAGCCACGGTGTTGCATCAATAACCCTTTCAATATGATCACATCCAGAAAAAGTAGATATCACTAGAACTGATATTGCACAGATATTACACATAAAACAACATTCCCAGGAAGACCAATTCTTCAGTTACAGGTGTGTCCCTTGTAACGCCCCCTACCTTATGGTCTTATCATATGGGAGGGATATCTCCCCCCTTAAATTCCCGACGTCCTTGTCGGACCCATCCATCGTAGGTGGCACAGCTCAAGTCTCACTTTTCTGGTTGGGGGATACACCACCTACCTTATCCTCTTATCATATGGGATATCACATCCCTAAACTAAGGAGTAATAAGTCTCACTTAAAAAGTTCCACTATAGGTAATCCATTTAAATTTAAGATTTAATTTCAAGTCATGAGTTCGGGGGCCGGTATACACCTGAGGTGGGCAGGCACTAGCCCCCCTAGGGAAAAAATGAGGGGCAGGTGCCAGGTGGGGCACTGCCCCACCCGAGTTTATATTATATATTATATTATATTATATATGTTTAAAAAAACAATTTTTTTTTAATAAAACAACATTTTTCTATTTTAGGTTAAATTTTAAATTAAACCTTCACCCCACGCCAAATTCTGATATTTTCCAAAATCAGAAGTTAGAAAAAAATTGCAAACAAGTGAAACCAAAAAGTCCACACCCAGCATTTCAGAAGCTAACTCTCAAAGTTGTTTGGAACAAAATCTCTTTTAAGGTGAAGGGGGAGGGAGAGAGATAGAATGAATAAACAAATCAATGATCACACCTTTCTCGACATTGCTTTCCAATACGTCCAGGCAATGCTTCTGCAATGGTTGACCACTTCTTTGCCCCATATCTATTAACTAACTCGATTATCATTTGATCTTCCTGTTTATAATGTTACAAAATAAGCCACTTATACCATGGAATCACAAATGGCATCAGTTAAAAGTTAGAGAAGTGTCAACTATCCGCAAACCAGCAATTTGAAGGCAGGATTATAGAACAGTCTATGTGTTTCCAAAACAACATACCTCTTTAGACCATGGGCCTTTGACGAGTTCAGGATTTAAGACCTTCTGCCACCTGTGTAGACACTGCACATCTGTTCGATCTTTAAAATATGCCGCTGCATGTTACAAAATAACGCATGAAAAAGGATCTTTGCAGAACTTTTAAATTTCCATCCTCCACTATCTGAAAGCTCTAACACATATTTTTTCTGGATCATAGACTGAACTGAATTATCTCAAAATTTCATAAATCGTTCAACCAAATTTGTCATGTCCGGTGTTTACGTTTCATACACATATTAGTTTTCAATTATATCTTGATTAGTTAACATTAAGATAGATGTTGGCATGTTGCCCACGAAGATTTGTCACTTCCTTGAAACATACCTATTTTTTTCCAACTTTTTCCTTTGTAATGTTCAACCGCCCTTCGCAATACCTCGTCCTGCATATAAGATACAAACATTTGTCATAAGTTGTTCATGAAAGACAGAACGCATACCATCTAAGGCTCATCCGAAAAAATACCTCTTCGGCAGTCCATTTTCCCGTTGTGGAGCGTCTTGTAGGACCAGTAGTTCTCCTAAAACAGTCATTTTGTACTCCATAAGAACGCATATATCGAAAGGATGACGCATACTAATGTGTCAAATATGACTGTGTACATTTACCCATGCCAAGGCCTCATGTGCTGAGAACCATCACTTTGTCCGCCAGAAGCAGTAACCGGAAATCGGGCTCGCTTGCAATTTGTCGTCCTCAACCTAGTCATCGTTCTTCCTCAACAAAAAAATGAACCCGCATGCTTCAATTAACTCTCGATGGCGACTAGGTCCACAGCAAGCCACCGCGAACATTATAACCCTATCCAAAAGGCTTCAGTATCCACAGACACGGAGACCAGATAGACCCTGAAAGCAATCGAATCGGTTGACAAAGCATCACCAAACTCAGAATCAAAATTTTCAAACGGATGGTGCGCGTTTTTATAGATAAATCTGTATAAAAACTCACCGAGCAAAAGGCTTCAGATTCACAAAGAGAATTGAACCGAGTCTGTGCAATTTGCAGATCCTATTGAAGAGATATATGTTCTACTCTCTGATGCGTACAAGGATCTGCAAACTCACCGAGCAAAAGGCTTCAGATTCACAAAGAGAATTGAACCGAGTCTGTGCAATTTGCAGATCCTATTGAAGAGATATATGTTCTACACTCTGATGCGTACAAGGATCTGCAAATGCACTATCAATTCTGCACAGAGAAAGAGAGAGAGAGAGAGAGAGAGAGAGAGGGAGTGCAACGGTCGAGAAGAATTTGAAAAGAATAAGGTGTCCCTGGTTTAAATATCGAGCAAGTCGTGGAAAATCAAGGCCCTGGGTAACGTATATTAACGGCTCCCCACGGTAACTTGTCACTTTGAAACTACTTCTATTTACAATTATATTTATTAAGAGAGACGATAAAACAACAGCCTTTATAATTCTTCTACAATTTTGAAATCAAATAATATTTTAAAAAATATTTATTTTAATTTTAATTTTGATTTGATGTATTGAATTTTTTTTTTTTTAAAAATGTTATTGTATTGATAAATTGTAAATAAAATTTATTCTATCATTGCTCATTTTTCTTTTTCACGACAAAGAACTACAACTTCATTAATAACAGACTGTTTGTTACAAAAACAAACTGATCAGTATCAAACTTATCATACAGATCAACAAGAAAAGTGGGGAAGGAGGGTCTTTTCCGCTATGAAAATCTAGCAAACATTGTGAAATTCTTATTAGAGGGATTTTTCCAAACACATTGCTGGAATGTGCCCATTGTGCAAGAGATACCTTGCTATGCCTTCTGTTTCCCAATTATTAACTTTATGTGGCTGGTTGATGCAAGAGATGGCATTTGAGGATTCACCTTCTATGATTTTTTTTTTTTTGATATGCTGCGTGTGTGCTTCCTACACTCCTATGAAGGCTGTCATGGTCTCCCTTTGGTTTGGATTAGTGCTGCTTGTGAAATTTGGTTACCACAAATCTCATGGATCCATTGTGTGATTTGTAAATTGTTGATGTTGTGTTGCCTTATTTCTAACTGCTACATCAAATGTGATTGAAAAGATATCTTCTAAAGAGGGTGGAATCCATTTGGGAGTAATTTCAGCATTTTTTCATGTCCATGCTTTACAATGCTTCTTATAAATTTTTGAGGTCTTTTTGACAAAATGATCTGTTGTTGGGATCGTGACATCATGAGCAATTTTATTTCTAGTGAATCAGAGATTATCCATTGCTAAAACATCAAAAACTCGAAAATGATGGGATTCACTGACTGTGAGGTATAACTGGTTTATGGGATTCAAAATCAAATTTATCCAGTTATTGATACCTAGATGCAGAAAAGATGAGATGTCCAAAGGCCAGGGAGATTGCCTCCACAAGATTATTGTATAAGGACAATTCAGGACAAGATGATTAGTAGTTTCTACTTCTAATTGGTAGATTGAATAAAGTTTCTGGTCTTCTATTAAAGAAATAGAGTTACTAAGCAAGAACTTAGTGGGCAAGATGTTATTTGAGATTTTCCAAAGAAGTAGCTTTAAACAATCTTGCATTTCTAAGGACCAAAGTTTTTTCCAATCAGTGGTAGGCTGAGATTCATTTTGTTCATTGGATTGGAGAATAATTGTAGCATAGGCTGATTTAACAGAGAATTTGCCTGATGAATGATGAATCCATTTAGGGATGTCTGGTTGATAATAAAAAATGATATTGAGTGAGATAGATTTTTTGGATTTTAGCTCCTAATTCTTGTGTGAACAGAGCTTAGAGGAGAATAGTGTTCATCTCCTAGGTTCCTCTAATATAAGTTCTGAGACTCTCAAATGAGGATCTCACACTATATTGGAGACTGAGGTGCAGGAATTGATGAGTTTAGTGCGGGAATCCAGGGATCAAACCATACTTTGGTATCAACCCCATTGTTAATCTGGAAGCAGACACTAGAAGCTATGAAATCTCTTTGTTTAATCACACCTTTCCAGAATTTAGAATCTGTGGGTTTAGCAGTGGCTGATTGCCATGAAAGGTTTGACAGATATTTTTGAGACAGTTTTTTTCCAAATGTTGTTTTCCCTACTAATTAGGTGCCAACCTAGTTTGCTTAGCAATGTTTTGTTAAAATTAGCTACTAATCTAATGCCTAGACCACCTAATGATTTAGGTTTACAGATTGATTTCTAGGATTTTGAGTAAAATCGTGAATTTTGTTAGGTTCAAAATCCCACCAAAATCTCATTAAAGCTCTATCAATTTGACTAGAAACATTTTTTGGGAGCCAGATGGTGGACATGGTATAGGAGGGTATAGCACTAGCCACTGATTTGATGAGGGTATAGCTCTATCATTGCTCATTTATTAATGAAAAACTCTACTCATCATCCTCAGACTGCACACCACCAGTGGTGGAATCATGAATTTGTTTTAGGGAGCCAAGCAAAGCTAAAACTATAACAAAATATTTTTTGTTCTATATCTATACATTTTTTCCTGCAGTATAGAACAATCTAATAGTAAGATCTAAAATAAAAATAAAATTCGTTTAATACAACCTATGTATTAAAAAGGTATATGATGTGTCAAGAACAATATATCATTAAAATAACATAAAGATACTCATACAAATATATCAAACAAAAGAAACACAGAGTGTCTAAAATTGTAACTTGCGATCTTTTAAAGAAACAAAATCATCAAGTATTGAATCTAAATCAAAATTCTTAGCTATTTCTCTTTCAATAGAGACAATTAAATTATTTGCTAAAAACTCATCTTCAATTTTATTGTGAAGTCTGTTGATGCGGTAAAAATCGCTCAACAGGCCTGAAAGGGAGTAAGAGTCATTCTCGGCCCACTGGGGCGACTTGAGCCTCGTTCGGTGTTGTTTGGAGCTCCCGACAATGTTTCGGGGCAGCTGTACGTGGTGATGCGTAAGTCCATGGCGGTGGATAGAAAACATAAGTGTAGAGAAAGAAAAGAGATTAACATAGATTTACGTGGTTCGGCATAATGCCTATGTCCACTGGAGTTTGGAGAGGAGAAATCTACTATAATATTCTTGTTTACAGTATCTCATGGTCTCTCATATCTCAATGTACAATGGTGATGTTGTATACAAATTCTCTAGAGAATAGGCCTTCGTTGGAACTTCCCTGTTTGAAGGAGCCGTTGAAGAGGAAGAAGTACTGAAAGAGAAGAAGAAGAAGAAGATCCCCCGACGAAGAAGAGAGAGCCCCTATTTATATTGAATGTCATTTCCTGCGTGCGCCCCCTGCAAGTAAGGCCACACCTTCTAACCGCGCCCCCTTGACATGCCATGCGCCCTGGTCCCCCATGACACTTCTAACCCTTTTGGCGCCCTGACCCCATGACTCCCCTGATATCCCATGACCCTTCTTGCCCCCTCTTGTCCCCCACTCATCTTTTTGTCTATTCTCCTGAAGTGACCAGGTGGCTGGGCCTTGGGCTTTATTATTTTTACTCCCTCACAAAGTCTTATTTAACAATCTTTATAGCTGAACAAAACTCCATTGCAGCACTGCTAGTCTGCTGCTTTGCATTGCACAAGACTTATGACAACTCCATGGCTACTTTTCCCAAAAGAACCTACGTACAAAAGGCAACTGACACTTAAAAAAGAATTCTTAAGTGTCTTCTTTCAAAAACAAAGATCTCAAAAAAAAAAAAAAATCAATTAAACTTTTTAAATTGAACTTATAGGTAATTAATCTATAAGATAAAAATAATTTTGTAGAGAGAGACCAAGATAATTTTTTAGAGAGGGGGTCAACACAAGATGCTTTTTTTTTGGGGGGGGGGAGGGGGGGCGTATGGCCCCTGCCCCTTAATGGTTCCGCCACTGCACACCACACATAATTTTTTATTTTTTCTCTTATCAAATGTATAGTATATGGATGATAAGTAGAAGAACTCAATTAATTTAAGAAAAATAAAACAAAAAAAAATAAAAATAAATTTGGTGTGTGATGTGTAGAGATGATGAGTAGAAAAACTCTTTATTAATAACTGAATAAATAACTAATGTAAGAGTTGATAGGAAAATTTATCACATCAGTTAGCAACAGTGTTGGTTGGGCCCCGTACCTAACCTGTCCGACACATTGCTTAGGAAAAAATGCAATTTTTTAATTACTCACATATTTTATTTATTTATTTATTTTTAACGGTTAAAGAAGTCACTACTAGTGAATTTGTATATATTTTTTTTTATCTAAAATGGTTAAAAAATATTTGGAAGAAAAAAAATACAATTGCACTAGTGATAACTTTGAGGAGATATAAAATGATGGAATTGAGTAGTATTACTCATCGCTTGGACCCTAGTAGAACTAGGCAAGCAAGCAACCCACCCCAACTTTGAGTGCGAGTGCGGGCTGGGGTTAAGTTACTTTTTTTACAATTCTGCTACATATGCGCACCCTGTTGATGTCAGTTGTAATACCCAAGCCCACGGAGGAGCCAAACGGCATCATTTAGGCAAGTAAATTTTTTTTTTCTCTGGTTCTCTTTTCCCCACCCTCGACGGTTTTCCCTTCCCCTTTCCATCTTGATTTTCAGTTTTCTCTGCATCTGATTTCCTTTCCCACATTGTTGTAACCTCCACCCTAGCTTTATTCAAACACCCCACTCGAACCACATTCTATAACTGACCTATTCATTCGTGGGTTCACCTTCCCCGTAGGTACTCCCTCTCCTCTCATCACCGTTCAGTCTGATGCCATTCTCCATTCACGCTGGTAAGGATCTCACCTACTATCTCCCCATTTTACGCTAGCCTCCACCATTGCCAACCAGTCTCCACAATTACTCCTCTACTTTCAGTAGCCCCAAAATAGAGCAACAAACCTCCATCTCGAACAACCACCCCTCAGCCTTTCTATCACCTAGGTCTAAGACACTACACCACCATAGTGCCGGTTGCACCACCATGGAGACCACCGTAAGTCTTGGTCGTCCCTTACAGCAAGCTGAGTTACACCACACCAAAATCAAACCGAGCCCATCACCTATGCATGACCCACTTGAGTTCCTCGCGAGGCAACCCATCGGACGCCACCACCCAACTGTTGTTAACCCACACACGAACACTATTTCCTAACCACTGTGCCCAACCACCTTCACCCAATGCAACCTATGTTCTTGCCCCACACGAAACTGAGAACCACCAAGCTTTTGCACTGTCTAGAACTCAACCTGCTTCCCCCATACAAAATCGATGCAACCCATGCACGAAGGTCCCTTGTTTTTATACAACCAAAATAGAGCAAGTTTTCTTAGTCAGCCCCCCACGATGCACTACCGCGGCACCATCATTGGAAGGTTCCCACGTTGCTAAGTGTTTCAAGGATACACATACATGAATCACGTAGCCCCTAACCTCCACGCTTCACACTCGATAGCCACATGGACGTGCCGACGTCAAGCTCCCTCTCTCATGTTATCTCTCTCTCTGTCTCCGTGCTCTCCCTCCCTCCCTCTCTCTCTCTCTCTCTCATCAATCCACCTTGTTGCCGTTGCATTGCTGTCTCTCGATCTCTCTCGGTAAAAATATTTTCCTCCCGACGTCAAGCTCTTCTCTGGTTTTCTTATTTCTCCAGAAAAGTATGTTGCTTTGTAAAAATTATTTGGGTTAAGTTTATCTTAGATCATGAGCTGTTTACGTACTGGTATCTTTTTGGAGTGGATTATGTTATATTATTATGAAGTTAAACATGTATGTTATTGGGTTGGACTCGGGATCTAAATTATTTTTGGGCCGAGTAATATTTTATTATTACGGCGATTGTTTCGTTGTTTAAGTGGGTTGGGTTCGATTTCTTAAATAGATTGGTGATTGAGTTTAAATTAGGTTAAGTAAATTAAGTGGATATTGATGAATTTGGAAAATGATGGTATTTTAGGATTATGAGAATTTTAGGTATTGAGGAATTAAATAGGTTAATTTTTAGCATTTCTAGTTTAAATATCGAGATACGTGTTTGACCGAAAATTTACTGAAATTATGTGATTATTTTATAGGTGACAATTTATATTTATTCGACATTCTTGAATAAAATTTCTAAAAGATTAAGAAATCCAGGTAAGCGGGATTCCTATGCTAGATTTGCATAAAAAGAAAATGAACTGAAGTTGGTTTGTAAAAATTTGCATGTTATGTTTTAAAAGGAAAATATGAAAACAATCTCAGTTATGTATTCTGCATTCACTCATAAAATATGTATGAAATGAGAAAAATATTTTTGACATGAATTGTGTAGACATGAACAATATTTGACATGTTTCTGAAATGTACAAAAGAGCGAATATGATATCTGAAAATTTTTATACATGTGATATGAAAATGTTTGGATCTGTTTTTGGATCATATGAAATGATATTAATATGTTCAGCATGTGGTTTGATATGATATGTATCTGAAAAACCTTTGGCATGACTTATCTGTTTTTATTTTGATTTTAATTCTGGTTCTGATATGATGATACTGGTTCTCGTGATATGTTTGGTACCAACATGATATGATATGAGTGCATCCACTTTAGAAGCAAAGTGGTCTTTTATGTTTTCTTTTCTGTGTGCACACTCGGGGCTCCAAGAATGAATAAGGATGAGCTTCACAATATGATATTGTCTAGTTTGGCCACTAGGAATAGCACAATCCTACCACGAGGGTTAAACATGATATATGATATGATACGATACGATATGATATTATAAGATGAAGATGTTCAGTTATGTTATGCCAAAACGTTTTTTAATATGAAAAAGGGTCTTTGAATACGAAAAGACTATTTGAATATGAACAGTTGGTTTTTTAGTATGAAAAGATTGAAAAGTTGCTCTAATTTTCTGATAACATGTTTCTGAGATCTGCATATGAAAATTAAATGTTTTGTTTTTGCATATTGAACTTTCTGAAAATGCTCATGTTTACATACTAGTATATGTTATCTGCTTACTGAGTTATTGATAACTCATATCTTATCTCCATAACAATTTTCAAATAATTTTGATGGTACAGTCGGGATCAAGACTAGAAATCCTATATAAGGCTACGTGAACATAGTGGAATAAGTACAAAAATGATATTTTGGTTATTGGAGATTTTATTCTATAGTTTTGTTCTGCTCTGTTGACTTGGTATCTTGGAATGTCGATGTTAAATTTGAGATTTTTGTGGTGTTTAGATTAATCTTATTGTTGTAGTTGATTTGAAACAGTGAGTTGTACGTGTCATTGAAACTTTGGAGTCTATAACTATATAGTTGAAAAATGATTTTGAGTGACAAGGAGTAACTCTCTGATCCATCTGGGATCGGTGCGTTACATCAGCAGTTATATTATTAAAAAGAACAAAAATAATAATAATAAACCAGGAAAAAGTTCATTCGAACTTCATCTATTCATTCAAGCTTCATCCAAAAAGAAGAAGAAAACATAGCGAATACTTCCTTTCTCTCATAAATGAAATGAACATTTAACTCACCACCACATTTTCCTTTGTGAGGCATAACGAAATTGGACTGAAAACTCATTAATGGTGTCAAATTCAAAAGCAACTTACATTTCCATTCAGGATTGTAAATGAATCAGTTTGTTCGATAGTCTGCTCGGTTAAACTCAAATCGAACTCGACTCATGAAAAAAAAAGTTCATTTGTGAAAGCAGATACCCGCTCCATTTGTAAATGACACATACCCGACAAAAAATTACTTGACTCGGCTAGGCTTGTTAAGGCCCACTCATTTATGCTTGAATCGACTCATTAACTCGACTCGATTAAAACTTATTCATATATTGATAAATATATACATACACATATGTATATATACATATATATATATATGTATTAGCTAGTAATATAAGCATACTACTTTTATAATTAAATATATAATATGTAATCTAATTACTTATATCTATATAATGAATATATTTCATAGGTATATTTTATAATTTATATAATAATTAGTCGATAAAAATTAATAATTGCATATACTAGTATGTGGAAACCATATATGAAATAGATATATGCTATCATATTAAGTATATGTATTAATAATATATGTAGGCATATAATATTTTGGATAAATATCAACTAGTTAGATATTAATTATTTATAATTTTTTTAAAAATTTTATAATTCAATAGAGGTTCTACTTATTAGTTGTATAAATTCAATATTAGATCTTTTATTTTTATTTTTTTAATTTATTAATTGTTAAATCTTATTAAAAAAATAAACAATTAGAGCTCGAACTCGAGCTCGGCTCAACTGGAACTTGTTTGTGGGATGAGCTCGAGCTCGAGTTAAGAGTTTAGCTTATTGAGTCGAGCTCGAACAAAGAATAAAAAAAAAAATCTCAAATATTTTGAGTTGAGCCAAACTCGACAAGTCAAAGATGGGCTCGGCTCTGCTCGACTCGATTACAGCCCTAGTCCCATTACAACACACACATATGCATGTAATATAAAGGAAACTCAATGCAGAAGAACTTTTTTTTTTTTTTAAGGTTGATTTCTTTTTCTGAGTAGTATTTTCTTTATAGATTTGCTTAGCCTTCTTCACATGAGTTTTCATCCCATCTGTTTTGGGTAATTGCCAATGGTTACCGTTGTGGATGAGATAGATCTGCCTAGTGTTTCCATGAGCATGGTAAGCACAGTGAGGATGAATCTTCAGGGCTAATTTCTGATAAGCTACTGGCGTCGGGATCTGGCGGGGGTACCTATCGGCCACCAGCACTGAAAATCTAGAAGCGGAATTGTGAGATGACGATGACGATCTTGATAAAGATGAAGCCGACGAGGACGAAGGAAGAGGAGAAATGATTTTTTTTTGGGATTTGGCCAGTGATGGGAATGCTCTGATCTTCAGAGACAAAAGTGGCGATGCTGCTCGATTGTATACCTCGATGAGTTTAGCGAGATCCTTATCGGACGTGATCAATATTAGAGTGTCAAGGTCCTCCGAAGGCAATCCAAGAAGAAGGAGAGGGAATCATCGTCTGCCAATAGTAGCAATCTTAAGAGGCTCACAATTTTGAAAGGGTCATCGAGATTCAGAGGGACGCTACAAGATTCAGAAGGCTTAGGGTTTTGTAATGGAAAGGAAAATGGAGGCTCTTCACGTGAGAAAGAGGTTGGAGCCTGGAGCCTGGAGGCCACATGGTGTTTACATGAAACACACCATTTCATGAAGCATTAGTAGTGAGGAACCCGATTGTGGCATTTTGCCACCCTGGAAGGTGTGCGTGCACGGGGCCTCCTCGATATGCCTGATTTTAGCATATTTCCTTTTTTTTTTTTTAATTAAAAAATCATATTTCATTTCTTCTTCCTCTTATTTCTCTTTGAGTAATGCTACGGCTCCCGAATTTTTGTCCCGAAAAAATGTCCCGCATGCTTCAATTAACTCTCGATGGCGACTAGGTCCACTGCAAGCCACCGCGAACATTATAACCCAATCCAAAAGGCTTCAGTATCCACAGACACGGAGACCAGATAGACCCTGAAAGCAATCGAATCGATTGACAAAGCATCACCAAACTCAGAGTTTGCTCGTCACCCGCTCGACACTCAGCTCAAGCGGGAAGCCAACCCGTGAGTTCACTCGTTTGTTGCTTAACACTCATCTCGAACCCAACGCCAGCCCTAATGTTTGCTCAAGCACCGCTCAACACATCGTTCGAGCGAATGTTCAATTTTAGGGCTTCTCACGTCATGGAGTATATATACATGCTATACTTTATATATTTTACGATTTGGAGAACTTTGAAGCAGCTGTATGATATATATATATATATATAGAGAGAGAGAGAGAGAGAGAGAGAGAGAGAGAGAGAGAATCATTTTGTAAAGAATCTTGAGAGTTCATTGGGTGTATTTGAGATTGAGGATTTTGTGATTGATTTTTTATACTTTACCTTTGTTGATAGTGAATTCATAAAAATCGACCCAGCTAGTGGATGTAAGCTCACATTGAGCTGAACCACTTAAATCTTGATTTTTTTGTGTGATTATAGAATTTTATTTTGTTTACTTCCATTGTTATATTTCAAATTAGCCTTTTGATAACCAGTTAATCATAACAATTCTTACCACCAATAGAAGGATAAAAGAAATCACAATTCTAAAATAAATATTGGGATTTTATTTACTTGACCATAAATATATATTTCTTTAGGGATACATGTGTGTGTATGTGTGTGTGTATATATATATATATATTAAGATAAATACTTTAGTTATAAAAAAATTTCATAAAAATAAATTTATAAACTAACGTGACTTGATATCATATGTTAGATTATAAAGCTAATTATATTACAAAATATATCTAACGTATTATATAAACTCATATTAGTTTATAAATTTATTTTTATAAAATCTTATAACAATTCTCATATGCGAATGGACATTAAATCGCCATGAGATCAAACTAATTAAGAAGTTTCATAGTTATTATCCAGATTCTAGGATCTAAAATCTTATTATAAGATGGACATTCAAATTAAAGTATATAACATTTATTAATGTAAATGTAGATCTCATAAACAGCATTAATTGCTCAATCCGTCATATCAAATTGAATGAAAGGGATGGAAGAGTACAAGTAAAAATATAAGTGTGGTGTAGCCCGACAAATTCTTCCGAGAAAGTTAAATGCTTTTTTTTTTTTTTTTTTTTTCACATATGTTTTAATATCTTTAAATATTTTTTTTAAAAAAAAATTATAATATCATTCAAAAATACTTTTTTAATTATTGAGTAAAAAAAAAATTGTATCGAGATACATTATCGGAAAGAAACAACCAGATACAAACCATTTCCCAAAATATAAAGCCCATAGAAGCCATAGCTAAGGACGAACTGCCTGCAAATTATGTCAGCCTGAGATAATGGACGGCAATGCTTCAAAGGCAATACGGCCAACTTCAATGTCCAATATAAATGGCATTATTCACAAGATTTTTTAGACCTTTATGCCTTTTTTTACTTTCACAACTTATCTCAATTCATTTCATTTCATTTTATTTTATTTTATTATTATAATTTTTTTAAATAAAAAATATTTTAACTACAAATAGATCATATAAAAATAATCACACAAACTGAAATAGTTTTATATGATTTGTCAGATTGTAAAATTACTTTTATTATAAAGTAAATCAAACAGATCACATAAAATCACGTTAGTTTATAAAATTATTTTTGTATAATCTTTTTGTGACTATAATAAACCTATTTTTAAATTACCATTCAAAAAAATAAACAATTTAATTTTTTTAAATTTTAAAATAAAATAATATTAAATAAAATATATTTTAATAATATTTTATTTAACTTTTAATTTTAATTTTAACTCATCTTATCTTATCTATAAAAGTAAACGAGAGATATGCAAAACGACACCAAATGACTATAGAATTAGATACCCAATTGACCATTCCAACTCCAAATTATTAATTTATTATTATTTCAAGACATTACCTTAAAGACACTGATTTTTTTTTTATTATTATTATTATTTGTTCTTTCTGACGAAGAATCTCCCCAGTCCTATCTATCATTTGAGTACATAATCAATACATAATTATCAGGGCCTCCCAAGTAAAAGGCTTTATCTTTGATAACAAAAGATTCTAGGAAAAATAAAAAAAAAATATTAAATCACTCTCAAGTCTCAATTCATATATGTTATGTCAAAAAAATTTTAGTATCTCATTTTCGAGAACAAAACAAAAATCCAATCAACTCTCACAAAATAATTAAAAAAGAACAACCTAAGATTTTTTACGATTCTCCATTCCAAACATTCCTTCTGCAATTAGAAAATAGAAAAGCACAATTTTTAATTCGGTAATATTTAATATTTATTATAAGAAAACTGTTTATTTGTGTCCAGATATTTCCTGTTAAAATGACTATTCTCTATAAAAAATAGTATATTTTCGTTACAAATAATCATTATCGTCGCAAATAATCTATTACAAATATTTATTTTTTTTGTAGTGATATTATCCGTGGATAATATAGATCTCAACATTAAATAAACATTAAATATTATAAAAAAAATAGTTTAGAGAAGTAATTATAGGATCCCAATCCATTTAGAAATATCTCAAATTGTATCAGTTATCAAACTTCCCATCCCTTTTCAACTGTACTAAAGAAAATGGGTAAATTTATTGACTTAGCTTTCGAGTGGAAGTTGTAGTTAAACTATTAAGTTTCAAACAACGACTAGAACCATAAATTATTAATGTAAAGTGGTGAGGATTCTGAGTGCATTTATGATAGGCACCAAAAAATGAGAATAAAATGGCAATGTGCAAGAGTCCCGTGACTGCATTTCAACCCCCTCTTGATTTGGGTAGCTTTGCGAGTATCTACTACCCACTGGCCAAATTAAAGTACTCCCAAGTGAGGTAAATCTCATGCCAAATATTGGTTGATAAATTTAGCATGAAGAATTTTATACATCAGTCACTGTTCACTTTTATACTCTACATTTATATATATATATATATTCATAAGATGTGTGGGTATTTTTTATAAGGTGTGAGTTGTGGAGTAGTAAACAGTGGTTGATGAAAATAATTTTTCATTCAGCAATATGTATAGATTTGTTTAAAATGAGTGATTTTTCATCATTACAGTGAGGTTCACATGAGAAAAATTATTATTTTTATTTGAAAATCTCACTTTTTTAGAATATTTGTACGAGACTTATATATTGTCATAAGCCAGTATCTAGTATTACTTTTTGTTTTAAAAAGTTATTCTATATTATTCTTATGCACGTTATGTCATTATAATAAAATGTTTGCGGAATACCGATATATATATATATATATATATATATATATATATATATATATATATAGCTCTTATTGAGTTGTAGAATGCATAGAATATTTATGTTTGCATTGTCCTAATGCTTGTTTGAACCTCTAATTATATCTTCTCAATCGATTAATCTATTGAGTAATTTAGTTTGTTTAAGAATATGGGGGAGACATAACATATGAAGAAAGATACAAATGAAAGAGAGAATAAATTTGAATATTCAATATTTTCTAATAAGAGAAACAAAATGTATGTAATCTTATGATCTTCATATAAATATAAGTCAATATCAAGAAGGCATTAGCCTCTTAAAAAGTCATATGCTTCAAAGGGTAAGAGATGCACATTAAAAACCTAAATATAGTTAAAATCTTAAATCCATCTTTAAATCTACATTTTTTTTTTTATAGATTTTGATTATTTAAATTGAATATCGTCATGCATACAAGTTAAGTTTAAATAGATTATATACATTATCATCTTCATAAATTATATATTATAAGCATTGAAATAAGGCAATATTTCTAATAAAAAAAAAGGTCTTTTTATCTTAGATAACACTATTAATTACAAGGGACTAGCTAAACTAATCATTAAATGAAAAAAGAAAAGAAAAAAGAAGATATAAAAATACCCCAATTTTGGCTGTATTACACCAAAAAGATTAAGGTATCGTTTGGATTCGAAGATGAGTTGAGATGAGTTGAGATGGGTTATGAATAGTAATGAGATGAGTTGTGACTAGTAGTGAGATTTGTGAGTTAAAGTTGATGAATAATAATGAATAGTAGTGAGATAAGTTGAGATGAGTTGAAATGAATTGAGATGACTTGCGAATACAAACTGGACCTAAGAAGAAGAACTAAGACCTCAATCAATATAGTATATATATAAAAATAATGATATATGTATAATTTTTTTTACAACTTTTTATATAAGCATGTTTTAAATTGAGAGTAGTTTGTAAAACCATGGTACTTTTATGGATTATTGTCTATATAAAATATCTTTAATTTAGAATATAGTTAGATGATTGTTTAAAAAATAGGAAAAAAATATCGGGTATAATATTATTATTTTTATATATAATTAAAAATGACGTATGATCTATTAAATTTATTTTAAATTAAAAAAATTATAATTTAATCTATCATATCAAGTTATGTAATTATTTTATTATTAAAATATTATTATTTTTAATTAAAAGAGACAGTCCGGCAGAAATCGTCAGAAACGACCCATACTACTCCCTCTACGTTAAACTATTAAAGACATGAATAAATAAACTACGAAGACTGGAGAGGTAGTTTGACGGCAAGCTCACATCTTACAAGTTGCCATTCTGTTGTCCTATCTTCACTTCCCCCCTCTTCATGGTTTTGAAGAGGTTTTTTTGGCTACTTTATCACTCTGAAACACGCGTACTGTCACAACCAAAATGCTCCCAATAATGAGGCTAGAATCTCTTAACGATTTCCTCGTCCCGAAGCCCCAATAAACAAAGCACCAAGATCACCATAGCCTTAGAAATCTCTTTGCTTTGGGATAACAAAGTCGGTTCACTTTCACAAAGTCAATGCACCGACTGTTTTGCTCCTGCTCTGTGGATCTAATTAAAGTCTCTCCCAGCTCACTTGCAGGTGAGCTTTCTTTTGAAAGCGGTTCTGGGTCTTGATCTGCTTTGCTTTGCTTTTGTGACTATCCTTTATGCGTCTCATCTGGGTTCTGTGTTCTGCTCTTGTTATCTTTCTGTTAGTTCGGTTTTGAATAGATGCTAAAGGAGAGATTTTGGTCGTCATTGCTTAGAAAGAACAGGTCGGGAAGCTATGCACGCATTCTTTCGGTAACTATTTTTTACTTGTTTTCATGCATTCTCTCTCTCTCTGAAATTTTCTGACTTATATATTTGGTTTTGATGCTAGAGCAGAAGAGTTAAATTGACCAATGCCAGGAAAGAACAACCTATGAACTCAGGTAAGTACGCTTCAAGTTTTAATGGGTTGATGAATCTTGCGTTCAATTTGTTAAGTACATCTTCAATTGCTATAATTTTCTTATTTTTATCTCAATTGTCAGAGAGATATAACATCCACGCCTTCAATCTTTCAAGTCCTTTTCTTATCACCCCACTCCGAAATCCCCCATCCAGGCTCCTCTTTCTCTCTCTCTCTCTCTCTCTCTAAGAAACATGGTGATTAGCTTGTTAAGGATTAATAGGGATGAGAAAATAGTGAACAAGGAGGTGGGATTTCATGCATGGGGCTTGCCCGGTATTTATGTTTGAAAGTTTCAGAAGGAGAATGATTTATTCGTTCTTTTTAGAAATTGCTTTCATTTATTTTGGCCGAACCTTATTATTTGTTCCTCTGCTTTTTTCATCAGAACCGAACAAGTATATTCTTGTCTCCTACAGACAACATTGCAACCGGTTGGTTGGAGTATTCCGGACCATGTAAGTATTTGAGTATTTTATTAGGATAGGTTCTTAAAGTATTGGCTGCATTTGACTCTGTCAATGCAATTCTTTGGCGCAGAATATGCCTCAAGACAGTCTGAGATTAGCCGTGTATAGATCATTTGTCAAATGTCATGATCGAAAAGGATTTGTAGATTGTAAGACAATCAGAAGATCAAGGAAAAGTTCTCAGGAAATGGACCACAAGATCGAAAGCCAAAGAACACCAAAGGACTCGCATACATCTATGGCGTATAAGGCAGAGAAAGGGGAGGTCCTCTCTAAAGGGTTGAAAGAAGTTCATGGTCCATCTTCCTTTCAACTCATGGAGGTCTCCAGAGGAGCTCAGAAGCTGAACCAGATGATTGACATGTGGTCTAAAGGAGTGAAATTTAATGGGCAGTCTAAAGTTATTGCAAAAGACTTGTTGAAAAGTTCTCTTGATCTGCAGGAGTCTCTAATCATGCTAGGAAAGTTGCAAGAAGCTTCAGATTACATGGTTCAGTTAAAAAAGAAGCAGAAGGAGAAGTCGGAAAGTAGGAGAATAGATGAAGTGGGGAATGAGAGAACATATTCTAGGCAATATGAGGATCACAATACATCCATAGCATACAAGGCAGAGAAAGGGGAGATGCTCTCAAAAGGGTTGACAGAAGAAGTTCATAATCCATCTTCCTTTCAACTGGTGGAGGTCTCCAGAGGAGCTCAGAAGCTGACCCAGATGATTGACTCATGGTCCAAAGGAGTGACATTTGATGGGCAGTCCGAAGATATTGCAAAAGATTTGTTGAATGGAGCTCTTGATCTGCAGAAGTCTCTAATCGCGCTAGGAAAGTTGCAGGAAGCTTCAGATTATATGGCCAAGTTAAAAAAGCAGAATGAGAAGTCAGAAAGGAGAAGAATTGATGAAGTGGGGATTGAGAGAACATATTCTAGTCAACTTGAGTATCACAATTTCTCAATGGAACTTCAAAAGCCACGACTTTCTGTTGATGGCTCTTCCAGGAATCACATTGAGGAGCTTAAGAAAGTGATCGTTGACAGCCTTGCTAGGCAGAATCTGTTGCCAAACCCAACCTCTAAAGAAACAGATTTTCTTCACAAAAGATGTTTCGACTCAGCTTCAGAAACCCCTTCGACAAGCTCGAACAAGTCTTTGATGGTTCATGCAAGTGATATTGATTCTACTGACTCCTTTCTTTCATCAACAGACCCACAGCGCAAGACAAAAGCCCCTAATTTGATTGCCAAGCTTATGGGTCTACAAGAACTCCCTTCAAAATCAATGCAGGCCACCTTACAGAAACATTCAGAGAGTGGAAGAATTCCAAATCAGCAAAGGCCTATGTTTGACATCGATATGCCAAAGGGAAGGAAGCCCCTATACACGGCACAGAATGTGGATCCAGAGCGGAGGAATCTGAAGAAAACACTTGAAACCATGCAATATAAAGGACTTCTGAAGAGCATTTCTGCCAGGGATCTTAATCCTCATTCCTACCATTCCAGTTATTTCAATTCCAAACAAAAGTTGATTGATGAGATACCCCCCATTGTTCTTATTAAGCCTACGCGTGTCCCACGTCAATTGGAGAATTACAACAAAGCAGTGCTTCAGGAAGACGAATCTTTGAACACTAAAGAGATTCTCCCAAAACTAAAAGTAAAAGAAGAGCTTCATTCCAAAACTCGCAAAGAAGGGGCTTTGAGTTCCAAGAAAATTCGTTCCAAAATGGATGCAGCAGAGACGCCATTCAAAATGCATAGCTTACAAGGAGCTAAGGATCATAAAGTAGTCAGGAAAACAGAAGAGAAAGAAGTCAAGCCTAAAGAAAAGGCTTCAAATAAGCTGAAAGCTTCTGGTCCTGCAGCTCACGAACGGCAGAAAAAAGATTCAATTGACAAGGCAACTGGTAAGATTCAAAAAGTTGCTGCTGCCAGCAGGGGACTACTGGGGATGGAAAATGTGAAAGCTAAAATTGTCCCAAGATCTGAAGTTCATGCCAAGGTGAACTCTATAAAGCTGAAAAAGCCTGAAAATGGATTGAACCTCATAAACAACCAGGCTCCTGGGCAACCAACTACTACCAAAAAGACCATCTCAAGACACGCAACAAAAACTCTCATTTCTAACTCCTCTGATCAGAAAAAGAATCAGAAGAAGAAGAAGAAGATGAAGCCCGTCAGGGAGCCTATAGAAGCTAAATCAATTGTAAGTCTTTCTTATAACAAGTCTCTATGACTCAGCCCTAATGAATTTGATTAAACTTTTGTTTTTGTTGTAAAACCCACTGAAGCTGATTCAGAAGTATGTGAACTACAACCTAGTATTTAGCTTTTCGCAAGTTATTGGAACTTTGAATGAAGGAGAATTTTTGGGCTGTGAAAATTAATGCATTCTTCTTTGCAGATCGAAAATTCTGGATCCAAAGAAGATGGCAAGATGATCAATCTTAATAGTGAACACTGCTCTCCTCTGATGAGAACTAACACTGCTCTTGTGGATAAACTCCCCATGGAGGAGGAAAAGGAAGTCACTGAATCCCACTTTGAAGGTAACATACTATTGTATGATTATGCTGGGTCAAAGTCTGATACTGAACTACGGTGAATTGGTGATACTGGTGAAATAAGTGGTGTGATTGCATATGAAGGCTGAGTTTTCAGTATATTTAGGCATCTGAACACATGCATATAATATGGCATTTGCATGTTTAAGGCATCTCACATGTCTCGATCATAGACATGGATACATACACTCACGATGTCTGAGTCTTCAGTATTTATGAAAGTAGAACAGTCAAGATTTAAGAGAGCCTAAGATAGCTTTGTCCAAGCTAGTATCAAGTCGCCTTGCAAACATCTTGACAAGTGTCTTTATGAAACACATTAGAAACTGCAGAAAAGATTGAGTTTTACTGATCCGATATGCGAAATTGGTAATATATTTATTTCCAAGGCTCAAGTATCTACATGTTCTACCTCCAGAAATCAGGAAAAGAACTACAATACTGATTCAATTAAGAACATTTCCCTTGAAAAATTCTAATACTGATTCAATTACGAACATTTCCCTTGAAAAATTAAATTTGTGTTTTCATGTGCCCAATTTAGATGTTATGTAACTTCATTTTCTTTTTTTATTGTAGAGCATTGCAGTATTAGCCAGAGTTCTCTTTCTAAAGTCACACCATCAAGCCCCGAACATGAAAGGGATGGTAAAACTACTGCAGTGGAAGTATACAATCACATCTTTCATAGTAGAACAGATATCAAAAGCTCTAAAACTGGAAGTAATCTTAGAGCATTGCTCTTGAGCAGTCCATCATTCCTCAGTCGTGTGGAGGAGCTTTTTTATCTCAATGAGAGCAGTTCTGCAATTTTACAAACACCTGACATCGATGATTCCATAGTAGCCAATCATAGACTCTATTTAGAATGTGCAAATGAACTCATTGAACGCAAAGGCCTTCGAGTGTCACAGGCAGTCCATCATTCGTTACTGATGCGTGTGGGCCAATTCAGAGCATGCATATCAATAGACAAGTTAGTGGAGGAAGTTTGTAATGGTGTTGAAAATCTGAGAAGCTACAGCAAGCTTACTGGTGGCAGTCTTCCCGTAGACAGTCTTTTTGCAATGTTGGGGAGAGATATAAACTGCAATGGAGTGGAAAATGGAATTTGGGAGTTGGGTTGGAGGCATGAAGTCTCTGTGGATTATGCAGAGCAAGTGGTAAATGAGATAGAGACGCTAGTTTTCAATGGATTGATTGAGGAGGTCCTTACATAGATTGTAAATCGGCATATTATAGATATTTGTTTGGATACATAGGTTTGAGAGGCTAATAGCACTAAGCTTTTTGTATATACAATGATGCAATGCTGAATACAAGACAGGAGAGCTGAAACTGTTAACCCTAGTGCCACAAGGCTATGATCATTTCTAAATGTCTTGATTGTAAGCAATCAAATGAATATCTTCTAACAAATGAACCGTAACTTCGAACACTGGCAGTTGAGTGGATATATGGTCTTTGGATTGTGCAGATCATTTTAATTCATTCTGTTCTCAGTAAGTACAAATGTATTAAGGATTCCAGAAGAAGAGATTTTGTATGGATTATCATTGTTTTTATGATTTACGTCGAAAACGGTCATACAAGTGGAGCAGGACGCTGGACGTGTACTTCTGTAAACAAAAATCATTTCGGCCTCGTTTTCGCAACTCCTCTACAATGTTTTTAAATTTTCAAGTAAAATAAAATAAATAATTCAACATTTATAAATTTCAAAACAAAAATAATATTAAAAATATATATTCTAATAATATTTTTTTAATTTTTTTATTTTAATTTCAACTCATCACATCTCATATCATCTATGAAAACAAACGAGATGTCTTCTTTAATAACTTTGATGGCCATCAAGAAAAACGACCTAGATCTTTTTATATTATATAGGCCGGAAGTCTTTCCCAATTAGCCATTAGAGCATTAGTATTGGACTAGTCAAAAGTCAATGAAATATAAAATATAACCAAATTTTGTATAAATAACCTGCATTGAACTAACTAAAAATCTATAACTTAGACTTTGAACTACAGTAATTCTAAAAGAATTTTTAAAGTTGAAGAGTTACTATTCACTCGTCAAATTCATATTTTATTCACAAATAATCAGCAATGCTTTATTAAATTTTTTTAAAACTTTCATTAGTAAACGACTATATTATGTCCAGATTTTTCAACAAATATTTTTTGTAAACAAGGCTATATATTGTTGGATAATTAAGTTGATATAAAAAAAATTAAAATAAAAATTAAATTATTAATCAAAATATAGAGTGGATTTGTAAAACATATAAACAAATTTTATTAAAAATATTATTATTATTAAAAAATATAATATTATAATATTATTTTAATTTTAAGATAAATAATCCAATATAAATTAATATATTCAATACTTTAGCTTTAAAATCTAACTTTTAGCCAAATTTTAATCCACAATCGCTGTACCGTTGCCGATCCTCTTAAACCTCCATCTGTCATGCCAAGATTTACGATTTCAAAGGACACGGAAGCTAAAGACAAACTAGTTATGTCTTGTTGCATAGCTTGGCTCAATGCAATTGACTTGTTGGAATTTTCTGTATACAAGAAACTAGAAAGCTGCCCCCATTGAAAGTGACAAGCACAGAAGAAAACAACAATACATTCCTCCAGCACATGGCCACGATCATCATCATCATCATCATCGTCATGCATTTGAACTTTGACTAAAAAAAAATAATATACTAATATATATATATATATATATATGCCAGATTAAAAAATCGAAATTTGAAATAAATACACATTTCAATTAAACAGATAACAGATGACATGGTTCTAAACAGGTTCTTTTCTTTCTCTCTCTCTGTCTCAATATACATACATACATACGTACATATTATAAATTTTAGGAAGAGGCTCCCTTGAAGATAAGGAAATTGAGGGTCTCCAGAGCAAAATACATGAAAGTCCCGGGTGTATGAGCGAAGAAACAGCCAAAATTTGAACCCACCACACATTGCCATCCACTCCCATACATCTTATCAAACTCCTGAAAACACAAGAACCCATGAAATGAAGAACATTCAATAATCAATATCAAACCACAAAATGTATACAAAAAAAATTTGAAAATTTTTTTGCTTTAGGTGCAAGAAGTTCTTATACCCTCTTGATGGGCAGTGAACAAGAAGTTCTTTAATCGAAAAAAAAAACAGAGAATCGTTCTTATACCCTCTTGACATGAGCAGCAATTGAGATGCAATCAATCACATCGTGGAGATCTAGGGCCTGAGAAGCACAAGCCATGGCTTGAATCTGCATCTTCTCTGGCATGTCTGTTTCCTTAATCCGAGCTTTTCCTTCCAACATCTTCTCGGCTCTCCTTTTGGAATCCCAGAAATGATTCTCTCAAATACAATATGATATATATCCGTAAGGAAGAATCTATGGCTGTGAATCTGGAGCACAGCCAACAAGAAGATTTCCTATCTCCTCCAATGAATGAATATTCATGGCCACGGTCCAAAAGGACTGATTTATAAGCGTATGAGAATATTGAGGCTGGCACGTCGCCCACCTTTTTGTTCACTTTTTTGTCTGCATCCTCCACTTTTCCCACCTCTTTTTCATTCCAGCACACATCACTTCTGAACTGCAAGGAAATTTCTTCTGATTATTAGGCATCCCATGTTTTTTTATTTTACGACTATTGTTACTTATCTAACGCATCACATTTATTTTTATTTATTTTTTATTTTATTTATTTTATTCTTCTTAAATTAATTAAATTCTTCTACTCATCATCTATACACCACATATTTGATAAAAAAAAAATAAAAAATAAAAAATTATATATTATATAAAAATGATGAGTATAATTTTTCTTTTCTCGAATATATATATATATACATTCTAATGCGATTAATGAAGCTCTGTTAATCATATTAAAAACGCATATCCTTTCACGTACTTCTTTAAGTGTGTTAAAAATTTATATACTTCATTAAGCTCTATTAATCATGTTTTTCTTAATGGCCATTATTATTATTATTATTTAAAAAAAAAAAAAAAAAAAAAAAGGAAACTTTGAAGTGCATGATGCTGACTTGGTAGACTATTTCTTTCCATACGGATGCTCATCGGTGTGAATGCAAATGCAAAATTCAAAATGGAAAATCTAAAGACAAATCCAACATAGATTAGAACCGTAGGATTGTTTGTTGTAGAGTAGACGACATGAATAATCATCTGATACTTTTGGCGGTCTGTTCTCTGCCACAACGTAGGCCATACGTGTAAGTTTCAATAGAAGGATGATGAAAATTAAGATGATGAGTAGCATTATACAATCTGCTACCTTTTGTTATCTACAAATCGAATTGATGTCCAAGGAGACTTAAACAAATACCCTCCTCTTGAAATCTGGCACTTCAACTACCACTGATTGAAAGTCTAATTACAATTTTAGCCTTATCAAAAGATTGGTACTGTGATTACTCCAACTGAATATGAACCGAGTTACTAAACAAACAACTCCACTACATCTAACATCTTCACTCCTAGCCTCTATTAGGCCTGCTTCTATCAACTGGCATAACCCGTGAATCCAGAGTCGACAGGATCTGAGGCATTGACATGCCCCCAGACACAACGATTTCTGCAATTGAAGAGCAAATTATCACGTCAACCTAAACCAGATGGTGACTGCAAATAAAGAACTTTTTCTTTGTTTATTTTCTAAAACAAAAAACTTATTATAGGACCCCCCCAAACTATTGCTAATGGAGAGCCCCTCAACCAATAAAAGTATCTTCAATTTTGCAGTCTTTTTTGTTCTATGCTGTGATGAACAACATGGGCTTTCGGGTGCCGTTAAGAGAGAATTCTAGTTTTGGTCTGGTTACAACACAGACAGAAGGTGATATCAGGCTGACAACAATTCACTTTTTTCCTGCCTCTGCATTTAAACCATAAAATAACAGCTAAAGGAAATAAACTACTCACCAATTCCTTCACGGACGGATAAGCTTGGTCTGATAATATCCTTGGCATTGACCAGAAACATATCTCCAATGTAAAGATGGTTTGTTGGAACATAGACACAGCATAGCTCCTCCTCTCCAGAATAGTTCTGCATTAATTTTTTTATTTAAAAATCAGTACAAATGCTATATATTTCTGATAAGCATAGATCAGCTTATGCTATAATTCCATATTCAATACTTTCACAGCTTTCAACTCGTAGAAGACATGCCCAATTTACATAAGCAACCAAGGACCGGTGACGATTTTTAGCAAGAAATAAGTTTTCCTTTGTGACCTATCCAAGGTCAATAATTGAAATAAGCACTAAAAAATACACTTCAAGAGACAAACCAATGGTTCAAAGATAGAGGAGTTAATAATTGTACACCCTAGGGGTTGGCCCAAGTGGTAAGGGCCATGGCTTGGACCCTTGGTGGTATGCTCCTTCAAATCTAAAGTTCAAACCCTTGGTGTAAACAATTTCTAGGGCCACATCCCATTGGCGAAAAGCCAATAATTTACCCAATCCATGTGATGCGAATGTGTTACACAGGTCCGAGGTTTAGCTGGGTAAAAAGACACTGTTTGCACGGTCTATAGAATTCCTCGCCATAAAAAAAAGTACTAGTACATCTACAGAAGAATTATACAAAAACAATCCTACAAACTGACATGGCTTCATCTGATCCGTTATATTTACTTTACAATAAAAGTAACTCTATAATCTAACAAACCAGATTAACCCACGTCAGTTTGTGGGATTACTTTTGTCAAAAGACTATCGGGTCGCCTCCATCATGGAATAATAGAACATCAAAAAGAGAACAAAATACAGGCAACTCCCAACCCCAGTCCAGGAGACATTGTGTACACACACTCATGTGTCTTCATATAGAAGAAACAAGGGTCAATCCTCATTCTGCAATGGGAAATCATGCTAAAACAAAGGTGGAGAGTAATAGACTCAACCCAGGAAATTCAAGTCTCGTTTGGATAATGAGATGAGATAAAATGATTTGTGAATAGTAGTGAAATGGTTTGAGTTAATATGCTTAATGGAGTTTTGGGAAAGGAGAGAGAAAAAGTTGAATAAATATATTATTAAGTTAAAATATTATTAGAATATAATTTTTTAATATTATTTTTGTTTTGGTATTTGAAAAAGTTGAATTTTTTTTTTTGTATTTTGTTTGGAAGTTTGGAAAAATAGTAATGATTAAATAATGATTAGATGAAAATTTTGAAAATTTGAAATTGAAAAGTGTTTTGTGTTACTGGTGTTTGGATATTGAGATGAAATGGGATAAGATGAGATGATATGAGTTGAAGGACTTTGCTATCCAAACCAGTGAGATACAAGCAGCATGCAATTGTGCTTTACTAGAGTAGAGCATCACACAAGCAACAACAATATTATACATATTGTATTAACTTTTGCAACATCTGAAGTATGCAAGCAAGAAATATACTATGCAAACACAAATATGAAGACAAATCGTGAAGAACGAGAGTGAAAAACACCTCCACCTATATAAAAAAAAAACAACCCAAGCTAATTTGGCCAATTGAGTTTGCTTCTTTGGGTTGACCAGAACAGTGTCAAACCCTATGCACAACCCCCAAAGTTAATATAAAAGATAGCACGTATGGCCACGCACATTTATGAAGAGCATGGTAAATTTGAGGTAATAATAGTTCCACACACTAATGATAAAGTTTAATGGAGGCAGTTCGATGACGATCATTTCAGAAATAAATTTTTTTCAGACCTGGAGGGTGACAGATGAAGTAATGAACCCGAATGCATATTCACCGATACGGGGATGCCTTATTATGGCTACTTCCTTAAAGGCCTGTGTGTTTTGATCTGCAACCAAACAGATTGATATAAATTGTCCACTAAAACTGATTTACTCAAAAATACAAACAATAAAATGAGCACAAACCACACCTGGTGATATGGCAGCACTAATTTGCTTCGAGGCATTGTAGATATGGCGAACAAATGGCATCCTTTTGATAAACCATTCGCCAAGTGCAAGGACAGATGTACCCAACCATGATGACATGAACACCCCAACCAAAAAGATGAATGTTATAGAAGTTACAAACCCAAGACCTGCACAATTTTTTATATATAAGTAATTCACGAGAAGTAAAAGACAGGTGAAAACTTCAATAGGATAATGAGGTTCAGATCATTATGGCAAAGACAAGATGAACTTTTTTTTTTTTTTACAACATAGAACATCACCAAGGCAGGGTCTGAACCCACCAAGGGGAGTAAACCCTAGTTATACAAGTCTATGATCCCACCCGCCACAAGAAATTTAGTATAAACTATAGAAGCATGTTTTCAGATACATGAGAAAGGTGCTCAATGCATGAAGCAAGACAGCCACCTCACAACAAATGAGAGCAACTTTAGAAACCCCACAAAGTTAAATGTTCCTCTTAGTAAACTAGGGGGCAGCCACCTCTGTGACGCCCTCAATCTCCACTTAGGATGGAACAGAGACTTAAGAGCGTTGGGACATGCAACATATGGTTACATACCCCCGTTCATGACAGTTAATATGCAATGCATCCTAGTATGCAACTAACAATATGCAATAATTGCACGGAAAAAGGATCACTCTAATCCCGCCATCTTCACCATTCCCCCGGAATGGTAATAGTTGTGTCAGGACCAACCTTTGACGAACAGGATGGTGATGAACTCCACCCCATGGCTTTAGATGATTGAGAACAAGCGTGACACCGACCGAAATATGGAGTTAAGAGTAATGTTCCTAGAGATGGTCCTATTCACCATGGAGCATATTAAAGAGATGTTTTGAGTCACCTTTTTATGAACCTTGTCTGTAATAAGGAGACAAATTGTAGTAGTGTGGAAAATGGTCCCCACATGCCTTATTTGGTGCATATGGAATGAAACAAATGATAGAATCTTCACGGATCGCAAACAGGCAAGGAGGAGCTCAAGAATTTCTGTATTCACATTCTTCTCTTATGGACTGTATCTATAAACTTTAATGGTCTTAGTCTAAATGATTTTCTAGAATCTTTTTCTTCTACTAACCAGGTGTCTCTCATGCATACTATGTGCAAATTAATAAAATCTTCATACTTATCAGAAGAAGAAAAAAGGTTCCCAATCCCTTAACCTGCATATGACAGGAAATTATAACTAGAGGCTAGAGCAATAGAATTTACATCTAGGTAAGTATCTTTGTTTCCTCACCAAACAGAACATAGTAGCAAAAAAGATCTCCCGGGAAAAAGAATCGTTGGAATGCATGTTGATAGAGTGGCATTAAATTCATATCATGAATTTGAACTTTCAGAAAACAAGACCAAAGGTTATGTCTATATTAACATTTATAAAATTATACATCTTTTTTTTTATAAGTAAAATTATACATAAAATAGAGCTACAACATGTGTTTAATCAACAGAAGCACGTAACAGCAATTGACAATCAAAGTAACAAGAATCTCCCACTATCATAAAAGGGAAATAATTCCTCAGAGTAGTCTTCATTCTGCAGAAGCAAAGCAAGCCATGCACCTGAAAATGCTCCCTCAGAACTCAGAAGATCATTTCTCAGAAATCATTGATTAATACATCTCAGACATGTTACCAAGCTATGAATGGAGGAAAAGATACCGATTTCACAGTAACAATATACTTACCAAAGATATCAATTCCAAGATGAGCATAGATAGGAGAGAAAAAGCCATCAACAAAGTGAATAAACCACCATGTTATGTAGAAAGTAATTGCTATTGGAAGTAGGATGACACTGCAAAACAGCTCAAAGTAAGCAACTACTATAATAGAAAAAAGTACAATAAGCCCACATCTTAAAAGTAGAAAACATCCATAAAAGAATAGCCATAAAAGTATAGCTTTTATAATAGTTGGATGCCATATGACTAAACATAAATAATAAAAACAAGAACACCATACCCATAGTTTTCCAAGTACAATTCTATGCAATGAAATCAAGTATCAGAGACTAAAACTTCCAAAATTGTAAGTTCATCTAGTGGGATGGCAGTCTTATTTACTAAAGGAACAACTCCTCCAATACACTAGGTTATATTCAAATTACTTAATCTTCCAATATACGAAAGTCTAGACTTGTGAGTTTAAGATAAGCTCCAACACCCAAGAAGTCCTCCCAAGTGACATGACCAGGAAATGCCACATTTTTATATCTATCTACCAGAACATTTTTATTTCTGTTTCCAGATTAACCTCTCTTATATAAGTCCCAGGGGACTTAACATGTTTTCAACCCCTAGCGGTTGGCTCAAGTGGTAAAAGCCTTGGTTTTGGTAGTATGCTTCCTCCAAGGTCTAAGGTTCGAATCCCACTGGGAGCAAACAATCTCTATGGGTCATCGGACTGGGGGATTTTCCCCTTGAATTACCCGAGGTGCACTTGCGGGAAACTCCTTGCTGAGGGCCTGTGCACCCCCAAGATTAGTTGAGACACTATTCTCAGACACTTGGTGCCAATAACAAAAAAAAAAAAAAAAAAAACATTTTCATTCAAAAAGCTAATGGTGGCTGCTGCTGCTTCCAGCACAGAAGTTTATTAGCATCGTCACTCTTTTAAAAGTCCTGCTTCTCATATATAAAACACTCAGATCATGAACCGTTACTAAGAATCTATACAAGCACCCAAAACATTCATAAAATGCCAAACCAAGGTAAAGATCCACTTATATGAAAACAATAAAACTTCTGAAGTCCCAAAGGGTAGGTACCATATGTATCTTTAAAAAGTAAAGAAAAGGTAAGTTGCCGTTTCTACAGTTTTAAAAGAGTTTTGAAGAAAAAATCATCTTTGTACTACAACTCATATGGTCCATCCATTGAGTAAACAAGGTAAGGTTAATTTTTGCAACAATGTGCAGGAGCTATGGTTTGAGACCCTCTCTTCAAGAAATATATCCAAGTAGTTGTTCAGAATTAGATTTATTATTTACATATCACCATGGTTTCTGCAAACCTAGAGACTCCTAGACAACCCCTTTGAGGAAAAACTAATAAGGTTAGAGATGAAATTCTGTGGTCCGAAGTCGAGATGAGCAAGGGGAACAAGTACAAAAAGAATGCCACCCCTTCACAGTAGAAAGCCAAAACATGACGCGAATTATCCAAACCATGACACATGTGAGTAAAGAACAGGTAGGAACTAGAGTTCCCCTTAGTGAGGATTAGGTTCCTTTCAACCTTCTTGAGCTCATATATTAAGCAATCATTCTATGCAAAGAATATTAAGTTCCCGAGGAAACTACCAACCCATTTAAAACTAATTCCTAGAATACAAATTCTTTTGGGACAACCCACAGTTCCTATAATTGATATTTCACTGCTGATAGTTTCACTGCTGGTATAGTTAAAATTTGAATACATGCCAACGCAATATGAATTTATCCCAAACAGATTCCTTCATCCGAAAAAAAAAAAAAAAAAATTGTTATGCTGAACCAACAGAAAGAAGAAAATTTTCTACAGATTTGATGTGTTTAGATGTGTGTTCATCTATGTTCCTCTGCATAACTGAACAAATATAATGAGTGTTTAGTAGATTTCTTGATGAGAAATGATGAGGAGAAGAAAAGAATTGCGCACCATCCAGTCATGAACTTTTTTGAAGCCCAGCTCCTAATAACTTTGGAAAAAGTCTACACAGTGAATACAGTGTACAGAAACTGTCAGTAGTGTATATGAACATGAAAATGGAGCCATTCAGAGCACTAAGACCAACACACACATGTATTTAGGGTCACAACTAAAACAAGGAATGTCAATTTGTGTAACCCACAACGGGTAGACAAGACAGTTGAAATTAGTGAAATAACATTCACAGTACTATGTTGAATTAGTAACGAACACACTAGAAGCCTAAGAACATAGTTGTCTTGGTAAAAGCTATTTCAATCTAACACTCTATATTCGAGTATGAGCACGTGTTGCTGATGCATTTTGAAAAACAACGAATACTGCCAGCAATTGTCTGTAAGGTTTCCTGAAAATCCCCTTATTCAATTCCGTAACTTGTAGGGGGTATGCATAGTTCAAGTGCCCAGAACAATAGAGTTTATAAATAGAGAACTACAGATTCAGCCTTAGGGTGTACAAGCCCAAGCCTGGTGCAGGTCCTTTTGAAAAAAAGTGGGACCCACCATAAAATAGTTAATTTTTTCTTATGGATCTCACTTTTATAAAAGGGTCTATGCAGGTTTTGCACACCATACGTCTGTACAGATCATTTTCCTTTTAAGTGTCTATTGAATTCCTGCAAAAACCTATTCAAATCTTTCAGATTCTAAACAAGGTCGTTCTACTCAGAATTTTTTTTTTTCGATCGATAAAAAAACTACTCAGATATAAAACCTAATTCCGAACAAACCCCGGATATGAGTTGTTTAAACACCAGTCTTTCGGTCATATCAGAATTAGCTGACAATTTGAGCAACCGAGTTCAAGTTTAACTTGTTTTATTTATGAATGCAACATCTAAAGCATTAACATTAGTACCAAAATCAGCATAAAACAAAAGCATTATAAGAACAGGTAAACGGGGGCAAAAAAGTAAGTTACAAAACCTCCACATAGCAAAAGATAAAAACAGTTGAAGCACAATCCAAACGAGAATTTCAATTTTCCATCACTTTTGCAAGGAGCAAACAAAGATTAGAAAATCCCAATAGGAAGAGAAGAGAGAGGGGGAGATCACCTCCCGGCCAGCGTGGTGCGAAGACGAGAACGAAGAAGAGGGCTTGGAAGCAGAGGAGGAGGAGACGTCGCCGTCACTGGAGCTTGCCACAGGGATGAGAAGCTCTCGATCTCTCTCTCTGCTGGCCGTGACGATTGCCGATTTCTCGTCCCCCATAACAAGAAAAGCGACGCCGTTTAAGGAATTCAAACAAAAAAGTTAATAACGGCCTACGACGCCACCCCCCAACGGTACAGTGCCGGTGAGCGAGAGAGATAGAGAGAGAAGGGAAGAAGAGGAGGTTGCTGAAGAAAGATCAATGGAGTGTGAAATAAATCTCTCGTCCTATCCTGCAGACCTTTTTCAAATTTGGTAACTTCAGCTGAGGTTGGTTTGAGATTCGTAGGGATTAAAATTTAATAATAAAGAGAGTATTAACGTACTTATAAATCGTCACCGTAATACACCCGGAAAGCGACTTCCTCCTTATTTTATTATTCTTTTAAGTGCATTTAGATAAGTAATATTTTTAATTTATCTTATATCACCTCATTATTATAATTTTTTTAAATTTTTATATAAAATATAATAAATAATTTAATTTTTTTAAATTTTAAAATAATAATAATATTAAAAAATAATATTCTAATAATATTTTATTCAACTATCTAAAATCATCTCATCTTATTTTATCTCATATCTAAATAAACCCTTAATCTGTCTCATTTTAAATTATTTTCTATTTTATTTATAGATTTGTTAAGATAATTAAAATGTTTCAATGATATGTGGTTACAAATTATATTAAAAGATAAAACATTTTATTTGCAAATTACTGAAAAATACTCTTTTCATTTTGTTGATATATCTTGATTTTATTTATCAAAAAAATTTAAAACTCAAAAACTGTATTTTTTCTAAATACTCATAATATTTTTCTTGAATATAATTTCTTTCTATTTTTGTAAAAGTTGAGAAAAATACTAATCTTTTGTGACTATTTTTTTCTTTTATATAATCTTATTTGAGATATTTTTTGTTAATTTTAAATTCTTTTTTATTCAGGATATATATTTGGGCATCATCTCAAACTACTTGTGAAAATGTTGGAGAAGAATGTTCCTTTCCAGGATTATGAGAGGTGGATGCCCTATCTAGATGGTTAACAGTATATATTAGTGTATCAATAATATTTTTGAAGATAATTTCCCAAATTTGTGTGTCTAGACTCTAAGATCTGATGTCAAAAATTTGAAATCTATTCCGAGAAATTGATGCAAGAACAAATCTGGGTGATTGATAACTAGAAGATGCTGAAGAAAAATAATGTGACAGAGATCTTCTAAAAGGTTGAAAAGTTATTTGGAATGTTCCGTCTATTTTTTTTATCTATGTATTCAAGATCATCTTTAGAATTATTTTCTACTTTATGTAATGGAGTAATGTTTTCTGACTGTTATTCATTAGGGAGAGTAATTTGATTCCAATTGATTTGTTTAGAAATTTGTATACTAGAGTTTTGTATACTAGATTGTAATAATAATGTATATTCATTTGGGCTGATAATAAAAACTTGTGATTCTAATATTTTTTTCATAAGTTTATAATGAATCATATATACTACTGTTAAAGGATGCAATCATTTCATCATTTGATAACCGTTTGTTTTAATATTTAACATTAAAGCATGTAAGATATTAATATCAAATAATGAAAGAGAATAATTGGGATAACGTAATACTGAGATATTTAATCCACTTTTGGTGAGTGGTTTTATAGCTACTTGGACTAGTCCAATATATATGAAAGAGCATTTCTGTTCTTTGTGATGTTTAATAGTTTCCTTTGTTAATAGTTGTAACGATTCATAATCATTATTTAAACTAATGGTTTTTTCTACTGTTTTGATAGTATAATTTGTAAGAAATGATAATTTTGAAGAAAAAGTAGAATGTTTGTATATTTGGTTTTTTGGAACATTAGGAATTGTCTAATCTTGTAAATTTTTTTCTATATCTATTATATTGTAATCTTCTTGGTTAATATTATCGGGTTCTATTATGATACTAGCAGTGGATTCATTAGTTTTAAATAAATAATTCATTGAGACGGGTTTTTAAACAAAGATTTTATATATCTAAGGAGAAATAAGTAAATTAAAAACTTGAGAGAACACTACTGAAACCACCCTTAAAGTCTTACAGCATGAATGG
Source organism: Juglans microcarpa x Juglans regia (assembly GCF_004785595.1). Classification (NCBI taxonomy): domain Eukaryota; kingdom Viridiplantae; phylum Streptophyta; class Magnoliopsida; order Fagales; family Juglandaceae; genus Juglans; species Juglans microcarpa x Juglans regia. Next base: position 37,144,419 of record NC_054596.1, read on the forward strand.
GTTGACTAATGGATTTTCATGACTTACCAACACAAAATATACTTCATTCTCTTTTACTATGGGTTATCTTTGTAAAAATATGTATCAGTGATTTCTTACTCTTTTTTTATTTATTATTATTATAAAGCAAGGATCCTCAAATGATTTTTTACACTTTTAATTTCATTTCTTAAGAAGTCGCAATCGGCTTCATATAATTCTATTGCCGCTTGTCTACTCTAATATACATAATATTTAGATATCATTAATGTATAATTTTGTCTCATCAATTGTTGTTTTCTCTTAAGATCCTTTATGTTATTCATCAAGTTTTCTAATTCAAGTCTTAAATTATAATTTAGGCGTTTTAACTCATATATATCACGAAAACTAACACTATGAGCATAATAATAATTCATCATAAAATATGTCATTCAAAGTTAAATAGCAAGATAACAATAAAATATAATAATATAACAATATAATCACCAATGGCTCTGAAAAATACACTTTTCATTTAATTAATTGATATAAGAAATCAAAATAACTTAAAATGCATCATAAAAGTATATACAATTAAATATCATAAAATTTAGGATAAATAATAATATTATTAAATAAATCGGTCTGGGTAAGGACGGGATGCCATGTTGTGACGTATATAAGAAAGAAAATGTGTCTTAACGACAGGTTTGGGGTTTTAGATGAGACACAAAATTTTCATCTATCATATTTCATCTCATTTTATCTTATTTCCAAACATAATTAAAATACAAAATTTTCAAATTAATCATTAAAATCTTTTCAAACTTTTAAATAAAAATTAAAAAATAATTTCAATTTTTTTAAATACCCAAACAAAAATAATATTATAAAATTATATTATTACAATATTTTAATTTTACAATATTTTTTATTCAACTTTTTCTCTCTCCTTTTCCAAAACCCAACAAATATTTAACTCAAACTATCTTGCTATTATTCACAAACTATTTTATTACTATTCACAAAATTTTCATCTCATCTCACTCTCCAAACAAGCTTCGGTGGATTAGGCGATGTTCATATATAAGGCTGTTTATTCGGATTGGGCTGGCCAGGAAAGAGCTCGGCCCCAGCCGAAACCTATATTACAAAATCCGGACCTACCCGATTCGTGTGCGAGTATGAAAATCAGGTTATGGATTTAAAACCCAATACCCGAGTTTATATATAAAAAAAATCACCAACCTTGGCCCTTAAGTTCTTAACCCACACCTCTCTCTCTCTCTCTCTCTCTCTCCAAAATAGGGATGGCAAATCATATTTTCGTGTCGTGTTAAGTTATGAATATTCGACTATATAGGTTAAACCGAACCCGACCCGTTAAGCTAAATGTGTCAAACTTTCAAACTCTAGCTCAACCCATTTAGATAACGAGTCGTATCATGTCACCCATTTTGATCCGTTTAATAATTAATTAGAAATAAATTAACACAACACTACCCATTTAAACATGTTTCATGTAAATAAGTTAAACTAATATGCATAATTCATTTGATCTGATTAACATAATTTCACATCAAAGTTAAAATCTATATTTATTAGTAGCAACAATATCTTAAAAATATATATTAATATTTTTCAAATTTTAACATATAATAAAACTAATATTACAAATCATACAATAACAAATATGAGTATAGGTCTAAAATTACAATCACAATAATAAAAATAATACAAACATAAGCATACTGAGAAATATCAATATTATAACTTAACAATAATAAAGTTTTAATTTTGAAATAAAATCTAAACGGGTTGATTTCATGTTAAGCGGGTTGACCCGTTAATAAATCGTGTCTTAACGGATCAACCTGTTTTGACCCGAACCCGTTAATATCAAACTCAAACTCGTTAAATTCATGTCATATATTGCCACTCCTACTTTAAACCCTAGCCCCGCCTCTCTCTATTTCAAGCTTCGGGCGTCATCGCTCTCTCTCCCCGCAGTATCTGTATCGACCTTTTGATAAGACTCTCTCTGTCGATCTGTGAGTACTCCAATATGTGAACAATTAATGGTAAACATGGTGATCTTTGGGCATGTGGGAAAGGATTAGTGGTGCTCATCTTTTGAACAAATCTTATGTGGATATAAGTATATGTTGTTCTTTTGCTCGATCTTTTCTTTCTTTTAAGAGACACGTATTTAGTGGGTAGATCTGCTGAACTGGGTCTCTTCTTTGTGCATGGAACTTGTCGAATGATGAAAATTATACACTGTTCCTAAATCATGCATTTCTTAAGAGATTCACATTTACTGGGTACCAGGGTAGGTGTGGTATTTTGAGGAGAAGGGCTGGCATTCATTTTAAGTTTGAGGAAAATATTGGGTTTTGCTCAATTTATAGAGAAAAGTTGAGAAATTAGTGAGTTGGTTTTGGAATTCTTCTTAGGGGCCTGCAGGAACTGGAAATTTTGAGGACGGAGAGGAAGGGGAATAATCAATAAAGCGAAGGTTTAAAGCTTAAAAAGGGCAAAAGGCCTTTGGAGGATCATTAGCTGGCTGATATTGGAGTGATATCAAGTACAAGGAGGACGACAAAAGATGGAAGAATGAATAAAAAAAAAAAAAAAAAAGGTTTCTGGAGTAGTTTTTCTGTGTTGGATAATCTAGTACTTCAAAAGCCTCAGAGATGGGTCCTATTAGATTGCTGTTATACTCTAACAAGGATTGAACATAGTCAAGTTTTTATAAACTCTATGGATAGTAGTTTATTCTTTAGAAACCTCTTCTTTGGTCTTTAGGGTGCAATAGCTTCTTTTCTTCCAAATTATGTCTCATTGTTGCTTAAACTAATCTCATTGAACTTTTTGTTTGGAAGTGCAATGTCTGGTCTGCAGATATAATAGCCTTCTTTGGAATTTATGCATGGAAGGTAATATTCAGACATGGTGAATTTGGGGTTCATTGCCTTGATTTGTGTATTTCTCTATTGAAATACATTCTCTCTCTTCAGTTTGGGTGGTTGCAGTCTACAGAGAACAAACTTGGAATTGATATTTGGTGTGGGATTAAATTACTGATGGAAGACCAAGTTACTGATATGTTACTCATATCTTGTAATTTTATGTTTTGTAATGTAACGTATAAATACAAAATAATGTAACATGTAGTGGTTTCCATTTTGTATTGCATGCATTTTACACAATGAATATTAGATTTCTTTTTCTTTTTTACACGCATTTAGTTAAAAAGGTAATTATTTTTTTCTAGTTTTATTTATTTTGACATAAAATTTAGTTTTCTATTTTAATATATTTTTGTTATTATAGAAAATGTTCAATGCATTAGTATATTGTTTTCAACATGACTTCTTGAAAAAACTTTAATAAAATATAGATTTTTATATAAAAAAAAATTATACTTTTCAAAAATCTTTTTTTCTTGAAAAAATTGTAACAAAAAATTGGCTTTTAGATAAGAAAGAAATTATGCTTTTCAACATTATTTTTTTCTTAAAAAAAAAGTAATAACATATAGGCTTTTGTAAAAAAAAAAATCAAAAAATCAAAAAATCAAAAAAAAAAAAATCAAAAAAAAAAATTGGGTACAGCCCAAACCAGGATTTTCGGGTTTTAAAAACCCATTTTCATCCGGATTCCAGCCCAAGTCATAACCCGATTGTAGTAATGTACTCTATAAAATAATTTCTAAAGTCTTGGCCAATCAACTCAAGCTTATTTTGCCTCATATTATACCAACAAATTAAAGTGCTTTATACCTGATTATCTCATTACTGATAATGTCTTGGCCTATGAGACATTTCATACCGTGAATTATTTTTTTAAAGGAAGAGAAGGTTACATGATTGTGAAACTTCATATGAGCAAGACTTATGATAGAGTTGAATGAGATTTTTTAAAACTTGTTTTGGAAAAAAGGGGGTTTGGGACGAAATGGGTACATTTAATTATGAAACGTATTTCTTTAGTACCATATTCCATTTTAGTCAGCGGTGAACCTCGAAAGGTTTTTCTTCCTTCAAGAGGAATCAGACAGGGAAATCCTCTCTTTCCCTATTTAATCATCCTCTGTGCTAAAGTATTAAGTCGACTAATTTCACATGCAATATTGAATGCTACTCTTACTGGTGTGCTAATTTCAAGAGGTGTGACTCGAGTTTTCCATTTATTATTTACTGATGATAGTTTGCTTTTCATCAAAACAAACTCATTGGAGTGGAGTAGATTACAAGACATTTTATAATGTTATAAAAGGTCATCTGGTTAGCAATATGGCTAAGACTTCTATCCATTTTAGCAGTAATACATATAAAGCAATTAGATATAATTTTCAGCACACTTCAGGCCTTTGACCTATTAATAGTTTTAAAAAGTATCTTGGTTTGCCATTTATGGTGGAGAGAAATAAAATAACTACTTTTAAAGGCATTACTGATAGAATTTGGGAGATGATTAATAATGATGTTTGGAGTATTTATAGTAAGAAGCTTAAAAAATGTAGACTACCGGGCCTCAAATTCATGGAAACTATGATGTAGCTAGAGGGGTGTCTCGAGATTGTATAGTTTTTGAGAATGATGATCATTGCTAGGTATTTATGGCTTGGACGAAATAAGCTTATTTATGACAATATTTTCCAACATCCATCTCAACTATCTTTATGGCTCTCAATTCTCTAGAGGAGTATCAAACTATCAAATAGCCTTTAGTCACTAACTGTCTGCAACAACAAATATATGCAGTCTTGACACCCACCAAAGTCTATGACATAACTTTGGATAGTCACAACCAGAAAATGGGAATTGGTATTATCTTAAAAATGAAAATGGAGATATTTTAGCTTCTAAGCATATATGTAACGCCTCAATGGAAGGCTCAAACCGCATGACTTATACTCCAAAAAGACTAGTCAATAATATAATTGGAGCCTCATTGGAACCTTATAAGGAGCAAGAACTTCTTATTTCTAAGTAATGTGGGATCTCATACACCACCTACTTTTATCTATATCATATGGGGTTTCACAATCTACCCCTATTAAATTCTCGACGAGATGTCCTTATCGGGCCTGTCCATTGTAGGTGGCACGACTTAAGTCCCATATTTCTGGTTGGGATAGTCTCTGATACCATTTGTAACGCCCCAATGGAAGGCTTAAATCATATGACCTATACTCTAAAAGGACTAGTCAATGATACAATTAGAGTCACATTGGAATCTTATAAAGAGAAAGAACTTTTCCTTCCCAAGCAATGTGGGATCTCATACACCACATACCCTTATCCATATCATATAGAGTATCACAATATACTAAATTGTGGCAATCCTAAACCACAAATTTCTGAAATTTATAGAGCTTTCATGGCTATTTCTTTTTGTTTGGAGTTGAGTTTTGATGGAGTTATTTCTCAAGGTGATGCAAAGAATATAGTGGAGTTCATATAGAGATCAGATGGTGTTCATACGGCCTCGTTTGTATTCAAAACCCACCTCAACTCATTTCAACTTATCTCATCTCATCATTACAATTTTTTCAAATTTTCATACAAAATATAATAAACAATTCAATTTTTTCAAATCTCAAAATAAATTTATTAAATTTTCACATAAAATATAATAAATAATTTAACTTTTATTTTACTATTCACAAACCATCTCAACTCATCTCTAAATCTAAACTACTCCTAGACACTGCTGTCCAACTTGTAGGAATGAGAATTTCGATATTTGAAAAGGAATGTAAATTATGTGGCACATCAACTAGCAAAAGTTGCACTCGATTTAGATTTTGAATCTGTTTTCATAGAAAGTGTTCCAGATTGTATTCAATGCCTTGTATTTTCTTATGCAAATTAATGAAAGTTAGTCTGTTTTTATTCAAAAAAAAAAAAAAATATGATATGTATGATGTGTTATATACATTAATTTGAGAATAAAATAACTCTTTACAAAATCATATTTCTTTTTACATACTTACATTTCCATGTAAAATACAAAAGAATAATGCTACTATGCTTCCTCTATTTATCCTCTTAGTTTGATCGTTCATGTATTTATTTTTTATAATTTTTTTTAATGGTTAAAGAAGTGATTATTACTGTATTTGTATTTGTTTTATTTTAAAAACGCTTAAACATGTTTAAAAATGTTTGATAAAAGTCAAAAAAAAAAATACAATTTACACTAAGGACACACCAAATAAGTAAATTGAAGAGACATAGTAACAATAGTCAATACAAAAACTGATGAGAATGCTATTAGTTATACTTTTTTTTTATGTTTTTGGTTTTAAATTTCGAGACGTACTTGGTTTATTTATTTTTTCTCTTGAGGAGGTACCCATGTGCCAGAAAACCAATAAAACCGATATAAAGAAAGAATATTAGTTTTTAGTTTTATTTTTTGAAACTTTGAAATTTGAAATTAATTTTTATTTATATAATGAGAAATGATATTTATAGTTTACGATGTATAAGTTCCATACACTCTTTTTGAAAAAAGTGGTAGATCTTGTACTTATATGAAAAAAAGAATAATTCTTCTTATTAGTTACTATCCACTACATACCTTACACTTTATGAAAAAATAAAGAAAAAGTTATCAGGTGTGGCCGTGTGGGGTATGAGGGTGAATAGTAGTTAATGCACAACAAAACTCATAAAAAATTTATTTTTTTAATAATATACCTTACTTTTTCCTAAAGAGAATGAGCAAAACTTATACGATCTTGAATTATATTTAACATTATTCTATTACTCTTTTTGAGTGATTTCATGGACATGACTCATTATTGTATCGATGAGTCCAATTGGATACGGGAGGTTTGGATACAAAAAATATTTTAATACGTCTCATTTCATTTCATCTCATCTCATGATTTAATCATTACAATTTTTTCAAGTTCCTATACAAAATACAATAAATAATTCAATATTTTCAAATTTCAAGATAATAATAATATTAAAAAAGTAATATTTTAATAATATTTTATTCAACATTCAACTCACTATCCAAACCTCCCCTTATAATATTTCAATATATTTGTAAATAGTAGTGAAATTGTTTGAGTTAAAATGTTATATTGGATTTTTGGGAAAGAAGAGAGAAAAAGTTATTAAAATTGAAAAAATTATTTATAATATTAAAATAGTAATATTTTAATAATATTTTATTCAACCTTCAACTCACTATCCAGACCTCCCCTTATAATATTTCAATAAATTTGTAAATGGTAGTGAAATTGTTTAAGTTAAAATATTTTATTAGCTTTTGGGAAAGAAAAGAGAAAAAGTTAATAAAATAGAAAATATTATTTGATTTTTTTTAAATAAATGATAGTTGCAATCATGTAGTGGTCAAACGCCACGCAATTCCTATGAAAAAAGTGAGTAAATATGAGATTCACGTTAAAAAAGCTTATTTTTTAATAGTGAACCCCACAATTTTTTAAAAAAATTGCATCGTGCTTAAGCACTCTACGACTGTATGTAGTATTACTTTTTTTAATATTATTTTTATTTTGAAATTTGAAAAAAGTAATATTGTTTTTTGTGTTTTGTTTGAGAGTTTGGAAAAGTTGTAATAACTAACTAATGATTAAATAAAAATTTTGAAATTTTGAAAATTTGAAATTGAAAGTGTTTTGTATTTGAGTGATACTTTTATCTCATCCCATCATATTTCATCTCAATATCTAAACAATACAAATACAAATACTTTTCAATTTCAAATATTTACTCTTTCATATAATTATTACCTAATTATTACAACTGTTTCAAAATTTTAAATAAAACACAAAAATAATTAACTTTTTTCAAATCTCAACATAAAAATAATATTAAAAATTTATATTCTAACAATATTTTAACTTTATAATACTTTTATTCAAATTTTTATCTCTCATTTTTTCAAGACTACATAAAATATTTTAACTAAAACCATTTCTAATTCATCTTATCTCAACTCAAATATCTCACTACTATTTCTCAACTCATTTTATCTCAACTTACTATCCAAACCAGACCTTAAGTGCATGTTTGGAAATAATTCTCATACCATCCCATCTCATCTCATCTGATTTCCTTTCCAAAAATCACTCAAATACAAATGTTTTCAAATTAATCATTGCAAATTTTCTAAAATTTTAAACAAAAAATAAAAAATAATTCAACTTTTTCAAATTTTAAGATAAAATAATATTTTATTTTTAAAATATTTTTTATTCAATTTTTTTCTCATTTCCTAAAATTCAAAAACTAATTAAGTCAAGTTATCTTATTACTATTCACAAATCATCTTACTATTATTTACAAAGATGCACTTAAGAAGTTTGTTAATATGTAATGAATGTAATTCATGTATTGGACACTCAAACTATTGAGGCAGGGTTTGCATTTTTAGTAATTTTCTATATTTGCAAGTTCAAATATATTTGAGGAAATGCAAGTGCCTGTGTGTGTTTTTGGGTTTAGTTCAAGCTACAAGTTTTATGATTATGGAGGTGTACTGGGAGTGGAAATCAATAAAGGTACATTGGTAGTGAACCTGTAATGGTGGTTGTTGGTTTTTGTAGTGGGAGAAAATGAACAATAGAAAAGACACCTGCAAATTGAAATGGGACCAAGCATTTTTCTTTATATAAACACACTTGCAGAATGAAATGGGACTCGTGTCCTGCAATTATCCTTATTGCAATCACCAAGCATTCAACTAAAATACCAAAACTCAAAAAATGACATTTTCATTACTTAAAACCTGTATTCCAACTGAAGGATAAGAGTACCACTTGAAGGTCTGATTCAAGAAAAAAAAAATGGAGACAAAACCTGGGGACTAACTCCAGCATAAATAAATGTACCTATCTGTTTTGACCATACAAAACCACAAGACTCTTAACATTTTATCTTAGTGCCAACCAGCACAAACTATAATAAGAGAGACTAATTAACATTAAATGGGAATAACTCATTTTCCCACTTCTATTCTGGCCAGTTTGGGAATAAAGCTAAATTACATATATAATTAAACATAAATGCATTTGCTCAAAGTGTGGCTACTCTCCATTGCAGCTTCAACATGTCCTAAGCAGCACAACCTCCATAGACAATACTCCTTCAGTTAAAATAAGAATATTTAATGAGAAGTCATATCTAATAGACGATTTTTATGCACATACTTATTATGGCATCATGCCATATATTGAGTCCATGATTGGGTTGGGTGTTCAACCCCCCCCCCCCCCCGAAAAAAAAATTCATCTACATCCATAAAGTTTCAAAAAAAAAAAATTTGCAGAAATTAAAATTCAACCATATCATTGCATCGGGCATGATCTAATACCTTGTACACGTTATTCAATATCCACGGTCAATCTTTGAGAAGAATATAATATTAGAAACATGCTAGCCCAAAGAAATGAAGTATGAAGTATGAGTATAATATTTGAATCTGAATTTTGAAGCTTCTAAACTCAAATAGAATATATTGTGCTTGCATGCAGCTCTTTCTAGGGAATATATACTTTAGCAGTTTTGAAGTGGTTGAATAACTAAAACCAATGACATGATTGAGACCTTTTTAGAATTAGTCCCTTGAAGAGACTCCCGTCAGTACTCTTAAATTCCTGCATTTTCATGATTTTGTCTTTAGGTATGTATGCCCAAGTGAAACAAAATTCGTGCAAAGATACTTAAGTTTAGCTGTATTACTAAAATGACATAATAACTGCAACATTAATAAGCATTTGTAATACTTTCCTAAAGAAGTACTGCCATTAATAAGCATTAGTGGTTTCTTACCTTGAAGGGAAGGGGTACCCACAGGCATAAAAAGATGGTGGCTCTCCTTGGCTTTCAAGTATTTGTTTGCAAACAACTGCATAGAGGTGTTTGAATAGCATCCATTAATTAATTGATTAATTGATCGATTAATTAATATCACCCTCATTATTTCTCTCCTTTGTGCATTGACTGTACCCTGGATGTTTGTGTTTTGTTTTCGGCTTGTGAATTTACCCCCTACCCCACCAATTTCCAATTGAAAGACTGGCTTATGTTCAATTGTTTAAGCATAATGATACAATGAGGCATTTCTACCGAAAGAAGTTTGTGGTCCTTAATTCTCTGTTTTCATATCTTTTTACTTAAGTTGAAAAATTAACACTCCTTTACTTCCAATAGTTAACTCCATCCGAACTATGATTATATGAATTATAGCTTAATTTCGACTAACTTCTTTGTAGATTTTGGAGTATACTTTAACATAAGATGTTACAAGACAATATATTGAAACGCATAACAAATTTTCATACCATAATAACTAATTAGTAGAATTCATTCATTCCTACAGCTCTAAGTTAGAGTGGATATGGCAAACAAGATGGCCTCGAAAGAACTTCAGCATGTATTCCCATTCACAATCATCCTAAAAAGAAATGGAATGTGAGTTTTGAGAAACTTGCAAATTCTGGGGTGCTCCTTTTTTTTTTTTTTTTTTTTTTTTTTTTTTTTTTTTTTACACAGAAGCATGAATTTCATTCATCACCAATAAACTCAATCAATGTGCAATATTGTTCCTACCAACAGATTTTGTTAATATTGTTCCTAAAACAACAACTCCCAAGAAATCATGAAACAAGAGCAAGTAAAAAAATGTGCTTTACCATTGTACAGTTTCTTCAAATTTTTACTGGGTATTTCGCACGACTATAGCCCACAAGAAGGAGAAGACCAAATACCCTTTATTGGGTATTTCTTCAATTTTTTATTGGGTATTTACAATGAACAAATACCCTTTATTGATTTGAAACTTTCATGGAAGTCTACACTTACAAAGCCGAAGACCCACACTTGAAGATTTGAAGATGACCCACGCAAATGGGTGAGCATAGATCCATGTGTAAATCCCGGACACCAACCTCTCCTATCAATCGTAAGTGTGTAAATCCCGGAGCTTTCGAGAGAGAGTCAAAGCTGTCGTGTTTGGCGTCTTGCTGATTTGAAGTCGAAGACCCACATGAGGAAGATGACCCACGCAAATGGGTGAGCACAGATCGACTTGAAAACCACAATGCAAGAAGCCGAAGACCATAACAAAGAACAAGTTTACGATCTGAGGAACAACACCACGAAGCCGAAGACGACTGACTAGACCACCAAAGCAAAGCGGGAATTCGAAAAAAAACAGAGTTTTCTTCTGTTTTGCATTTTGTATTTTTTTTTATAATATCCATTTCAGCCGACTTCGAGGCGATTGTAGCTGACGACTGTACCTAGCAGAATTGATTTAGAAAATTTTCTTACAGTACTGCTACATACAGGCACAGACCTGTGCTTTTATGCGAAAGCCACTGACGTGGCGTCAGCGATTATATTTAAAAAAAAAAAAACAGTGGGAAGAAGAATAATCCACGTATGCAAATAGACTTTTTCATCCTTCCGTTCATTCAAGGCTTCAAGCTTCAAAGAAGAAGAAAATGCGGCGGCAAGAAGCAGTGTTTTAAATTTCGTACCGTACCGGCCGGTACTGTCAAAATTTTTCGTTTCAGCCGTCCGGCCGGTACAGGTACTATATCTGTTCCGTACCGGCCAAAATACCGGCCATACCGGCCGGTACTGGTCGTATCGGCTTGAATTTCGGCCTGTACCGGCCTATATTTCGGCCGGTACTGGCCGATATTTAGGCCCATGTTTTTTTTTTTTTTTCGTTTTTTCAAACTACAAGCTTATTTTTTAACCCCCAATTCAGATTAGACTATTTATAATTTTTATATATATGTATTTATATATAATTTATTTATATATAGACTATTATTTTAGAATATAATTTTTATATATATTTATATATATAATTTATTTCGACTATCCCGAAACGTTATTCCGATACGGTACCGGTACCGAAATATTTCGTTCCAGTGCCTTGACTGGTACGGCGTCCGGTACGGTATTCAAAACATTGGCAAGAAGACACCATCGTTCATTTGAGCTTCATCCGAAGAAGAAGAAAACTCAGCATCAGATCTCGTGCATCCTCTCTCTCATATCTCATAAATATCTTCTCAGTTATCTTCCTCGGCGTAGCATCTTTCCTCCCAGATTCCAAAACTTATTTGTCTTCTCAACTATAACATTACAAGAAACTGCAAATATTATAAGAGGATGACAACTAACGTTCAAGAAGAAACTACAATATATTAAAATATAAGTGCAAAAGAATATTTAAAAAAAAAAATCTTCTACACGGACAACCAAAACATGTCCAACTGAGAATTTAAGTAGATAAGTCATTTCTTTAGGTGAATATGTTGAATCTACATATCTTCCAAAGTAGAATCCATAGATCTGCCGAGATTCCAAACATTTCGATGTTATCAAACCAGAAACACCTCCAAAAATGACGAGAAAATAAATCAAGATCAAGTAGAACAAACGTTCAAAATACCCAAAAAATTTAATAAATAACTATAAAAATTTGAGAAATTCAAGAAACTTCATAAATCTGCAAGTTAATATTAACTGAGAATAATTTAAAAACCAAAGCCACTATCACGAACCAAATACTAAAAACAGGTAATATGGAAGCTGGAGCAAAGCTACATTGGTATGATTAATGACCCAGGATTGCACCTTTAGAAGCACAAGACTTCATTACCGAAGGAGAGAATTGAAGAAGAAATCTGAGTACTCAAGCAAAATCCTCCAGCATATAGGAGAAGAGCGGTGCTACTCAGCCGCCCGAGTAGCACCGCTCGGTTTGACCGCTAGTTGTAAAACTAGTTTTTTTTTTTTTTTTTCTATTCACATTTTTTTAATGTATTTAAATATTTTTAAAAAATAAAAAAAATACATCAATACATTTAAAATTACTTTTTTCATCCTTCGAAAAAAAAAAAAAAAACACTGAGCGGTAACATTTGGGTGGCATAGTAGATTTTTCCATAGGATAAATGGTCTGTCGCTTTAGGGTTATGATTGGGAATGGGAGTCGCAGAGAGGGCAGGCGAGAGAGAGAGCAAGGGGAGAGAAACCAATTTTAGTGAAAATGTGAAACGCACCGTTTTGTTGAGGTATTTACACAATTTCAACTTTAACTAAACGCACCGTTTTATTTACTCTAAAACGGTGCGTTTGACTCCATGTAGGATGCCGTTCCGGGGGCTTCCCTCCGTACGCCTGGGTTTAGAGTTTTCATTTTGTTATCCATTCTCGAAGTATCACGACATTTGGACGCCTGCCAAAGCACACCGTTCGAGGGCGCATGTCAGTGCCAAGTTGCCAACTCCCCAAGCCAAAGGCCCAAAAGCACCCCGCGTATTATAGCAGAATCGAAATTCGAAACGAAACCCTATCAAAACGCAAACCCTAGAACATTGCCACACGCCGCTCTATAAGTAGCAGCAAACGGCACTCAGACCTCTCAGTTATGGCGTCTCTGATGCGTTAGCTTCTATTATCTGTCTCACTATTTTAAGATTCAAAAGTTTTTTCCCTAATCCTTTTTAGCTCTTTTAGATTCGTGTTTGAGAGCTCAGGGGACGATGATATTCTTTGTAACTTAAGGGCTTGTTCGTCGTAATTGGCTCAATGGGTCTTGCCGATCATCCTGATATATCACCACCCATATTCTGAGGTGCTTACATGGCAAGAGAATCTTTATTTTCACCCCATATTTTTCCATTCGTCTAGTAATTTATTAATTTTATTTGGTTTAATTTTTGTTCTGAGTTCTGTATTTTTTCGCATATCGCGTCGGCCGATGATTAAATAGATATTTTAAAGACAAGCATATGTCTGAATCAATCTATGTCGATTAATCTAATCTTCTCTCTGAGGCCTGCTGTATGGTTGCTGGGAAAACTGATAAATAGACATCTAATTTTGGGTTTTGTTAGTTTTGGTTTCAAATGCATGAAGTTAGTTTGTAGTTGGAGAGTAAAAGCTGATCTTTTTATTAGATTTATTTATGATGGTGGTTCAACTTTACAATTCTCTATTTGCCATCAACTAAATCTTAGTGTTGTTCAATTAAATTGCAGCCGATGATGAAACAAACGGTATTTGCACAACGTATGACAGTTCATGATTGCATTAATACCTACTGCCTTCCTTCTGAGGCCTTGCATTTCTTTTTTAATTTTGCAATTACTTCCTTTATTTTTCTTTGAATGAGGATTGATTGATATGGTTCTTATTTTATGGATAGCATATGGGTCGTGTGATGAACAGTAGCATAGTTCAGATGATACTCTGTGATTATCACATTGCACGTCTTTCGCTCCTATCTGATGACCCATTTCTCCATTGCCCTTTATGTCTTTTTGCCAATGGGAAAAGTCGTTTAACATTTCATTTTATACGGTAAGGTTCCTCTTGGTTGTGAAAATAATCGTGTTCATCTGATACCTCCAATCCTATTGGATGTATAGGAATCATTGTTTTATTTGCGTACCCGTTTGTTTTGTTCTGGATGTGCTGTGGATTGGCCAATGATTATTTACCAATTTAGACAAGCATATGTCTGAATCATTTGCTGTTGACAAACTAATCTTCTCTATGAGGCCAAATTCCCCCTTCACTCTTCTCTTCCCTTGAAAACAACCCTATTCTTGTTATAGATTGGATTTGATGATGCACCATGCTCATCTGAGGGATTCTCTGCCTTTGTTTTGTTTGGTTGACGGCAGTCTTATTCTTTACAACTTCTATAAAGCACTAACTAGGTATGGTTAATGTAGATGATTACCTTCAACACGTTTTATAATGCTCTACTATTTCGTTATTCATAACAAAATGTTTGCTAATGCTCTTTTTCTTTTTATTGTATTAAATCTAATCATGTATTCCACAAGGACTGTGAGGATTTGTGTTAATGGTCTCGTTCGTCGTAATGGCAGGTTTGCCTTGCCGACCATCCTGATATAATCTGAGTCCCACTTTAAACAATATAATTGTCAGTAGATGATTTCCTTCAACAAATTTTATAATGCTCTGCTATTTCGTTATTCATAACAAAATGTTTGCTAATGCTCTTTTTCTTTTTATTGTATTAAATCTAATCGTGTATTCCACAAGGACTGTGAGGATTTGTGTTAATGGTCTCGTTCGTCGTAATGGCAAGTTTGCCTTGCCGACCATCCTGATATAATCTGAGTCCCATTTTAAACAATATAATTGTCAACATATCTAGTTTCCTTTATAAATGATGTTGAGTTTTATTCTTGTTGGGACTTTTCTTTCTGATTAGTGTATGTTGGTAACTCAGGAGCATGTGGTTTGGAATACATGGTTTTTGCCAAAGCTTTATTATAAAACTTTTCTTGCTGATTACAATTGTTACTGCACCAGTATTGTTTCGCTCCTTTGCAGTCATTCCTCAGCCAAGTAATTGGTCTGCGATTGTTGCTTTGAAACACTCGGAAGACATTTCTTACAGCCATTTGCTATAACACGTGAGTGATTTCGGATTTCGGATTTTGGATTTTGGATTTTGGCATGTCCGCGTACATAAGATTTTCAGCTCATATGGTTCTTGGTTCAATTGCCTGGGAATCTCCTTTCTTCAGTCACGTTGTATGCCCCATTGCAGTGTCCCAAGGGAGGGAGACCGTGAGATGGCATGGCATTGCAGCATACCAACTGTAGTTTCATCATTGTGGCAGTTATAATCGGTACTCGAAATCAAATAAAGCTTGTGCTGGGTTTTGTAACGTTATAATAATCTTTACCTGCTGTTATTCAAATTCTTTTAATGGCATCGATAATTATTGTCAGAATGTAGTTGGTCACTGAATTTTCGCTTGTCATGGAAATCAAAACATGCAAACGGTCGTTGGATCCCAAGCTGCAAATTAACTGCACAACTACATAACTAAAACGCTCATAATGTCGGAAACTTTTTTAAGGTTTGATCAATGCCAAGTAACTTATTCTCATTTTGCACTTGAAAAATGGAAAAAAGAATTGAAGGAAAAAAAAAGACCTCTCCATTGTGAATGGATCAAATATATACGCAGGAATTAGAAAGAATTCCAGTATGTTAGTTGTGACAGTAATCTGAGTGAATATGTAACCGACGGAGACAGCATCGTTGGCAGTACGCACGCCACCTGACAAAAGAGAAATGATGTCCTTACAGTTACTACTCATGATATCCTTTACTACAATTTTTTTACAAGGAAAACACTATCCTTTCAAGTTATACCGTTGAATTTAGGCGTAGTTTATTTTCAGAGATGAGATGAGATGAGATTAAAATTAAAAAGTTAAATAAAATATTATTAGAATATATTTTTTAATATTATTTTTGTTTTAGAATTTAAAAAAATTAAATTATTTATTTTATTTTGTGTGAAGATTTAAGAAAGTTGTAATGATGAAGTGAGATAAAATGAGATGAGATGAGATGTTTCCTAAAAACAAACGAAGCCTTAAAGCTTGACAATTTTTTTTTTAATTTAGTGATTAAAGAGGTGTTTTGAAGTGTATTGAGATTTTTTTTTAATTTGTTTTAAATATTTAAATTATTAAGAAAATATAAAAAAAAATCAAAAATAACATACGATCAATTTGAGTTGATTTTTAAATTACTTTGCCTCTCAAATTGTATCGTTCTATTTGACCATTCGGAAAATTTTTTTATTTTTTTGTTTAATGATTAGAAAAATAATTTTAAGTGTATTGATATATTTTTTTTATAATTTTTTAAAATATTTAAATATATTAAAAAATATAAATAGATAAAAAAAAAAAAAAAAAAAGTTATAACAGCAATTAGCGACAGAGCCCGACTCTTTTACAATAATATCGTCGCTGTCTATCCTGCGTCGGTTCCTGCCGACACTTGTTACCCGAGCCCACAGGCTCGATTCCCAACACGACCGTTTTGTATCAAAATATCTCGTCCCCTACCTTCCCTAAATAAAATACGTTTTGCCTTTCGCTCAACAGCATAGCGTAGCACCACTGAGCTATTATAAATAACTCTCACTTCCATTTTCATCTCTCTTCTGCTCTTTCGAGAAGCCAATTGATTCCTACCTGCTTCGCGATTGATGTTTTTCAATTTCATTTTGAAGAATTCTACCCCCGAACCTTGAGAATTTTACAATGATGCACGCCAAGTCCGATTCCGACGTGACTAGTCTGGATCCATCGTCGCCGAGGTCCCCAAAACGTGCCGTTTACTACGTGCAGAGCCCCTCCCGGGATTCCCACGATGGCGACAAATCTTTGTCCATGCATCCCACTCCGGTCTCCAACAGCCCCGTGGAGAGCCCCTCCCACCCCTCCTACGGCCGCCACTCTCGCGCCTCCTCCGCCAGCCGATTCTCTGGAACTCTCCGCTCCGGTGATGGGCGTAAGGCCGTTCGGAAGAGAAACGACAAGGCGTGGCCCCAGTGCGACGTGATCCAGGAGGAAGGGAACTACGACGAGTTCTATGGGATTCGTAGAGGGTTTTCCAGACGTTGCCAGGCTATGATTGCCGTGTTTGGGTTCTTCGCCATTTTCAGCGTGTTTTGTCTGATCCTTTGGGGTGCCAGTCGCCCTTACAAAGCTCGCGTCAGTGTCAAGGTATTCCAAAATGAGGGAAAAAAAAAAATACGAGCTTTCTTTAGTTTCGAGTCTATTTTGATGTCAATTCTAATCCTCTCTGATGGGGACTGCTTTTTTGTTCTAGAGCTTGACTGTGCATAATTTCTATTTTGGGGAAGGA
This sequence comes from Juglans microcarpa x Juglans regia, assembly GCF_004785595.1. Classification (NCBI taxonomy): domain Eukaryota; kingdom Viridiplantae; phylum Streptophyta; class Magnoliopsida; order Fagales; family Juglandaceae; genus Juglans; species Juglans microcarpa x Juglans regia. The sequence continues at coordinate 37,162,116 of NC_054596.1, forward strand.
TCGGACTCAACGGGAGTCCCGACCAAGATGCTGACAGTAAATTGCTCAGTGAAGATGAGTGTTTACAACCCAGCTACATTTTTTGGCATTCATGTCAGCTCCGCTCCTGTCAATCTTATGTATTCAGAAATTGCAGTAGCAACTGGGCAGGTAAGATTACATTGACCACCACTGTTGGATTTGGTTTGATAAGTAGAATTAAGCTAAAACACGAACAATATAGCATTGCAATTGCAAATAGCACGTGATTGGAAACACTCTTTTTATGTAAAACAGGATATATTGCTTGTGAAAGATCAATAAAACTTTAACACGTTGAAGTACAGACGTGAATGCAATTTGCGCGAGAGTGAGAGGGTAGTCTCACAATAGCAGTAACAAGAGAGACCAATTTCACATGATTTGGTCCAAACTCATGGGCTTCAAAAGAAAAAAGATCTTAAAACTAACTTCACACAAGGGAAGTTGGAAATTTTGGACTCTTTTTTGTACCCAGTTTGGGTAGAAACTTGAGTGAGTGAAGAATTGTAAAACTAATTTTATATATGCATCATTGTTTTAAGCTATTCAATTCAGCTTATGTCGCTTTTGGGGACGTATTTTTGCAGTTGAAAAAATACTATCAACCAAGAAAGAGCCACAGGACAGTGACTGTGAACCTCCAAGGAAGCAAGGTTCCTCTATATGGGGCTGGGGGGAGCTTGGCTGCGTCTGATAATAATGGAGAAGTCCCAATGCTGCTAGACTTTGAAGTGAAATCACGAGGGAATGTGGTGGGAAGATTGGTGAGGTCAAAGCATCGCAGGCATGTCACATGTTCCTTACTTATCGATTCTCATAACAACAAACCCACCAAACTGAAAGAAAATTCGTGTACATATGATTGAGTTATTTTGAGGTTTTGTTGGAAGCTGTAGAAACTACAAACATCTCTGAAGGTGTAGTTTTATTTCATTGATTTTGTTGCTCCTAACCCAGAGAAGAGAAGAAAACGCCTCAATTTCTATGTAATGTTGTAATAGCCAAAATGATAATTTGGCCCTTCCCCTTGCCATTAGAGCAGGATGCATGTTGAAAACTGAAAAGGTCGCAGTTATTTATGGAGAGCTTATTATGCTAATGTTGTGAGCAAGAACGAGCGAAGTTCATTGTTGTTTTTGTTTATATATGGAACACTATGGTAGCCGGAAAACTTAAATTGATAGGTCCTTCAGCAATTTTTATGTATTTTTTATTTTTATTTTTAAAGAATAATGCTACTTATTTAAGTAAATTTGTGCACGGTATCTTATCAGCACGCAAAGAAGACTTTCTTTGCCTCCAAAGTTCAAGCAATCTATAATAATTGAGTCTTATGCATGTAAGTTTTGACTATCTTACTACATTATTATTAAGTAAAACTTAATCATTACTTTAGTACTTATATTATTAATTGAGAATTAAATACTCTCCTTTGTTTTTTTTATAACTTGTGACTTTATTTTTGTAACGGATGGATTCATAGATATTAAATCAAAAGAAAAAATAAAGATAACTTGAGGTATGTTAACTCAGTTGCCTAAAGATGCTTATAAATAAAGAGAAATACTCGTCACAAAAAGATTTCAGAAAGTAAACTACAGACTGCCATAGTTTAATGTGTTATGTTAGTTGTTTCCATCACTTTTGTGTTGATCTGCAAAAGGATTTAGCAATTAATTTTAATGAGACTAGGGATGCATATCGATTCAATTCAAATTTACATAATCTAAGATCGAGAATGAGGGCATCTGGAAAAAAATAAAGCCCATCTTATAAAAACGTTATGTTTCCTTATAAACAACAGACATGAGGAAATCTGCACAACGAAAGGTGATTTCCAAGGAGGGAACACATGGGTGCCATCCTCAGGCGGCTATTTCACTTTGTCACTGGACTGCTCTCCTGCCTGTCTACAGCACAGCCAGCCCCAAGAACTGTGCTCCCAATCCTGTTTGGGGGCCAATACCGAAGTACTGATCTTCCTATTATATTCTTGGCTGGCAGGGGACCCCTATCAAAATTCCATTCACAAAACAAGCAAGAAATAAGAAAACAGGATATGGGAAAGAAAACCATGGTATCGAAGACAAAATGATTTTTGTAAGTGAGAAGTTTTTGGGATTAGATAATGTTACCAAGCGTGTGAATCGTAGCTATTATTACGGTTGTCACCCATCACAAAGACATAGTTTTCTGGTACACTCTGGAAGGGAAACGCTAAATATTATCAGTTTTGAAATCACGAGTGCTTGCCAAGATTTCACAACCCATGGTTCAATAAGAAACCACCACCAATTTCTGGTTCGGATGGTATTTTTCTTGTGGCTTATACTTGAGATTGGTTCGGATTTTCCGATACTAGAGATATAATGGCAAATGCTTCCCATTTCCTATTGATGACGGGAGGGGGGGGGGGGGGGGGGGGGGGGGGGGTGGTGGGCCGAAGGAAAAACATGAAGGGATTACTTTACTTACAATTGGTGTCATGTCATAAGAAGGTGGTTCAAGAATAAAATCTTCATTTCTCTCATCTCCATTAACTATAAGCTTCCCTTTATGAACCTGCGAGCAGACAATTACCAATAGTTGGATTCTAGCAATCAAGATATCAAAAGACAGCTGTGCTTGGTAACAAGGACTTATTTACCATAACATAATTTCATTACGAACAATAAATTCTAAGCTACAATTCCATGTACACGCGCACAAGAACAACGAGATAATGTATAAAGTAAGGCCAAACCGTGTGTGTCTCTTTATGAACAAGAGATTCAACAACATGCAGACAAAAGATGGTAGTTGTAAAAATTATGAAATAAAGTAGCAAACTACAGAATGTTAATCAGGGAAGTACTTATCCATCGATCTCACCTCCACTATGTCACCTTCCTTAGCAACAACTCGTTTAATAAAGACGTCATAATCAGTATATCCCACTTTTTGAAGGACTGGTGGACTTTTGAATATCACTATATCATTTGCACATGGCTTTCTGAAATAGTATGAGACCTGAGAATGCAGAGACATATATACTTGTTATGTGCATATACTTCAAAATTAAATATCTCATCAAACAGTCACAACACAGTGGTATTGGACTTATGAGCATTCAGACTATAAGAGTTCCGATGAGGAGTCACTCACTTTTGACAGTTCTAGGATTCCGATTGTAAACAGCATATTGATTAAAGTGTTTGGAAATGAAGATTGAAGCTTACAAGTCAGCAGTCTCACCCTATGCATAACCGAATAAAATTTTTGGCAGATAGCTTTTGGGGTTAAATTCTTAAAAGTTTTGTCATATAACGAGATTCATGAATAGAGAATACCAAAGCTTGTCTGGCAATTGGCATTCTTTACTTACGTGGCAACAAAGAGAAACACCTACTTACATGGCATTCTTTACTTTCATTTGCAATCATCTAGTAAAAGATCCCACAAAACGATTCTACACTCAAGTCAATTCTTTGCAACTCCTTCAAAAGTATTCTGTGTCTCCCAAAACTCAACCCTCATACATCCCACCCCATTGTCACCTTCAATTTACCATCACCTTAACTGATCTCGTTCTTCAAGAAGCCCAATGATCCACCATAAATATAAAACAAAAAGAACGTTACCTTTGCTGTCAAATAGTTTTTTTTTTTTTTTTTTTTTGTTGCATCATGCATCAAGGTTCTCTCATGTTATTGTCCAAACTTAAGGGCCTCAAGTGGAAGAGAGACACATGAAATGAGCCCCACAACATTTATTACTTATTAAGATTGTCCGAAATATTTATATGGGCAATAATAAATGTTATAAGGCCCAATTCACGTATCTCTCTCCAAGGTTCAAGTTCGAGCAATAACTGTAGGGAAAACAGCCTATCTTGACTTAGGCATTGTATTGATTTAAGAAACAATCTATTCATCATCCATTTTCTCATCATCCTCTCATTATGACATTAGATGATAAGTTCATAAGTGAGATAGAATAAATAATCTCCAATCATCTAATGACACATCATGGGATGATGAGAATTGGGATAATGAGTAGCATTGCTCATTGATTTAAATAGGAACTGACATGAATCAAATAAAGATATTTACAATAAATGTACAGCTATATATTTCCCATACAAGACAATTTGTTCTGCTATATATGGTAAACAAATATGCTAGAATAATGTAGAGGAGTGGATCACGCTGGAGAGAATAATGCAGAGGAGTGGATCACGGTATAGAGAATATCTTATCAATAACTTGAGGGTATATTTTTCGGCCATCACAGGTTGTTTATTACTTTTCAGTTTTGGCACATTTTAAAACGCTTCTTCTCTTTATCAATGGAGCCTATATATACATGGCATTACAACTCCAAACATAAGGCATAATTGTCGTCGCCAAGTTGTATAATTCAAACCTACATAACAGTCAAACATAAACACCCCCTTAGATTCTTAAATAGCGACATTGCAATCCAGGTCCGAACTTAATAAGTTAATCACCTCCCTGAATAGCATATTACCAGCAAAACCTCATCAACATACATACAGTAAAAATTAAAAAACACAGAATACGGAAAAAAAAACAAAGCTTCACCAAAATAACAACCGCACCTACCTTTTCTGCGACGATTCGATCTCCGACATCAAATGTAGGATACATAGACAACGAAGGAATGTACCTCGGCTCAGCTACGAAGGATCGGAAAGCCAGCGATATAGCCAGCACCGCAAACAGCGTCTGCGCATCGTCAGAAGTGAAATTCAACCAATCTGGCAAAGGCCCAGAACCCCCACTCTTCTTCTTCTTCTTCTCCACCTGCCCATCATCCCCATCTTCACTACCGCCACCACCTCCTTCTCCCCCTCCGCCATCTCCACTAGCAGACTCCAAAACAGCGTTGGTATCTTCTACAGCGTCCTTAGAAGCACAACAGTAGAGAGTTTGGAAGTGGGTCACGTGGTTTTGGAGCTTAAATCCTAGGAAATTTGGAGTTATGGAAAGACAGGTGCATTGGGCTTGTGTGGTGGGATAAGGAGCGGATAAAATCGGGGGGATGTTGAAGATCGGGAAAAAAGGACTTATGGTGGGTTTGAGGAATGGGGTTGAGGGGTTATTAGAGTTTTGAACCGAAACTAATGGATGGAGGACATGAAGACAGTGAAGAGATAGCATCTCTCTAACAGTCTTAACTCTTCCTGTCGAGCAATACAGTTTATGAAGTCTTTTGGAAGAGCTGAAAGTCAGAATTTGTATTGATGGAGTCGAGAGTTTTTGCGTTCAAATCTAGGGGCCTATATTTGATATCGGTACGATGGCCGCCTACATTTTACGGCGAAACTTATCAAGTTATCATTGATTTGGTAAATATCTTTCGGAATGCAATGTATCAACTATTCCCATCCAGATCTTACATTTATGATTTTTTCATATAACATGAATGAATTTTTTATAAGATAACGAAGGTATTTTTTATAGAATGTAAAATGTAAAGTATGAAATAATAAATAGTAATTGATGAGAAGAATTTTTCTTTTTCATAACCCTCAAATTTGAGTAAGGATGGATTATAATTGTTTGATCACAAACAATTTATTTATTAATCGAGTTGAGTTATAATTCATTTTAGCAAAATAAATTATTTATAAATAATCTTATCTACAAATTTAAACAAATAAATTTTGAAATTTTGTAACTATCTTTAATACGTATACACACATCACTGACTATATTCATAAAGATTTATGCAATATGAATTAGGGATGCTACCTGCATAGGTGGGCAGGGTCAACCCTTTCCCTCACCATACCCTCGACAAGGGGTAGGGTTGGAGGTGCAAGCGGGCCCCCATCCCGATGCTGGGGGCAGGATTGGACACCTTATCCACCCCGCTCCCTACCCAATCCAACGGTACCCATGACCCATTGGGCCTAAAAGCTATTTTTGGATCCAAAAATATTTTTTTGAACCTAACTTATCACATAATTTATATTAAAAATTTAAATTTGTAAATATAACCATAATTTAAAAACTAATAACATAGTTTTTAAATTTTTAGAATTGTATTCACTTCATTGCATTGCCTTGCCCTTATAAGCCAACCTTTATATAGGAGGTCAAGATAATTCAATGAAATGAATACAACTCTAACAAATTGTATATAAATATGCATAAATAAATATTTATATAAATATATTTATATAAGTCCCAGCGGGGTGAGGCAAGGGTTAGCACTTGATCGGTGCAAAACTGCAAGTGCATATTATCGTAATTTTATAGTAAAGTGATGAGAATAGTATTGTTCTCAGGGATTGGTAACTTACTTTTGACAAATACTGAAATTAAACTAATCTTGATTTTATTTAGAAAAATTACTAAAATTTTTGTTATTGCAATTTGAAATGAAACCAATTCAAAGAAAATATTCAAAAGAAATGAAAGCTAATGATTGTATCAATGAGAAAAAGAACTTTTAGGAAACTGATTTCACATAATCTCTCACTATATTTTTCTTATCTAACTAATTGAAATTAATTCTATCTATTTGTTAACAAATTATTCAAAATCATCCAAAAGCCTCTTTTGATAGTCAGTTGGATTTATTCTTGATCATTATTTTATACAAGAGTATGCAAATTAATGAAACAAGATTGGATTAAGGTCAACAATTTTAATAGTATATGGGTTTATATAAGTCTTTCGATCTCTATACTTACCTATGCTAAAATATCCAAGTTCTATCTTATAATTCACTCTTTCGATAACAAATTACAAGATCGAAATTATCTAATTAATGGCCAATCAATTAGAAGCAATAAGGTTAGAATAAATCAGACAAACATAAAAGATAGTTACTTTAAATTAGTATAGAAAAGTAAGCATAATTTGAAACTATATTACATCATTTTTCTTAAATAAAAAAAAATTAGTTTATGTTAAAGGTTAAATTCAATATAAACGAATTTACTATAATTTTTGTTAAGAGAAATGAAAGAAAATGATAATTGAATAATCCTCGTCACATTCATTGCATCGTCTTCGATTCCTGCATAGCCGTCTTCTTCAAAATCTTCAAAACCTTTTTCTTTTTCTTAAGTCCCTATGTAGGTGCCTAGGTGGTAGGTAGACCAAAAAGCCAGGTCCTTTCTTTTCTTTTTGAGCGGTGCTACTCTGCCGCCTGAGTACCACCGCTCGTTTCTACCGCTTCTTGCTTTTTAGTTTTTTTTTTTATTTTTTTTTTACATTTTTTAATATATCTAAGTATTTTAAAAAATAAAAAAATATATACAAATACACTTAAAATCACTTCTTTAATCACTAAGTAAAAAAAAATATAAAAAAAAAAATTTGCAGCAGTACACTAGAGCGGTACATTTTGGGCGGCATACAAGCTTTTCCCTTTCTTTTTTCCAACTTATCTGTTTTTTTTTTCTTTCTTTTTTTTTTTATTTTTTTAATTTCGACTTTCTGTCTTTTCCTTGAATTTACACCCAAGCAATGTTTTTTTAGTTTTTCGATTCTCCATCCATACTTTGAGGTCAAGGATAGTGCTACAGTTATCGCTCAGTTTCCGTTTGAGCTTCCTGTTGTACGTGGCATGCCACGTCCTTTAAAATCATTTTATTAACAAAAAAAAAAAAAACTTTATCTCCCGCCCAATCCATCCACCCCTCTCCCCTCCCCTGCTCCTCATTCTCATTTCGCGTTTAGAAGTGAAAATCCCAAACCCAACGTTCATCCTCTGAGTTAGACGTCCGATCCCGACCATGTTTTAAAACCAAGAAAGTTAGCCACTTTCTTTACGGCTCCTCTTTCAGCTCTCCTCCAATCCATGAGGTACATTTCTTAATTTTTTTCGTCGTTTGTGATTTGTCATTGACTGAGAGGGCATTCAGCCATGGCCTTCACCTTTAGTACTCTTAGCTAATTAGTGTTACCGTTATGTGATATTGGGACAAACTCTGTTTGTTTTGAATGAAAAACCTATGATGCATGTGATAACAAAGCACAGTGGAGTTGGTTTATTCATGCTTAAAACCTATGAACTGGGAATTTTTTTTTTTTTTTATTATTTGCCATAAAACTAGAAATTCTAGATCCAAAAATATCCAAAAATAGATTTATCAATTAACTAAAAGGAGCTATGAAGGAAATTATCCACTTTCAGGTCATGCTTTCAAAGTCCATTGACACCTAGGCAGTGAGATTATTTCAACGTACCAATTATCACATCACTTTACATATAAAGGAAATTATGCAAAGTCGTTGATTTGCAACACACACAACTAAATTATAAAATGAAAAATTTAATTTTCTTATGTTGGGAGGGAGATGGATAGCCATCAGCTAGCTGTTCATGTATTGATCTATTAAGGCCAACTATCCGATACCCAAACCCAGTTATCAAGGCCAATGACACAATCAAGCTGAACTTGGAAGCCAACAAAATTGTATCTTTTCATCAAGTTTGATGTTGGGAATGTTGTCATGGTGACTGGTGGAAGAAATAGAGGTCATGTTGGAATAATTAAGAACAAGAAGAAGCAAAAGGGAAGTTTTGAAACAGTTTACATATAGGATGCCCTTGGTCATGAGTTCACGTTTGCTTGAAGGTCAACCTATCATTGCTGCTTGATCAATATTGTTTATCAATTATAGTTTTAGAGCATTACCTAGGTGGAGTTCACTTTTGCTATTTGATCATCCTTTCATGAGGTCATGCATGGGATTCATGTTTTTGCTTTAATTTTGCACTACCGGATTTTAGACAATTTTGAATTGCAATACCTTGATTTTGTGTTCTGACTAAAACGAGGGATATTAGACATGTTTATGTGAATTTGAGATAAATATATATATATATTAATTAAAAGTTGTTAAACTACTCATTAATGCATGATAGTTACTACCTAGCCTTTTCTAAAAGATAAACTTGTGTTGTCTTAAAGAAGTAATAATTGCTTACTTTAGAAAGTTTTACAGTGAATATCATTGTTGGTGAGCTATGATTATATATATATATATATATAGAGAGAGAGAGAGAGAGAGAGAGAGAGAGAGGAGGACCATAGAAGAATTTAACACCTCTTGGACATTTGCTGCAAGAAATATAGAGATGCCAAGAGTGTATAGTGTACATGTTCATAGATTGGAAAATGAAGCTGCACATAGATTGGCTAGGCATGTTTTGAATGTGGTAGATATTGAAATGTGGTGGGACCATGTCCCACTGTCTGTTTCCCAAACTTGATAAAATATAATTGTTAATTATACATTTGAGAGTAATACAATATCTACCAACGTTATATCACAAACTAGAACAAGACATCTAACTTCACATTATATGAGTATTTTTTACGTGAAATACTTGTCCTATAGTTTCAACTAGATCGACAACCACATGAATAGTCTTTTTGATAAAGAAAACAAAATTACAAATACATCATAAAAATACTGCAATATTTCCTTATATTATTCTCTCGTATTTAGAACCCATAGTTGCACTATTGATCTTATTCTTATTTTCCATATTCTATTGCAAACCATAGCTAGTTATTGATGAGACATTCTCAATGCATGACAACTTAATTTGTACCATTTACAAACATGCTTCTTAACTTCTTGAGACCGTTATCATTTATGGTTGTTTTTTATTTTACAAACCAATGGGGTCTCAACTTCTTGTTTTTATTCTAGTTGTTATTAATAACAACTAGAACAAGAAATATGAAAGAGATGTGTTAGCAAAATGACGATTCTATAATGTGGAATAAATACTTTAAAACAGAATCGATAAGTTTAATGATAAAGAAACAGTACCTCCAGCCATTGATGTTCCTCACGGTTTTGCTGCGCTCTCTCATTGATATTTGGCATTTCCAAACTCTACTCACTCTATTTAGATGGTGTAAGACTGAAGGGGATTGAATGAATGAGTCTGGGGATTAAACGTAGTATTTATAGCCGAAGCTTCCATCAAGCTTTGGTGGCTACGTGTCTCACAGGGGCAGTTTCAACGTTCTACGAACGTGATGAATACTCAGAGTGGACCACTTCAAGAGTTCCTAAAATTAAGGGAAGTTGCAGACTCATTTGGTCCACACTTGGTCCACACTCTCACTTGGTCCACACTTCTAATCTAATGTTTTATTTTAAACCCATTGATAATCTGTATTTAAGTAATAAATACATGAATCATGGCCATAGGTCCTCTAATGACGAGTATTATCTTCCATGTATTACCATGTATTTATTTCTTAAACATTATAATTTATGTGGTAACAAGTTCTTAATGAATAAACAGATGTTACTATGTATTACCCTATATGTTTATTCTTGGTCCAACAGAGATGAATTTTCTCAAAATTAAATTAAGGTGCACATCAATATGAGAAAAAATATTAAAATAATTAAGAATTTCATTAAAATAACATTGTTCATATAATGAAAAATTATATAATAGAACCAAGTCTCATATTTACTACATGATCATTGAATTTCAACGGTGGCATGCCTTTAGTCAAAGAATCAACGATCATTAGCTCAGTGCTGACGTGCTCAATGACCACTTTCTTTTCTTTAACACGTTCCCCTATAGCTAAATATTTAATGTCGATGTATTTACTTCGACTCCCACTTTTGTTGTTCTTAGCCATAAAAACAACAGCTGAATTGTTGCAATACATTCTCAATGGCCTAGAGATTGAATCCATAATTTTAAACCCAGAAATGAAACTCTTAAGCCATACATCATATGAAGTAGCTTCAAAACAAGAGACAAACTCGACTTCCATAGTGGAAGTGGCAGTCAAAATCTGGTTGACACTCCTCCATGATATAGCTCCACCAGCTATAAAAAAAATGTATCCTGATGTTGATTTGCGTGAATCAATACAGCCAGCAAAGGTCAAAATCTAAGTAGCCAATTACTTCCAGATTGTCCGTCCATCTATACATAAGCACGTAGTCTTTGATTCCTTGAAAGTACCTCATTACTTTATTTGCAGCTCTCCAGTGGTCTAAACTTGGATCACTCTGATATCGTCTCAGCAATCCCACAGCAAACGCAATGTCAGGTCTTATACAGACCTGAGCATACATTAGGCTTCTAATAGCAAAAGCATATAGAATGTTTTTCATTTGTTCCCTTTCAAGGTCGTTCTTTGAGCATTGGTTCAAATTGAACCTATTACCCTTCATAATAGGAGCTACACTTGGTGAACAATCCTTCATATGGAATCTCTCTAAAACTTTATTAATATAAGTTTCCTGAGACAGACCCAAGATATCTCGAAATCTGTCTCTATGGATCTTAATGCTAATGACATAAGATGCCTCACCCATATCCTTTATATCAAAATTTTTAGAGAGGAATTGTTTTACCTCATGCAGCAAACCCTTATCATTGGTTGCTAGCAAAATGTCATCCACATATAAAACAAGAAAACAGATTTACTCCCACTGACTTTCTGGTATATACATTGATCCATAACATTTTCTACAAAACCGAATGAAGAAATTACATTATGAAATTTCAAATACCATTAGCGGGATGCTTGTTTTAAACATATATGGATATCTTGAGCTTGCAAACCAATTGCTCACCATCACTAAAGGGGAATCTTTCAGGTTGTTTCATGTAAACCTCTTCCTCTAGATCTCCATTGAGAAATGTTGTTTTCACATCCATTTGTTGCAACTCTAAATCAAAATGGGCTACTAATGCCAAAATAATGCGCAAGGAATCTTTCTTAGATACGAGAGAGAAAGTCTGTGTGTAATCGATTCCTTCTTTCTGAGTGAATCCCTTAGTAACGAGTTTTGCCTTGTATCTCTCAATGTTGCTAATGAGTCTTTCTTTGTCTTAAATACCCATTTATATCCAATGACTTTTACACCATTAGGCAACTCAACAAGATCTTAGACTCCGTTGCTCTTTATAGAATTCATCTCTTCCTTCACGGCATTGTATTATAATTCTGATTATTTGCAACTCATGACTTGTGAAAAGAACTCGTAATCATTTTTTGCTCCAATGTTATAGTTAGATTCTTGCAGATACACAACATAATCATTAGGAATTGCTGATCTCTTTACTCTAATAGATCTTCTTAATGCTGTACCATCATCTTCCTGAGAAGTATGTTGTTCAACTCGTTGTTCAAAAGTTCTTGGTAACTCTTGAACTACTTGATCTACTGGAATGTCGTCAGCAGCTTGTAGAACTTTAATGATTTGTTGTTCAACACCAGTTTGTACTTGAGGGGTGCTGTAAACAATAACCAATCTATCACTTGAGGTGAAAGGTTGAGATTTTGAATGATCAATCTCAGAAACTATGTTCCTGGTTTGATCGCTCTCACTGATCAAGTCATTTTCAAGAAATTTTACATTTCTTGATTCTACAATCCTAGTACTGTGAGATGGACAATAAAATCTGTAACTTTTAGACCTTTCAGCATATCCAATGAAATACCCACTAATAGTCCTTAGTCTAGTTTCTTCTCTTGTGGATTATAAATTCTCACCTCAGATGGGCATCCCCAAATACGCATATGCCGCAAACTCGGTTTTCATTCTTTCCATAATTCAAATGGCGTTTTAGGAACAACATTAGTTGGAACTCGGTTTAATATATACACTATCGTCTTAAGTGTTTTAGCCCACAAGGATTTAGGAAGATTGGAGCTGCTAAACATACTCCGCATCATGTCTAATAATATTCGGTTTCTTCTTTCTGCTATATCATTCTGGTCCGATGAACCAGGCATGATGTATTGGGTAACAATCCCATGCTCTTGGAGAAACTTTGCAAATGGCCTAGGTGCTTGTCCATCTTCTGTGTATCTACCATAATATTCACCACCTCTATCTGATCTCACGATCTTAATTTGCTTACCGCATTGTTTTTCTACTTCAGTCTTAAAGATCTTAAAGGCATCTAATGCTTCATTCTTATTATGAAGTATGTAGAGATGCATATATCGTGAGTAATCATCTATAAAAGAAATGAAGTATTTCTGACCATGTGAGTCCATGTCTGGACTACATATATCAGTATGTATGATCCCTAATATTTCTGAACTCCTATTGGCACATTTCTTTGACTTGTTGGTATGCTTTTCCTTTATGCAATCCACACAAGTCTCAAAATCAGTAAAATCCAGAGTATTAAGTACCCATTCATTTACTAATTTTTTAATTCTATCTATGGAGATATGACCTAATCTCTTGTGCTATAATTTAGAGGAATCCTCTTTAATAACAAATCTTTTAGTGCCAATGTGAACATGCATTGAATCATAAGTGGTACTGTTTTGTAAATTAATGCAGAAAAAACTATTAGATAAAGTATCATTCCCAACACAATCAGATTTATAAAATAAACTGAATGATAAATTTGAAAAATTAAAGGAATATTCAAAAGGCACAAGTCTTGAAACTGAAATCAAGTTTCTAGAGAAACTTGGAACATAAAAGGTCTTTTCCAACTTTAAAACAAAACCACTATTTAAAATTAAATAGCAAGTTTCTATAACTTCCACAAGCGAACCCATCTTGTTTCCTAATAAGATGCTTGCTCACTTCTCACTGGCTTCCTTAGGTTTTGCAAACCCTGCAAGAAATTTGAAATGTGGATTGTTGATCCAGAATCAATCCACCATGTGTTAATATTGACATTAACCATAATAGATTCATAACAAACAGGTGAGGTTGGATTATCTTTCTCTGCAAACCATTTCTAAAATTTAGCACATTCCTTCTTCGTGTGTCCATTCTTTTTACAAAAGAAACACATGAAATCTTTCTTGATACCAGCTTGGGGAGGTATTTTGCTTTTCCCTTTCTGATTGGCTTGAAATTTGTCATTTTCATGCATTGCTAGCATCGCACTTTCACCCTATTCCATCATCAATCTCTCTTCCTCTTGAACACACATGGTCATGAGTTTATTAATTGACTATTTATCCTTATGTGTGTTGTACAAGATTTTGAAGGGTCCATATTGATGCAGAAGGGTGCTCAGGATGCAGTGCACCAGGAAGAACTCCGATATTTCAACCTCGAGTTTCCTCAATTGAGCCACATTGTCCCTCATTTGCATGATGTGCTCGCGTACACCTCTCACACTGGTGAGTCTTAGGGATGAGAATTTCATGATTAGGGTGCTTGCTAGTGCCTTATCTGAAGTGACAAATTGTTCACCAATGGCTTTTAGCAAGTCTCGAACCTTTTCATCCTGATCGACAGAACCACGAATACCAGCAAAAATTCTAGTCTTAATGAACATTATGCTGAGGCGATTAGATCACTCCCATCGCTCATAAAGCGTGATGTTCTGAGCAGTGCTAGTATCAGTAAGTGCTGGTGGTTAGTCTTTCCTAATAGCATAATCTTTGTCCATTCACCCTAAATGAAGAAGAATTCTCTCATTCCTGACCTTATAGTTATCTCTCTTAAGTTCAGGGAAATCATAACAAATATCAGATAAATTTGCAGGTTGTACAACTGCATAAAATTATAGATTACATGCTTACGTTTAAACTGAGACCTAAATAAAATTCCATGCTTTACCAATGTAAATCATGATTAAAAATTGAATCTAATGACATAAAAATTGCGTGTGGGCCAAAATTTTAATTCAAGTAGATTAATTATTCTTTATGATATAAATAAAATTATTTACTTAATTCATAATTCTAAGGGTATATTATGATTATAATTTGATATATATTCAATCTTAGATTAAAATTTATGATAAATCTATCAAATTATTTACTAAATTCATAATTCATGTGGGTAAGTTATGAATAACTTGATATTTTATCATAATTAATAATATAAATATAATAAAAATTCCTATGGAATAAAATTTATTATATTAAGTATAATTAAGTACAATTAATGTCTAATATTCTTTATATGATCGTAATCAATCATAATATATAATTTTATTTAATTAAAGATGTTGTGGTTTTTCTCTAATTAATTAAAATTATATGGAACACTAGACATTAAATCGCATAAGACTAACTTAATATTATGAATTACATAATTTTAACTAATACTAATATGTTATTATTATGCACAAAATATTCTCATAATATAAGCATAAATATTGCATAATCAAAACTATAATATTATGCATAACATTTAATTTCATGCCTTTAACTGTATACTCATCCAAACATTGCATGTATTAATATAGAGCAAAAATAATCAATTCATGAAAACTAAATACGAGCATAATAAATAAATTTACACAACAAATTATCTAAATATCATATAATTAAATCAAATAAAAATTATAAGCACAACTATATAGCATAACAATTATAAGCATGAAGGGCGTGGGGCCAAAAACTCACTTTCCAGACCATCTATAAAAGTGGAAACTAAATTTTTATTTTTATTTTTATTTTTTTCATTTTTGAAAATTGGCCCATATAAATGACATGTCATTTTTCCAAAATTGAAAACGATGTGTCGTTTTCCTCATTGTTTAAAAAAATAGGTTATATAAACGACATGTCGTTTTTCTTAAACTTATAAATGATGTGTCATTTTTTCTCTATACTGAATGAATATTGACCCAACTAAACTACATGTCGTTTAGCTCCATACTGAATAAACAGCTCCCAACTAAACGATATGTCGTTTTTACCAAAACTGAAAACGACGTGTTGTTTATCTCAATACTGAATGAAAGACCTCCCAACTAAACGACATGTCGTTTTCAACAAAACTAAAAATTACATATCGTTTTGGTCGTCTTCAACCTCTAGACAGTGTTGCAGATCACGATTTCTGGGATGATTTTGATGTCAAAAAACATGTTTTTAATCTCAGAAAGTTTAGAAAAACTATTTCCACATGATTTCTAATCTTCTTTTGAACAAAAAATCAAAACTTAAATTTTTTCAAAACTTTTGGCCAAAAAATAGAGATGAACAGAGCAACTCTGTAAACATCAAGGCAGAGATAAAACGTGACTCTGATACCAAATGTTAGCAAAATAATGATTCTATAATTCGGAATAAACACTTTAAAATAGAATCAACAAGTTTAATAACAAAGAAACAGTACCTCCAACCATTGATGTTTCTCACGGTTTTGCTGCGCTCTCTCACTAATGTTTGGCATTTTCAAACTCTACTCACTCTATTTAGATGGTGTAAGACTGAAGGGGATTGAGTGAATGAGTCTGGAGACCAAACGTAATATTTATAGTCGAAGCTTCCATCAAGCTTTGCTGGCTACATGTCCCACGTGTTTAGTTTATCATAGAGGTAGTTCCAACGTTCTATGAACGTGATGAATACTCAGAGTGGACCACTTCAAGAGCTCTTAAAATTAAGACAAGCTGGAGACTCGTTCTCACAAATGGCCTCCGTGAGAAACGGTCAACAAGATGGACATGAGAGTCTTATTTTGTTACAGTATAAGGAACATAATGAGAAATGAATTCTTTTACATTTACTGCAGGAAATACAGAGATTCCAAGAGTGTATAGTGTACATGTTCACAGATTGGAAAATGAAGCTGCACATAGATTGACTAGGCATGCTTTGAATGTGGTAGATACTGAAACGTGGGGGGACCATGTCCCACTGTCTGTTTCCCAAGCTGTTTGGCTTGATTAGAAAAACTTGTAATGCTTTTATGCATTTAATGACATTGATGTTTTCCTCTAAATATATATATATATATATATATGCAATGTATCAGTACTAATAATTTAGAGTATAAAGTGTAAAACTTGTAATAGTACTATCTAAAATACACAAAACAAGTATTTCCAGTAGTGTGGAAAAAGAGAGCGCAAAAAAAAAAAAAAAAAAAAAAAAAAAAAGAAACCAAAATAGGGAAAAGGAAAGACAAGCAGGTGGAATAAAATGTAAATTATAAGATAGGTCTTCAAAAGTAGAAAAATAATAAACAAAAATTCAAGGAATTGATGTTTCACTAAACCCTTCTTCCACACACACACACGTGTGTGTATATATATATATATATATATATATATATATATATATAATTGGTTCAATCAATCGATATAAGTTGATTCAAACTGATTCATGCCAACACAGTGACTTGTAAACTATAT
Organism: Juglans microcarpa x Juglans regia; assembly: GCF_004785595.1. Taxonomy (NCBI): domain Eukaryota; kingdom Viridiplantae; phylum Streptophyta; class Magnoliopsida; order Fagales; family Juglandaceae; genus Juglans; species Juglans microcarpa x Juglans regia. Next base: position 37,179,231 of record NC_054596.1, read on the forward strand.
ACAAAAATTAGACAGACTGCTTTCGACTTTTTATAAGTAGATTGTACTTTAGATATGGATGTTTCTCTGCAAATTTGTAACTCCTAGAAGACCAGTACTTGTTTTCTTTTATGGTTTATACAAAAAGTTGATTTCTAACACTATATCTTTTTGTATCATTGTAGGCAATTCGAACGGATGTACAATGGATGCCAACACAGATTGTATTTCAAATCGTGAGAGTGATGAGGTAGGAATTGAAACAAACATTGAATGTGATGAAACTATTGAACAACCTACGGTTGGAATAAACTTTTCATCTGTAGAAGAAGTTTGGTCTTACTATATGAAGTATGGTAAGCATAAGGGTTTTGGAGTGTGTAAAAGAAGTTCTAGACAAGATGACGATGGGAATGTCAGATGGATTTGCTTGGCATGTGTGCGGAGAGGCACATCAAAGAGGAAGGCTACTAATGTTATGAAACCAAGACAGACAGAGAAGATATGATGTATGGCTAGGATTAACGCGGTATTGAATGATGAAGGTGGATATACCCTATCTAAAGTGATCTTGAATCACACACACATTTGTAGTCTGAGAAAGACAAGGCATTTTAGATGCTTTAAGAAGGTTGATACTCATGTGGCGAAGAGACTTGAAATAAATGACGAGGCAGGAATAAGATTATTAAAAAATTTCAAGGCTGTGGTTGTTGAGGCGGGGGTACGAGAGTGTGTCATTCGGGGAGAATGAGTGTCGAAACTACATTGACAAAACTAAACAACTTTTCCTCAGGGTTGGAGGTTCTACAGCTTTATGTAAATTATTCCAAGATATGCAAAACAGAAATCCAGATTTTTTTTATAAGATAGACGTTGACAATGACATGAGGTTAAATTATATGTTTTGGGTAGATGCCCGCAGTAGAGTTACGTATGAATCATTCGAGGATGTCATTGTCTTTGACACAATATATCTGACTAATGTGTATAACATATCTATGGAACTGTAAGTTAATTTTGCATTTAAATGCATTAGAAGAGATTAGTGTCTTTTTACATGTTAAAGCATATGGAGTTTATTTTATTTTTTGGAGAGTGCTGAAAACCCAATCGACAATTAACCAATTTAACCAAATTATATTAGGCAGATTGCTAACAATTAAACACAATTAACCAAATTATGCAGAGCATATTGCTAACAATATTACAACCAAATATTGGGAGAGCAACTAAAAACTAAATTTACAACCAATATTACAAAGCATTTCAAATATTGGAAGAAAATATCAGAAATTTTGTTTATTGTTAGCAGAAATAGAATGTCCTTACTGGGACGTCGATGTGAAAATGGTGAGTCGACGGAAGTTTGAAGGGGAGGCAACGGAATGGCTTCGACGGAAGGGTGGGTTTCTCGAACTGGGATGGAGGCTTGAAGGAGAGGCGAAGGGAAGGGTGGGTTTCTCGAAATGGATCTCTTTGGCCGTCGGATGGCTGGAGGCTTGAAGACGAAATGGGTTTCTCAAAAGGTTGAAGACGAAATGGTGCGAGCGCAGGATGGGTTTCTCCGGATGGGTTTATGGGTTTCTCGGAAGGTTGAAAACGAAATGGTGGGTGATGGATGGGTTGCTCAAAAGGTTGAAGACGAAATGGTGGGTGATGGATGGGTTCAATCTCGAAGAAGGAAGGTTGAAGATGAAATTTGGGATGGGTTGAAGACGAAATGTGGGATGTGTTCGATCTCGAAGAAGGTTGAAGATGAAATGCAAGATGGGTTGAAGACGAAATGCGGGATGGATTCGATCTCGAAGAAGGAAGGTTGAAGATGAAATGCTCAACGATTCGTTTGGACTAAAGACGAAGCTAGGTTGAATATGCTCAACAAGCGTGTTTAATTTTTTAATTTTTAAACACTTATAATATGGCATTCCACGTCAGGCGGGAAGAGGAAACGGGAAGGGGGAGCAGGGTGCATAACATTTTCCTTGAGGTCAAATCTCGATTTTTCCTTTTTGAATATATACCGAATATTCAGCAATTTTGCTGTTCAGCTTTTCACGTGTCAGTTTTCTGAAAATTTCTCAAATTCTCTTCAGCTTCCTCCAATTCTCCGTTATCTCTTATGCCCAAAAATCAGCTTCAAGATTTGCTTTGTTGTATTTTAGAATTTGCCTTTTAACTTGTCCAGATTTCTTATGCTCTTTCAAAAATTCAACGTAATCTTTATCTCCAAATAGCTCTGATGACCAGATCTCATATTCGGATAAATATTCATTTAAATGAGAGAGTCCTTAGATGATATGCTTCTAAATTTGGATTTTTTTTCTTCAAATTTGAAATAAATTTAAATGATAACAATGAAGCCTAAAATCAACAAAAATAAATAAAATTAAACTAAACTTAAAGTTTAGAAGTGATAAAATATACTAAATTATGCAAATCATCAATCAGCAGTTGGGATTTCTTCCCGCAGGACAAGGGCCCCTGCCCCTGCATAGGCGAGCAGGGTTGCTTGCCCCCTATGCAGGGGTGGGGCAGACGAGGGCGGGGTAGCAGGGTACGGGCCCCCAGCTGCTCACCCTAATATGAATAGTATTAAGAACATAATTTTCTCTTTATATTTTCAAATGATTAAATATATTTATTAAAAAAATAAATAATATTATAGAAAGAATAAATGTGAAGTTATTCGAGTTTCTACGTGCTTATATGAGTTACGCCGAGTATTATATGAATTGTATGATTTAATAATTGACTATAGTCTTCTACTTAGAGATATTTGAATTGATCTTGGCATCTTGCTGTTTGTCGAATAGCCTTATTTATTTCCCAGCTCTGTTGATAACCTATACTTTAAAAAGATAAAATAAAATAAATATATAAACATAGACATTCCTATTATTTCGGAAGAACTCAACAACCATTTAAAATTGTATACTTTACTATAATTTTGTGTTTTATTTTTCATTTTAGCTGATTCTGTATTAAATTTTTTTGGCCTATTCTACTGTCGGAATCACTTCCTACACCCACAACTTCAAATGCTTTGAGATCTTACAACTGTGGGTTATGTAGACAAGACATTCAAAACGTTTTGATCAATCTGTTGTTGTCTCACACAACTGAGGCCATCACAAGGATAAGGGTCTTTTTGTTAACTTATGTGAAAGTAGCAAAATTCTAGAACTACTTGAGAAGCTGTGATTGTTTACTTTGATGTTTATTCTTCTTTGGTTTCACAGACTACATTAAAACTTTGTTTTGAGGTTACAAATTTTAGGTGAAATCGAGTTTCCAAAACACGACTTTAGATGCACTATTAAATGGAAAAGGAAAATCGGAATAATGTTATCAAAACATCCAGAAAGTAATTACTGAAATTCCTAAAAGTAATTTTGTTTAAAAAAAAATAAGGCCTCATTAAGATGGTTGCTGTCGTCTCAATTTTGGGTTCAATTAATAACGGACAAAGAGATTGGAACGAATCATTTAGATATAAAGATCGTAAAATTTATCAAAGGAAAATCTAGGCTAGACTCGAGGAATATCTTGTTCAATGTCTAGGGGTCAAATCAATAGTCTAAAAGTTAGCCTCGAGATAAAATCGAAAGTCAAGTTAAGAGATAAGACTAAGAAGAGATAAAGAAAGATACTCAGACTCCTAAAAGGAAAGATTCAGAATCCTAGAGCATTGGCAATGACCTAGCTATTTGCCAATGCAAGTCCAAATTAAAAGTAAATGTGGAAAAAAATATCTACATTGGCCAAGCTAAACTTTCCAAGTTTGACATTTATGCTACAATATATCTTAGCTCCTCTCCATATCTGGCGAGGTACTGTTTACCATTGAAAGGTACATTTTATTATTTCATCTACCCTCTCTCTTTCTCCCGTTCTTTCTCTTTCTTCATTTCATTTCCCTTGTTTTTCTTTTTCTTCATCCCGAAACGTGCAAAACACTAGACCTGCATCTTCTTCGATCGTCCATGCCCTATTCTCTCTGTCGATCATCCACACTGTCGTCTTCCAGCCCATAAGAGACTTGCGCATTTCCTCCACAAATCCGTCACAACAAAATCACCATTTGGGTATTTCTTACAAACTGATTTATGATTTGGATTTTTTCGTGTGTTTTGCTTTACATGGGTTTGGATTTACACTTTGTTCGATTTTCATGGTTCTTACATGGGTTTCGATGAACACTTTGTTTCAATTTACATGGGTTTCTATTTACACTCTACTTTGATGTGGAATTTATTCTTTTATTGAGTTGGGTTTTTTTTTTATTGTTTTGTTTTTCATTGTCTTGAAAAAGTTGAACAACCGATCGAAAACCATGCACGTCTTTGTCATGTACAAGGCCTACAATACAGTCTACATTTCCCCAAATATTTACTTGTTGATGCACGTAAGTTTCATGTTAAAGATCTAGATTATGCATATTTGGTTTAGTTGAAGAGTTCACTATATTGAGCCTTGTGCTTTCAGTAATATCATCTTAAGGTAGATTTTCTTTTTATTAACATCTTTTAAAAAAAGGGTCTAAAAATGACATGAACAAAAAAAAAAACATTTACCAATATCCTGTTCAAATAGTCATTGTATTCTAAGACACACATAAATATACAATGCCTACAAATATTCTATTCAAATACCCAGGAGAGAAAATAATATTTTCCATCACTTGATTTTCCCAACATTCTCATATGGATTTACATGGAGGTAGAAGATTCCCTATTTCTTTGATGTGCTTGTAATGTGTCTGTTGTGGTGTAATTCTGCTGTGCATGCGTGATGTCCTTTGTTGTGATGGTTTTGTGCATTCTTTTATGACCCTTATCCTCTGCTGTGATGGTTTTGTGCCTTCTGTTATGACCTTTGTTATGGCCCTTGTCCTCTGCTTTGACAGATTTAATATAACCCTTCACTAGTAGATCAAGTAACTTGAATGCTTTAAAGTGAAAATTGTTTACTTAGCTTATTCAAAAGCGAGTTTTTTAATTGGTTTGGAAAGTACTCTTGTTGCCTTGAAATCGAAGTGACTTGGTTGACGCTATAGAATATTGAACAACTTATTTTCATTTGTCCAGTTTGTTAGGCACTGGATGATCTGGAACAATCAATAGATTTAACATTATTTTGATGTTTACTATTGTTGCCTCTAGATTCCATTATCATTAGAATATGAGCAATTGAGAGACAACACATCTTCATCAAGGAAGATCATAGTGATGAACAAGATGGACCTTACAAATCGGTCTCAAATTAAGGTGGAGTGTGGAGTGTTTTAGTGTACATTTGTGAACTATTTTGGCTATTTGTGAACTGGATGTTATGGACTTATAAAAAGAAAAAGAAAAAGAAACTGGATGTTATGGATATTATGAACTAGATGTATTGTCTCAGTTTTTCTATTACCAAACTCTACTCAACTCTAGAATGTTTTAGCTCAAAGTTCAAGCCAAATTTGTACACTAGGTAATTCTGAGTTATTTGTAACTATCAAAAGTATAGTAAAGGTTGAGATATTTTACAATAATATGCAGGCCTCAACATGGGAAACTCCCTCTTGTTCAAAGTATGGAAGAATATGATGATGATGAATATGAAAACAAAGTATTATGGATGTTAGTGCTATTTCGAATGTAAATGAATAAAGAATTATAAATTACATGAATTCCAAATGTAAATGTTTGTTGGCTTCAACCACAATTCTAAATGTAAATGTTGGGTAGAAGAAATATTGATATGTTTGTATATATGATTGTTAGGTGAATGGTTGGCAAAATATATTTATTGAATAATTTGGTTGAGGGAAAAAATAGTTGAAAAATAATAATTTTATTTTTTAATAAAGTTATTAATTAATATATGAAGTGTATTTGTAAAATATTAAATAAAATTATCAAATATTATTAAAATATATAATATTTTATTATTATTTGGACTTTAAGATAGATAGTCCACTGTGGACTAATCTTGCTAAAAGTCCATGTTATGGCCAAAAGATAACATTCTAGCTAAATTTTAGACGGCAATAGTTAGACCATTGCCAATGCTCTAAAAGAAAAATGCTTTATAAGAGAAGTTGGACTCAACTACTCTTAGGAAATAGACCTTTATATAAGACAGATCTATCCACAAGATCTCTCCATAGACTGGCTACAAAAGCACCTATGCCCAAACTCCACTACACGTAGCAACTTCAAAGGATTTCTCTAAATTCCTCATTGTATTGTGAGAAATGTGAAGCCGTGCGAGATTGTAAAATCACCTATCATAGTGGATTTTGCCCCCAAACAATCCGTTGACGTATGCATTATGCTGAACCACATAAATCTATGTGTCTCTCTTTGTTTATTCTTTTTGGCTTATTTACTATTTTTTTTATCGATGAACACGAAGAGCACCGTATCAACGCCCGAATCATCATCATGGGCCGATGATGATTCTTTCCTCCCTCTGGTTTGTTGTACAAATTAAGGCATTAACACAAAGTGTAGTAGAAAAGGATGCATTCAAGTTGTTCACATTTCAAGGATTGATTTTTCATCACTTAAATGACAAAAAAAATGATAAACACAGTTGATCACTTTATTTACCAACTTATATAATACATTTAATAGTAACCACATACATGCTTGGAAGAAATGAACTTTGTCTTTGTATGCATATACCTTTCTTGTACAACAATGGTTGATGGCATATGTTGCTTCTGCCAAGAGAGAAGAAGATAGGATCACTGCAGTCACGTATCTTTGCTCATCAGTATATAAACACTACTCCACATGTATTTACACAAGGCCTGCATGTCCGAACTTGACTCTGGCACTGCTTCCTATATATGATCATTGGCTGCACTCCAAATGCAAATCTACGAGCGAGATCCATGGAAATGGTTGCATGTCGCTTGCTCTCGGATGAAATCTCAGATCCTTTAATCACCAGTCTGCTTCTCAAGTTAGCAACAGATGATCCATTCTGATTAGTTGCAACTACTTCAGGTATCTGCAGAAGATTAGAATAAGCAGCACTAACATTTTGTTTCTTATAAACTAATCCAGGTAAATACTCGGGGACTTCACTCTTATAATTTTGTACATCTTCACATTCTTTTTCTGCGTAATTTAAAATTCTCATGGCTTCATTAACTAAGCCAATGGCACGCCAAGCCTGAGCAACAAGCTGGATAGTGGTCTTTTCAGGAACAACACCCTTCTCTTCCATGATTTGGAGAATGTCTTCTGCTTTCTGGGGTTGTTTTGCTTCTCCATACCCCCATATTAGAGTCTCAAATGTTTTCAAAGTAGGGGTGATTCCCATTTGACACATTTTTTCATAAATCCTTGTAGCATGCTCCATTTTGCCTGCATTGCACCACCCGCTGATGATGGTAGTGAATATAACAACATTTGGATGCACACCAAAATTGCCCATTGAAGTCAGGAGGGCTTCTGCCTTCCCAGGCTCTCCAGTGCGCACGAAGGCTTTCGCAAGAATACTAAATGTATGAATGTCAGGTTCTATGCAAGCCTTTACCATGTCATTGAAGATCTCCTGGCATTTGTCCATGAGCCCGGCTGAGCTCCATGCATCCATCATGGTGCTAAATGTTACCACATCTGGTTTGACCCCAAATTCTTCCATCATTGTCAGTGCCTGTCCAATTTATTACTTTCTAAGTAAATGCTCACATAGAAGAGCTAGGAAACTAAATACATTCATAATGCTGGTATAAACATGAATTCTCTGTTTATTGTGATAAAATTTCTCTCTTTCCAGGGGTTCTCACTTCTCATGATCTAACATCCTCAAGAGTGTAACCTAACCATAAAGCAAAATCAGCCCCAGGTCCTACCACAGGAGAACATATGTTTTAGTTATGGGGATGCCTTGTAGATCTGTACAAGCTCAGAGTGGTAAACAAAGTTGTAAACAACCATATGGCTTTCAATTGATGCATATAAAAGATTTTTCCTTTTGGGTGGAAGATCAGCAAGGTGATTGAATTTTTGTTATGGCCAATCTTGCTCTAACATTCATATCATAAACTCATAAGGTTTGTTTACCACTCAATCATATTAAAGTTGATTTACAACCTACAAATAACTTCCCTGATTCTAGGATGAAATCTACAGAGTATAAATCTACCAAAAAGATGGAGAATATAACAACTGAATGGATGCGGGAACTCACCTCATCAACTCCATCACTGTCTGCAATGTCTAGAAATCCTTTGATAAGTGAGTTGAAAACATAAAGATTTGGATTTACACCAAGATCCTTCATTCTGTACACAAACCTCAAGGCCTCTGTCATATTACCTTCTTTACAATACCCATCAATGATTATGCCACAAGTACGCTCATTAGGCCGGGCTTTGTTTCTCTGCATCTCCAGTATCATCCCTTCAGCCCTACTTGTCTCCCTATTCTGCGCATAAGCCCTTGCTAATGTGTTATAGGTGACAACATCAGGTTGCACACCAGATCCCACCATTCTGTATACCACATTCCATGCTTCTGTAATATTCTTCTTGTTACACCAGGCTCTAACAAGAATATTGTATGTCCTGTCATTCGGTTTAATGTTTTCTTCCTCTAACATTAGCTCAAGCAGTCTCGTAGATTCTTCAGGTTTACCAGCAATTCCGTACCCCTTAATTAGGGCATTGAAAGTGCTGGTTGTGGACTTACATCCACTCTGTTTCATTCTGTGATAGATTTTCATGGCTTCCTCAACATTTCCGGATTCAGAGAAAGCATTGATCATGGCATTAAAGAATATTGAATCAGGCTTCAAACCATTCTTTTCCACTTTAGATATGAGAGAAGGGATGGACTTGAAACGCTTTTGAAGGGTCAAGGCAGCTACAAGAGTTGTATATGTTATAAGAGTTGGCCTGTGTCCCTCTTCTGCTATGCTCTTGAAAACGCTATGGGCTTCTTGAGGCTTCCTCCTTTCTATCAGAATACTCATCAATTTTGTTCTTGAACGAACTGTTTGGCAACTGTGTTTATCCAAACAGACAGGGCAACTCAATTGAATTTGTGAATCTGACGTTGACATTGAATGTATTTTGTCCTGCTTATGGAGATATGGTTCCTGAGAAGTTCAACGACCGTAAGAATGTGGAAGTCACCGTGGATACATGCAAATGCTATGAAAGTAGTAACTTCAAATTAATTCTAAAGTTCCTGTATATGACTATCTTTATAATTTTGGGGATGACCACTCAAAAACAAAGAAGGGCCAAGTAAGCAGCTGAGATAATTTCTGTAGAGAATTGATCTTTATTTTCTCACTTTAGAACCAACTGGGAAGGAGCAATAAGATGTCTAATGTAATACACATAAAGTGCAACAAGGCAGCTAGACAAATTCTGAGATAATTTCTGCAGAGAATTGATCTTGATTTTCTTACTTTAGAACCAACTGGGTAGGAGCAATAAGATGTCTAATGTAATACACATAAAGTGCAACAAGGCAGCTGGACTAATTAAGTTAACTAGATATATGAACAAGTTTCATGTGGTTAGTACCTTTACTGGTGATGCTTCCATTTGTTTCTTCCCTGTGGTTGTTCCTTCTTGGCGCTTACCCATGATGAAAATATGGGTCTCTCCCAGCCAAAATGTCTCAATACCTCTCTACCTGCTTCTCAATAATTTGTCTACCGCTTTCTTGCCTGGTTGGATCTGTATTCTGGCTATCATACCATATACACGACGGCAGAAATTGTTTTCCTGTCCCAGATTTATTGTCTCTACACATATGCTTAATCAAGCATCTTCTCCTAGGTGGAGCCTAGAAAGATCAAAACAAAACATTAACAAACATTTGACTAAGAGAATGAGTCATATGACCTGTAGCATTCCAGCATGTTTATATGTGCATTCATTGATTGGATAATCATATGAATACAGCTGTTTTACAACCCGTTTTACATGATAATACTACTTCATTAAAATTATTCAAGTGTTTTTTTTAGTTTTGAGTTTCCCACCTGATTTAAATTTCAAATTTCATCTATCCCCTTCCATATTACACAAATTTTTAGAAAGAGTTGTAAAAAATGTTATGTATCATTTGTTCACCAAATAGAACTAGGAAGACCAGGAAGAAGTAACAACCCAAATTCTTCCACAGGATCAGTACTAGACGGAGAAGAATCATTGAGAAGAAAATGCCATTTTATGCAATAATGGGTCATCTACTGGATTCTATTGAATTAGAAGATCTAATTTTCTGCCAGAGATGATGTGATATCCCATATGATATGGATAAGGGTAGGTGGTGTATGGGATCCCATATTGCTTGGGAAGGAGAAGTTCTTGCTCTTTATAAGGTTCTAATGGGGCTCCAATTGTATCATTGACTAGTCATTTTGGAGTATAGGCCATGTGGTTTGGGCCTTCTATTGGGGCGTTATAAATGGTATCAGAGCCTATCCTAACCAAAAATGTGGGACTTGAGCCGTGCCACCTATAATGGACAGGCCCGACGAGGACGTCGGGAATTTAAGGGGGTAGATTGTGATATCCCATATGATATGGATAAGGGTAGGTGGTGTATGAGATCCCACATTGCTTGGGAAGGAGAAGTTCTTGCTCTTTATAAGGTTCTAATGGAGCTCCAATTCTATCATTGACTAGTCATTTTGGAATATAGGCCATGTGGTTTGGGCCTTCTATTGGGGCGTTATAGATGAACAATATATGATGTGAAGTTTGATAATAAAATGAATCAACAGACTACAGGACTACTCGTGAAACCCTTATGAGAATTCATTGAAACAGTGGGCGAAGATTGTAGGCTCAGGTACCAAAATTTCAGATAGAGATGCCATTTTAGATGGAACACACCGAGCCATCACTCTGCTCCTCTTCCGCAAAATTCATGGGAGGCTGAACTAGTATTAAAATAATTGAAAGTTATATGTATGACACAAAATTAGAAAAACTTGATCCCAGCCAACCTATCTGGAGCCACACCATTCAGTGGTGGATGAGTCGGATCCAAAATTCATCTTTGGAGGCTGAACTAGTATTATATTAACTACATCTCTCATAAAGTACATTTTACAGTAGGCATTAGAAACATAATTTAAGATACAAAGTATTCTCAATATACTTGTCAATTTAGGAATATATGGCGTGCATTTATAGACAATAAATACAGATAAAGGTTTTACCTATTTAACCAAAAACATAATATGTTCAGCATTGAGTCATTGACAAGGAAATTTTTTTAATAGAGTTAACAATGAGGAATGTTGAAGAGAACTCAAGGGAAAATGGAAAAAGACATGAGTAGAAAGAGGAAGTACAAGAGAAAATGAAGAAGTTTGAAGGGACTCAAGGAAGAATAAAGAAAGATTATAAACTTTCAATATTTTTCAAAATATATTTATAGTTGTTGAATTTTACAAAATTTTTAGGGACATACTTTTAAGTTTTAATAATAATAATTTTATTATTAAAAAAGAACTAGATTTTGAATTTTAGTAAAAACCTAAATATATTTTTCTAATTTTCTTTTAAAATATGATAATTACAGATTATTATTTTTGTAGTTCAGGGGCTATTTTAGTTTTCATGCAGGTGGAAGGAATTTTTTAAACAATGTTGAGGGGCAAATCTTTCTGGAATCGTCAGGAACAGGAATACTCCAGCAAGACTAGGACATTGCAACAAAATCTCCACGCAACAGGTACAGCAAACTAAATTTACAGAACCAGAAGACCCCATTTGCTCTTTTCTATTTCTTTTCTTTTTCTCTTCCCAGAACAATCATAAGATACTATGGAATCGTCAGGAAGAGGAATATAGGAGCAGATGATGAGCAAAGCTGAACAACTTGACCCTAATTAATTGTTAATCATGATACATTCTTCCATACTCTCTACGAAATAATTTCCAAGCAACCAAATTTACAGAACTAGAAGACCCAATTATACACTTTCTGGGCAAATTACCCTTACTAAATATGAATTGCAACATTACTAGATATGTATAGCAACCCCAAACCAGAAACTTATATTTAAAAAAAAAATAAAAAAAAAAAAAAAAAGATTTTGATGAACCTGTCGCAAATGAACCGAGGAAAGTAGAGTTTGGAGGTAGTACCTCCTCAGTCGGGCATCTGCGAGGCGTAGGGAGAGAGTAGCCAGAGAGAGATTTGCATGGCTGGCTGCAGCACTTTGCATGTACTCACCGATATATAAAAGTAGCAATAGCAGAAGTTGGCATATTTCTGTAGTGTAGTGTTTCGTCTTGTGTTGGTGCTGCGACAGCCAGTTATCCACCACACAATCTCATCCACAAATCCTTATTCAGATTCAGAGATTTTGGATAATTTGCTGTGGCTCTGTACATTTAGAAGATTAAAAAAAAGAAAAAAGAAAAAAAATGAGTAGATAATTTGGGGTGCAGATTTTGCCACGCCAGCTTTTCTAAGCAAGGTCAACGTCTTTCCACAGATCAGATTTTGCGCGACATTTTGTGTTGGGGCTGGCCTTTGCCGCACCTTTCATTACTTCCAATGGCCGTTTTCAGATTTTTCATGCATGACATTCAAGAGACGGAGAATAACTCCGTTTGAATACGGAAATTCTTTCAACTCAACTCATTATAATAATTTTTTTAAATTTTTATATAAAATATAATAAATAATTTAAAATTTTTAAATTTTTAAATAATAATAATAATTTAATAACATTTTATTCAACTTTTAATTTTCATATAAAATTATCTTTTCTCATCTCATTTCACTATCAGACATAAATCTCGCTCCTCTTCATCCTAATCACGATTGTTTGATGGAGAAATGATTACTAAATAATTTTTTATATATCTTATAATCATTTGTACATTGGATAATTATTAAATAAAAAATTCTACAGGCAATTGCCCCTGCGTCCCTACCGTGGAACCGATTCCCATGAGGCAGGCAAAAACGACGCCGTTTCTTTTCTTTGTTTTGGCTCTCCGCAACGACACCATTTCTTTTATTTTATTTTTTCCGTTCGTTCCCCTTTCCCATTCAATTTCCCTCCCCACCTTCCATTTCTTTCCCCCTTTCCAGACCCCATTCGTTTCCTCCTCCAATTCCTTCTTCCCCCCCCCCCCCCCCCCGCCCCCCGAAATCCCCTTTGTGGCCCATCACATACCTAATTCTTGCTACTCATTCCATCTTTCACCATCGAAGTTGACCCATGAAACCAATGTTCATGGTCCTCAAGCATGGCGTCTGTAGAATCATTCGTCTTCATCAAGCACGACGACCAAGCACGATTCATCTTCCTCAAGCACTGTTCCCCCCGATTTCCACGAAAGCCCCACTTTCCCACTCAAAACCGCAATCCATTCGAAGCCGAAACCCTAGCCATAACTCAACCCGTGGCATAATCCCTTGAGGTAATTTGTCCAAAATCTAACCCTAACCCTAACCCTAACATCAAGTAAGTGTAATTTTGGTTTTACTTTCCTGCTAGCATACATTTTAGCTCCAAGGGTGATTTTTTTTTTAATGATTTTGATGGATTGTTTTAGCACCCAGCTTGTGAAAATCCAAGCTTTTGAATTAGATTTGTAATGATGTTGATGGCTTTTATTGTTGATTACTAATCCATATATGCTTGTGATCATAACTACATGCTTGTGTTGATGGCTTCATGTGCGTGCTTGCTTCTAGGAACCGTTATGTGCTGAGAATGAAATTACATAATTTGTAGACACAAAAATTCAGTTTGATTTAAGTTGTATAATATAAAATGTGCTATTCTATAACACATTTTATTTTTCCAAAATAGATTTCAATAGTTTTTTTCTGACTTTTCTGTTTGTAGTTAATTCTTATGTATTGCTCTAGACTAAATCAATATATATATATATATATAAAAAAGATAAAGTATTAGTACCATATTATATATAAAATTAGACCCGTTGTCAAGGCCAAATAACAAGATAAGGTTGAGCTTAAGGGCTTTTTACGTATATAGTGATTGGGAACAAGACGACAAACTAATGCAACTAAACACAAAAAAATAGAAAATAAAGGAAATAAAGGGATGTTGCAATGTTTAATTTGACCTGTTTGATTAGAAGACAACAATGTTTAACAGAGGATTTAACCATAATTGGTGCAAAATATTTGTGTTCATGAGAACATGAGATTAAGATTATTGTTCATGACTTTCGAAGTTTAGGGTTTAGGAGGACCCCCACACATGAAATTCACATAAAACCTAAACAATCATAGAGATTAATATGATACTATAGAATAATACTGGTTAACACTTGGCTAACACTGAATAATACTATAGAATATCTTATGTAGTAAAAGCCACCTTTGGCTCATTGATCTCATAGAGAATCATAAATTTTCATTGCTTAACACTTCCTATATTCAGCCAACATTAGTTTAGAAGACAAATAAATAATAACAAGGAATAAAAAAAAACAAGTAATGTTAAGATTTCAGACTTTGAATTGTTTTTGTTGCATTCTGATACTGGTTTTGATTTTGAAATATTTTTGTTCATTTTTGTTAGCATCAATACAGTTTAATGAATCCAAACTTGTTATCATTTATGACTTCTTCAACCTCACAGAAGCATAAACCATTATGCTTCTGTGAGGTTGAAGCCACACTGAGATACTCAAATACTGACAGAAATCTAGGACGGGCCTTCTTAGGTTGTTTGAATTACAACACAGAAGTAACTACATAATTTGTAGTGTAAAATGTTTAATATAATGATTAATATTATTTACATATAACATTTTTTATATATATAAAAAATGATCAGGGATTACCATACTGCAAGTTTTTCAAGTGAGCAAATAGTAATCACAACTATGAGCTCCAACTTCAAGAAAGATGCAATGGACTGTTAAGGAGCTAAAGAGAGTTCAAAAAGAAACTCGAAGACATCAAGAAGGAGGAGATTAAGCTTTGTAAGAGAGCGGATGAGATCGAGAAGAGAGAGTTGGGGCTGCTGGAGCAAGAAGTTGGAATATTGCGTTCACACATATTACTCCGGTGATATTGGACTTTTGTAGTTGTTGTGTCATGTTATGTAATAGTATGTAGGTGATTTTGAAACTTCATATATGTTGTAAAATTTGTAGGCTTATGTTAGACTAATTAGTCGGTGCTTACTAGAGTTCACCAACGAATTTTGTGAAATTTGTACTTAGCTTAAGTTTTTGAAGTGATTTGGGATTGAGTTTTGTATAAATGAATGATTAGTTTAACTTTTTGACGTTCTTTAATCTAACTAGTCTGTAATGGGATTGCTTCAAAATTTGTAATTTGATGTTTGTTGAATTGTTACAGATTCTGTCTATAGCGCGCGCGCACACATATATATATATATATATATATATATATTTACATATGTAGTTTGCCTGATTCATGCATATTATAATTGATATACAGAGAATGGGAGCTGGGTTAAAAAAGTGCATGCACGTGCATTTACAAACTCAAAATAATGAACCTGCTATATATGATCATTCAAAGCATATACAGTTATAATCATTCCCATTTGTTCCAAAATAACGAACAAATCAACCTGTTATATATATATATATATATATATATATATATATGTGGTCATTCAACATAAGCATTCCCATAAACATTTCCATTTGCTCAAAAAAATCTCATTCAAGAACACAAAACTCCAACATGTTATATATGGCCATCAAATTACACTTACATTCCAATACACAGTTTCAATACATTCAAATACACTCACATCAAAATATATTCCAATACATAGTTCCAATACATTACATGACTTATATTTTAATACACTCACATCAAAACACATTCCAATACACAGTTCCAATACATTCAATACACAAAAAGTATATGAATATTAAAATTAAAACATCTCATTGCGCCAGTTGTAATCCGTCCTCATCAGGTTGCACCGGTTGTGAATCATCCAACCCAAATTGCATCTGTAACGAATAATATTCAAATATTAATATGACATCGATAGTACAATTTGAATATTAAAAACTTACATTTTCTTGACTTGCAAACACTGTTTAGCGGAGATTGGTTCCACTAATGTCTGGAATAGCCCGGTGATAAATATTCGTGTCTGGAACAGCCTGGTGATACATATTCTTCAGAAAACTCTACAATATTACTAATTCAAATGTAAACCCTTAATATACCTACACATCATCAACATTTGTCATATCTATCTCTATAATACTGAATAAATTCTTGCAAGTACTCACGACTAGTGTATCTCCTCCATCACGCTATTAATCAAGTAAGAAAGTACAAAATACATTAGTCATATTTGTTGTTATAAAATATAAAAACAAAAGTCATTAAATATCTGCACCTCTTTACGTTTCCCTTTTCCTGGTGCGTTTTTTTTTCTTCACTTTAGTTTTTTGCATGTCTGTCTTCATCCTAAATGTTCTCCTCAAAGATGAGGGTATGCATTTCCCTTGCACAACACGTGGACTGAGTACTTGCTTAGAACTACTAATTGTAATTGTGTCACTTGTCGTACAACAAACATTGGAATCCGTTTGGGTCATCAATGGGAGTTCTTAGTTGACACGAGACAAGTCAATCATTACATATAACTTAGTAGTTGCATCCTCAATATGCTCTTTCGAACCTGCTGCATGAGTGATCATTTGATAATAGATATTCAACATACATGAATATCTATTACAATCTGCTTGCTGATCCTCTCCATCACAGTTATTGTGGATTAACATGTATCTCCTTTTGATGTCCTTCCTCCATCGATCTAAAATTAAAGATTTAATCCCGTTACATTTGAATACTGTCAAAATGTACCGACACAATATCCCCTCATCTCAAATAAACCATAAGAACACTTTCCAGATGCATCTTCCTCACTAAATTTCACATAACGTTTAACCAGCTTAGTAAACTCTTCCAAACGAACTTCATCATCTACTAGATATGTCTTTACTGCACTATCACGCTTAAGTAACTCTGGATCCATATCGATGATGCCGGTAATTTGCTGCTGGATTTCTTTGAATTTAGTATTCGTGTATAAATCTTGAAACCTCTTCTCAATTGGAGATCTAGATATACAGAGAATTGTGACATTAAATGTGTGGAAGTCTGCAGCATTTTTATTCTCAATTTTTTTTTCAACACATTCTCAAACTGATCGATAAACTGTTTTAAGTTTGTCTTAACATGAATATAGTCGTAAAAAAATGTATTCATGCTCTCATTCCGATGCGTTGTACTCATTCCAGCCTAAAAAAACTCTCTCAAGAATGCTGGCACCCAATGTTCATGCTCAGCGTATAAACTTTGCAACTACGCATTCTCATGCAAGTTGTATGTGGTAATTAATTGATCCCAACATTCATCAAACTCTTCAACGCTTTGGGTATCATACATACATTTCATCAGGTGATTTTTCATCCTACTTTTGTAGGATCCATAAGAGCCAAACTTCTCGGAAACTTTCTTCAGTATATGTCATATGCAAAATCTATGTCAGCTTTTTTGGAAAACAAGAGTAATTGTATTTTTCATTGCTCTGTCCTGATCAGTGATAATAGTTTTTTGAAACTATACCATCCATACACTGCAACCAGGTTTGAAATGACCACACAAAGGTCTCGGTATCCTCACTAGAAATTAAGCATGCTCTCAACATAATTGATTGCCCATGATGGTTTACACCAACAAATAGTGCAAAGGGCATCTCATATCTATTTCTCACATATGTGGTGTCAAATGTGATCACATCACCGAAATATTGGTAGGCTGTTCTATTACGGGGGTCTGCCCAGAAAATATTCTTTAACCAACCTTTATCATCTAAATCCATCAATGAAAAAAATTCAAGATTTTTGTGCATCCGTAAAAAGTACTCTTGAAGCGCTCAAGCACCACCTGCATCAAGTCGTAGATGTCTTGCCTTGACAATGTAGTTACGATAATCCTTTTCCAAAAATGGAATCGAATCCACCCACGCTAACAACAAGAGATCTGAAACTTTTATTCATTCGGATGCCAATCAAATCATTTGATCTAATACCCTTTTTATTAAATCAAAAGAAACGGGATTTCTTTAGACTGAGACCGTGGTTATGGATACTATGAATTGTAGTCAACCGAAACTTTCCCTCAGATTTTAAGACATTAATCTTTACCATCTTTCTTGTCGGACATGGGTTGGCAACATTCAAAGTCCTATTCCGGGCCTTCCCACTGCGAGCACAAACAATGGTGACATATCTAACAGTCTCATGATCTCTCCTCTCAATCTTTTTTGTCATCACTCCAAACCTGCATTTCTTACCATATTACTTATAATAACTCATTAAATCTTCAAGAAAATTAAACTTCATCCCTGACTTTAGCTCATCAATTATATCATCACCATACATCTGCACATTTTGAGATGTCTCGGCACTACCATCCTCGATTTCTCGTGGATTTGGTCTATCCTCATTACTTTCTTCAACTCTAGAGGATGTACATGGCGCTTCAGTTTTCCTACCATCCGGTCTATAAATATCTCTTACATATCTCCATTAAAGAGAGAATCATTTATTGGCAAAATTATTCTTAAAAAGGGCTTAGTAATGGAGTTAAGCATGCAAGCTATAAATGTCTTATTGAGAGAACTTTTGCTAATGGGCGGGTTCCACTAAAATATGCCACAAATATGGAAAATGTCTCAATAATTGGATTCAGAAAATATTTATAGTATCTACAGCTAGCTTCCTTCGCATGGGGTAAGCTATTTTGAAATTATTTCAAGACAAAGATATGCATAATGTAATGTCTTCCATAGCAAAGATCCTACTATTACATCCATCACTCCTTATGTCTTTTAAATAACTACTACAACTACCTTAAGAAGCCCCACCACACATCCAATTTCCAGGAAAATTAAGATTTACAAAACCCTTAAGCCTAAAGTGACTTTAAAATGCCATAAATTTTTTTTTATAAGGTTTGAAAAGTGCAGTTAGGAACACAGATGATGATGGCCATATCTGGTCTGTGAAGAGAGAACCTCACACAAAAAATAATAATAATGTAAAGAAACTACTTCAAGTACTCGGCCAATAATGTGCTTGACCTATTTTAAAGCAAATTAGAGAAAAAAAAAAGTCCCACTATCACAAAGCTACTACTTTATTAAAGTGCTTGACCTGTTTTCACTTATGTCTTTTAAATACCTACTACAACTACCTTAAGATGCCCCACCACACATCCAATTTCCAGGAAAATTAAGATTTACAAAACCCTTAAGCCTAAAGTCACTTTAAAGTTTTAGAAAATTTTTTTATAAGGTTTGAAAAGTGCCATAATTGTCCAAAATTCAGAAACTCAGAGCAACATCTATTGAAGTGGATCATAAGGTTAGTATCACTCTAGATATGAACACTAAGGTCTCGGATGAAAATCCCACTTTGCAGAACATGAACATAGACCAGTAACCTTATGAAGAGCCTTTAATGGGAATTAGAGAAAAAAAAAGTCTCACTATCACAAAGATAACTATTACATGCGCATACATTTTTTACATGCATTGTGAAACAAAGAATATGGTTCGACGTGCAGAACAGAAATCCAACTAAACTCAATAAAACGGTTATGCATGCAATGATGCGTCCGATCCTATGTAAAATCACATTTAGATGGTGGTTCTCTTTGTCTGTTAATATTTGCACACCAACATTCATAGACTAGGTTGCACACCAACATTCTAGGAAAAACTCTACAAGGGCATGGTGACATTGTTACTACTCTGTTTTGGTTGATTACGTTCCCAAATTTAAGTGAATGTAGGAGAAAATTGAGATTGTAGAATCAAGTTTGGTTTGGAATGCCTCACAGTTTAAGAACTTGGGTTCCTTTTGGTGGATTTTTCTTTGATGAAAAATGATTTCAGAAGTCAGAAAAAGCTGCTCTACTTTTGGTAAAAAGGGCGCATCAACATTTAGCCAAATTGGTAAAGGAACTTAGGTTAGCTTTGGATCATTGCCTTCCGTTACTTCTCTAGCTCAAATGCATGTAGAAGAAAGAAAGCAATCGGCGGATGGGGTGGGGGGAAGAGGAAGCCAAAAGCCATAAACCAGCGATAGAAAACTTCATACTTTAGCTGTATCTCCAAGAAAAATTACATGATTCGTTTATAAATTTCTTTATTCATCTAGAAGAAAAAAAAAAAAAAATCTTCATTCTATCGTAACTTTTTACAACTAATTTGTAGCTCTCGAATCTCTCCTTCACACAAAGATATAACCTGTTCACAACTGCAAATATATAGTTCATAGACATCACAGAAAGATTTCACTGAGATTCCATTGAGATAGTACATAAGCAAAACGCTAGAAGTCCAAAACTTGTGATTACTTAATAAATTTCACTAAGATAATGTAGGACTGGGTTGAAGAACTAACAGAAACTCTTACAGCGACTGCAGACCTCTCTCTCACCCACGACGCCTTGACTCATAGATTTGTAGGCTATAAAGACGGCGATCGTGGGACAGCGACCATACACAGACTGAACCACCAGATTTCTTCAGACGCACGACGGCAATGAGATCTCCCTCTCCGATTTCATTCTCTTGCAAGCTTGCTTAAGCTACAGAATGTGTTTTTGTTTTCATTTCCCTCCCTTTTTTGCATACAGGATGTTTCGTTTCTTTTGCTTTTTGTTTTTTTAATAATATTATCTTTGCCACGTCAGCTAGTTCCACGGCGGATCCTCAAACCAGTTGTTTGTAGAATTTTTGTTATTAAATAATCTAACATATGGATCCGTAGTAGTCCTAAAATACGGATTGGCGTTAAGAGTAAATATAGTTAAATAATCTTAAAATATGTTATATAACTATTTTTACAAGTTCTTTTTACAACTTTCTTTATTGATGGCATTTCTTTATGTAAAATAATGATATTTCTATGATAATAATACTAGTATATTCTCTTATTTTACTCTCTTATTTTGACCACTCATGTATTTATTTATTTTTAATTTATTTTTATTTACTGATTAAAGAAGTGACTATTAGTGTATTGATATATTTTTTTAAGAATGTTTAAATATGTTAACAAATTTTGAAAAATAAAAAATAAAAAAATAAAAAAGATGAATTTTACTTAGACGACACGCCCAACGGTCATTTTTGGGTAGCAGTCTAGCATCACTCTTCCTATAAATACTTTACATAATAATAGATTTATCATCTTATGATGCATCATTAAATTATGAAAATACTATTTAATATTTTAATTGTCTATCATTTATTTAATTCTCATTTTAAAAAAACTAATTATTTAATTCTAAATCAAATAATATTGAGAGGATAATGGTTAAAAAGATAATGAATTATATTTTTATATTTTATAGCTTATTCTATGAGACCATTAATGCTAGTCTTCATCCAAGATCATGTCATCCCTAGTCACACTTTAATGATATGACAGATTTTAATTGGATTCATATATTAACTATTATACAAAAAACCATTTATAAATAATGAAATTTAAGATGAAGAAAAGCATTTATCCTTTTATAAAGAACAAACATCCACTTAAGTTCTTATCTAAACTTGGAGATATGGAGAAGAAGAGTTATAGACACGTGAGATATTGAGGGCGACAAATTTGTGTGGGTATCAATAAATATAGTGGAGTCCATTTTATGTATCTATCTCTCTTCCACTTGAGATCCATTAGTTTGAGCAAGTACTGGAGAGAATCTTTAATTTTTGTACCCTCCATTTAAAATAGATTTGTGAAAGAAATTAAAAAAAAAAAAAGTTGCATCTCTATCGTTGTTCAAGCAAAATCAAGTAAGAAAAATTAGAGATGAATGGAGATATAAATACATTATTTCATAACTCATTTTAAAATCATCCATGCTAGCTATAGCGCTATTTCTTAAGAAATATTAATCTTTTTCTAGTTTTTCATCTAATTTAAAATTTAAATTCTTCATAAATGCATTCCATTTAAAAGAGACGCACTGGGCTTGTATGCTTTATGAATGCACAAGACATTTTCCTTTCGGGTTTCTCTCTTTTAAGAAAGAGTAACTATTAAAATATAAATATATTTAATTAATTTATAAAATTACCAAAATATTTCATATCTTATATATGCTAAATAGATTTTATTTATTATAAATAGAAATTGAGAAGAACTTATTTTGAGATCAATGGAGATTTCATATTACGATACTAAAAACGTTATGAGTCCATGAGCTTAAAAAAATACTCTTTTAGGCTACGTTTGGGTAGTCAATATATTTCAACACTTTCTAAATATTCTCGTACTATTGAAAATACTCTACATGCCAAACGCAATGAATTATCTTCATACTAAAATCTTTTCAAAAATCACTATAATATATAAATAAAAATTAAAATCTATAATATTTATTACTATTAAATATAAATAAAAAATAAAATCACTATAATATTTATCACTATTAAATATATAAATAAAAAATAAAATCACTATAATATTTATCACTATTATATATAAATAAAAAATAAAATTACTATAATATTTATCACTATTATATATAAAAAAAATCACTATAATATTTATCACTATTAAATATAAATAAAAAATAAAATCACTATAATATTTATCACTATTAAATATAAATAAAAAATAAAATCACTAAATATTTATCACTATTAAATATAAATAAAAAATAAAATCACTATAATATTTATTACTATTATATATAAATAAAAAATAAAATCACTATAATATTTATCACTATTATATATAAATAAAAAATAAAATCACTATAATATTTCTCACTACTAAATATAAATAAAAAATAAAATTACTATAATATTTATCTCTATTATATATAAAAAATAAAATAAAATCACTATAATATTTATCACTATTAAATATAAATAAAAAATAAAATCACTATAATATTTATCACTATTATATATAAAAAAAATAAAATCACTATAATATTTATCACTATTAAATATAACTAAAAAATAAAATCACTATAATATTTATCACTATTATATATAAATAAAAAATAAAATCACTATAATATTTATCACTATTATATATAAATAAAAAATAAAATCACTATAATATTTATCACTATTATATATAAAAAAATAAAATGATTATAATATTTATCACTATTAAATATAAATAAAAAATAAAATCACTAAATATTTATCACTATTGAATATAAATAAAAAATAAAATCACTATAATATTTATCACTATTATATATAAATAAAAATAAAATCACTATAATATTTATCACTATTAAATATAAATAAAAAATAAAATCACTATAATATTTATGACTATTATATATAAATAAAAAATAAAATCACTATAATATTTATCACTATTATATATTAATAAAAATAAAATCACTATAATATTTATCATTATTATATATAAATAAAAATAAAATGACTATAATATTTATCACTATTATATATAAATAAAATCATTATTAAAAACAAAATCAATCATTGATGGGACCCACACCTTTTTCAATTATCTATTCAAAAATCAACAACTCAACATACTTCATATATCCAAACAACTCAAAATACTCTCAATGGGACCCACAAACCCACTTCAATCTCTACTCATAACTATTCACAAACATTCTCAATACTTTTAAGATATTCTTACTACCCAAACATAGCATTAGGATTTTTTTAGAAGCCAAACTCCTCTCAACTAATCTCAATTCATCATTACAACTTTTTCAAATTTCAACACAAAATATAATAAACAATTTAACTTTTTCAAATCTCAAAATAATAATAATATTAAAAAATAATATTCTAATAATATTTTATCATCTCAACTCAACTCAACTCAGTTCAACATTCAAACGCAGCCTTAATAGAATTTTGGTGGGATTTCATAGACTTCAATTTCATCAGAATATTCTTTAGGTCTGGTTTAGATAGTGGTATGGTTTAATCTTATTCTAATATTCAAACATTCTAAATATAAATATTTTTTAAATTATCCCACTATCATTTATAAATTATTTCATTATTATTTATAAATTATTTTAATTTATTTTATCTCAAACCGCTCAAACCAGGCTTTAATCTTTCCTTCCCTGCTAAGCAGCTAGCTAAGCTTCCCAAGCATTTCCTTCAACGTGTCCATGTGATGTAGATGGGACTGATGGGGTAGCTTGGGTCCCACTTGTGTCAAAGCCCAGAAAGCCATCGTCCACAACCTCCATTGTTCATGGCCTTCTCAGCATTCTCTTGAACCTGCAGTGCAAGTTGAAGGGCCCGCACCACAGCCTTCATTGCTGGTCCTTCGATCTCACGATCACGTATGCAGCAGTCTGCAATCTCCCCGAACTTATGAAGACATTCAGAAGCAATCTCACCCCTCAAACGAGGGTCAATGATCTCATCAAGGGTCCCACTATGGTAGCATTTCTTTGCCCATTGGGCCAAGTTTACTTGCTCCTTCGGCAGGTCTGGCATCAATCTGGCTTAGCACACAATTCCTCAAATAGAACCACCCCAAGAGTACACGTCATATTTTTCTGTCAGTTTCTGTCTACGGTAGTACTCTGGGTCCACGTACCAAAACCATCCTTCACAAGGGTGTTGAAGTGGGATTGGGACATGCTTGTGGGATCCAGTTTTGACAGACCGAAATCTGAAACCTTAGCCAACAACCTCTCATCTAGCAGTATGTTTGTAGGTTTCACTAGGCCTGTGTAACAAACCGTTCAACCCGTCCCGTCCCGTCCGATTGACTCGACCCGAACCGAAAAACTCAGTTTATATTGATATTCGGATTCAACCCGTCCAACCTGCTAAATCTTAACAACCCGATTAATGTCACTTTCAAAACCAACTTCCAAGGTCTTCCGTTATTTCTTCTGTAAAAACGATTCTAAAAAACTCAAATCCACCATTGAAGATCGATACGCGATTGTAGAGGAAGAATAAATTACAGCGATAAGCTGAAGCAGCACGAGATGGTCATGGATGCGGCATTGAAGAACGGGGACTCAAGCTTGGACCTACAAACTAGACATTGTGGCTCATTCTTGGAATTCTTTACGTACCATAAGAGACAGATGCAGAATAGGTACACCACGATGATGCTGGTGCATGGTAGAAAAAGGGCCAAGAAAACCCAAACGATCATTGTTTAGGGTGGCCGGTAGAGAAGTGACTGTGATGAGTAAAATGGGTAGATCTCTGCAACTAAGGGGGTTCGGTTCTGATCTCCACTCTTCAGCATGCCTTTATAATTTGGAGATTAAATGAGTCATGACAAGGAAAATTCCAAGTACGTGGTACTTTCTGCTGCGTACAAAATGGGATGGGCCCGATATTTAAATAAGAAGAACCCCATTAAACTATAGAGAAATTACTATAATATAATGAATTATTAAAGGATAAATCCAGTACTACCTTGGCATTCTCGTACCAAGGTTGAAGATAAGGTGAAGAAAAAGAGGAGGAATATGAAGAAGGATGAGAACCGCAATCTCTAGCTCCAACCGTTGCTCTTCCAGTTGGATTTTCCTCCGTGAACCTAACAATTGTTACAAACCCTCCCTCCTCTTTATCTTCCTCTTCTTTATTTTGATTTTGGATTTCTTCGTCTTTGCTCTCTGACTTGATGTTCTTCACCTGATACTGCATTTTTTCCCTTTCAATAGCTTCTAACTTGTTTGCTCCTTGTTGGAGCGTACATTTGTTGCAACCTTTTTCTTGCAAACATTAAGAACGGGTTGGCCCGATATTAGGTCGGGTCGGGTCGGGTCGGGCTGCGTCCCCGCAACAAAGCATGCGGGTCGGGTTGGGTCGGATCGGGCCCATATACCAAGCGGTTTGGTCGGGTTGCAGCCCTCGGTTTCATGTTGCGGTGAATTATTGTGCCCTTCACACCTGTATGAAGGTAGTTCAACCCATGCGTCGCGCTGATGCAAATCTGAATGCGTTGCTTCCATGTAAGCACAGGGTTCTCAGTTTCATAAAGATGAGAACAGAGGGTCCCTCGTGCCATGTACTAGTACACATGATCATCTTGTCTTGATCATCACAATATCCGATTAAAGCCACGAGATTAGCATGGCGAAGCTTGGAGAGCATGTAGATCTTAGTCCAAAACTCACGGGTCCCTTGCTTTGATAGTGGGTTTAGTTGTTTGATCACAACCGCGGTGGAGCCACCGTCAATATACCCTTTGTCAACGTTTCCGAATCTTCCGGCTCCTATGACTAATTGATGATTGAAGTTCTGTGTGGCAGCTTTGATCTCCATGATCGAGAAGTACCAACAGAGATTCGATGGCAATGTCGAAACATTCTCGACTGTGGACCTCCACATCTTGGAAAATGGGACTGCATTTTGCCAAGCTGGTACCGAATTCATCCAGCCGCTGTTGAGTATTGGAGTCTGGTCCAAGCCGCTCGAGCGAATATAAGTCAGAGAGCTTCACTCAAAGATAGCTCGACAGACCGCTCGAGCAAAAGCAAGTCAGAGAGTTTCCCTCGACATCGCTCAACACACAGCTCGAGCGGAGGGAAGTCAGAGAACTTTGCTTGAGCAGCCGCTCGACACTTGGCTCGAGCAATTGAGGGAAACAGGTTCGCTCGATGCGGGCTCGACACGCCGCTCGAGCGAACATTACTACTTCTGCTGAATTTAGAGTTTCTGCCGCATAACATATATATATATATATATATGATATTTTATGACTTGTACTGTATCAGAGTGAACAGTAGCCATCCTACACACATTGTATTGTGATTCCTCAAGTAATAAAAATCCTCTGCAGCCCCCGTGGATGTAAGCAATTTGCCGAACCACGTAAATATTGTGTCGTGTGTGATTGCTTGTTTTCTCGTGTTTGAATTTACTTTATTGTCATCGTTTTTAACAAGAATTGGTATCAAGAGCTAATGTTCGGGTCTGAGAAAAAACGATAGCTGGAGAGGAAGTGAAGGTATCGGGGATCGAGAAGTTTGATGGCACGGATTATGGATACTGGAGGATGCAGATAGAGGACTACCTCTATGGGAAGAAACTTCATCTTCTATTGTTGGGAAGAAGCCGGATAGCATGTCAGTTGCTAATTGGATCCTGTTGGATTGACAGGTCCTGGGGGTTATTCGATTAACCCTATCGAGATCTGTTGCACACAACGTCATCAAGGAGAAGACGACTGCGGATCTCATAGCGTCTTTGTCAAGTATGTATGAAAAACCGTCAACAAATAACAAGGTACATCTAATGAAAAAGTTATTTAATTTGAAGATGGCAGATGGTACGTCTGTTGCACAACATCTGAATGATTTTAATACTATCACAAATCAATTGTCATCTGTTAAAATTGAATTTGATGATGAGATACGTGCACTGATACTATTGGCATCACTGCCAAATAATTGGAAAGCAATGAGAATGACTGTTAGTAATTTTGCCGATAAGTCAAAGTTGAAATATGATGATATTCGTAATTTGATTTTGGCTGAGGAGGTGCGTAGGAAAGATTCAGGCGAGACCTCAGGTTCGAGTTCAGCATTGAATGTTGACTCTCGAGAGAGAGTACAAGACAGGAACTCAAACAGAGGCAGATTAAAATCAAAGAACAGGGGCAAGAGCAAGTCAAGGCTTGGCCAGCAGGCAACTTGTTGGAATTGTGGCAAAGCTGGCCACATAAAGAAGAATTGCAGAAATCCCAAGAAGACCGATAATGATAGTGCTAATGTGGTAACTGAAGAAGTACATGATGCACTGTTAGTTGCAGTTCATAGTCCAATTGATGAGTGGATACTTAATTCAGGGGCTTCCTTCCATACATCTTCCCATCGGGAGATAATGCAGAATTATGTTACAGGTAATTTGGAAAGGTGTATTTGGCTGATGGAGAGGCTTTGAATATTGTAGGGATGGGAGATATTGATATTGCTCTTCCTAACAAGAACAAATGGACTTTACAAAAGGTCAGACACATTCCTGAGTTGAAGAAGAATCTCATTTCTGTTGGGCAGCTTAATGATTGTGGACATTCAGTGGTGTTTTCAAATAGCACCTGAAAGGTCACCAAAGGGGCATTGGTACTGGCTCGGGGTAAGAAAACTGGTACACTTTATATGACTACTGGTTTGGATAACACTATTGCTACTACCGTTGTAGAGAGCACAGCAGATTTGTGGCATTGCAGGCTTGGCCATATGTGTCAGAAGGGCATAAAAGAACTTCTGTCTAGAGGCAAGCTACCAGAACTTAAGTCAGTTGATCTCAACATATGTGAGAGTTGCATTATGGGGAAATAGAAGAAGGTCAGTTTCTTGAAGAGTGGCAGAACACTAAAGTCAGAGAGACTAGATCTTGTGCACATTGATGTGTGAGGACCTTCCCCAGTAACATCTCTTGGAGGTTCTTGTTACTATGTTACATTCATTGATGACTATAGCAGAAAAGTATGGGTCTATTTTTTTGAAACACAAATCTGATGTATTTAATGTGTTCAAAATTTAGAAAGCTATGGTTGAGACAGAGAAAAACTTGAAGTTGAAATGCTTGAGGTCTGATAATGGTGATGAGTATATTGATGGTGGGTTCAAAGAGTATTGTGCAACTCAGGGTATCAGAATGGAAAAGACCATTCCTGGGATATCACAGCAAAATGGAGTTGCTGAGCGCATGAACAGAACCATAAATGAGCGTACTAGAAGTATGAGGCTGCATGCTAGGCTACCACCTACTTTCAGGGCAGATGCAGTTAGCACTGCAGTATACTTGATAAACAGAGGGCCATCAGTTCTGTTGGATTGTGGATTGCTTGAGGAGGCTTGGAACGGGAAATAGGTCAAATTTTCTCACCTTAAAATCTTTGGCTGTCTTTCTTATGTTCTTATTGATTCTGATGCTCGTAGTAAGCTTGAGGCTAAGTCAAGGAAATGTTATTTCATTGGCTATGGAGACGAGGCATTTGGCTATCTTTTCTGCGATGATTAGGGTCGGAAGATTATAAGAAGCAAGCATGTGATCTTCAATGAGAAGATTGTGTTCAAGGACAAGTCTAGTACAGTTGCTGAAACAGTTCCTCAAGAGTTTGACTTTGTGAGTTTGGATGAACTACCAGAGGTCACAGTGCAGTGTAGAGAAATGAGTGATGGGGAGAGTGGCCCCAGTGCACCCATTCCAATTATTCCGCAGTTAGATCTAGTACTGTCCACTCCTATAGCTGCAGTTCGCAGGTCAGTTAGGACTATTCGTCCTCCACAGCGTTTCTCACCTGCTTTGAATTATATTCTATTGACAGATGGTGGAGAACCGCAGAGTTACCAAGAAATCTTGCAAGATAAAAATTATAGCAAATGGGAGTTGGCCATGAAGGATGAGATGGATTCCTTATTAGGGAATCAGACATGGGAGTTGACAGAACTTCTATCGGGGAAGAAGGCATTACACAACAAGTGGGTGTACCGGATAAAAACTGAGCATGATGGCAGTAAGAGATACAAGGCCAGACTTGTTGTAAAAGGCTTTCAGCAGAAACAAGGCATTGATTACTTTGAGATCTTTTCACCTGTGGTAAAGATCACAACCATCAAGTTAGTTTTGGCTATGGTTGCTACTGAAGATCTATTTCTTGAGCAGCTAGATATGAAGACATCTTTTCTTCATGAAGATCTTGAAGAAGACATCTACATGCATCAACCTGAAGGGTTTGTAGTACAGAGAAATGAATATTCAGTTTGCAGACTGAAGAAGAGCTTGTATGGCCTGAAACAAGCTCCTAGACAGTGGTACAAGAAATTTGACAGTTTCATGTGTAGTGCAGGGTACATCAAATGTCAGGCAGATCATTACTGCTATGTCAGACAGTTTGACAATTCTTACATTATTTTGTTGCTATATGTGGATGACATGCTTATTGCAGGGGCAAATATTGATGAGATCAATAGTCTGAAGAAGCAGATGTCAGAGCATTTTGCAATGAAGGATTTAGGAGCTGCGAAGCAAATCTTTAGCATGAGAATTGTCAGAGACAGAGTTAGAGGCACGTTGAGACTCTCACAGGCTGAGTATGTGAAAAAGGTACTCAAACTGTTCAATATGGACAAGGCCAAGTCAGTTGGCACACCTTTGGATAGTCACTTCAGACTCAGCAAGGATCAGGCACCAAAGTCAGAAGAGGAACAAGACTATATGAGTAAGGTTCCTTATGCCTCAGCTATTGGTTCACTTATGTATGCTATGGTTTGCACCAGACCAGATATTGCCCATGCAGTGGGAGTTGTGAGTAGATACATGAGTAACTCTAGAAAACAATATTGGGAAGTAGTAAAGTGGATTTTGAGGTACCTAAAAGGCTCATCAGAAACGTGCTTGTGTTTCTCAGGAGAGGACTTAGAGGTGCAGGGCTATGTTGATGCTGATTTAGCTGAAGATACTGATAGCAGAAAAAGTACCATAGGGTTTGTTTACACTCTGAGTGGTACTGCAGTTTCATAGGGTTCCAATCTACAGAAAACAGTTTCTTTGTCTACTACAGAAGCTGAGTATATTGCAGTTTCAGAAGCTGCAAAGGAGATGGTTTGGACACAGGGCTTCTTGGAGGAATTGGGTAAAAAGAATCAGAATGACATTCTCTACAGTGACAGTGAGAGTGCCATATTCCTTGCCAAGAACCTAGCATTTCATTCCAGGACTAAACACATTCAGATCAGGTATCACCTTATACGATCAATGTTAGATGATGGACAATTGCTACTTGAGAAAATTTGTGGAAGTAAGAACCCTGCTGATATGTTGACAAAGGGTGTTACACTCGAGAAACTGAAGTTGTGCGCAACTTCATTTGGTCTTCTTGCATGAAGACAGGAACTGTGAGTTGCAGAGGTGGAGGATATCATGTTTGAGGCAGAGGGCGATACTGTGGGTGTACTAGTCTCCAAGTGGGAGAATTGTTGAGTATTTGGAGTCTGGTCCAAGCCGCTCGAGCGAATACAAGTAAGAGAGCTTCACTCAAAGATAGTTCGACAGACCGCTCGAGTAAAGGCAAGTCAGAGAGCTTCGTTCGACACCACTCGACACACAGCTCAAGCGGAGGGAAGTCAGAGAGTTTCGCTTGAGGAGCCGCTCGACACATGGCTCGAGCAATTGCGGGAAACAGGTTCGCTCAATGCGGGCTCGACATGCCGCTCGAGCGAACATCACTAATTCTGCTGAATTTAGGGTTTCCGCCGCATAACATATATATATGATATTTTGTGACTTGTACTGTATCAAAGTGAACAGTAGCCGTCCTACACACATTGTATTGTGATTCCTCAAGTAATAAAAATCCTCTGCAGCCCCCGTGGACGTAGGCAATTTTCTGAACCACGTAAATACTGTGTCGTGTGTGATTGCTTGTTTTTCCGTGTTTGAATTTACTTTATTATCATCGTTTTTCACGACAGCCTCCTCATCCTCATCCTCCTCCTCTGCTACAGTGAGCTAAGAAACATATATAAATGAGTATTGCAAACAAAGCACCGATGGGAAAGCCAATTGCCATCATAAATGGTGAGAGGCTATTTTTATGTCTCATCTTCTTCTCCAGTGCTGAGGACCTTAGACCCACATCGGTGCTAAGTTACCGTCCGATTGGTTCAACTTGAATATCTCCACGCCGTTTGAGATAGCATCTGCAAACTGTGGTCTTTGAAACCAGCTTGAAGATCTGTAAGGATGTAGTGCGAGCCATAAATCCTGCTTAGCTTGGGTTTTTTTGGGAATCAACACGACGTAGTCTGTGTGCACTGGAATTCCATTGCCGCCACTCCATTCGATCACATCCTCTTGAACTTCTATCGTTTGGTTGTAGATGAATATAGAAAACACCCGTTGATTTGTGAGCGTAACTTCAATTTGAGTCTCACAGAAATGAAGCCTAACCAAATAAAAGAACCCAGCATCCACAGGAAAAATCCAAGTGAGATTGTATTGCAAGTTCACGTTAGGATTCTTACCCATTGTACGAGAATTACTGTACACAATCTCTGGTGCTGTGTATTGTGGAGTGTCTACAGTGTACTTAATTGAAACATTGGATCGGTGATGAGGCATGGTGCCAAGCGCTCTTCCAAAGATGTAATCTTCATCCTGGTCCCACACTCGGGACATTCCAGTATCATCAACATTGGAAACAACTGCTCCACCCACGTTTAACCTATACAACGTCTAAAGAGCGAATGGGTTAATTTGGAAATAGAAGGGTGTGTTCGGGCTGCCTACAAGGGTCACTGTGGATATGTCTTGATTATGAATTATATATAAGCTATTTGGCATGGAAACAACCTCGAGACCGTTGATATGAGGGCATAAGAGCTTGGAGATGGTATGAAGGTTACGTCAAGGCTTTGATTGTTGTGCACGTCGATAATGAATTCCTTGACAAGATATGTCGTGGAAGGATTTGAAGCGGAGACGGAGAGATAGGCGTTGAAGTTGCTTAAGAGGGTGAAGTTATTGGCGATGACGGAGAAAAGGAATTGGTTATGTCGCGGTTGGAGTATGATGCAGGGTAAAGGTACAGACGGAGGAACTTTGGGCCGAACGAGACAGGGAAGGAATAGGTGAATTTGGGCTGCTGATCAAATATACGAGCCATCATGTAGGGGACTTGGGAAAGGGAAGGGTCTTGTTTCAGAGGCTTCGGATGACGATGAAGCGCTATGAATGTTGCGGGGGGAAAACTTCGAGTTGGATTCGCCTTCCCAGCGTCAGCCATCAAGTGAGGTAGAGTTGGAGGAAGAGCCACAGTTGAGGAGAAAATAATCAATTGGAGTCATGTAAGGAGGTAGGGTTTCAGAGGTGGTGATGGGGTGGAACGGGAAAAGATGGAGGATGGTGGAGAGGTAGAGAGCGAAGATTACCATGGGTGCCGGTAGAGGTGCATATTGTCGTCTTGACTGCCCTAGAACCCGACCAGTGTGTAAAGCTGACTTTTGAGTTTTGACTGTGTGAGTCATGACCGACTACTCTTTTTGTAAAATTATTATTTGCATTTTTTTTTCTTTCTTGCATACTTTATTTGTACCCTAAGCTTTCCATTGAACTGAATAGATAAAAAAATATTTGAATATAATATTAATTTTTGATATGATAGACAGATATATAAATAATAATGTTTGAAGTAGGAATATTAAATTAAAACCTCATTGAATAATGAGGTGATATGAGATGAGATGAGATGATTTTAAATAAAAATTAAAAATTGAATAAAATATTATTTTTATTTCAAAAAGTGTTTTTTGACGCACACATCGTGGTCACCATGCCATGCTTGTTGTTGTTGATACCCATTTCAATCCCAAAATCATATTTTTTCTTCCAAATCATCATTTTAAGTTAGTTTTTCTATTTGAAGTTATTTTCTTTTAAGATAATGTTTATTTTTATGAACGATTTTATTCATAATTTTTGGACTGGATTGTAGCGAGATACTTATTTTATTTCAAATTTCGTTATAATTGGAATTTTACTTTTCTTTACCTATTTAAGCCCGACTTAAAGCATTAGTATTGGTCCATGTATATATATATATATATATATATATATATAATCACCTCTTTTCATATCCATTTTACCATTCAAGTAAAATTTTTATATTGACTTATGCATATTTGAGACAAAATATTTTATTATTATTAATTTTTTGCTAAAATCAATTTTTTTTATATATATTTTGTAATTATTATCCACTACATACATTTGACATTAATAATATAAATGCAATAATAAAAAATATATATAATATATTATAATAATAAAATAAATGTACAAGTGAATGTTTGTTGTGTTGTTGAAGGAATGATAAAATGAAAGGATTGTGAGAGAGAGAGTGGGAGGAGAGAGAAATAATTTTAAAATATAATTTGTAGGATGAATAGTACTTATCTAAATTTGGATAAGTACTGTTCATAGGTAGCTAAATATTTAGATATGCATAAGTCAATGTGGAGGACTTTAGGGTCATATTATACAAATATGACTTTACATATGCATATATATAGATCAATACTAATGCTCTTATAGGTTTCATAAGAAATTTGATTTTTTTTTTTAAAGAAATCCTAATATCAGAGCTTATTTCTTTCTATTCGATTTCTTTTCAATCTCAATATCTAATTTTCATTGTTTGAGCAAACTGTACGAATAATATTAATTTTTATTCTATTCGGGCGTCACCAGTCCAGTTGCATTCCCTTTTCTGGGTTGAATGTTAGGAATCTTGTGATTCCTGAAAAGGAAAAGAGAAAGGCAAAAGCGCGGTGAGAACGGAGAAATTATAGTAAAAAAGATGGCATCACTTGGGCTTAATGCATTTATAATTTTATAGTGCTATGCGACCTTTACCTTTAAAGATTTTTTCTGCGTACGTATAACTTTCTTTTTAAATATTCTCTAAAATGGCTAAAAGTAATAGATGAACATATCAATCCCTCACCAATGCCACGTAAGACTATTCATCCGAACCCGATTTAGAACCCAAGTACTAGATTTTAACCCCAATACCCAGTTTTAATAAAAAAAATTTTTGACCCTCGAGTGATTAGAAATCGTAATGCCTCATTCTGCCTAATCCTATCCCTCTGCTATGCTCTCCTCTCTCTCTCTCTCTCTCTCTCTCTCTCGATCTCGATCTCGATCCATGAGTAATGCCTTTGAACAAATCTTATGTGGGTATAGAGTATATGCAGTTATTTTGCTAAATCTGATCTTTTTTGTTAAACATGGATTTTTTTTTTTTTTAAGTTTTTTAGGGTTTACGTTTTAGTTATTTTGTTTCTCATGATTTGTTGTTAATAGCTAGATCTTCCAGAGACCTGCCCTTTGTTTGCACCAAAATGATAACTGCCAGTGTGGCTTCACTGTGATTTGGGGGAGAGTGGGTCTAAATGTGAGTGAGATGAACTGGAAACCTGAAAAGAAAACCTGCAAAGGAAGTAACGTAAGGCACTCGTTGCTATTTTGTCTAATTTTTCTCGACTGAATTTGAAACTTGTGCTTTAAAAAAATATCTGGTTGCGGTTTAGAATTATTACCCAAACAAGGTTATCTGAAATACTAGGATTTTTTCTATCTAAACTCTTTTATGCCATTATGCTCTGTCTAGAGTTATTCACTCCAGAACTTTTTGGCCTGTTTCTGTCCTTTTGATCCTCGTTTTAATCTTCTGCACACTTGCATCTCTAGGTCTTCAACATGGATATATCATCTTTTATTCAACTGTTTTATGATCTTATTAAATGTTGCATATTCCTTGTGTCACCACTCATCCATCTTATCATAATCATATGGGCTGTA
The DNA here is from genome assembly GCF_004785595.1 of Juglans microcarpa x Juglans regia. NCBI lineage: Eukaryota > Viridiplantae > Streptophyta > Magnoliopsida > Fagales > Juglandaceae > Juglans > Juglans microcarpa x Juglans regia. The sequence continues at coordinate 37,214,577 of NC_054596.1, forward strand.
TATTTTCTTAATAAATTATTTGTGATTGCCCAATACAACAATATTACATTATATTGCTTGGTGGATCATGTGAGGTTTGGATAAGTGCCATTACATATATGCATCTCTGTTGCATTCTTTCCCTCTCTGTTTGTTTTAAGTACTTCCTATACTTATTACTAACCATAATAACTCAGGGTTATGTTAAAATTCAAGTATGTTACAAAAAGTTTACTTTTGTGTATTCCACCAAGTTACTATTTCCATTGTAGTTGTACATCCTTTCAAATTTACCCATATACTTTTATCATTTAGTACCGTATTGTTTGGCTTGATAAAAGAATCGGTGCAACCTATTAGTCAAATGGTGGGTTTCCGCTCATTTTTGCTCCTGAACACTTTTTGACTTGAAACACTGGCATGAACCATGTGATGAAAAAAGTAACCCAATTGAAGTTTTTAAAATATGTCAGATCTCATGGCCATAATTGAAGAACAATGATGGATAATCATAATTGCCTTCTAAATTGACAATTAAATAAATATAAGAAGAAGAAAAACTAGAGTTTTGGGAAGTTCTATGTTGAAATAAAGAATAAATTTTATTATTATATGCATTTTCTTGAATTATGCATTTGTTAATTGATAGTTTTTTTTATTATTAATTTGGTTACTTACTTTTATTCATTGAGTTCAACTCATATAAAATTTTTTATTATTGTCAAACATTATTGCTGCACCTAATCAATTGTACTTAGAAAAGGTCTAGTATCCATGAGAAACTTCTTCTGTGTCTCAAGCTGCTCTGTAACCAAAGTAATCATTTAAAATTGTAAAATGTGTTGTCAACAACACTTTGTGGTGTTGGAACTTTATAGCTTGCTTACACTGTGTGATGAAAAAGAATGTGCCAAATAATTTAATCATGTGGTACTTAGCTTTTGTAACTATGATTTGAGGAGAAAGCTTCCAAAGACTACTAACTTTCTCTACAACTGGAATATGCTTGGGTTCCTTCCTCGTAAGCCTGTCATTCTGCTTTTAGATTTATGTCAAAACATAAGCTAGAACGTTTTGTTTTTTCCTATCGGTTCACATATTTCCATTTTTACCCCCTCTATTTTGTTTGTTTTCCCTTTTTGTCCTTCTTACTTGCGTCACACACCACTCCACCGCACGCCGCCATCGCACATTCTTTGTTTTTGTGTCGGTGCTGTGTGAGTATGGTTTTTGTTGATTCTATTTCTTTTCATTTTGTGGTATGTGAATTTGAAGGATGGTTTTTTTTTTAATTTTTTTTTTGTTTTGTGTGGATTTTTTTTATTTCATTTTTTTGTTTGTTGGGTTTTTGTTCTCCATTTTTTTTTTGGATGTGAATTTGCTTGTTCGATTTTTGTTCCTCAATATGGACCTTTTTTGGAATCTGAATGATGTTTTGATTTTTTTTTTCCCGTTTTGTGTGGATTTTTTAATTTCATTTTTATGCGTTTTTGTTCTCCATTTTTTTTTTTTTTGGATTTGTCAATTGCTTGGATATGAGTTTCTTGTTCATTCTTCTAGGTATGTTTTAGTCTTTAGTGTGGATCCTCTCTCCTCTTTGTGGGATGTGAATCTGAAGAGCAGTTTGAAAATTCTTTCCAGTCTTGTTGTTCTTCGACTCAAAACCTATTTTATTTTATTTTTCATTTTTCTGCTTGTTGGATTTCCGTTCGTCATTATGGACCAAAATTTTTTGGCTCGAGCAGTTGCTTGGATGTGATTTTGCTTTTGCTTCAACTAGGGACCAGGTATGCTTTACTTTTTTGCTTCATCCCAACCATGGATTCCGAGGAGAAGCGGCTCAATGAGCTGGGTTACAAGAAAGAACGCCAAAGATAAATGATTATTCTTTATTCGATATTTCCTGCTACTCTGTTTTTGGTTTCCCTCTACAATGTTCTTGTTTCATTGTATATATTTTATTCTTCCTCGTTGTTTGATTATATGAAATCCTCTACTTTTTCTTGTTGATGACGATTTTTTTTTTTAAATTTCCTTTATCGTTTAATTTGATGTAGACTTTGTTCAAAACACTTGCAATATCATTTTCACGATGATCCTTTTTACAAGGATTACTTCATTGTATGGTTCAAACCTTCAATATGCAGGTCCTTCTAGTCTTGTGTGGGGTTGGGTGGTAGTCTTGTTCTTCACCTGGTTTGTTGGATTTGCGATGGCTGAGATCGGTTCCTCTTTCGCTTGGATGTGATTTTGTTTTTGCTTCATCCAAGCATGCTTTATTTTTTTACTTCATGGTTGATAGATTAATTAACTTAATCATGTATACCTTTTTGACTTATGGACCATTTGAATTGTCTTTTATGGAAAAATATAAAAGAGACACGTACTGGATGTTCTTTATGTCCTGCTTTTTTATCTATTCTTTTGATTTAAATTAGATTGATTGAGATTTGACCAAAAAGAAAAAGAAGGATTATTACCATTGAATTGTTATGGTAAACTGCATTAAGATTTTAATTTTAATTTTCTTTTTAACTTGTTGGAAGGCTTATGCAGATCACAAACACTGCATAGCATCATTTTATTATGCACTGAAACAAATAAGGATGGAAGATATATTGCTCCAAAGTGGTTATTCTTATGCATGTACACATGCCTGACTATTATTTGGGCATTTCTCAACACTTTTGCATTACAAGTGATTGCCTTCATCGACATAATCTCAATATGGTGGCACGTATATTAGCTAGATAGGCTTGTTTGTAGACTCATATATATATACACCACTATATGCCTATTGGAATCACCTAATAATCAATCATCTCAACTTCACTTATCAACGTTCATTTAACGATGTTGGCGTAGCTGGTAAGCCTGCAATAGACTTTGATATTAATTGATTAGTTGTTATTGTCACTACGTCTAATTAATATAATAATTTTTAGTAAAATATATATTATCCCTTAGGCTGTTTTTGACATAAGCACCATATATGTTCCCTGCAGTCACAATTACGGACTGTCAAATTAGATTCTCTTACAAAGTTTGTTAATTTTCTTTTACTAACAAATTGAATTAAATTAATCCCATATATTTTGTAACATTAATAGTAGAACTCATGCATTCAACCTCAAAGTCGGTCAAATTCAATACTTGAAAGTATTGTACACATTGTTGCAGGAGGATCGAGATGGATATTTATAGTATTGATTAGAAGTTTGTCTGTATATTAAATAACTAATTTAAACCTACCCTCTCAAAATTGCGTAAAGATGTCTCACAGCCGTACGCGCGTGCTTCGGAATCTAGTACCAGCTTCCCCCATCCAATTCGCTTTTGGTAAAAGTAGCTTGGGTGACTTGAGAATGGTCCTCATAATCAAAGAGGGAAAGAAAACAAAATTAAAATAAATATTTTAAAATAATATTATTTTATTTAAAAGTGGTATGACAGTCTCTAAATTATCAAAAGTGCTAGCTAGTTAGAAGATCAAGACAAGACAAGAAAAAAAGGTGCTGAGTTTGAATTCAATTATTTTAAATTTTATGCTACATGTAAATAGTCACATTTTATTTATTATTTAAATATATTATTTTTAATTTTTTTTTTTTTCAATTAGACATGTGTCAAACGCGCTTTGCACATTAATTATATATATTTACTAGTAATTGAGCAACGTTCAAGGAACGTTTGCCTAGTTTAAATTTTTTACAAAAATTTTATGATTTTTTACAAAAGAAAAAAATTAATTAATAAATTATCTAATAAATTTTAGTAGTGGTTTAATATCCATAGCTGCTACTCCTACGCTAGTGGACTTAACTTTCCAATCGATGACTTTGACTGTATGACCTAACAACTCTTTTTAGAAAATTATTATTTACATTTTTTTCTTTCTTGTATAGTTTATTTGTACCTAAACTTATGTGTGGATGTCTAGATTATTTTAATTTATTTTAAATCAATTATTTCAATTCAGTGGATTGGGAGGAGAATATTCCTTTCAACTACTATTTACATATTAATTTAAATTATTTAAAATCATTTCAACATCTAAACGTAATTTAAATTTTTTATCAAATTAAATTGATAAAAAAAAAATATTTGAATATAATATTAGTTTTTAATGTGAAAGATAGATATATAAATAATAATGTTTGAAATAAGAATATTTCAATGTGTTTGGAAAAGTGCGATCAGCCTTAGAATAGGTCAATAATTTAGGGAAAAAAAAAAAAAAAAAAAAAAAGAGGTGCGATGCGACCAATAGAAAATTTGGTATATGAATCACTTTCATGGAGAAAATTGGATTCCAATGCGATGGGGCCAGTCTGCGTGGCAAACAACTTGATAATGGATTAACTTTCCAAGTAAATATCAAACCGCACCACAATGTTATTTTAAGATAAATAAATAATCTTATTAATTTATAAATAAAAGCTAACAAAAGAAAGAACGTAAATTAATTGGGCTTTCAGCCGAATTTAGCTATAAATTCTAATCTCTCTTTTTTTTTTTTCTTTTTCTTATTAGTCCAACTTATTCGTTGGTACAGGGCAATATTATTTATAAAGAGTAATACTTCTTCTATTCAACAACCATACACTATGCATCTGTTAAAAAAACATAAAAAATAAAAACAAAAACAAAAACAATTATATTGTGTAGGAATGGTGATTTTTTCAAAGGAAAATGCTAAATCTCCCGATGGGGCTCCTGTTAGAATCTAGTAAGTGTACTTCTATGTATTTTTTTAAGTTTTCTTATATAATTTTTTTAACAATTTTAAATATTTTAAAAAAATAAAAAAATTATAATATTATTAAAAAATACTTCCTTAATCAAGAAGTAAAATAAAAAATTATAAAAAATATTTTTTATGACTTTTTATTTTACTTCATGATTAAGAAAATATTTTTAATAATTTTTTTTATTTTCTGATTAAGGTAGTATTTTTTTTAATAATGTTCTAAATTTATTTTATTTTTTAAAAATATTAAAAATTTATATAAAAAATAAATTTTAAAAAAATACATGTAAAACAAAACTACATACCAACGGGGCTGTAATATTGTCCTTTTTCAAAATTAAGTACTATTAATAGATAGGAAAGATCGTGATTTTTTTGAATTTTGACTGACTACTTTTTTTTTTTTTCCTTTTTCACTTTATAGCCTAAAGAAAGTTGGTAATAAGAGAAAGTTTACTTTACCTCTCTAAGTTAACACCTCTATTTAACCGTTAGTCAAATTTTTCTTTTTTACTTAATAATTAAAGAAGTGATTTTAAGTGTATTAGTATATTTTTTTATTTTTTAAATATATTTAAATATGTTAAAAAAATGTGAAAAAAAATTTTTTATGATGGACAGTATGCCCAGCTGTCAAAATGGAGCGGCATAATAGCCGCACCCAAATAATAATAGGGTTAGTGCTTAATTATTGGAGGAGAAACTTGATCTTTAAACCATGTAAAGACTAAAATAGGTTACTTATGTGTCAAAGCTAGTTATATAATAGAATAAAAAAAGATTAGAATAATTTATATATATCTAGTTATAATCCTACTTTTTGTTCAACAGAGAATGAAAGGGTGAAAATAAATTGAACGGGAAGAATGAATATTTTTTTCTCAGGAAGTAAATTTAAAAATTAGGACAGAAGTTTGAAAAAAGTAGACTCATTTATTTTTAGTAACTTCTCAACTCATTTCATCTTATCTCATATAATCATTACAACTTTCTTTAATTTTAATATAAAAAAAATAAACAATTTAACTTTTTCAAATCTCAAAATAAAAATAATATTAAAAAAATATATTCTAACAATATTTTATTTAACTTTTTAACTTTCATCTACGAAAATCTATCTCATCTTTAACTTTTATAAACCAATCATTAAAAATGTTCTATGTAGAGTGTAACTTCATGACGATTCCTTCCAAAACTTTAATCGACGTCATTTAAAGATTTTTTCTGTGTATTTTTTCTTTTATGCATGTGATTCATGTGCTAGCTGCTTTTGCCAAAGTGAATGGGCCTACTTATAATTAGAAGTGGTAATTAAGTTGATAATGCTTAAAAATGTATATTTTTTCTATATATGCTGCTAACTTTACGGAGTTGGAACAAAACGGATCGGAGCTCTTCATCCTCACCTAATCGTTTCTCAAGTTATTACACACGATGGTCTCCATGCTCACACCTATGATCTTCTTGTTCGTCTTCTTAGCTTTCCAGCTTCTATGTCATATATCCATAGCTGCTCCTCCTCCTCCTACACCTCTTTACACTGCAGATGATGATCTTGATGATATTTCACTCAACTGCGGTGCTTTTGGCAACTCAAAGGCTATGGATGGGCGCCTATGGATCGGAGAAATGGACTCCAAATTCACTCCCCTCGAAGATCACAACCACCCCAAATCTGTTACCTCTACAGCCCAACAACAAGACACCGTCGATCCTGTCCCCTACACAACTGCCCGTTTATCTTATTCCCCATTCACGTACGTGTTTCCAATCACGGCCTCCGGACAAAAGATCCTTCGCTTCTACTTTTACCCGGCTTCTTACGTTGGTTTTGATAGGTCTAAGCTGGACTTCTTCACTGTTCAAGCGGGTTCGTTCATCTTACTTAGAAACTTCAGTGCTTCCCTTCTTGCCAATCACTTGGGCGAATATACTCTCTCTAAAGAGTTCTGTATCAACATTGAAAAGGATCAGAATTTGACTTTAACGTTCATCCCAACTCCAAGTCGTGGTTCTACTAATTTCTATGCTTTTATTAATGGAATTGAGATTGTCTCCATGCCAGACGACCTGTACTACAAGCCAGAAGGTGAGGGCATACCTTACATAGGCCAAAACTCCGTGTTCTACAGATTCTATGACATGGCACTGGAGATGGGTTTTCGATTACATGTGGGCGGGAGATTTATATCATTGATAGAAGATGCATACATGTATAGAGAATGGTCCGGGGATGGAAATTATGATGGCGGCGCCGTAACCCCTCGTGAGCCATACTTGAACCTCACATACACGCAAATATCAAATTACATTGCATCCACTGAGGTCTATTGGTCTGCAATGTCCATGGGTCATAACATGAGTACCAAGAACATGCTGATCTCTAATTTGACTTGGGGTACTTTACACGTCGATTCGGGATTTGAGTATATGGTGAGGCTCCAATATTTCTGCGAAGTGGAGCGGAAGGTTACAAGCCTTTGTCAAAGGCAATTTATCATCTATATAGATAATACCACAGCCAAACATGTCGCTGATGTAATGCTTTGGAGCGAAGATAGAGATACGCGGCCTGTTTATCGTGACTACGTGGTAATGATCCAAAATGATCAGGGAGTTGAGGGCAAGCGTAAGCTTTTCGTTGCAGTACATCCTATAGCAATTCCCACAACTTACAAAAATGCCATTTTAAACGTGATTCAAGTGTTCAAGTTGGTCAGCAACCCAAAGCAGAGCCTTCCGGCCAGATCCAATCTCGAATATGTGACCCCTCCACAGCCAGCTCAAAAAACTGCCCCAATGACTCATGTGGCTCAAGAAACTACTACGACGGTTGTGGCTCAAGAACCAACTGCTTCAATAACCAACGAGTCTTCATCGTCAAAGAAAACAATAATATCAATTGCCATTGGAAGTGTTGTGGGCTTCTTGGCCGTCGCAATTCTAGTGTGCTGCAAGGCTCTTTCCAATTCACTAACGAAGTGTTCAGCACCTGACAAAGGAAAGTCAACACGGGCAAAAGCCTCATCACTGCCCGGAGAGCTATGCCGCCGATTCTCACTAGAAGAAATCACAACAGCAACCCACAACTTCCATGAAGAATTGATTATTGGTGTTGGTGGCTTTGGGAAAGTATTTAAGGGTCTCGTTGAAGAGAGTACAATGACTGTGGCGATCAAACGCTTGAACCCAGAGTCAAAGCAAGGTCGCAAAGAGTTCTGGACAGAGATTGAGATGCTCTCTCAACTTCGCCATGTCCACCTTGTCTCTCTCATTGGTTACTGCAATGACGAGGGCGAGATGATCCTTGTCTATGACTACATGGCCAATGGGACACTTCGAGACCACCTCTACGACACAAATAGGGATCCCCTCCCGTGGATACAAAGGCTCGAAATTTGCATCGGAGCAGCCTGTGGTCTGAACTACCTGCATACGGTAGTGAAGCACCCCATCATCCACCGTGACGTAAAGACGACCAACATTTTGTTGGACGAAAGCTGCGTGGCCAAGGTTTCGGATTTCGGGTTGTCCAAAGTGGGTCTGGAAAACGCGGCTGTTAGTACCATGGTAAAGGGCACGTTCGGGTACTTGGATCCGGATTACGCAAGACGTCGGCAACTGACAGAAAAATCGGACGTGTACTCGTTCGGCGTAGTGCTGCTTGAAGTATTATGTGCCCGAAAAGCACTGAACCCAAAATTGGAGGAGGAGCAATGGAATTTGGCCAATTGGGCCAAGAAATGCATTGAGAAGGGGATCATGGGTGAGATCATAGATCCGAATCTGATAGGCAATATAGCTCCGGAGTGTTTCAAGGTGTACATGAATGTCGCAGAGAACTGCGTACGTGATCAGGGGATCCAACGGCCCACCATGAACGATGTTATGGGAAACCTCAACTTTGCATTGCAACTACAGAAGGAAGCAGACATTGTGAAGAAGGAAGCCAATGCAGCCGACAACGGAGCCTATACGGAAGTGTTATCATTCGATATTTCCGACATCACCGGAGCTCGTCGATACAATAACGTTTTCAGTGTACACGTGTCTGAATCGGATAGTGGGACCTGGTTGATTAGTAATAATACAGGGGATCATGACCTACCCGAGTCGAATTGATACGGATAGCTTGGTTTGAAGATTTGTTTACGGATAACAGCAACTTGCAGAGGTATTTTCTTGGTTTGGGTTTGTGCAGCTTCAATAGCTAGTCAAACATTATTTTATCATAAAAAATTCATCTTTATGAACTCCTAAAAATTATTATTTCTAATTAAAAATTCATCTGGCCAGTTCATTTCTTCTCCATCGAGTTCTCCGGCGTGAGCATATCAGGATGCATTTCTGTAAGTACTGTATGAACTCCTAGCATCACTGTAGAGAGCGTTTGTGAGCTTCAACTTTTCTTTCATTCAGGGGATGAGAACTAAAACAAAATTAAATATTACAGAAGAAGACCGGAAACTATCAAAACAAATGTTCTAGAGTGTTGAAATTAAAATAAATGAAAATATCAAAATTAATTTTTTAATAGAATAGTGATAAATTTGTTGAATTGTTATTTAGTGTTATTGTAAAGTGAATAGTTAAATTTGTAAAAGTGAATTTTTTAACTAAATTTTGACGAAACCTTATTAATTCTACTGCCAGTGCTCTTAATCTGTTATTGATACGATGACTTGATTTGAAAATGATTGTCTTTTTTGGGTGGATTTTCATAGGCTTGTGCAATGGAGCGTAGCTTTTGGCAGATAGGCTTGTGCCATGGAGTGTAGTTCTTGAGATGCACTTAACATTCTCCTCCAGAGAGTAATTCAGAAAAATAAGTTGGGATTTTTCGTCATGTAATTTTGTATATATGTTTATTTTGAACAATATAGTCTTGATTCTAAATAGTAAAATTTCGTCCTAAAATGTATTTTATGATTTCTCAAAGAATAAAATTCTCTTAAATTCTATTGATGTAGCCGCGTTACTAAACCACGTTAATATATTTTGTATAGTATGATTCGATTTACTTTTACTTCTTATATCAAGTTCAGAGAAGGGAGAAATTATATGCATTATGCCTGCGTGTGAGTTTGTGAGTCAGGCTGATCGCCATTCTCGATCGATGTCAAGAGGAACTTTCTTCTGTGCAATTTTCTAGGCCGACATGTTTATTTGGAAATGGAATTGAAGCGAGAATTTCACCAACTTTTTAACAAAAACGCCATTTTTCTTATTTTTACGTTTTCATTTAAAATATTTAAGTTTGTACAAGTTGAAATATTTTTTTGGGATTGAAATAGTAGCATGCTGCATGTTGCATGTCGCATGTCTTATGCAGTGCTGCAGTGCAATATGGCAACACTAGGGCTATATCGATCTTACTTTCAAATTATACGAATTACTGGTGCTTTATTCGAATAGGATATATGCATATTTCTTCAAAGTGTCGTGATCTTTATAAGGTATTAACATGAAGGAAAATTATATTGCTCCTTTGGAAAGGGACGTTATGGCCCTATGGGCTTATAAACTAATAAAATGGAAAAATGTAATAAGATAAAAGATTTAGAAATCAATGGAGGTAGTAAACTGGAAAAATCAGATCGGACTGACCAGATCAAAATTGAAAAAATCGCAAATTTTGATTTTGATAATGAATTGATCATATCGGTTTCTAAACTTTTAAATTTGATATATATTGGTTCGATCATAAAATATATCTAAAATCGGGCCAAACCAAACCAATTACACCTTTATTATAAACACAGAACAGCTTTGGAGCGGTCCGATTGTTTCTAAGGGATTACCAGCTACCAATTGTAATATGCCACGTCTGCGATTCCACACAATTCACATGAGAATCATCACATTCTTGAACGCCCCTGCCAAAACTATATCTCTTCTCCAGAAACTCAATCCAGTCGAAGACTCGAACGCCTTTCACAAATTTTTAACACCCCGGTGTCGTCAGCCGCCAGTTTCGACGCCACCATCTTCATCGCACCCACCATCTCCATGGCCCACCGGCCACCATTGTTGAAATCCATGCCCAAGCAAGCAGTCAACAACTGCTGCTCAGCTGCCCAACTCTCAACTACATTTGTAGTTAACAATTTAATGCAACAATTTAATGCATTCACACAGGTAGACGATACATCAGGCGCCTATAAATTGAAGTTCCATGCGAGAGCTTCAGATCAATGTTTTGAATACCGTACCGGACAGCGTACCGGTCAAGGCACTGGAACGAAATATTTCGGTACCGGTACCGTTTCGGGATAGCGTTTCGGGATAACGTTTCGGGATAGTCGATCTATAAATAAATTATATATATAAATATATATAAAAATTATATTCTAAAATAATAGTCTATATATAAATAAATTATATACAAATACATATATATATAAATTATAAGTAGTCTAGTCTGAATTGAGGGTTAAAAAATAGTTTGTAATTTGAAAAAACGAAAAAAAAAAAAAAAAAACACAGGCCGAAATATCGGCCGGTACCGGCCGAAATATAGGCCGGTACAGGCCGAAATTGAGGCCGGTATGACCGGTACCGGCCGGTACGGCCGGTATTTTGGCCGGTACGGAACAGGTATAGTACCTGTACCAGCCGGACGGCCGAAACGAAAAATTTCGGCCGTACCGGCCGGTACGGTACGAAATTTAAATCTTTGCTTCAGATACACCCAAGAAGAAGAGAAGAGAGAGAGAGAGAGCCCGGAGAGTTCTGAGAGAAAAAAAGAGAGTTGAGTTGAGTAGAGTGTGATCCTCATCCTCTGTAATATTTTCTTGTGTACCACTATTTAAATAGTGAAGCTCTTTTCTGTGGATGTAGGCAGTTGCCGAACCACGTTAAATTCTTGGTGTCACTGAGTGCGTAAAGTGTATTATTTTATTACCACTTTTATTCCTTCCGCTGTATTGATTTCCCCAACAAGTGGTATCAGAGCGATTATTGGGAATAGTTTTTTTTTTACAGAAAACTTGTTTTTAGTGCGTAGCTCAGTTTTCGAATTTGAGCATACCACTGTGTTCGTCTCATCGAGACAAGAAAAGCGGTGAAAACCAGAGGCCGGACGGACGCACCGTCTGAAGATCGGAGAGTGAGCTCACTGTCGTCACGCGCCACACGCGCCCAGGTGAGGCCCAAGCGCATGATCCCCACTCTTGACACGCGCCACACGCGCCCAGGAGAGGCTCGAGCACGTGATCCCCTCTCTCTGCATGCTCCGCACGCGCTTCAGAGAGAGTCCTTGCGTGTGAAGTCCACGCGCCTCACGCGCGCTTGACTCAAGAAGGCCCGTGAGTTACACGCGCCTACGCGCTGTTTGTCGCGCCACGAGCTGCACGCACGACAGAGTTCCTGTTGTGGTTCTTTTGCTCATTTCTTGTGCCATCTGAGTCCGATTTTGTTGAACAAGACTCGTTTCCAACAAAATCAAGCGTTCCGGACACAACGGTGCTGTTTGTTTTACGATATTTCATCTCAAAGATCCTGTACTTACAATTTGTATTTAGAATCAATCTAAATTCATGGAGGATTCAGCATCAGGCGCTATGATAAAGCTAACTGCCTCAAACTACAGCTTTTGGAGGCCTTGGATGGAGGATCTCTTGAACTGTAAAGATCTGTCTGACCCCTTGGAAGATGAAGGGAAGAAGCCAGATAAAGTTTCAGATCAAGTATGGAGAAAGATGTACAAGAAGACTATTGGTTAGATCAGACAATGGATTGACCATAGTATTTTTCACCACGTGGCCCAGGAGACAGATGCATATAACCTCTGGAAAAAGTTGGAGGATATGTATCAGGCTAAGATTGCTCGAAACAAGGCCTTCTTGATGAGACGGCTTGTTAACTTGAAGTTGAAGAGCGACACCTCTGTTGCCGAGCACACTAGCGAGTTTCAAAACCTAGTTAACCAGCTCGGATCTGTCAACCTAAATCTTGTTGATGAAGAACAAGCCCTGCTACTTCTCAGTTCGTTACCAAACAGTTGGGAGATGCTGGTGGTCTCCCTCAGTAACTCTATTCTAGATGGCAAACTTACCATGAAGATGGTTAAGGATGCCCTATTTAATGAGGAGGCCAGACGAAAAGAGACAAGCATGAATCAAACTCATGTCCTTGTCACTGAGAGTAGAGAAAGGTCTCGAGGTAATGATAGAGGGAGAAGTGGAGGCAGAAACAGAGGGAAGTCTCAACCACGTGGAAGGTCCAGCATTAGCAGGAACCAGCAGACGTGTCCTGAAATGTTACCATTGTGGCAAAGAAGGCTACATGAGAAAACATTGCCGCAAGTTTTTAAGAGAGTAAGGTCAAAGTAATAAGCTGAAGAAAGAAGATAGTGAAATCCTTGTCACTCTTTCAGGAGATGTGGCAATACTCTCCACCAGTGACGAGACGTGTCTGCACGTTGCAAGCCATGATGTTGAGTGGGTGGTAGACACAACAGCATCATACCATATCACTTCTCATAGTGAATTTTTCACTACGTACAAAGCATGAGACTTTGGTACAGTAAGGATGGGGAACGCCAGTTCCTCGAAGATCGTGGGGGTTGGCGAAGTGCAAATAAAAACTAATGTTGGTTGCACCATGGTGTTGAAAGATGTTCGACACATTCCTGACCTTCGGCTCAACCTGATTTCCAGAATAGCCCTTGATCGATAGGGCTATGACAGCTACTTCAACAATGGCACTTGGAAGCTGTCACAAGGTGCCATGGTTGTCGCCCGAAGACATATTTGTAGTACGTTGTACAAGATCCATATGAAGATTGGTTCTGATAGCCTCAATGTAGTGGAAGACGAGGCATCACCGAATCTGTGGCACAAGAGACTCAGACACATGTGTGAGAAAGGGTTGGATACGCTTGTGAAGAAGGAACTCATCAAGGTTGCCAAAGGAATAGCGTTAAACCCTTGTGACTTCTGTTTGTTTGGCAAACAACGAAGAGTCTCGTTCAATTCCTCTACGAAGAGAAGATCAGAGTTGTTGAGTCTGGTACACTCTAATGTATGTGGTCCCATGGAAGAAGAGTCATTGGGAGGTAACAGATATTTCGTGACATTCATTGATGATGCTTCACGAAAGGTCTGGGTATATTTTTTGAAATCAAAGGATCAGGTCTTCGAGCACTTCAAGAATTTCCACACCCTAGTGGAAAGAGAGACGGGAAAGAAGTTGAAGTGCCTGTGAACGGACAATGGAGGAGAATATGTTTCCAAAAGGTTCACTGTATACTGTGCTGATCGTGGTATTCGACATGAGAAGACGGTCTCATATACCCCTCAGCACAATGGTGTAGCTGAAAGAATGAATCGGATCATCATTGAAAGAACAAGATGCATGCTCAGTATGACCAAGTTACCAAAGCCATTCTGGGGTGAAACTATTTGTGCTGCCTCTTACCTGATCAACAGATCACCTTCTACACCACTGGAATTTGAAGTTCCTGAGAATGATTGGTCTGGAAAAGATGTCTCTTACTCTTACCTGAGAGTGTTGGATGCAAAGCCTTTGCACACGTATCCAAGGAGCTGAGACAGAAGCTCGATGTCAAGTCAATTTCTTGTATCTTTGTTGGAGAATTGTCATAAGTAGGGACGTTGTGTTCCATGAAAACCAGCATATAGGAACTGAAGCTTATTCCATGTCAGTAGAGCTTAGTTCCTATACTCTACATCTTGCATCATTACAGTAAGCCACATATAATGAGAATATGCAGGATCGAGATCCAGAAGCAGAAGAAGAAGCTCAGGGTGTCGAGCAGGGGGAGCAAGAACCCTCTCTACCAGAAGCTGGTGTACCACCACAAGGGTTAGATGGTGATGAACCTCCTTTGGTTGATGAACCTCAACCAAGAAGATCGGCAAGAGGCCGCCTACTGATTCCGTTGAGAAGATATCCGAAATCAGACTATATTCTGCTTACTGATGAGGGGGAGCCAGAGAGCTTCTAGGAAGTTCAAACTCATGCTGATAGAAGCCTATGGGTGCATGCAATGCAAGAAGAGATGAGTTCTTTGCAGAAAAATCAGACTAATGAGTTGGTGAAACTTCCTGAAGGAAAGAAATGCCTAAAGAACAAATGGGTGTTCAAGCTGAAGAAAGATGGCCAAGGAAAGCTAATAAAGCATAAGGCCAGATTGGTTGTCAAAAGATTCCAGCAGAAGAAGGGAATCGACTTTGACGAGATATTTTCCCCGGTGGTGAAAATGATGTCAATCCGAGTCATACTCGGATTAGTAGCCAGCTTGAATTTGGAACTTGAACAGATGGATGTGAAGACAGCCTTTCTCTATGGAGATTTGGAGGAGGAAATCTATATGGAGCAACTAGAAGGGTTTGAAGCTCCAGGGAAAGATCACTTAGTCTGCAAGCTAAAGAAGAGTCTCTATAGCCTCAAGCAAGCGCCGAGACAATGGTACAAGAAGTTTGACTCATTCATGATGAGTCATGGTTACAAGAGACTTGTTGCAGATCAGTGTGTCTATGTTCGAAGGTTTCAGGATGACAAGTTTGTCATACTCATTCTTTACGTTGATGATATGTTAATCGTTGGTGAGGATAGGTCCAAGATTAACAAACTAAAGAAGGAACTATCCAAATCTTTTGACATGAAGGACTTAGGCCCAGCACAACAAATTTTGGGCATGAAGATTATTCATGATAGGAAAGTCAAAAGGGTGTGGCTATCACAACAAAAATATGTTGAACGAGTTATCAGACGTTTCAACATGGAAGATGCTAAGCCAGTCAATACTCCACTTGCTAACCACTTCAAGTTGAGCAAAAGCTAGTGTCCTTCTTCAAAGAAATAGATTGAAGAAATGGAAGCAGTCCCCTACTCTGCAGCGGTAGGAAGCCTGATGCATGTAATGATTTGTACCAGACTAGATATTACTCATGCTGTAAGTATGGTGAGCAGATTCCTTTCAAATCCAGGAAATGATCATTGGGAAGTAGTCAAGTGGATTCTCAGGTACCTAAAAGGTACATCGAAGATGTGCTTGTGTTTTGGGGGAGCTAAACCAGTTTTGGAAGGCTACACAGATTCAGATATGGCAGGAGATCTGGATAGCAGGAGATCTACTTTGAGATTTCTCTTCACTTTTTTGGAGGAGCTGTCTCTTGGCAGTCCAAATTGCAGAAGTGTGTTGCTTTATCTACAACAGAAGCAGATTATATTGCCGCAGCGAAAACTGGGAAAGAGATGTTGTGGATGAAGCGTTTTCTCCAAAAACTAGGGGTTAGTCAAGAAGACTATAAGGTACATTGTGATAGTTAAAGTGCTTTCGATTTAAGCAAGAATTCAATGTACCATTCCTACACCAAGCATATTGACATCCACTATCATTGGATACGCGAAGTGATGGGACAACAGCTGTTGAAGCTTGTGAAGATCTATACGAAAGAGAATCCAGCGGACATGCTGACAAAGGTGGTTACAAGTGAGAAACTTGAGCTATGCAGAGACATAGCTGGAATGGATAGCATCCAAATAAATGGGCATGGATGGGAGAATTGTTGAAATCCATGCCCAAGCAAGCAGTCAACAACTGCTGCTCGGCTGCCCAACGCTCAACTGCATTTGTAGTTAACAATTGAATGCAACAATTGAATGCATTCATACAGGTAGACGATACATCAGGTGCCTATAAATTAAAACTCCATGCGAGAGCTTCAGATACACCCAAGAAGAAGAGAAAAGAGAGAGAGCCCTAAGGGCTCTGAGAGAAAAGAAGAGAGTTGAGTTGAGTAGAGTGTGATCCTCATCCTCTGTAATATTTTTTTGTGTACCACTATTTAAATAGTGAAGTTCTTTTCTGTGGATGTAGGCAGTTGCCGAATCACGTTAAATTCTTGGTGTCACTGAGTACATAAAGTGTACTATTTTATTACCACTTTTATTCCTTCCGCTGTGTTGATTTCCCCAACAACCATCTCTGTGCAAGAACCATCTCCATTGCGCCCAGCATCTCTGTTGCCCACCATTCGCCCACCATCAGTTTGAACCTTGATGTTTACTCTGTTCGGTTTCTAGTAAAATGCTAGAATGCTACGGAATTTAAATGTTGAGTTATGTGAGTGAAAATTTTTCAAAATATTGCCAAATAGCTGCAGAAGAAGTTCCAAAAATTTTATATTGCATTGGTGTCTGCTTAACAACCGAATGGTTCAAAAACTTAAATTTACAGAGGAAGCTTGTTGAAAGGAAGCAATTAGACATGAAACTTAAGGATAACAATCTCTATCATTTCTGCATCTTCTCCAACAACATACTTGCAACTTCAGTCGTGGTGAATTCAACTACCTTAAATTCCAAAGATCCAGATATGATTGTGTTCCATCTTGTTACAAATGAAATAAATTATGCTGCAATGAAGACTTGGTTTTTCGTGAACGATTTTCAAGGAGTGATTGTTGAGGTTCAACAGTTCGAAGACTTAAATTGGCTAAATGCTTCTTACGTTCCTGTTCTTAAGCTCCAAGACACCGAAACACAAAGCTATTATTTTTCAGGCAATAATGATGATGGCCGAACTCTAATAAAGTTTCGAAACCCTTTTGAGTTGCAAGATCAGGTATTTTTTGGAAAATTCACTTTTTGAGTTTTTGAATGAGAGTAGGACAGAGGTTTGCAAAGAAGATGACTAAAATGAGGGTCTGTGTCGGGCTATCTCCTATAATGCAGTCACAATCGTTTTTCAATAGATCGCCTACGTGACAATCACTTATTGGTGGGCTATTTTTTAGTATAGGACAGACGGACCGGTTTTAAGTTTTTCTCTTATAGAGAAACATCCACCCCACTTACTTTGAAATATGAAAAGAAATTCTTATCTCGAGTTAAGCCTTAAAACAAAATCACATTAATTTTGTTTATTGGAAAAATCACAGTAGTTAATTTCATTAAAACGGCATGATTGGAGAGGCAATAATCACACTAGAAATTAATATTAATCTAAATAAACACGAAAAATATAGATTAACAAATCAATAATTAAGATAATATATTAGAACTTAACGGATTATGGAAAAGTTAATTTACTAAATTGACCATTTTTTTCCCCTCAAAACTACTTCACGAACGAAGAACTCATCGTCTGAGAGCCAAAACAAATCTCCCACCACCTGAACTGAACGTAGGCATCAGACTCAACTGAACAATCTCTCCGATGTGGGAACATTCCCGCCGAATCAATAACCCTTCGTCGAACTTTATATCGGTGTCTTCTCCGCCATGATCAGACGCCAAGCCTCCGCCTTCACTTCCTTCTCACTCTCTTTCCTCTTCCTCCTCGTTTCTCTCTCTCTCCTCCCTTTCAAACCCTCTCTTTTCCCTTCTCAACCGCTAACCCTAAGTTCCTCACAACCCAATTTAACTCTGCCCCCAACCCCTCCCCCTCGCAACAACTACATCGTCCGGTTTCTCCAGTACAAGCCTGCGGAGGAGCATCGGGATTATCTCGAGTCGAGTGTTCGATCCGACGGCTGGGAATGGATCGACCGGAAGAATCCGTCATCCAAGTACCCGACCGATTTCGGGTTGGTTTCGATCCAGGAGATTGCGAGGGAGAGGGTGATTGGGGAGATTAGGAAATTGGGGCTGGTGAAGGATGTAAATATGGACTTGACCTACAGGAGGGGTTTACTTGAGCAGAAGAGGAAGGGTAAGGCTGGCGCTGGGGTAGGGCCAGGGTTGGCGCTTTTGTCGACGGGAAGAAGCGACCAGGGAAGATTTTTACGGCGATGTCGTTTAGCGAGGGCGATGGCGAGGGAGAGTATTATTCTGCGATTAGCAATTCTTCGATTAGGTGGGGACGCCACTTTTTGATGCAGGTAATTTTCCCTTTATCTTTATGATTTGGATTCTGTTTGGTTTGGGCCGCCCGAAGAGAGAGGGGGGGGGGGGGTGGAATCGAGGAAGGGAAAGGGAAAGAATTGAAATCTGTGGAAGTTTAATGCTTTTCTGCTTTTTTGGATAATTTGGTTGCTTATAAGATATGAAGATCCCCGCGTTTATTAGTCAGTGGAATTTAATATCGGTCAAATTCTTGGTTACTGATGGGGAGGATTTGTCAGCTTCGTGCATGTCATTGGTAATATATCTAGATTATACGATGCTGGAAGCTTGTAATCCGAGAGTTTCTGTTCCTTTAGGCACAATCCATATTATATTTCCGAAGACACTCGCACACCTACTTATCAACAACAAAATAATTTCCAACGACACACCTCCGAACTTTGTAAACTTATGCTGCTTATGGATGTAAACAATTTAAGAACGTGCTGAACCTTTTACATGTGTACTGAAAATTTCCGTTTAATTTTATGGACTTTGAGATACAGTTGGTAGAACAAGCTCTCAATTTCTGGATGTATTCTTATGCTCTGAGGTTTATTTAATTGTTGTAGAAGTCTCAAGTTACTTCCTTGTTCGGAGCTGAAGTTCTGTGGTCAAAAGGTTATACTGGTGCAAAAGTCAAAATGGCCATCTTTGACACTGGCATTCGAGCTAATCATCCACATTTTCGTAATATCAAGGTAACACTGATTGGGAAAATGTCCTGGAGTGTTCTGTGTTCCTGTATTTTTATAGATTGGAACTTAAATGTGCTTTTAAATGAGGCTTTAGTGGAGGAACCAATTATTAATATTGAGGTTATAATCAGGAGCGTACAAACTGGACCAATGAGGATACACTAAATGACAATCTCGGACATGGTACATTTGTTGCTGGTGTTATAGCTGGTGGAGATGCAGAGTGTCTTGGTTTTGCTCCAGATACAGAGATTTATGCTTTTCGTGTGTTTACTGATGCACAGGTAAAGCAAATTTGACAGGTGTTACAGCTTTGTGTATATTTAAGGTTCTGTCTGCCCCATTTAACTTGAAGTTGTATTTATGCGTCACTTTTTTTTCCTCACTACGTGGTTTCACATTTGCATATTATGTGCAATCCTGCTTTGTAGTTAGTCCATAGGATTTATACTTCACAAATGGATATGGATTTCTCTCTGGATGGTTCACTAAATTCATATCAGCAGGTTATTGGAAAGTTTGTATTTTGTTTATTATGTGTATTCGTATATATTTTAAATTATTATTATTTTTTGAACACTTGGATTTAGTCAAGAAAATTATTAAGATTATAATAAACTTTCATTCAGCCTATTGCAGGTATCATACACATCATGGTTCCTTGATGCGTTCAATTATGCCATGGCAACCAATATGGATGTACTCAATTTGAGTATAGGAGGACCTGATTACTTGGATCTCCCATTTGTAGAGAAGGTAAGATGCCATTGGCTTGATATAATTTGATATAACAGTATTTTTAAAAAGAGGGAAAAATATGTATCAGAATTATATCATCTCCATCACATATAATAACCGTTTTTTTTTTGCAGCATACCTTTCCACCACATTGCTATTACCACTCAATTTCACAAATTATACTTTGATTTGTATAAGTTAATGCTGTTGCTATCACTTTTTCCCCTTTTACATAGTTTCTGTTCCTTTGCTCTCTAGGTTTGGGAAATAACAGCAAATAACATAATTATGGTCTCGGCAATTGGAAATGATGGACCACTTTATGGTACTTTAAACAATCCAGCAGACCAAAGTGATGTCATCGGCGTTGGTGGCATTGACTACAATGACCACATAGCCTCATTTTCTTCACGTGGGATGAGTACTTGGGAGATTCCTCATGGGTACTGTATCAGCATTCATTTCATAGACTTTAAATTTGTACACAGTATTGCATTGTTACTTTTTTTGGGGTTAAAATATTCTCTCTTTTTTTTTTATAAGTAAGATCGAATTTTATTCAACAAATGTAATAGGCGAAGCCCATGTACACAAGAAGTATACAAAAGAAACACCTAATTCCATTCTATAAAGAGGAAAATGAAAACAGAAAATCATGAGCTGAAACTCCATCAAGCCCTACTGTGTAAAACCACTGCAATAAAGAAAATACAAAGAATTTCCAGATTTTCTCAATAGTGCACTCCTTATTGTTAAAGCTTCGCTCATTCATTTCCCACTATATACATCACATGAGACACAACAGAACCATCTTCCACACAACAGCCACTTGAGTAGAACTTCGAAGCCCCATCCAGCACGCAAACGAATCCCCGACTTTCATAGGCATCACCCAAACCAACCCAACTCGACTGAAAACACCATCCACAAAGCCTTTGCCACCTCGCAGTGCAGAAGTAAATGATCCACTGATTCCCCATGTTTCTTACTCATGAATCACCACTCCGTAATAACAAATCCACGCTTTCTCAAATTATCGATCATCAAAATGTTTCCAAGTGATGCTGTCCATATGGAAAAAGCAACTTTGGAAGGGACATGAGACCTCCAAATACACTTCCAAGGAAAAGGAGAACAATGCTGAACAGTCAACACCTTATAGTAAGACCATACCGAGAACTTCTTGCTACCAAATGCTTCCATATCATTTTATCCCTTTCATTATCCCCAACCCGCAAGGAATATAAGAAGCTGGAAAAATTGGAAACCTCCTCAAGTTCCCAGTCCTGTACAGCTCTAGTAAAACCAACATCCCACTGCAAGGTTCCATTAGAATGGACTAACAAATCAGAAATGGAAGCATTCTGATGAGCTGCTATGCGAAAAATAACCGGAAATACGGTAAAAAGAGCCCGGTCAACACACCAAATATCAAACCAAAAATGGATCCTTGAACCCTCACCAACAACAAAGTTCGTATGTTTGACGAAATTCTCCCATTCCTTTGTAATAAATTTCCAAAGACTCACACCATAAGCCCCCCCCCCCAAAAAAAAAAAAAAAAAAAAACATTTCCGATCTATAACCTCGATTCCCCTTCCAATGATACCTCCACAACCATTTCCCCAATAAGGCCTTGCTAAAGCTACTCAAATTACGAATACCCAAACCGTCATTTGAAATAGGAGAACAAACTCTATTCCAATTGACAAGGTGGAATTTTAGTCTCCTAACCCATTCCACCCCACAAAAATGTACAAAATAATTTTTCAATCCGGTTTCCCACCCCTGCAGGCAAAGGAAATAAAGAAAGGTAATAAGTTGGGAGATTGGAAAGAGTACTTTTAATAGGAGTAATTCTTCCCCCTTTTGATAAGTATAACTGCTTCCAACCCGCTAGCCTTTTCTCAATCTTCTCAACCACCCCATCCCAAATAGAGAAAGACCCCCAACGGAATACCAAGATATTTCATAGGTAGCAGCAACTTTACACCCCAAACAATCCTCCAAACGGTTAATATTCCGCACCTCCCCCTCCGGAACCATCTCCGACCTGTCCAAATTCACCTTAAGGCCTGATACAGCTAAAAACATAATAACACAGCCCTAAAGGCTTGAATCTGCCCACGATTAGCATCACATAATAGTATCATCTGCAAAAAGAAGACGAGAAAGTATGATAAAGCTATTGTTAACATTTCCCACTGTAAATCTAGAAAGGAACACACCACCAACCCCCCCCCCCCCCCCCCCCCCCCCAAACAGCAGCCTCCACCATTTGACTCAAAGCTTCATGATAATGACAAAAAGGAGAGGGGATAACGGGTCCCCTTGTCTCAAACCATGAGAACTATGGTAAAAACCACAAGGACCATTAACTAACACTGAAAACTATGGAAAAAACCACGAGAACTATATTTCTGCTTCTCTTTTTTGTATTATGTGTGTTGTTTGGCATGGGCACTTGGAAGATTCCTTGTGGCCAAGGGGGAAGATATCATTTAAAGCTACAAAACTCAATGTATTATGTGTAAAGAATACTTTACAGCACCATGTCTCTTATGTCTAAAGACTGGGTTGTGTGTACCAAAACTTACATGTGCTCTTGAACTAAACCTTATAAACTTATGCCCTTGAGCCTAGCTCCTCATTTGCTGGATATACATGTAGATTGGTTTTCTTCTTCAATCTTATTTATGATTTACTTACTGTTAGCCATCCATGTCAAAATTCATTTTTGTTGCCTTCCCCCTCTCTTCCCTCCTACCCCTGGATTATTTAGTAACCTGACAGTTCCATCATCCATGCAAAGGAGATTTTGCCAATTATGCAAAGCAAAGTAAAATCTGTGAAATCTGTTTATGTAGTGTTTGTTCTAGAGTTGTACGTCTATTGTAGCCAAACTTAATTGAAGGATTTAAGCTTTTGCTGCTCAGGTAACTTGTTCAATTCTTTATGCAGTTGATAAAATAACTTAGTGAGGATCCTCTCCATATTAAAAGAACTTCGAGTCTTGTGCAGTTCAGTCACCCTCCAACTCCATCCATGCAGGGGGTCCACTTTTGACTGCACGGTAGCTGATTGAAAGGGCCTGTCTTGAAACTTATGACTTTCTTTAAACTGGGGGAGTAGCATTGTTACTCCAATGATTCTTTCTGCCTAATTTAACTAATAAGTCCTATGTGCTCCATTCTTGACCATTTTCTAATCAACATTGTCTCACTCTGTTAATTGGGTTTCTTGGATATGTGATCCATCTACTTAGGAGTGGTTTGGATTTAGAGATGAGTTGAGATGGGTTGAGATGGTTTGTGAATAGTAGAATAAAAGTTAAATTATTTATTATATTTTGTGTGGAAATTTGAGAAAGTTGTTTTGGAATTTGAAAAGGTTGAATTGTTTATTATATTTTGTGTGGAAACTTGAAAAAGTTGTAATGATGAGATGAGATGAGTTGAGATAAGTTGAGGTGAGTTTTGAATGCAAACGAGGCCTTAGCATTCTGGTTGTAAACCAGTTCAGTCCTTGCTTTCTATCTACTAGATAATCTTTGTGTCATTCCCTCAAGGTTTTAAACCGATACTGATGGCTATTACCATATCTATATTTCCTTTGTTATCAGTGCTTCTCTAAACAACTCTCGCAATTTTGTACTTGGATCTGTAGTTTATTTTATCCCTGTACATGCTTGCTTTGTTATGCTTATGACTGTACAAAGCTTTAGCTCTGTTAAATTTGCATTTACAGTTATGGTCGTGTGAAGCCAGATGTCGTTGCCTATGGGCGAGAAATTATGGGTTCCAAGATCAGTACTGGTTGTAAAAGTTTATCAGGCACTAGTGTGGCAAGTCCCGTGGTTGCTGGTGTTGTATGCTTGCTTGTTAGTGTCATCCCCGAAAGCAGGCAGAAAGACATTTTAAATCCGGCAAGCATGAAACAAGCATTGGTTGAGGGAGCTGCTAAGCTTTCAGGTCCCAATATGTATGAGCAGGGTGCAGGCAGAGTTGATCTGTAAGTTTCCTAGTTAGCAGGGCCCCTTGGTCTTATGCGAGATTTTGTTTCTTGGTTATTAGTTATTGCCATGATCAGTATATTTTAGTTGTTTTGCTGCAAGTTCTAAATTTGGAATTTATCAGGTTAGAATCATTTGAAATCCTTAAGAACTACCAACCACGGGCAAGCATCTTCCCTGGTGTTCTGGATTATACAGATTGCCCTTATTCCTGGCCTTTTTGTCGTCAACCACTCTATGCAGGTGCCATGCCTGTCATCTTTAATGCCACTATTTTGAATGGGATGGGTGTAATTGGCTATGTTGAAAGTCCACCAACATGGCATCCTTCCAATGAGGAAGGGAATCTGTTAAGCATTCACTTTACTTATTCTGAGGTCATCTGGCCTTGGACTGGTTATTTAGCGCTTCACATGCAAATTAAGGAGGAAGGTTCCCAGTTTTCTGGAGAGATTGAGGGCAATGTAACTCTTCAGGTGTACAGTCCTCCAGCTCGAGGAGAGAATCGCCCTCGAATCAGTACATGTGTGCTTCACTTGAAGTTAAAAGTGGTCCCAACTCCAGCAAGGCCAAAACGTGTTTTATGGGATCAGTTCCACAGTATTAAATATCCTCCTGGTTATATTCCAAGAGATTCTCTTGATGTTCGTAATGACATTCTTGACTGGCATGGAGATCACCTGCATACGAATTTTCACATTATGTTCAACATGTTGCGAGATGCTGGATATTTTGTTGAAACTCTTGGTTCTCCTCTTACATGCTTTGATGCTCGCCAGTACGGGACACTTCTGCTGGTAGATCTCGAAGATGAGTACTTTGAGGAGGAGATTGAAAAGCTGAGAGATGATGTTATTAGTACCGGGCTGGGGCTTGCTGTATTTGCTGAGTGGTATAATGTGGAAACAATGGTAAAAATGAGATTTTTTGATGATAATACACGTAGCTGGTGGACTCCAGTTACTGGAGGTGCAAATATTCCAGCACTTAATGATCTTTTGGCCCCATTTGGGATTGCTTTTGGAGATAAGATTCTTAATGGTGATTTTTCTATTGATGGTGAGCAGAGTCGATATGCATCTGGAACAGATATAGTGAGGTTTCCGGCAGGTGGTTTTGTGCACAGTTTCCCTTTCCTGGATAGCTCAGAGAGTGGGGCCACTCAAAATGTATTGTTGACTTCAGGCATGACCAAGGTGAGCAGTCAAGGGGGCTTTTTCTATTTTTTTATTTTTTCCCCTCCATTGATTTTGAAGAGTGGAAAGCTTTTTAAAATTGGGTAAACTATGTTTTGCACCGGTGAACTACCACCGATCTTTTAATGTGTACTTTAAATTGCACCCGTGATTAATATCTGAACGAGGGTGCAAATATGTGTCTGCCTGTCTGTCTGTCTGTCTGTCTGTCTTTCTCTCTCACACACGCACAAACAAAGACTTGCACATCACAAATTATTTTGTCAATCAATTTCTTAGAAAGCTGTATCAAATATAAAACAATCAATCTGAAATTTAAGTTCAACTAACTCATTTATAGGGCAATATAATTATTCCATCATACAGGCATGAATTTTTGTCTTTAGAAATATGTATGTGGTCTGTGAAATTGCTAATATATGGGGTCTATCAATGGCAGGCAGACTCTCCCATTCTTGGTCTTTTAGGTGTGGGTGATGGTCGGGTTGCAGTATATGGAGACTCCAATTGTTTAGACAGCAGCCACATGGTCACCAATTGTTATTGGCTTTTGAAAAAAATATTGGATTACACTAGCGGGAACATCAGAGATCCGGTGCTTTTCTCTGATTCAGTCAAACGAGATACACGCTTGCATGTAGAAGACAACCAATTACCTTTGCGCAGAACTGATGTTAATTTCTCTACTTATTCAGCTGTTGTGGGAAAGGAATTGATCTGCAGGAGTGACTCCAGATATGAAATTTGGGGGACTAAGGGATACAATTTACAGGTTAGGGGAAGAAACAGAAAACTGCCCGGTTATCCTCTCATTGATTTGGGGAGAGGTTTAAATTCAACAGTAGGCAGTTCCAATTTGAGGCATCCCAAGTTGCCTGTGAAAAATAAGGGTGATTCGGGAAAGGGATACTTGGACCTGATCTACCGGGATGAGGTAAGAAACAGAAACTTTGGGTGGATTTCTTCCTAACGGCTCTGTCCAACTTCCAACACAAAGTGTTATTTTTTCTTTCTTTCTTTTTTCTTTATGTTTATTATTCGAATCTACTTTTGTATTATAACATCAATTAACCCATTTTCCTTCTTGCTTGCAGGCTGAGGCACCAGTAACAATTGCTAGTCATTGGCTTGTTCCTGCGGTAGTTGCAGTAACTGGTTAGTGATCATTGAATTTTGATCTCTGAATTTTGATGCTTGTAGATATCTGTCATTTTTCTAATGTTTTGCTGTTGTTTGTCAGGTCTGCTTTTGTTTTTGAGCTTTTGGCGAATTCGACAGAAGCGACGCCGACGAAGGAAAGGATCTGGTTCTGGTCGTTTTGCCAATCTGTAGTAAGGAATTGAAGTTTTCTGTAGCTTAACCCTGTATCATTGTTATACTACCATAGAATTTCTTTGTAACATGTTACACGTTTGAGATTTTTGTTTTCGGCATCACCACAGGAAGTTAGTTTTGTATTCTTCATAGGTTTGTAGTTTTATTCTTTGCTAGGATGCTCTTCAGTGCACAATTTTTCAATATAGTGAAACATGCAATCACCGGTAACAGCCTAGTGGAAAGTTCTAGCCCCTGTAGAGCAAAAAAGTTATGAGTTCAAATTTCTGGCTATTTCTTTTCTTTGCAAAGAGAAATCATGGTTCCTTGAGATAAAGACTTCTAGAACAATTAGAAAAACGTGGAAAAATAAATAGGAAATAAAACTAAAAATTTCTTTTGAGGTTAGCATACGTCTTGGAGTTGGCAGATGATATCTTGTAGGTCATGTTATGGTTAATTATTTATTAGTAAGGGAAAATGCATGCTTCTCTTCCAATTTATGAAACATTTTACATTTTGCGGCACAAACTACAAATATTGATACATTGTAACAAAAAACCAACAAATAGATGTCGTACAAATGTAAGATGCCTATTATTTAAAAATTATCTTTTAAATCAAATTATGCCGTGTGGATGGTGTGTGATATAAAGGCCTTTAAATAGAATTGTTCTATATATTTTCCTTCTTAATTTGTGTTAATATGTGGCAGAATAAAGAGAGGTCCTCTGGTTTCTTAAATGCATTCAAGAGGGAGGAAGCTATAAAGGAAAATGATTAACTTGCATTTCTCCTACAACTTTATATTAAATGAATGGTATCTTTGTAAAATTGAAAGCCATTTTTACTGAAGTGGCATCCTTGCATTGGCTGATTTGAAATGGATTGTAAAAGAGTTGTAATTATAATTTATATTAGCACCCAACTGCAAAACTAGGTCTGCAAAAGTCCAGCATCTCTGGCAGACTTTTATGTCAACTCTCAAAATGGCTGAGAGGGAAGGCTTTAAATTCACATACCCAAACAATGCAAGCTAGATTTTAGGGAGATGTCCATGGATTTGATCTCTTGCCGGAAAGCAAAAAAAAAAAAAAAAAAAAAAAAAAAAGACTCAATTTGAGATCTGACTTAACATGGTGGATGAAGAATTTTCTAGAAAGTCAATAAGTGAGCTTGCAAGTATCCTTGTTATCGAAGTTTCTCTCTTTCCAATCATTATGGAGATGATAACAGGCCAGAAATTGAAAAGGAGCTTCAATTCTTTCAGTTTTGATTGCTCTCTGCACTATGAAACGTTTAAATTTAATTTACAATAAAAATAACTTTAAAATTTAACATGTCACATCAAGTCATATCATTTTATAGATTTATTTTTGTAATATTTCATATGGCTAAAGCGTTTCTCCTAAATCAAACATGGCAGGTCCCGGTTTTTGCTTGAAGAGAGGGGAGGGACAGGGAAAGAGGAGAAAACCTTGGCAGTCAGTAGTAACATTTATTCTGTTTGCTGGCTTCTGTGCAATGAGAGTTCAGGTAAAGGCAAAAGAACAGTTCGATCTATGCTCACCGTGCGGCCGTGCACCTGACAGATGAATCCACCACCTCCCTTAGTGAGCTCATCGCAAAACCCCACCATGGCATGCTCCATTTCCACTTCATCGTTCGACTTCTCTTTTTTTAGATTAGTTATAAGTTAGAGACTACGTTGGAAATCATACTCCAATGCACAGAATACCCCACAAGAGTGATAGCAAAATTTGGTTTGAAGAACAAGAAGACGGTCTTCAATTGGCTAATGACACTAAAGTTCAGCTTAAAGCACTGCACACCCCAGTAATCCGAGAAGAAAACAATCAAATTATATAGATCAGAAGGATTGCAGAGATCAGTACAGAAGGATTATATTCAAGAGATCGAATAGAGTACAAAATTTAAACATGAGAAAGAGAACAAGTAAAATATGTATAGCCATATCAATCTCCCTATCCTCTGGTGATTACTAATGTACATGGAACCTCTATGAAACTTCCCTGAATTATTAGTGGGTGGCAACTGGAGAAGAGTTTCACAGTTGCCTATTTTCCTTCTTTGATTTATACAACTTGATCGAGATTTCTTCTAACATTCACAACCCGATGATCTTTGTTGCTGTCGACCAACCACATCAATGGTGTCAGGGAGGTAGCTTCATCATCAACAGAGAGAATTGAAAATTAGCATCCACCATGATATTTGCATGTATCATTATCAGATGCAGAAACGATTGTGTAAACTAAGGAATGAAGTCAGGCAAGGGATTGAAAAATTCAAATAACCAAGTATTTGGAAAACAAAAATGGCAGGATTTTATCTTAGTATACACCTTCCAAGTTCTGCCAAACACAGTAATCTTACACGATGCATTACAAACCATAACAAAACTCTGCTATAGATGGAACCAAGACAGACTTCAAAACTTGCACATGCAATGTGGTAGAAGTGATAGGAAAGCCATATAACTATCAATCAGGAAAGTCAAAACTGATTATCACAAAAAAAAAAAAATAATAATAATAATGGCAGGTGCATAAATTAGTTCTTACATTTCTTCTTCAGGTTCATTTTTTAGAGCATCTTTTGCTATACACTGGAAAGCAGCTTCTACATTGAAACCTTCTTTTGCAGAAGTTTCAAAATAGGGAATATTTCCCTTGGAGGCACACCATGCCCTTGCCTTCTTCTCAGATACCTGAAAGCGCATAATGTAAGAACATAGTTCAGGGAGAAAGGACAGAAAAACAAAAACATATCCAGAAAGCCAAACATTGACTCGCTATACAGAAACCTCAAATTTAAACTTTTTACTTCAACGTGCAAAAATTGCTCGAAGAAACCTTGCATGAAAAGTTTATTTCATCACTTCCTTCCGCTCTCATGGTATAATAGTATATAACATGAGTTCCTGCCTGATCAACTTTGGATAATCCAATATAAAATGAGGAACCTGAGCAGAAGAAAAGGAACTCATCTTACCACCCTACTATTGCCAGCATCAACATCTATCTTGTTCCCCAAAACAACAAATGGGAAGTTTTCTGGATCAGAAGGGCCGGCCTAAATATTAAATCCAAATCAGAAAGAATTCAATCACAAATACAATTGAAAATTGCATTGGTCAAATGCTGATGGATCAATAACTACCTGAATCAGAAACTCTTCCCTCCAGTTCTTGAGGTTATCAAATGATTTCATGACATTCACATCATAGACTAGAACACAACAGTCCGCCCCACGGTAAAATGCCACTCCAAGGCTTTGAAACCTTTCCTGCCCAGCAGTATCCCATATCTAAAAGTAATAGGATCACAGATTGTCAGTCTAAAACGAGAAGGAATCAGCTTACTGATCATAACATAATATTGCACAAAAGCCAAATTGATATCTGAGGTTTGGGATCATAAACCTGCAATGTAAAAAGCCTATCCTCAAATTGCACTTCTTTTGTCAAGAAATCTGCTCCAATTGTTGCTTTGTATTGATTACTGAACTTGCGATTAACAAATCTAATAACGAGTACAAGGCAAATCACGATACAAAATTGCAACAACATGTGTGTTTGTGTGTGCTTGAATGCCAGTCTGTATGTGCGTGCATATGCAAGCAAACCATATATATATTGCAAGTTAGAGGATACTGATTCATCAGAGAAGTCTTCCCGACCCTGCCAAAGTTCAAAAAACAACAAAATGAGCATTAGTAAAATTACTCCAATACAATTGAAGAAACATAAACAACTAGTATATGTTTGGTTGGTTAGAAAAGTGAAGGAAAGATTACATATTGAATACCATGTTTGCCACTTTCTTCGCAATCATCCAACAATTTGAACCATTGATAATTATTCGTCAATTTTCAATCTCTCAGAAAGCATAGACTAAAAAATACATCAATAAAAACCACAGGCATTTATTCCATTTTCTACATCATTGTATCCAGAACAAAACCCAGGCTTAATTTGTAATCAAGAACCCGAGAAAGATCTACTCGCAGTTCCACCTAAAGCAATTAGTTGATTTCAATTACCAAAGGAAAAAAAAAAAGCAGTTCACTTTCTGAGTAATCAAACAGAGGGTAAAAAAAATGAGGCCCAAATTTTTTTAAGAAGAAAATCTCACCCGCTGTCACCGAGGATTATGACCTTTAGAAGCATACGCCTTCGAGACGCCATAAATGAAATGAAGAGGCCACGAAAATTTTTCCGCGAAAATTATGGTTTCCTTCTCTGTGAGTGAGCAGTACAAAGAAAAACTGAAACTTTCCGAGTTCTTTTCTAGATATGTATATTCAGAATGCACAAGGCGAGGATTCTGATTTTCCCCCGAAACTAATCATAAATACACGGTCAGCAAAATCAGAGAATGACTTAGAATCTAACAACTACCAGTCTCCCCCCCCAGTTCTGGTCAGAGGTGCCATGAAAAACAGGGATTTTTAAAAAAAAAAAACTAATTAGTATTTTTTGTGTGTGTGTGATTAAATGATTAATATTTGAAAAATGCCACTATAAATAATGAGATTATGCTCAATTAACATAAAGTTCCAAGATTTGGGATTGATTTGCTAGATGTGTAAAGATAATTATAAAAAATAGATTTATAATTTAGACGTGAAACTTTTTTTTATAATAAATTATATTTTACATGGCCTAGTTAAAGTTTGGCTAAGTTTGGATTAGGAAATTCACTTTTATAAATTTAGCTAGTCACTTTTCAACGATATTAAATAACAAACTCTTCAAATTTATCATTATTATATTAAGATATTAATTTTAAAATTTTTATTTATTTTAATTCTAATTGTAATTAAAATATTTATTTATTATTAAAAAGTACACATTCATTTTCTATCATTCATATTATTCTAATTGATATAATTTTTTAACGATATTTTTTAAGATTAGAGAATTTTGCAAATGAGAAACAAGTATTTTAGATTTTTTTTTATGGGAAAACCGAGATTCTAAACTCTAGAATAGCCAAATGTATACCGCATACGACTACCCTTTATTCTAGAATAGCAAAACTCACGGGTTACTGAGTTCTTTTCTCCCACAAGGCTGAAAGATTATTTTAAGGCCAAAAAATAATTTGGTCAGCAATTTGGACTAGTTAGATTTAGCCAACCAAGAAGATGATAGACAAATTTATTGTAGATTTAGTTAGTTTGATGTAGATATTTTTTAAGTAAACTAGTTAAAGTTTGGCCAAAATTTGACTATGCATAATTCACTACTAATACTCTTTTAAGTATTAATCTATAAGTTTTATTTTTATAAATTTTTCCATAGGCTTAACATTTTGTACATTAGAGAGTCCTAGAATAAGTATGGCGTGGTACTTATCTATAAAAACATGTCGTGATTTTAAAATTATTTGTGGAAGCATTTTTTTAATGATAGGCATCCTATGATTGAATAGGAGTATCACGTGCCCATTCTTCATGACTACCTAATAATTGATCGACTTAATTATATGAGAATTTCTTTGAGAACTCGCCAATTATGTCTTAAGAGGTAAACCCTAATGCTTATAAGTCATATGCTACTACTACACTAGTGACTTCAAAGAAGGCAGAGATTTATTCAATCCCAATTACTACGTACTTTTATCTTTGAAACAATCTCAATTGATGAATGGTAAACCTATGGTTTTCTTCACTCTTTTGGAAGTTGAGAGATCTTAAACTCCTCTTCAATTTGCTTTAATTGCTAAGTTCTCGAATGGTAGACCTTCAATGGATGCCATTTGTGGCCATACTCTTATGAAATGAAACCTTCCTCAACTTCCTTTTGTGGGGCTTATTGACAACCACATGTATTGATCAGACTCTAATCATCAGAGTATCATGCTAAGAACTTCACAACCAAAGATGAACCTCCTATAGGGTTGAGACTCTTGTTGCTCCCTCTCAATTTTTGTGTTCCATCTTGTTGATGTTGTGTTTTGTAACCTGGGCAACGGGACGCTCTGTTGGACTGCGCCTGTAAGGTTTAGAGGAGAAGGGCTTGGGTGGTATGTGATACCTCTCATGCCAAAGCCAGAATACTGGAGTGAAAGTAGAGCTTGAGGGAGTGTTGTGGCTAGGGGTGTCAAATCGTGTTAACGGATCGTATTCGTGTCGTGTTAAGACATGTATATTATAATATATAGGTCAACCCTAACCCGACCTGTTAAGCTTATCGTGTCAAGATCTCAAACTCTAATACGACCCATTAACATAACGGGTCATATCGTATCAACCCGTTTTCACCCATTTATGTAAATGGATTGAACATACCCAAAATTAACCCCTTGATCTAGTGAAGTTTAACATAATTTTATATAAGTGTTAAAATCACTATATCTATAAAAAAATATAAAACTAACTATAAGTCTAAAATTACAATCAAAATAATAAAAATATCGAAATTAAAATCTTAAAAATTTTATTTTTTAAGTATAAGGGTATAATTGTAACTTTAACTTTATTAACGGGTCATAACGGGTTGACCCGTTATCAACTCGTTAAGCTATCGTGTCTTAACAGGTCAACCCGTTTTGACCCCAACCCGTTAAGTCTAAACCCTAACCCGTTTTTATCTTGTCATGTTCGTGTTGGGTTAACGGGTCGTGTCACATATTGCCATCCTTAGTTGTGGCAGAGAGAGAGAGAGAGAGAGAGAGAGAGTGTGTGTGTGAGTTTGGAGAAAAAAATCCCCCCCCCCTCTGACCTCAAACAGGATATATATACCTGGTTGGGTGGTCCCTGACGTTCGTCAGTAGTTTCAATGTAGGTGTACCGAACGTTCTCCTAGCAGCAGGCGTCCCCCTGTCTTGTCGGTTATGGCCTTGCCATTTTGTACCAGGGTTGTACTATTGTCCTCCTTGTTCCTTTTGTCAGTTGGCCGACGAACCTTGCCTGGTCACGGTTATCTGAGTCGGCCCGACAGCCATTAAACGCAGCATGTCAATGATCTTTCGTGACCTTCTTGCAATTGGCTACCTAGGAGAGGTGACGGCTGCCTCTGACGTTGCGTGCGGGCCTTGTCGGCCATTAAATGCGACATGCCCTCTCCCTGTGGAGCTTCCCACATTCTGGCAAGGAATGTGCCTATTGTCTTGCCTCCTCTTCTTAGACCCTCATGAGCCTTGCCCATTCCTCTTCCTAGTCGTTCCATAATCAAGTTGTCTTGGGCCTGTCTCGATTTTAAGGGCGGTGAGGGGCCTTGATGGTCCTGTCGGGGAACGGGCCTTGCCCAGCTAGCTAGGGGGAGTAACCTGCCCTCACACATATTATACAAAAGCTTTTGTTCACACTGATTTACCCACTTTGACACATGCTTGACCAGAACTTAACAATCAATCAAGAAAATATTATTAGGGGTTGGTGATGCCGGGTTTGGTTTTGGCAAAAATTCATATATGAGAGGTTTCCTAGTTTCTTCAAGCAATGTAGGATGCAAGGCCACAATATAAGCGACTGTAAAAGACTTCATAATATGAAAACTGCTCAAGCTACCTCAACCCCATTATTACCTCATGTTGAGGAAGTTTGGGTTTCGAAACCCAACTCTGTTGGAAATCCTATTGCTTCATTCTCTTAGATGAATACAACTGAAGAAGTTGTTTTTACCCAACCTGCTTTGGTTCCTGATAGTGCCCTTCATGTGGAGAGGATGCCTGGTGATGATAAGCTTGAGGAGATTAAGCTTGACTCTATTTTGCACTAGATAAGCATGTTAACGGTATCATGATGACCTAAACCTTTTTTTTCCCCTAAGCAAGCATATTGTGTGTGTGTGTGTAACAGTTACAAGATGCAAGAGTCAAGAGGGTGAAAGGCCCCAATAATCATCCCAATCAAACTAAATACAACACACACACACACACACACAAAAAGAAGAAGAAGAAGAATTTGAAGCCAAGAACTTGGCCCCACCCATTCCTCACAAGAGAAAACTGCCTAAAGCGGTTTTGATACAATTTGAAATTCGGATTGCAATACTATGACAAAAAGCTACATTGGATTGGTTTGTGTTGCATTTTGCTGGTCTGGATTGACTGAAGTAGACTTCCACTTCGTCTTTCTCACGATATTTGGTTAGGAGAAGCGGGAATATAGAAAAATAACAAACAACAAATAATTTGAATTGCAGGCAAACGATCGTTAGTGGCTGTGCAGGTGCGTGGGGGACTTGCATCAGTGTTGGAGAGAGGAGGTTTATTGGATCTGAAAGATCCAAGGCCGCTAATTCCACAAACGTTGTGCATGGTAGCAAAAAAATCTCCATTGTGTGGTGGTGCATTGATCTCACGCTCAGTTTAGGATGCACATGAGTCACATGCATCACTCTTCTTTATTATCTTCTTCTACCGGGTCGAAGGATAAGTAGCTGGGAAGTTTTGTGGTGCAGTACATGACAATCATGGGTGGACAAAAAGCAGCAGATTGGCCCATCTCCATGTTATAGTAGGAAACAAGGAAAAAAAAATCGTTGAACAGTTTCGAAAAGAGTCGGAATGGAGGAGGGAGGGAGGAGTGAGAGAGAGAATTGATGACCTAAGTCTTAATTCTTCTTTAGATATTTCTGAGTAAAATTAGTGAAGTTGATTCCGCACAGTTTATTAATCAAAACTCTTCGTATGACCTTCTTTTATATGATCAAAGTATACACGGTCATGTAGAAGGGATGACTTGTACAAATGGGAGAGACTTGATTGAGACTTCAATCCTGTTTGGGCTTCAAAGTTTCTTGCAGTCACCCTCTCTCACTTCAAAATATATATATATATATACTTACCATTGCCCTTCGCTTCTTGAATACAAAGAACTTTTGAGGTTTGGGCCCTCTTCTTTTAAGTTTCAAAAGATGTGGACTAAACATCCTGGTTTGATTGATCTTGGTTTTGCTAATTGGAGGCAAGCCTGCACTTTTGTTGGCTCGAAGAAGTTGTCTTTCAAGCTGAAAAAAAGGTTGAAGATTACTCTCAAGGAATGGATTTCACTAGTTTTTGGCATTATATTGCTGACACTAGCTAAATTAAGAGACAAAATACAAGCAGCAAAGGTCTCTTTGCAAGCCTCTAAAATGTTGTTTCTAATCTGTTTCTTTTACATAATATAGAAAAAAGAACATGATATAACTTTGAGTAATGATATATATACAACCATTTTATAAAAAAAAATATATAATATAATTTTGAGTAATGATACACGTGCAATCCTTTTATTTCACGGTATCGTTGCGGACAAGAAGAGGAAAGTCACTGTTACTTCTCTCACTTTGTCCAATGGTGTTGTTTCTTCTAATAATCATAATTGCATTCAATTAAAATTAGACTCAAACAAATATATATATATATATATATGAAGTCTCAAAATTTATAAAAGATAATAATTCTAACAAAGGGTGGATTATTTAACTAAAAAAAAAAAAAAAGAAACACACACCAGAAAAGTGAGGTATAATGCAAGTTGGGTTGAGGCCCACAGAGAAAGTATATATATATATATGGCAGTTTATAGTGGGCCCACGGCCACAAACGGCAAAAATAGAAAAGAAAGCAAAAGGGACACCAAAAGCAACGAGCAACTAAACTCAGCATCTTTTAAGCATGTGCGTTCTGCGTGTAGGGTCCAGTTTACGCTCAAAAGTAGGCCAAGGGGTTGGACCAACTGCAACGACAATTTTCCCTCCTGCAAAATTATTAATATTTAATTTAAAATTTATTATTAATCAGTTATAAAGTCAACAATTACCGTATAATTATTTTTAAAAAAATGACGTGTCTGAAATCACGTAAAAAAAATTCATTTTTTTGACTTCCCAAAGAAGCCAAGTTTTATGAGCTGGCCGCCATTATCCATTTCTTACTTTTTGTACCTTGGACACCATTTTTGGTCCCCTTTTTCTTAATAATAAACATTTGACGAAAGAATTTTGCTATTTATCGTCTCTATATATTATATTTATTTTTATTATTATTTTTTTAAATTAATTAATTTATTTTACTCATCATCTATATACTATATATTTGATAAGAGAAAAAAATAAAAAATTATATAAAATATGAAGATGATGAGTAGAATTTTTCTTGATGAAATACCATTGTTCTGACTTCGCGAGAGAGACAAGACTTTGCTTTCTTTGGCATGCATGTGAGTCTGCGACCTTATCAAGTAAATGTGGAGAATTGCTGGCTTCAGTGTTTCTTTTCTAGTGCGTTTGCGCATCCATGCATGCGTGCTTGCATTTGTGAGTGATGTTTATCAAGTACCCTTTCACTGGCATACATACATGATAGGAAGTGACTCGCTTTCAAATTCAACCAAATTCAAAAACAGATGTTCCATTACATCAAGCAAAACCCAAGGATAGGAACCGATCCCTGATCTAGAAAGATTGCTTACCAAACATATCTGTAACAACTAAAATCGATTGACATGGTACAGTCGCAGATATGAAAAATACAAAATTCAGAAATAACTTACAGTGCTTTGCCATCACCTCTTCAACAACATTCCACCTAATTTTTACTTTCCAATACAAGCAAAACTGACAAGACAACGAATGGAGATGAGGGCATTAAGCATATTTGAACAACGAATAAAAGAATCGAACAAGTTTCTCTGTTATTTTCTCGTATAAGCAACTATTGATAAATACAATGTGAAAAAACCGATAAGTTGAAAGAAAAAGAAAATTTGTTAACTCATACAGAACATGTCATCTGTGATCAACTTGACAAAGTGTAAAAATCATTTACATGAGAATGAAAGGGCATCGGTTGTCAAGACCTTCCACTGAAAACTTGGCTGCTTTTCTTCATCTTTCCCGTCTCCATTTCTCGGGTGGTTTGGCCTTCGCTGCTAGAGCCAGAAGGGTACAAACCATATTCGCTGGTTGGTCCACTGTACTCACTACTGGCACCATACTCCTGGCTTCCCAATGCCATCTTCCTGAATTTCTTCATGTCCGCGTTGTATTGACTGGTGTCATAGTCTGAGCTTCCATGAGAACTGTATGCAGAGCCGTGTACAGGTCTGATTCCCTCATTAAGATCAGCTAGAGATGCATCTCCTTCCAAAGCACGAACAATCTGCAAAATTCCGGTTAATAGCTACTGGTTAGAAGCCTTTCAATTGTAATGAATAGCAAATACAAAGATGACCTTTAAAGGTCTTGGCAATGCTAGTAAGACCCAAGCATGGCCTTCACCAGCAGCAACAGAAACTCTGTATTGTCAAAAGAAGCAATATTCAAAAACATGACTTTTCCGGACAATATTCCACCTTTTATGCCTATTCCAAACTTTCTAGTATGCCTATTCCAAAATAAAAACTATTTGTTTGTTTCAACAGATTTAACTGCTGCATTTGGTCAACTCAATCAATAGACTGTCTGGTAAGCAAATACCGAGGTCAATCAAAAATGAAAATTTAAACTCTACCTGGCTCATTCGTGGGCGACGCCGGGCTGAATGACGCACACAAGCTGCAGCACAAGCAACCATGCTAGCCATCTCATTGGGTTCATAATCATTTTTCAGCCTTGGATCAACCAGAGCATCAAAGTTTCTCTCTTCAAGAGCTCGTGTGAGCAAAGGCCTTGCCTGTAATGCCAACAGAGATTTAGTTTTTATATCTGACATCCGATTTTGAAAAATCGTATTTGTCATTAGAAATAAGAATTCCTCACTCACCCACTCTACTAAACTCTCCTCCATATGGGTTGTGTCAACAGGTCGGTGTCCAGTGATCAACTCCAAAAGCATGACCCCATAGGAGAAAACATCAGATTTGTCTGAAAGTTTTCCACTTGAAGCATATTCTGGAGCCAGATACCTGCCACAGGAGAGTATGTGAGAACTTGGAGAATATATCCTGACAATCAGAAGACTGGACGGCAGAGCATCAAGCACAGTTCACTGTTCAGATGAACATAATTGGCAACACACCAATGCAGCAGGAATTCACATGGACCATTTGGTTGCAAAAACTGCATGCAGAAACAGCCTATATACTAGATCTGGGATTTATAAAGAGGTTACAACAAACATAATTTTGGAAAAGAAGAAACTACGATAATCCAATTCAGACTAGGTCATATCAACTAATATATTAACTATCAAAACCACAAAAGTAAGCAACAAGAATATGAAAAGAGTTGGGTCTTACCCAAAAGTTCCCATCACCCGGGTGGAGACATGAGTATTGGCATCAGAAGAAAACTTAGCAAGTCCAAAATCTGCAACCTGAGCAACAGTATTGCCAAATTTGTTAAATCAGATCTCATGAGGAAAACAATAGAATTATTAAATTGCCAAATAGAGAATATGCTGGTTCAAATAAACAAGATCAACAAGAATTTAATGGGCAGACCATTGTCAACGTTGCAATTAAAAAAGGCAGAACTTCCATTTATGACAATGAAAAGGTGACAGGTTATAAGAAATCAGTATTGAAATTGATACCTTTGCCTCAAACTTGAAATCTAAAAGTATATTAGCTGCTTTGATGTCACGATGAATGATCCTGGGATGGCCTACATGCATATAGTTTTACAATGTTAAAAGTTTAAACAAAGCATCAGCAACTCCAATAAAAGAGTGATTGCTCGAATATGAGAGAGATAAAGAGAGAGAACTCACAATCCTCATGAAGATATGCCAGTCCTTTTGCAGATCCTAAAGCAATTTTAAGTCTGGTGGGCCAATCCATGGTAGGTCGTCCCTTCCCTGCAATAAGAATCCTCTATCAAGATCTCAGCAACAGCATAACAATGAGCACCTCAATGCTTTGCAACACATGAAGCATCTACCAACTATTATTCAATATTGCGACAAAAAACCAACAAAGAATCAATGATTATTATTAGTAGCAAAATGAGAAACAAACAATTGAGCCAAAATCTTTTTTTTTTTTTTTTTTTTTATAAGTACAATTGAGCCAAAATCATGTAAAAACAGCAAAGAAAAAAGCATATAAATTTAGAGGAAACTGGGGAGCATCCCATTTGGTGCTTAACAAGAAAGCTCTATATATTAATTACCAACAAAAAGTGCTGAAGAAACAAACTTACCATGTAAGTGGAACTCTAAAGTATTGTTCGTAACAAACTCATAAACAAGCAGTCTTTGGGACCCAGTGATACAGTACCCAACCAATGAAACCAGATGTTTGTGATGCACTCGGCTAATAATCTCAACCTCTGCCTGAAACTCACGCTCCCCCTGCCCGCTTCCAGCTTTCAACTGCTTGATAGCTACTTCCTTGCCATTTGGAAGAACTCCTCTATGCACATACCCAAATCCACCCTGTCCAAGGAGGTTGGCATCCGAAAAGCCATCCGTTGCCATTGATAATTCCTCATACGTAAAAGTGCTCTTTGAGAAACCTAATACCATTCCTGGATGAGGTGGTGGGAGTGGGTTTTCTGACCCTGAATAATTGGAGCCCGAACCTCCACTGCTGCTCAGGAAATTTGGTGGTGGTGGGGGCTTTGGCGTCATAAGAGAACTTGTTGGTGAGTGGGGTGGTCGTGATGCAACTGCTGGTGGAGGAGAGGGTTTTGGAAACACTCCGACAACATGATCTGCAGGTGGGGGAGCATTGTGCTGTTGATAATGCTGTGGTGCACCACCGTAAGGGCCATCTGGAAACTCCAACAGACGCTAGAAATGAGCTAATAATATTTTTATGCTTTTTTTATTGCAGTCAGGCTCTGATCAAAATTAAGTTAATGAGTTCATTTTTCCATTTCCACAAGCTCCACAACTGAGCAATGGCAATACAAAGCAACAGTAGCAGAAAGGCATTGGTATTGCTTCAAATAGTCAGGTATTGTCATGGAAAGCAATAATCTAAAATAAAATAAAAAACTGAAAAATGATCAACAAGAAACGCAACAACGCAAAATCATTTTGCTACGCGATCAATTAGAAGCTTATCTTTTGGATGAGAAACATAATAAAACAGCTTGGAATGTCATAGCTGAAAAATGTCCAACTAGACAACAAACACACATTAACCAGATCTTTATCCAAACCCACATTAATAACACTTACGCACGTCAATCTATGACTACCTGGGAAAGGAAAAACACACTAAATTAGATCCTCTTATTTTCAATAGAACATTTTCCAGGCATGTGGCCAGATCTAATATCTCACAGTCAACAAAAACTAAAAATAAAAAATAAATAAAACCTAATAAATTACCAAAAAAAAAACTTAAATGTGAGGTGAAAACCTATAAACTCGAATCGCAGAAGAAATCAAGAATACTTGGTCAAAGCTAAAAACTTCCCCAAAAAAATCCTTTCTCCGACTACCCAACGAAATCACAATGAGAAAACCCACAAACAAAAACTTAGAATTGATGGAGTTCAGTTAAAATTCAAAAAACCAAGAATGAAATCAAATCTCATTTTCGGATATGCAATTAACAAGAAATATTATTCGAGGTAAAAAAAAAAAAACTGAGAGAGAGAGCTTTTACTTTTGGGTCCAGGAGGTGGAGGCGGATAGTAGGCCTCCTCGTCACGGCGCCTCCTCTTCTTCTTGGTGCAACACACGCACAATATACTCAGCACGACCAGAATCACCACGCCACCGATCGCTATCCCCACCACAACCCCGGTAGATATACCATTCGACGATGAGTCCGGCGACGATGACGAATTAGTGGGCGGGGGCGGCGGGCTCCTAACAGTCGGGGTGTTACCAGAACTAGACGGAGGCGGCGGGCTCCGCGTCACCGGGGGTGACGGAGTGCTTGACGGAGGAGGAGGAGAGGAAGCCGGTGTGCTCGGTGGCGTAGAGGAAGTAGGTGGAGAAGGAGGTGACGGAGATGCGGTCGGGGGAGTGGGAGAGGGTGTGGACGGTGGTGGAGAAGATGGCGTGGATGGTGGTGGCGCAGATGGAGTGGAAGGTGCTGGTGGAGAAGGAGTGGACGGAGGAGGAGCGGAGGGAGTAGCCGGTGGAGGAGCAGATGGAGTGGCGGGGGGAGGCGCGGAGGGAGTAGCCGGAGGGGAGCGGAGGGAGTAGCCGGAGGCGGAGCGGAGGGAGTGGATGGAGGCGGAGCGGAGGGAGTGGCAGGAGCAGGCGAGGAGGGAGTGGTAGGAGACGTGCCGGGGGCCTGAGACATGGCTTATAAGAAAAGGAGGTACTTTCTCTCCACAGAGAGAGAGAGAGAGAGAGAGAGAGAGAATAAGGTTGCGTAGTATGAATTGGGAATGGAAAAGAGAAGAGTCCTTTAATGGTAAGGGCACATGGAGGTGGAGGAGGAGTGATGTTTGGAAGTTGGAAGTTTGAACACAAAACACACACACGAGCTGTGAACAGTTTGGGTTTTGGGAGTTGGAGAGGAATAATCGTATTCACCACAACACTTCAGACAAACAATTCCTTCTAATTACTACAGCGTACATAAGGATGACAGACTCAGCCGAGCAGAGATACGTGCGTCGTGTCGTAGTGTCGTGTGTTTTTTGTGGGTGGGCGGGGCCCAACGCGTCTGTTCCGCGCTTCTCTCCGCTTATTACTTCTTCTTAGCTTAGAGTTTTTTCTTTTTTCTTTTTAATCAAATTCCAAGTCCTTTTTCCCTTCTGCTTTTCTTTTCTTTTTATTCATTCAACAACTAATTTTACTCTGCATTTTTTATTTTATTAATTTTAATTATATTTAATAATATATAATACTTGAAATTATTTCTTCTATCAAAGAATTATATAATAATCACTTAAAATATTCTTAAAATTAAAAAAATGACGTAAGATGAAAATGCCATAGATTATAAGTACCTCCAAATTAAGTAATAATATATATAATAATCTACTATCTCTGATAATCAAAGTTATTCTCCTATAAATATATCTGGCCAATCTTGAAATGAGGCATCGGTCCAATCAAAATATTCAAAACCCAATGAACAAATTAAGAAATATATCTTCTAATCCATCGAGACTATTCATTCGTCCCTTAGAAGTAAAATTCAGAAATCTAAATGATCCTATGAATTTGTATGGTTCTTGGATAAAACTAAGTTGACCTAATTCAATATTACCCCCAACAAATTTTCAACCAAACGCCTAGAAATTTGAGGGTTTCTTTTCTTTTCACACACCCAAGTGAAAAAAACAAAAATTGGGTCAGTTAGTCTTCTCTCTCAAGCTAGTGCGTAGAACACACTTGATAAAGTATTTATGTAGCATAAATACTTTATTAAGTTGAGAATGCTTCGTTTAGAATCTAAACTCATCTCAATTCATCATTACAACTTTTTTAAATCTAAATACAAAATATAATAAATAATTCAACTTTTTCAAATTTCAAAATAATAATAATATTAAAAAATAATATTTTAACAATATTTTATCATTTTATCTCAACTCAGTTTAACATCTAAACGAAAATTTTAAATCTTAAAAATCAAATTTTATCATTTAAGTTATGTGAAATGTATGTTTTACCGACCGACTTTAAATTTTGAATTTTACAAATCAAATTTTACTATTTAAATTATGTGAATAGTGTATCCTATGGACAGACTTTAAGTCATTATATGTATAAACTCTAAGTATTAGTTAGGATTTGAATATGAGATGGTTTTAAATGAAAGATAAAATTTAAAAAAAAAAATTATTAGAATATTTTTTTTAATATTATTATTGTTTTAAAGATTTCAAAAAATTAAATTTAAATTAATAAAAGTTGAATTGATTTTTATATTTTGTATAGAAATTTAAAAAAATTATAATAATAAAATAAAACGCTTTCTAAACGCAAACGGTGCCTAAATTCTATTTTCTTACCCAAAAGGAAAGATATAAAAAAAAGAAATGTTACCTTTGAATGTATTAATTAATAGGGAACCAATCATGAAAACTTTTCATCAATTTGAAAGACAACTGTCAAAAAAATCCATTTTCTAATATTTTCAGAAACAACAAAAGAAAAGAAAATATGCCTACGTTTTATGTGATTGATCCATATACGAAAAGGTCAAAGATTAGGTAGCTTATATATTTTGTATTTTTGTATTGTATTTTGTTTTTTCCATCACAGGGACTGTGGCTGTTAGCCCGTTATTCTAAGAGTTCGTTTAGATATTAAAATGAGTTGAATTGAATTGATAAAATATTATTAAAATATTATTTATTATTATTATTATTATTATAAAATTTAAAAAAATTAAATTATTTATTATATTTTATATTGAAATTTGAAAAAATTATAATCATGAATTGAGATAAGTTGAGAAGAGTTATAAATCTAAACGAAGACTAAGTAAAGGAAAATACAAAACAGCTGGATACCAACTTAAACCCCGCAAAACGACGTTGACATGTTATCCATCCAAAGAAATAGTGAGGCTCAACTTGTAATATTTTAAATAATAAATTGGAAGTATATAAATAAATATATATATATATATATAAAACTCAAAAATATAATATATTATAATTTTAAGAGGTTAAATTATGTTAAGAGTAGTTTTGACATCGCCATATGGCACCGATTCCATTCCTTTCTCCTTCTCCTCTGTTTTTTTTTTTTTTTTTTTCTTCTTCTTCATGATAAGCCCTAAAGCAAAGCTTTTTGAGAAAATTCCATGGCATGGCAGGGCAAGGAATGCTTCAATTCATCCATAAAAAGAAAAAAAATGTGCGACATATGCAGAGCCTCCTCCAAAGTCAATTCCAGCACTTGGGTCAAGCACCATAAGGGTGACAATGGAACTTGGTGGATGTAATTTGCCTCCAAATTTGAAATAAAATTTATGATTTTTCTTTCATTAAATTAATAAATAAACAAGTTAAAATGATTAGTTTGAGAAGATTAATATATATATATATCTATATATATATATTATTCTCATTTGAATTTGACAATAAAAACAAAAAAGTACAGCATGTCTGTAGATCTGGTAAAAGATGATCAAAACCCCAATGCATATCTTGTCTAAACATAAGAAGCTTCTTCCTCTTTGATTTTCTTTGCCCTTGAATCAGAGACCTTGCATTAGTCCATGCAGCAAATGATATTAACTTAAAAGTGATTTTTTAAGAAGATTGCACATTGTCAACCGCCAACTAATAATGCATTGCATCCTTAAATTATTACAAATTGGTAATATATACCAAATCTTTAAATCTAATTTAATTGCAAAGATGATATTTATAGTCACAAAATACTCAAACGTCACACAGTTCTTTTAAAAAAATAAGTTAATATGAGATTTATATGAAAAAATTAAATTTTTAATAGTGGAACAAACTCTTTGTCAAAAAAAAAAAAAATACGTAATATTTACCCAACTCATAACTATATTTAACATTACTTATATGATCGTAATCATTTTTGGGTGGACGG
This sequence comes from Juglans microcarpa x Juglans regia, assembly GCF_004785595.1. Lineage (NCBI taxonomy): Eukaryota > Viridiplantae > Streptophyta > Magnoliopsida > Fagales > Juglandaceae > Juglans > Juglans microcarpa x Juglans regia. The sequence goes on from NC_054596.1 coordinate 37,259,516, forward strand.
ATATACTAAAAATATTATAATAATAAACATGAAGATTGAAGGGTGAGAAGGGAAGGTGGATGAGCTGCCGGCATGCAATTATATAAAAACAGAAGTCCTTGCTGCTTAGCCGTCCATATGCCGGCGGGAAGTCATATTCAGACGTGTGAGCGGCTGGCATTTGAGAACATGGCCACATCTGACTTGAAAATGTCATCCGATCAAGAGGCTTTTTCTGGCCATCAATGCTTAATACGGTAATACCTCCTTCTAAATCTTCCTAAAAGGAAATCAGCTGGATATACTTTGCATTAAGAAATTAAAAGGAATAAGATAAAAAACACAAGTCCTAGATTTTTAACATTATGCAAATTTGAACCACATGGAAAAAGATATTCTTAGCCGGGCGATATTAAATTAATAATAAATATTATAAAATCCATTTTATATATTTATCTCTCAATTTATAAGAGACATTAAAAAAAACCTCCATCCGATAATACACTAAAGTATACCAATTTTAATTACCAATTATACAATTTTTATGCATATAATCTCCATGAAAAAATCTTGTAATTATTACTGTACTTTTTTTTTTTTTTAAAAAAAAGGGCCGTTGACCTATGAATTCTGATTTTTTTTTTTTATAGTTAAATAAGTTTCTAGATAAACTATATTGATGGCATGTTTGTTGAATTTGAAAGAGATGGGGGGTGGGGGCATGTGAAGATTCACATCACAAGGCAAAATTATTATATATATATATATATATATATATAATTTTCCACATAATTAGGGGCATGACAATCGGGTCATGAGCCCAAATATACCAATTATCCTTTTAGGACAAAGACACCAAACCGCGTCAAACACCGTCTAAATTGTCACATGCTTTTTTTTGTCTTTTTTTTTTTTAAGGATGGGCATGACATTAGTAGCCTCTCCTTGACTATAAAGAAAATAATAATAATTTAAGTAAATTACTTGACTTTCTACACACATATATATATATATATATATATATATATAAATTTTGAAAAATTTTATATATTAGTCACTATTCACAACCTCACAATCTACATCTTATGAAAAACACATCTACACTCTATAAAAAAAAGTTATAAATGTGAGGTGTAAAAGTAAATAGTGACTGATGTATAAAATTCATATTAAATTTTAGAGTTTCAAATGAATAACCGATAGTAAAAAATCGTCAAATTATAATATTTATTAACCATTTAATATTTTTTTATCATGACAAATAGACAAATAATAAATTCATAATACTTATTGAATATTTAATATTGTCCGAAAACACTTGTAGCAATAAGATATTATAAAATTCATTTTATACAACTGTCTTTTTTATTTTAGATTTTTGTAATGGCTTAGAAGGTGGTTTATCTTCTACAATAATTTGTAAATAGAATAACTTGTGTAAAAATAAATTACTTTATAACACTATTTTTATGGTAAATATTATCTAATAAAGTTAATAAATATATATGCACGAAGAATAATATATCATTAAGTACATCTAGAAAAACACAACGTGTAATATCTAAACTTTTTTTAAGGAAATAAAATCATCAAATATCGAGTTTGGCTTCAACCATTCATTTCTATTACTTGTATTAAAAAAAAAAAAAAAAAAAAGCCCAAATTTATAAAAGAGAAAAGAAAAGAATCTATAGAATTCATATATTCCCATCTCGATGATCTCATGTTCTCGTGCCTGCGGTGAATGCGGAATTTGATAGGTGAAAATGTTTGGAATTTTCGGATATTCCAAAGTCCATTAGAAATTGCTTTTTCAAATGAAAAAGAAGACTAATCTTCTTTGACTATTAACTTCATTGTTAGAGTGTGTAAGTATTACACATTCTTTTTTTAAAAAAGAGTATATTATTAAAAAAAAATATTTTTTTATATGAATTTCATATTTATTCACTTATTTTATAACAAATGTGCAAGACTGTTACATACTAAAACTGTACAAGTCATTTCTCATATTTTTTTGTGTTGTACTAGACTACTAGTTGTTAGAAAGTGTTTATTTGGGTTTCCTCATCTTTTACTCATGTATTCCTCTATTGGTTATAAATATTAGATATAAGAGTAAGAAATATCCTTTTCAAAAAATGATCTTTTTCATGTAAATTTCAAATTTACCTACGTTCTTTTTTTTAAAGAGAGTGCTCCTTAAAATTACAAATATCATTTCTTTACATATATAAAAGAAAAGAAAAAAAAAATCTCAAAACATGGTGCCTTTATTGGATAAAATATCAATCATTACAATATTTCTCCTTCAATACTAAAGGAATTATTTGCATAAGCCCATCCTCAATCAACACCCTTTCATTAGAAATTTAAATATCAAGTTTTGCTAACATATGAGTAACATTGTTTGCCTCTCTATAAGTGAAAGAAATGCTCCAGTTGTGTCGATTTGCAAGAATACTGCGCACATCCTCGATCACAATACCTTAATCAGCATTAATTTCCTCCTGACTATGTCTAGATGCTACTACAACCTTGGAGTCACCTTCTAACACCACATTAGATAGTCCTAGTTCTTGACACAGAGTTGCAGCTCTTCTAAGTGCATATGCTTCAACTATATCAGGTTTCACATAGTGATTAATGTTTAGACATAGAGAGGCTATAAGTTCACCTTCACTATTTTTTATCACAACCCCAATTCCCCCTTTGTCATTTTTGTTGTCCACTACAACATCCCAATTAACTTTAAACTTCAGCTCAGTTGGTTTTTTTCCAATTAGTTTGTTGTCTCCCTAAACCTCTCGAGTGACTCCCTTTCTGGTACTTTGTGCTAAGGTAAAATCTTCTAGACTTTGTTTTGCTGACTGGAGTAACTGTCTTGGGTGTTCAAATTTGTTTTCAAACAACATGGAATTCCTTCTAAACCAGATCCTCCCCATTATATAAGCTACTAATTATATGTCTTCACTGTTTAATATGTCATTTAACCTCTTCCATAGTTCCAAGAAGTGTACCTCCATACTGGACCATTTTTTAATTGGGTTGTTGGTTTCACCCCAGACATCATTTGCTGCAGGGAAACTCCAAAGTGCATGAATTGTAGTTTATGTTTCTCTCTCACATACTATACATAAGTCTATTTCTGTTATCTTTTTCTTTAATAGATTTTCTCTAGTTGGGAGTTTATCATGTGCTGCCTTCCATAGAAATTGATTCACTATGCATCTAGTAGATCCTTTTGCTTAAAATAATTTTCCCTCATAATTGTGGCTACCATCGAATTAGGATTCTTCATCAACCTCCAGCATTGTTTTGCCAATAATGCCAAGTTAAAATTTTCTAGGTGTCTAAATCCTAAGCCTCATCTATTATTGGATTCACTCATCTTTGTCCAACTCCTCCAAATAATCTTCTTTTCACTGTTTTTTTTACCCCACCAGAACCTTAACAACATAGATGAAATTTCATCACACAATCTCTTAGGGAGCTTGAACACACTCATTGAATAAGTAGGCAGAGCTTGCAACACAGCTTTTATCATGATTTCTTTTCCTGATTGAGAGAGGAAGGTATTCTTCCAACTACTAATTCTCTTCCAAACTTTCTCTTTTAATAACAGTGTTATACTTTGATTTACCTACCATAGAAGGTAAACTCAAGTATTTTTCGTAACCACCACAAACTGAAATTCCTGCTACTTGCAAAATTTGATCCCTAACATTCACTACAGCATTTGAACTAAAAAATCTAATGGTTTTTTGCAGGTTTAGCAGCTGCCCTGAAGCCCTCTCATACTTGTTTAGGATCTCTTGTATCTTCATCCATTCGCTAGTAGTTGCCCTCCCAAATATAACACAATCATTTATAAGTAGTAGATGATTTATGTTAGTTCCACCCTTTGTAACTACAACCCCCTTTGTCTCTCCCTTCTTTTTAGATGCTTCAATTAAAGAGCTCAAACCTTTAGCACAAAGAATAAATAAATATGGAGAGATGAGATCCCCTTGTCTTATGTCTATTGTAAGCTTAATGGTCTCACCAGGCTGCCTATTAATGAGAACCGAGTATGTCACTAAAGTAACACAATCCATAATTACTTTTATCCACCTCTCCAAATCCAAGCTTTTTCATTATTTCTTCCAAGAATCTCTACTCAATTCTGTCATATGCCTTTGGCATATCCAGTTTGAGAGCCATCCTTCCTTCCTTGCCTTTCTTTCTAGTCTTCATGGTGTGCAAAGCTTCATAAGCAATTATCACGTTATCAGTGATGAGTCAAGTACAAATGCACTTTGGTTGTTGGATATAATGGAGGGCAGTACCTTTTTCAACCTGTTTGCTAGAACTTTTGATTCAAGCTTATAGAATACATTACATAAGCTAATTGGTCTAAAATCACTAACAACAAAAGGGTTATTCACTTTTGGAACTAAGGCAATATATGTGAAATTAATACATTGGTCTAAGTTCCCCTCATTTAGGAAGTTTAAGATAGCTTGGCATACCTCCTTTCCCACTGTGTGCTAGTAAGTTTGATAATAACATGCCCCAAACCCACAAGGACCTAGGGACTTCAGCGTTGCCATTTGCTGCAGGGCTGCCTTCACCTCTTCACTTGTGAATTCCTTTTGCAGCTTCATATTCATGTTACCAGTCACTTTCTGTTCTACAGGGGCAAGACATTCTGCTATTGCTTCTTGATTTGGGTTTGGTGATCTAAAAATGTTCTGAAAATACTGATTAAAAGCTTCTTCAATCCCTTCATGCTCAATCTTTATTCTTCCTTCTTGGTCTTTAACGAGCCAGATCAGTTGTGATGAGCCATAAATGACTTTTTATGACAGAATATATATTATTTACAAAATTTATGAATTTCTCTAAAAACTTCAACCAACTGATTTTGGATTTATATAATGAGTCTTGGTTTGTTTATTCAACACAAGCTTGAGTTATTTTTTAACAAAATAACATTCATCATCTTTTTATCCATCATTATTCCCACATATCAGTCCTCTCCGCAAATCCACCTAGCATGTAGAGGCTAATGGGTGGAGTTTTGCTACAAATCAACATCTGTTCACATCACACACCCCACACCTATAGCTTTTCATAGGTATATGAGTGATAGGGTGTATAGATATTTTTCATAAGATGTAGGGTGTAGGATGCTGAACAGTGATTGATGAGAATAATTTTTATGGTTGAATTTTTCCCGTTATCTCGGGCAAGCCGACATGGGGAAAATTCTATTAAATATTATGCATTTGGATTTCAATTGTTTTGAATTTCGATTTGTTTGATTTGGGCTGAGATTTGTTTTTGATTTCTATCTCATTCCCGCTATTTATCTTTATTTAGTTGATTTTTATTGTTAGTTTCGATTTTTGCTATTCATCTTGATGGGTTCGATTTTGCTTGCCTGAAGATTATTGTCAGATATGCTAACTAAAGACGAAGGAAAAAAAAAAGAAGAAGAAGAAGAAGAAGAAGAAGAAATTGTTCTGAAAGTGACTGTCAAAGCATGTGCAAAGATGTTGAAAGGGAACTTCATTATGAACTCATAGAAACATTACATGTCATATAAGAATTCCACACATTGGAATGCTTCATCAATGAATTATAGTTTGTTTCTGTCCACACAACCCAACCTTTACTGGACTCTTTGTGCCTGGGTGGTCAAATTTTTGCAATCAATGTATAACTGAACTCCTAATTGTTAAGGAAGGTTTGAAGAGGATGCAGGGTATAAAGACCACTAATTGGCTGCCAATGTTGTTCACTTACCTTGTGATCTATGCAGTTACAGCACTAGACATCCTTCCTGAAGAGCATTGGCCTGATCTACATATATTCCTAATTCTTTTAGGTTGTAATTCTACCAAGAACTCACGTACCATGAAATGTGCTGCCACTGGTAGAAAGGATTATGAAGGCACAAACTACAGAGAGTGAGAAAACTGACACCCAAGTGTTCTCTGTGTACATCTCCATGGCATCAGTAAAAGAAAATCGAGTGCGGTTTTCAGCCCAGTTTCGGAGGCGATCTGCTTCTGCTGCATATAATGCCCTTCCCTGCAATATATGCCAAAATCAGCTTACAGAAACAATATGTAACAAGTTGACGCTCCCCACTACAGCTTGGCCATTATTTTTAATAGGCCATTTGACAATATTCAGCCAAAAGAACAATAAGTTCAACAGGATATTCCCCTGCTTAATATGAGAATAAAATTCCAACTTAAACCTGATTATGAGGCGAGGTATAACTAAAGCATGAATTCTGATGTCTCCATGATCAAATTATTTCACCATTTGATTTCGAAGTGTCGAAATATATATATATATATATATTAAACCGTCTAAAGATCTATGTAATTTGCCCGCGCCATGCATGTCATACTTGTTTTAGAACTGCAACATTTTTTTTGTCTTCCGTGCCTTTATAGATCTACTTAATTATAAGTATCCCAGTGCCTGATAATATCCAAACAGGAAATCAAGGCCCTGAGTTTTGAACTAGATTGCATTTATAAGGAGAGAATACACTAAAGAAGCAAAATCAGAAAACTAGAAGTTAGAAATAAGATAATAGATTCAGGGGTCACATAGCACGTCATTATAATTCTTTACTGGCCTGAACTTGGCATCACTAGTTTTGCTGGCAATGAATGCCATATCTAAGTAGCGGATTAGGCAAAAATGGAAAATATGAAAATATGAATTGCACTGGTCCACCATGATCTATTTGGATATAGGGGAATCAATGTGGTAAGTTTATAGTTATCTAACAGACTCACATTCAATCATTAGGAATATAAAGATTTATGTTTTTTCACTGCATGGAACTTTCTAAGAAAAACCTCTGAATGTCACAGAAAACTCATGGTCGGGCTGCTCAAGGGTGTGTAAAATAATTCCAGCAAAATAATGAAGATTACCTGTGCATCAAACCAGCGATCTCGTCGAAGCCACGCAGTGACTAAAGCAAGCAAGATCCTAGGAGGGGTCAAGTAATTGATTGCCTTCCCTGTACCCTTTACAACCCGCATCCTTGGAACCAAAGTTCTAGCAACTGTTTCGGGATGCTCACAGATAATGTTAAACATTTGCTTATTTTTTACACTCGAACCACTGCAAACCATAGAAGAAGCCATAGACAACGTAAATGAAGTTAGCCCAATAGCTATAGATAGAAAAACGGATGAAACTATGTGATACCCTATATGATAAGGATAAGAGTAGGTGGTGAATGAGATCCCACATTGTTTGGGAATGAAAAGTTCTTGCTCTTTATAAGGTTCCAATGGAGCTCCAATTGTATCATTGACTAGTCCTTTTTGGAGTATAGGTCATGTGGTTTGGGCCTTCCATTGAGGCGTTACAAAATGACTGATATATCAAAAAGAAAAACAGATGAAACCTTCAAACCTAAACATAAAAATAAAGGTTTAATACGAAAACAGATGGGAGTAAAACAAACGGTTGAGGCCCATTAAGATGGCATTAGAGAGGAAACCGAAAGGAATTATAAGCATTGCAAAAGACAGGGATGCTTCCTGTGCACCTCAGGAGCAGATCTGTAAGGACCATGCCTGGAGATGCAGTGTGCACCCCAACCTTCGACCGCTTACACTCTTTTAAGAGAGATGCTTGAAGTTGCCGAAGTCCACACTTTGTTGAGCCATAGCTGCAAGTCAAAGGATATACATTAATCAATCACCTCAAACACAAAATAGTTCAACTTCCATTAGTCATTGAATAATAATTTGCCAAAACCTTATGAAAAAATAATTTTCCAAAACCAGTTTAAAAAGTTTTCCACCTCTGTTCAGTACAAAGTAGTTGAGTTCCCACGGTAACTAAAAATGAAAGAACTTACACAGCTGTGAGAGGGGTACTAGATCCCCAGAACCTGCACCATCCATGTTAAATATGTGGCCCCCCTTATACTGGTTCTTCATCACTTGCATGGCCTCTCGTGTGCAAAGAAGAGAGCCAACCAGGTTCGTTGAGACTATCTAGTGTGAAGTGGACACATGAGAGGCAAATCAATTCAAGCTCTAAGGTAAGACCATCCTTACAAGGGTAGTAAACAATCATGAAGAGTTGGCAGGATTATTAGGCAAAACTACTACAATCTTAATACAAGTTTAAACCATATCATTCAAAGGCATGAACACATCATCCTTGCCTTCTACCAGTCACACACACATGCATCCATGCTTCCCCCCAAACAAGATACTTCTCGATATTAAGTTACTGTACTGCAATTTGAACCCGTTTAATAAAAAGTAGCATTCAAATAACGAAAACTAGCCATGTCTAGAATCAGTCATATATGAAACAGTTGGTGATTTGATATAACAGCTCCCATAACTTCCAAAACAAGAGCTTATAAGGTTTTTGAGAAGATATCCTATTTACCCAAAATGCACCTAAGTGAACACACAGGACAACCTTCCCAAATACCAGATCTATCAAAAAGAGTTGATAACTGTTTGATATGTCAATGAATACCTGTCTAATATCTTCATCAGAAAACTGCAGCAATGGTCTAAAACCTTTATTCATGCCAGCATTGTTTATCTGTCGAACAATGTAAGTACAAATTGGAATATCTTAGTAATTGGTATAACATTTATAATCATGCCACATCACATACAAGGATCTCACTTCTTATGGTATCTTAACCAGGAATACACAGGAATATGACTAATAAAGACAAGGATAAAAGATTACTGGTATCAAAGAGACAAGGACAAAATTCGGGCAATATTTTCAAATTATCGTTGCCAATCCCACAAAATGATTGTACCTTGTCCAAATAAGATATTGCTATCCAATGTACTAGCTTCTCATTACTGCAGTTTGTAGTTAAATGAAAGAAAAATTCTTCTCATTAACTACTATTCACCACCCCACACCCCACACCATATGAAAAACACCCCCACACCCTATGAAAAAAACTATAGGTGTGGGATGTGAGAGTTAATAGTGACTGATGCATAGCATTCCTCGACACTGCCCCTAGAAGTTGTTTGCATCCTAGGGTTCGAACCTTAGACCAGAAGGGAGCATACCCCCAAGAACAAGGCCCTTACCACTTGCGCCAACCCCTAGGGATTAATAAGTTTCAATTCTTTTAAGGTTTGAATGTATAAGCTTTTGCAAAGGAACAATAAAATAGAAGAATTCTTGAAAACAAGAATGAAAATGCATGATCCCAAAAAAAAATGCAACTGTCACATGCCGTTTTCAGTAATAACAGCAATTGGAGACTGGCTAGCAACAATCATCAATTGAAAAAGTGAGACACTCACCCAGATGTTGATAGAGCCAAGTTCATGGACAGCAAAGTTTGCCAGTTTCTGTACATCATCAGGTGCACATACATTACACGGAATGCCCACCACTTTTGCTTGTTGCAGCTTTCTCCTGGATGAGTCACCTGCCTTGGTCATACATTCCTCTAGGTTATCCTCGAGTTCTTTGACAGTCGTATCTACAGACTCACGGCTGCCTTCAAAAGATCCATTAATGGAAGGGGCCTTTGTGAGTGATAACTATGTTGAAATTATAGGCGGCATTAGAGAACTAAACCAATATCCTAATTCTGAATACCACCTGCGAGATGCAACAACCACGCGATCTCCAGAAAGAAGAAATTCACGAGCAAGAGCTTTTCCCAGTCCCCTTGTGCTGTACCATATATTTAAAATATGCATAACATAGAATCGTTACATTTTCATAGTGATAAGCAACTAGCAGTCCACTAGCCAAATTGTGATTACACCCTAGTAATTGTTCCCAAGTCACAGACAAGACAACTTGTGAATTGGAAGAAAGAAACACCCACACATGCTATTATTAAGCTTCAACATTAGATGACATATAATACAACTTTCAATACTCTTTAACTAATCAAGAAGTGTGTACATTGATGGACCTTCATGATAATATGGCATTACAGACCCCCCCTCCCCCCACCAAAAAATAAAAAGAAATACATAAGTACATGTGGAATTTAAAACTTCATTATAACAAAATGCAAAATTTGTGGAATTTAAAACTACCTATTGAAGTAAAATCAACTACTTTGACATCCCAAGAAGAGAGACAGAGAGAGGGAGATATCACCTTCCAGTTATGACAACATTACGTGGACCAGCTCGACAATGTTCCTCTAAAACCATATTTGCTCCTATCATGGTTCCAATAATAATTCCTCCAAGCCAGCTATACCAAACCAAAGTGTCCATTTGACTGTCTCCACCTTCACAAAATCGCACACCATTGAGTTCTTGTATATATGGAGTATCTACTTGTGCTCTTTGTTAAGACCAATATAAATTATTATATCTATTCCCATTAACTTAGCTTTTAGGACAAGTTCGAATCCTGACTTTATACTTCACTCCATTAATAAAATATTCTACGTGTTGGGCCCACTTATTAAGGTTTTGGGGTGTTAAGACAAATATAAATGATTAAATCTACCTTCTCCCATCAGCTTAAGGTTTTGGGATAAGTGGTGATTTCACATAGGGGTGACAATTCATATTTTTGGGTCGTGTTCGTGTCATGTCAAGTCATGAATATTCGACTATATAGGTCAATCAGAATCCGACTCATTAACCTAAACGCGTCAAACTTTCAAACTCTAATCCAACCCATTTAGATAACAAGTCGTGTCGTGTCACTCGTTTAATAATTAATTAGAAATAGGTTAACACGACACGACTCATTTAAATCCGTTTCATGTAAATGGGTTGAACTAACACGCATAACTCATTTGACCTGATTAACATAATTTTACATAAAAGTTAAATCTATATTTACTAGTAGCCACAATATCTTAAAATATACCTTTTTAAAAAAAAATAATAATATATAATAAAACCAATATTACAAATCATACAATAACGAATATGAGCATAGGTCTAGAATTACAATCTCAACAATAAAAACATAAATATACTGAGAAATACCAATATTACAACATAACAATAATAAAATTATAATTTTGAAATAAAATCTAAACGGGTCAAAATGGAATGATTTCGGGTTAAGCAAGTTGAACAGTTATTGACCCATTTATAAATCGTGTCTTAATAGGTAAACTCATTTTGACTCAAACCCGTTAACATCAAACCCAAACCCGTTAATTTCGTGCCGTGTTCATGGGTCGTATCACATATTGCCACTTCTAATTTCACACTCTTAACTCATATTAACTAGTCATGCACCCGTGCAATAAGCGGCTGATTTCACATACTTTTTCAACTACTAATTGTGAAAGATTAAATATAGAGAAAAGAAGACAAAATTATACAGGAAAGAAGTGGAAGTGTCTCAAATCTTTAAAATCCAAAATTGCATAATATTTATTAACATGATCTTTCAAATTAATTTAAACTTGAATAACCAAATTTATGGACATTTAACATAAAAAAATGGATGACGTGGCTCAACAAGAGTAAAACACTTGTTTCGAAACTTATATATGCCATCGACGTGTGCATTCTTGTTTAGAGTGCAAGTTCGCTAACCTGACAACAGAAATCCAATTTCAAGTATCACTCCCGTGCTCATCATGGTTACAATATATCTTCCAATTTGGATGGCAATCTATGAGAGAAAGAGAGACAGAGAGAGAGAGAGAGAGAGTCATGCTAAAGTTGAACATATAATCCCCAATCGGGAAATCACATACAAGTTAACCAGAAAACAAAATCACTAATTGTCTAAACACTAAATAAATAAATGCAACCAAACCTGCCGCCCTCAGAAAATTTTGCATACCCTTAATTTTTTGGCAGCTGATATGATTTCAAACTTCACATCTACGTCGTGATTGCTACTTAAAACCATTTGGGCAAGATCTTTCGAATGAGGCAACAATACTTTGCACACCATTCGATTTCCTGAATTGGTAATTCTTAACAAATTAAGGAAGTTTAATTTGGAACGGGAGAACAAATAAATAATGGCATCCTGATTCTTATGATTTTTGTCGTTTTGTACCCAATAATGGAAAGTTTTAACTCCAGAAGTCGGACCTCCAGCTATTCTCGCCTGAGCTAAGTAAAGATTTGGGAAAATTCGTGAATTATAATTAGTAAAACAGAGACACTGTTTCCAGTCTAGTGCTTCTTATGTTAAAAAAAGACGTAAATTTGGTAAATTTACCATTCCATCTCAACAAATACGGGAAGAATATTAAACATAATGGAACTCACCGAAGAGAACACCTTCTCCACCTTGGCCACAGCCCTGCCATACTCGTCCCCATGAGCCAATCTAAAACCACCCAAAATTGTAGTCATCAAAGATTTCCAAAACCCACTTCCGCTTTCGAGCTTAGCCTCACTTCCCTTCAAATTCCGAGACTTTCTCGCTCTTTGCACAACTTCCCTTTTCTCTGCAACTTCTCCCTCCTCACTCATAAACGATCGACACTGTTTCAAACACAAACCGTTACCCCGACCGGGTCGTCCCAACCGGAACATGCATAAACTTGGTCCGGGAACGACTGGCTGGCCGGTCCTGTGGTCGTTCTTGAAGCAGTGCTCGAAGCTTTGTGGGAAAATGCGAAGCCTAGTTGCTGTAGCCATGGCTATTCTAAACCGAAAAGAGGATCCTGATAATTCACCGTTCCAATATTTATGGGTGTGGCTTCGATATTTACGTACGTTGGAATTTAGAGATTCCTTACAAACACCTCAAAATAAATAAAACAAAATAAAAAGTGGGTAAAAATGAAAAATTGTACCAAAATATCTGAGAGAGGGAAGACGGGGGAGGAATCCATGGGAGAGTGGAATGTGACGACCACACGTTGAAGCAACCTCATCCACATGTGTACCACTGACACGTGGCGTTCTGGGTCTGTATCGCTTTTTGTTTGGTTAAGGTTGGGAACTTGGACGGTTGTTTGGTTAACCATCTCATCGGAAGATGGATAGGAAGCTACATGGGCTGGAAGATACCTTCCCAAATAAATAAAAAAATGTCATCAAACACACTTAACATAATGCATGCTATGAGTGGTTGGAGCTTTCGCATAGACACATTGTTTGTTGAGTGACTATGCCCCCACAATATATTTAGTAACTATGTTTATTTTTTAAAATAAATATATTTTTTATAAAATAATATTACTTTTATAAGATATTTTATAAAAATATTTATTATTTTTAAATATAATTGTGTAAAGTGATGAAAAAATTATTGTATTTCAAATGATAGAGTTGTTCAGAGTCATCAATCATAGTACTTACGATAAAGTGTCAATGCATGAGTGATCCTATACATTTAATCCAAAAATTAATATAACAATATTAAAGGAACAATAAATATTATCAATATATCAATTTAGAAAATACATATGATGCATGTTTACATGATACATTTGATTCGGTTTGGTTGACATCTCACTTTTAGATATATTTAGAATCCCTTGATGTTTTGGTAGTGATAAGTCTTAGAATTTATTTGAGAATACAATTGTTTTCAGGTGTTTTCAGATATTTCATTTTCAAACATCACTCAAATACAAAACATTTTTCAATTTCAGATTTTTAACATTTCAAATCTAATCATTATCTAATTATTACAACTTTCTCATGCTTCCAAACAAAATACAAAACCCTATACATAATTCCCAAACTTTCAAATAAAAATTATATTAAAAAGTTATATTCAAACAATTTTTTAACTTTATAATATTTTTATTCTACTTTTTTTCTTTTCTTTCTCAAAACCTAATAAAACATTTTCACTTAAATTATTTAACTACTATTTACAAACTATTTTACTACTATTTATAGATATTCTATAATATTTTTAATATTGAAACGAGCCGATCGAAGCCTTTGATCCTTTTTTCCAAAGAGTTGTATAGGTAGGTTTGGGAAACGAATTCGAGAGAATTCTATTTAATTGGTGCACACAACGAAGAAGGAACAAATGGTAATGTTTCATTTGATCAAGAACATGTAAACTAGTTAAATTGAATTTCCCAATATATAATGGTTTGGAAGAATATCCCACAACATGGATTCATTGCGTCGAGCCGTTTTCAAGTTTCAAATAACGGAGGAGCATGAGAAAATACACATGTCCAACCTGTCTGAAAAACTTCATACGGAAAGCTTGCTTGTCTCAATAGGATCTCTACTAAAGTAAAACTTTATTCTATCTATGAATCATAGGAAGAAGAAACAATTCATGTGTTATGGTCTTGTCTACCTACTGATCAAGATGTATGGCATGCATGCTCGTAGTATCAAAATTGATACAGATCAAGGTACAAAGACATCTGGAAAGGCATGTTCAATGCAGATGTACAACTCCGCTACTGGAGATTTTAAAATGAGTTGGGATATATATGATAATTGATAAGGAGAACAATAAGATAGGTGTTGGTGTTATTAGTTGATTTGAAGTAAATAGTAAAATAATTATAAACGAGTTGTAGGTATATCAATACCAAACGATAGGACCCAATTAGTAGGAGTAAACAACAATTTGAGATAACATTTTGTAAACCAAAAAAAAAATCTGTACCAAAAATCTAGGAAAACTAAAAAGACGTTACAAATTCCTACAAGACCGTTTTTCTTTCATCCTTTTCTTTTTTAAATATTTTTAGAAAGATGATTAAAAAACTTACAACCATAAACATTGGTTGGGTTTAGAGTTTGAATACCTTGGTCGGGTTTAGAGTTGAAACTTTTCTGCATTAAAAAAAGAAATGATATTTACAGTCATAAAGTGTGCAAGCGCGATGCATTCCTTGTAAAAAAAATGAGTAAATATAGAACCCACATGAGAATGAATTAATTTTTTAATAGTAGACTTCACTTTTTTTCAAAAGGAATGCACAACACTTGCACAATCTAAAACTACATCTAGCATTACTCACATTTCTCTTTGTTTTTACAAGGTATCAATCTTTCTATTGTCCAGATTGTCCACAACGTCATTTCCCACTTCCTTCAGTTTTCACTTGAAATGAATTTGTAACCAAGTCCACCATCGAGCACCATGGAATGGTGGAGGAAGGCATGTGTCGGCTGAAGAGAGGAACAACTGGGAAGGAAGACTCTGGAAGGAGTTAAGGTTGAAGCCCTAACTCACGTGGGGAGTGAACTGAAGTCTTCAGTGGAGAAGTGAACTCAACTGAGTTCAGTTGACTGAAGGGCTGGGCTAATCGTGGGCCGGATGTTTGGGAGCCTAGCTCGTGGCTTATCTAAATTCGATTACCTTCTTTAGTTATCAGTAGTGGGTTAGTGTGCACTGGGTCGTGGGGTCTGTCCCTAGGTTGTTATCTTCCTTTGGATTTATTTGTTTTGTTTGCTTTTAGATATTTGTTATTTATCCAGTCATGTACAAGGTCTGTGGCCTTTTTCGTGTTGTAGGCTTTTGTTATATGGAACACTGTAGCAATAATGAAGGACATCTGAAAAGTAATGAAACCCTAAATTTCTCTTTCCTATCTTTTCTCTTTATTTTCTCATCTCTTTCTGGAGGCGCTCCCCTCGAAGTGAGTTTATCCATGTGTGTGATTTCCCTTCAAGATCTGGTGTGTTACAAGTGGTATCAAGAGCCACCGATTTCTCGCCACTAATTACAATAATGACATAATGGACAAGACTAAACCAGCTACAAGATGGGCTCATTGCCCTAAAAAAATCATCAGAATCCCAGTACAATGAGCTGAAAAAAATCAACTGAGGCAAAGTTCTCACACCTAGACACCAAAATAGCTAAAAAGGCAGAATGAAGCAATAGTACAACAACTAGCTATTTTAACATGTGAAATACAGAAAAGAAATCCACATGTCAGCCCTAGAGATTCTTCTTCAAGTGAATAGTTGAGGCAGGATTCAGAAAATATGCAGCTGCAACAACCTTTCTAGCAACACCAATACAATAAACAAACCCATCCACATCAACATCAGTAAGACCAGCAACTGCAACAACCACATCTCGACGAGGTGTAGGCTAGAACAGTGAGATTGGACTTTCTTGTTTTCAATGGTGAAGACCCCGCAGTTTGAATTTACAAAGCTAATCAATTTTTTCATTTTCATAACACATTGCCACATCATCGATCGAGGTTTGCCTCTTTTCACATGGAGGGAAAAACCCTCATTTGGTTCCAAGAAATGGAAGACACTGTCCAGACTCGAGGTTGGGACTCATTCACTAAGGCACTGTTGATTAGGTTCGGGCCTAATGCATGACCCTATGGAAGCCCTCATTAGATTGAGGCAAATTGGGACAGTAGAGGACTACTAGGCAAGGTTTGAAACCTTATTTAATAGATTACGGGGGCTGTTCAATACCTACAAATTAAGTTTTTTTTAGCAGCTTAAGGGACGAGATTCGGTTAATTGTACAAATGTTCAACCCCACCAACGTAACCACAACCTATAACCTAGACAAAATACAAGAAGAAAACGTTAACTTGTCCAAAAGAAACCCCTGATCTAGCATAAACTACGTCACTACAAGAAAAAGTAGTTTTTGCTGCCAAAAGAATTCTCTGCAAGCAATTTTTTGACGTAACAGAGGATTTTCACTATAGCCGCATTTTTCTAGTGGCGACTTTTAAATTCGCCATTACAGATACAAATTGTGGCGACTATAAATTCGCTGCAATAGATATTGTCATGAACAGTTGTGAAATTACAGGTTATTATCCTGTTGCAGCGGCATTATTATCGCCACATTAGTCCATAATATCTAAATGAAGGTAAAAGCACTGTTTGTCTCTCTGCAAAATCTATTTCTCCTTCCTCACACCGATACTCTTTTTGTATTCTCTGTGACCCGTTGATTTCCATTGGTGAATCTGATTCCACCTCCTGGACGCCGTCTCTCCACCTACCTCGCCTGGCCAGTAAGTCTTCTCTGTCTCTCTCTTCATCTTTCACCATTCGTATATTTCTTTCTCTCTCTCTCTCTCCCTCTCTCTCTCTCTCTCTCTCTCTCTTGATAACTTTCACTCAGTTCCTCTCTCTTCCTCCGCAATCAAGGCTGCCCCACCGTCGCGTGCCACCTCCTTTCAATCTGTGTGATACTTCTCTCACTCACTCCGTGTCTATCTCTAGCTCTCTGTTTTGGGTATTTGTATTTATCTAGGTTTTTATGTTCAATTGTTGTAAATAATGTAAAATTGCAATGCGTGCTTGATCTACATTAGGAATTCTTTGATGCTCAAGGATTGTTTTGATCAGTTTTTCATAAATGAGTAGCTGGTTTTTCATAAATCTAATTTCATGGCTCCAATGCATTTTAAGTTTTTTACATGTCCAAGCCCATATAATATATATATATATATATATATATATAAATATATAAATACACACACCCAGTACTACTCCATTATCAATAATATTGGTTTATATATGTTCATCTAATTATACTTATAATACGGGTACTGTCTCAAATAAACTTCTAATTAGAAAAACGAATTTTAGATGGTAATTATGGTGGTGGTACAGGTACTTGATTAATCTATAATAGAATTGTTATAAAGGGAAATGCATAGTTTTCTTTTACTCTCTGGTGCAGGATACGATTAATTAGCATGAGCTTATATATATATATACATATATATATATATATGTTAATATACTTTTTAGAAACTATCTGATCTTTAGCTATGAATTAGTTCCCGTAAGTTAAGCTAATTAAGTAGAATGCATGCATATGCAGCATATGTATCAATCCTCAAGCACTCCCAATTACAAATCCACAGCTAGCTAGAGTTGATACTATTCATGTTGATTATGACTTTGTCTAATATTTTTCTTTTGGGATTCATTCATTTCCATTGATAATAACCAACTAGGTAATATTTTTGTTGAGAGTCCTTCAATGAATGGGTTCGTGTTGGCTATGTTTATGGGTTTCCTATGTAATTGGCTTGGTGAAAATCGTGTACTCTGAATCAGAATACTCCATTGATAGTAACCAATGTTTTTCTCTTTTTACTAATGTATATTATATATATATATATATATATATATATATATATATATATGGTGTTGTAGATAAAGAGGGAGGTTGCCACCTTAAAGCTCCTTAAACATGTATACGTGGTCAGATTACACGAGGTATACATGTGCATCCTTTTCTTATCTTCCCTTTCACCTTGAACCTCCTCAAACATTCTTGGTTTGTTATCTTCCTCTTAATCTGTCTTATAACTGTGAGCATACCTTCTTATTGCAATAAATGATGGCCTTATTGCAATAAAAGAAATTTATTAGCTTATCTAGACATGGCTTTGTGTAGTGGAATATTTGATAACACATATAATAAAATATTCCTGGTGTGGTATGGGCTTGGAATAATTGCACTTTGTCTCATTGTTTTCTTATTTGTCTAATCTTTATTATGTACAGCAATCAAGGCCTAAGGCTAGTTGGTTGTTCTTCTTGTAACTCCCCTGTTGTGAAATGTTATGCAAAACACACACACCAACGATGACAAATAAAGTAAAAGCAACACAATCAAGAACACGACATACAATATACGTGATTTGGTAAATTGCCTATGTTCACAGAGCTGTAGAAATCTTATTAACCAGAGGAGATTGTAATCACTCAATCTCTACTCATACTCTTTAGGACTTTTTGTTCTCTTACACAACATGCACTCACAAGACAGTTGTTCTCTCACAAAGTATGCTTGAGGCTGTCCAACACAAGTCTAATATGATATATTTATAGTGAATGGCGCTGGAAACCTAATCTGGCAAAAACTACGTACTTCACTTGAGCGGAGTGTCGAGCGCAACTTGAGCGAACAACCAAATGAACAATGGCTCGAGCAGAGTGTCGAGCAAACACTAGGGTTTGTGTCTCGCACAAGCGGAGTGTCGAGCGAGACTCGAGCGAACTCTCTGACTTGATCTTCGCTCGAGCGGCATGTCGAGCGATGTCGAGCGAACTTTGGCTCGAGCCAACTTTCAGCAAATATCTTTTTCAACTCCAAAACCAGTCTCCACATATACCCCAACAATATCCCACTTGGAGATTGGGTCTCCACATGCCAGCCACTGTTTCCAGCCAAGCCCTATCATCTCTGTAGCTCACAGCTCCCGTCTTTAAGTTAGAAGACGCACTGAAGTCAATCCCGACTTCAGTCCTCCACATACATCGCCCTTAGTCAGCACATCCACAAGGCGATTCACAACTCCCACTGCACCAGGAGTATCTGGTCTCGAACCGATCTTGACAACCTTAGCCAACTTTCACAGGCTTTCATGAGGAGCGGCAAAGCTGATTCCCTTTGACTTTCTCACATGTTTTGCGCAATCAAGCATACCTTTTTGCACTCTTGTATTTCCCTGCACATCACTGGACCCTGATATTAAATACAAAGAGTTAGATCTCTTATTATGCTAGGACCAGTGCACCTTTAGTGATCTTCCAAGCTCCTCCAGAAAACGCCACTGCAAAACCGCTGTCATCAAGCTGTCCCACAGAGATAAGGTTTTTCTTTAAATTTGGAACATGTCTGACTTACTGTAAAGTCCACACGCTCCTGTTTGGAAGTGTGATGTGTACATCACCCACTCCCACTACATCCAATGCCTCTCCATCAGCAGCATACATCTTCCTAAAATCACCAGCAACATAATTCTGCATGATTTCTCGATGTGAGGTGCTATGGAATGAAGACCCTGAATCCAACACACAATCATCAATTAGACTGTGCACTGTAAGAAGTAAGGCATCTTGAATTTCTTCTACCACTACATTCATAGCATCATCATTAGAGCTTTCTTGATTCCTGCAGTTTCTTTTGATGTGGCCCGGCTTGCCACAACTCCAGCATGTAATCTGCTACCTAGATCTCATCTTGCTATTTCTCCTGCTCTTGGAGCTTGACCTATCATGTCCTCTACCCTTATTGTCAACAATCAGGGCAGATCTTGAACCCAAGGACTCATTTGAGTCTCTCCTACATACCTTTTCAGCAAGCACCATGTCACGTATGTCATCGTAGTTCAGTTTTGTCTTGCTGACTGAACTACTCACAACCATCCTCATGTATGTCATTGTGTGCCACTGTTCTAGACAAGGTTAGCCAAACAAGCCCTAGAACCTGTCGATCTAACAGGGTCCACTCAGCATCAGTCATGCTCTCTAGCTCTTTCCCAACAATGGAAGGTGGAGCCTCTTCCCATAGAGATAATCCTCAATCTGCATCTTCCAGTACCCAAAATTAGTACCATTGAATTTCTCGATCCTGGGTGCGTTCACTTTATCTCCAGCCATCATTCTCCTTCAGATTCGACCTTGGCTCTTGATACCAGTTGTTGTGAAATGTTATGCAAAACACACACACCATTGATGACAAATAAAGTAAAAGCAACACAATCAAGAGCACGACACACAATATACGTAGTTCTGCAAATTTCCTACGTCCACAGAACTGCAGAAATCTTATTAACTAGAGGAGATTACAATCACTTAATCTTAACTCACACTCTTTAAGGCTTTTTGCTCTCTCACACAATATGCACTCACAAGACAGTTGTTCTCTCTCAAAGTATGTTTGAGGCCGTCCAACACAAGTCTAATATGATATATTTATAGTGAGTGGCGCTATAAACCTAATCTGGCAAAAACTGCGTACTTCGCTCAAGCGGAGTGTCGAGTGCGACTCGAACGAACAAACATTGGCTCGAGCAGAGTGTCGAGCAACACTAGGGTTTGTGTCTCGCTCGAACGGAGTGTCGAGAGAGACTCAAGCGAACTCTCGGACTTGATCTTCGCTCAAGCGGTATGTCGAGCGATGTCAAGCGAACTTTGGCTCGAGCCAACTGTCGAGCCAACTTTCAGCAAATATCTTTTTTAGCTCCAAAACCAGTCTCCACATATACTCCAACACTCCCCATGGGCATGTTGAATGTAAACCCATATAAATGGTGTGGTGGTATAAGCTGCTTCTTTATTCTTGGTGATAACATGCTCTAGCATCCAAGTACCTTCGAGAAACACTGACCCAGTAATTTGGGGGAAGTACTGGTATATATATGCACTGATTTATTAATGGAAATTAATGTGCAAACTGAGCTTATATATATGTTGGACTATATATATATATATTGAAGTTTGGCAATGCTTGTTGAGTGAGTCAATGGAGGCTCCCATCTGATTCATGGCTTCTGATTGTACTATGTCCCCCTTGTTTAAATTGCCCTATCTTATTTCAACCTCAGCATTGTTAAGAGGTTTTACATCACTTTCATTGTTAGAACATTAAAAATTTCAAGATTTAGACTTTGTCTCCAGTGTAACTCTCTTTTTTTCTAGACTTAGGATGCTGATATCGTTCCCTTCCCTTTTTCTATTCTAATACATTTTTTAATCCATCAAAACACAAAAAACAAGGATAAATAGATATTATCCTGTTGATGAGTTTAAGTAATTTGCAACGCCAAGTGGATTTTATCAAAACTAATTACAGCTAGCTTAGCCTTTTTGGATATGAACACTGCAACCTTAATGACAATTTTACTGCTTGCATATGTATTCGTATACTGAAGTGCAAGGGATGCCTTTTCCATTTGCCTCATTCTTTAGTGGAAAAAGTATTTACAATGTTTTTTTTACTTGCATTGCATTGTATATCAGTATCTAAATCATAAAGTGTTTTTGTTTTTTATTTCTCAAATAGGTCTGTTGATGGAGATTTTATGTGCATAGCTAAGGTTTGTGATAAGGAAATGAGCTGTTTATGTCAAAACATATATGATTTCTACTCCATTTATTATATTTAGTTGATTATTTATTTCTATTCCATTTATTTATTTGCTCACACATTGCATCTTTCTTTTGCCACAGTGCTACTGAGTTTATTCTATATAAGCTGAAACTGGTAGGGAAGATAACTGAAGTCCATAGTGCTACCGAGTTTATGGCTTAGTTTAAGCTTAAACTGATAGAGAAGATAATTGAATAAGACATTTCACTTGTAAATTTGTAATGGAAGAGTTTGAATATCTGGATGTTGATTAGTCTGGAACTTTTTTTGTGTCTAATATAACACATGCTCAATCATCTACTCTAGTCAGGTGACCATACCATGGAAACAAATGTTATTGTTTTGTATACGTGTATGAAATACTTCCTGTAAAATCAACTTTTCTGCATGGATATGTACTTGATATTGGGATTCTTGGAAATTAAATAGAGTCCTAATACTAATAGATGGTGATCATCTGAATTTTAGTGCAAAATGTATCATCATGCAAAAATTGGGATTCTTGAAAATTGTATGCATATTGACCACTATCCTCCATATTACCTACTTCAACTTGCTCTGTTTTCTAGGAAACAATAACTAGTAAAAGTTGAGGCTGGCAACCTCCATATTACTTCCAACATATTAAGATGATTGATGAACATTACAATTTGTGATATGGTGATACCCACGTTCATTCATCTATATATGCTAATTTAATATTTATCATCACCGTTCTACACTATCAACTTTTTAAGTCTTTTATGTACATTTATAGGACCTATTAATTACATGAAGGACTGCCTTTTGGAAACTCCTCTTCTCAATTTGATTTGATTTGATTTTGATTTGATTTGATTTTATAAAATCATTCTAATACTACATTACTATCATATAAACACTGTTATATGTGCTTTTCATATAAACAATAGGTAATATTATTTCATAAATAATATAAACAATCTTATTTTATAAAATTAAATAAATAGAGTTTGAATGCTACTTAAACAAAAAATATCCATAACATGTAGGTTTAAAAAAAATATCGGGGTTCAACCCGGAACCAATGGGTATGTATGTTTTTTTATTAGTTTCTATACAAAGGTGGCATGCAGGGCCAGATAGAATAGTGATTGTTCTGACTTGCTAGTTTCAACAGATAATTTTTGGAAAAAGAACAAGAGAATCGCCCAAAAATACAGAAAAAATGTTCAATTCAAAATTTTCTCTTCCAAGAATGTCAAAAATCAGCCCACAAGCCAAGCCATTATAACTATAAATCGATAAGAGATAAAATTTTATCTAAAAGTAGCAAAATTGTAATAATCATACCAAAATTAAATAGAAAGGAGAGAAGTAATCAACGCAAAAATCTACCTCAATGAGGGTTCAAAACCACTTCCATAATTACCATAAAAGGAAAAAAAAAAAAAAGAGAACATCATTTCGTTGCCTTGGAAAAACGTGCACGCCAAGCTCGATCACGGTTTCCTATCATCTTTACGCTGAATTGTCAACTCAAGGTACCCAGCGCCATCAACGTGCTGCGGGAAAGTTTAGCATCATCTGACTTGAATCCTCCTGCATCAGATGCATAGACGTTAAATATTTTCTTTTATTATGAATAGGTATGGGAAGCTATAAAAAGGTATGGAAAAAATAGCATACGAAAATGGGTTGGGAGCTTACACCATTGAATAACATATATAGTGAAATATAAAAATTATCTTGATATTTGTCCAAATGTAATTTGAAATTTTTTAGTATTAAATTATAGGAATTAAACACTAGAGAATCTAATGTCCATATATGTATTTTTTACACTAGAGAATCTAACGTCCATATATGTATTTTTTTTTTATATGTATCTAATTTAATGATCAACTTTGTATCCAAATGGTATAACATTGAAGGGCCTGAGAACAAGAGAATCAAGTTTTTTACATTAATGTACATAACTGGTTGTTAATTGTTAGAGAAGGACAAATGGTTGATGTACGATGTGTACATGGGTCCCACCATTGGACCGAAATAGTGAAATATCTTTTTGTGATGGGAAGTTGGTAATAGGCAGGATCACCAAATATTTAGAAGCCAAAATTGGAGGGAAATTAGCCTAACTTTTAAAAGTCTACCAGATGCAAGTCACTTCATGACTTTCAGCCCACTACACGAAAGCAGCACAGTACACAAAAAGTTGAGAGTTGTTTACTTTAAAAGAAGTCTGTTTAGACATGGGTGACAAAGGCGCAGATGAATGTGGAGGCTATTGGAGACATTGATGATATTCAGACTGACCTTTAAGCAGTACTAAGGTCTCGTTTGTTTTCAGAAAACATCTCATCTCATCTCATCTCATCTAATTATTACAACTTTCTCAACTTCCAATACAAAATAAAATTAACAATTCAATTTTTTCAAATAAAAAAAAATAATAATATTAAAAAATATATTCTAATAATACTTTATTCAACTTTTTAATTTTAATCTCAACTCATCTTATTTCATCTGCGAAAACAAACGAGGCCCACTGTATGTATTTTCCTACCACCTCTTTTGATAAAATCTCCACTACTTATTATAATAAGTAGCTTCTTGTGGATGCCACTACTTATTAGCTTCATGAAAATTGGTTTCCTGAGTTTATTTCCCCACATTATTGGGGTGAAGCTAAACTAAACTGAGCTTATTCCTTTTCTCAGCTGAGGTGAAATCAGAGTTTCATTAACAAATTGGGGATTAATAATATGCAAACTAAGCTTATAATATGGTGAAGAAGCCAGTTTAGAGATTTTCTCAAATCCATAACTTATTTCACAAATCTGTAATATGGATTTGCACAGTTTAATAGTTTGTGACATGACCTTATTTCACCTCATTAATAGAGCTAAACTGGGGGTTTAATAAACTGAGTGTATGTACATATATGGTGATGGTAAGGAAAATGTAAGGAAATAGACATGAAATTGTAAGGGAAATCCATAAACCCAGTTTAGTAAACTGCATAAAATGATACTGAGTACATTTGTCAACTTGTCTACAACCACAAACCAAACAGGAATGGAATTGCAGAAGCTTTTCTTGTTGCCATTCAGATTTCATGAAAAAAGTTTTCTTTATGAGTCTACCAGCATGCTTTAATCTTATTATCCCTAAGATTGTTTTATTTATGCATCATTCAGCTTTATCATAGAGAAAGAAAGAAAGTAGACCTTTTGAATGGCCTTGCTTGTGTGGATAATGTAGATAGTTAGTAAAATATAGTTTAATGTGCTGATGAAGTAAGGGCCTGTAGAAATGTTGCATTTTCATGATGATCACCCTATTCTTTATTGGTTTTCACATGACAGAAGCTTTTACAATACAGTTGCATATAAAATCGATTTCCAATCAATTGTAAGTTTGATTTGCCATGAGAGGAACAAGAAGAGGACTTGGTGGACATGCCCGAATGACAAAAACTCACATACGTGCAAGTGAAGGGAGCACATGGAGTGGTCCAACACCTCAGTCGCAACCTAGTAGGTGGACACGAATGGTTGAGCAAAACTCATCATCGGACTACTCAACACAGCTTCCAGAGATGGTTTTGGGTACTGAGTTTCCTCAAATTAGCAATGGTCCAAATACAAGAAATTAGCAATGGTTTTGGACCCAATAGTTGGTTTAGTGATTCTTATTTGTTACTCGTTGATGTCCACATGTCAATGGCAGGGAAACTACCAATGCGGAGGTGTCGTGGACCAGCTAGGTGCACTAAGTTTATGAAACTTCGTAAGCATGGTCTCATTTATTTGAAGATTAATGATGGTGAGAGGGCACCATAATGTGAGAATGCGGTGTTCTTTACAACAAAGGTAACATGGATTATCAAGCATCATGCAACCATGGCTCAAAATACTTGGGATGCTGTAGATACACAAGAAAAAGAGGAACTGATCAATTGTGTTCGGCTATTGAGCTGCTTTCATTAAACTAGGAAAATAGATTAAATTCCAATCATATTTTAAAAATGTATGTCTATGATCTTTATGTTTATGGATGAACCTACCTGACAGTGATTTTGAAAGAGTGTCTAATAGAGACATTCTAGGAAATATTTAGCTGGATGGGTTGATAAACTGAGATTTTTTAATATTTTGCTAACTTTTGTTGGTAGGTACATATTTTATTTATTAGTTGTCTAGAAAATTGTGCATGATTTTGACGTTAGTTATACTTGCTGGATGTTGCTTGGTGGAATTCTAAAAAGTCCTGGATTACAATATTTTGGTGGGATTACTTTGACCCAAGTTGTGAGAAAACTTTGTAAGTATGCTTTAAAACCCATTCCATCTGCATGTATTGTCTCCAATGGCTAAATGAGTTGCTTATGCATATTCTATAAGATTAGTTATGATGTTGGTGATATTAAAACCCTACAACTTGAGAGATGTATACTAGTTATAAAGAAATGTTTGGTAATTTTTTTTGCAATAGACTATAGGTAGAGATTTATGTTGAATATGCATGTAAAGTTTAAGATATTTAATCATCTGTTGTCATTTGAATAACTTGGCTAGTATTGGAATTTAGCAAGTTTTACATTATATTGGGAGATTTGTATAATTAGGTCTAACAATGTTTCTTCACAAGAATAGGTCATTGGGTCACTCTTTGAGAGTATTTAGGTAAACTTAAAAAATAAGCCTGTTTATTAAATGGGATTTATGGTGTGGGTCAACAAGAATTTGTTTTAATTGAAGTGAGGTTTGGCTTGTCGTTATTGGGAATTTTTAAACAATGTTGGTGTTTTCTTCTTTATATCATATGGAAATTAGTCCTTGCGTGCATACATAATTATCTGGCTTCAGAAAACTAACTGGGTAGCACTAAACTTATATATTTGGTGGTGTGGAAGAAAAAAAAATGGCATAAAGATATCATTTGTTGGAATTTTGGGCTTAGGTGGTAATTTCCACCATTCATTCCCATGTTTTTGGATAGGCTATATACTTGCATATCATATAGCCTCAAATGTAGTGCTTGAAAATGTAATGCATATCATATACTTGGATATCATATCACGCTTGCATATACTTGGATAGGTCCTCCATTTTGTGCTTAGGTGTGTGCATTATTATGTAGTTTTATATCATAAATAGGGCTGAAAATTTTCTCCACCCTACAGATGGTTGATCAGTTGTGACCATTGTTAAACCAAAATATGTGAGTTTGGTTTATGGTTGATATGTCCTCCTATTGGAGCTCATGCCTCAAAACTGTTATGTTTGTACATTGATAAACACATAAGGGTCTTTATTCTTGAGCCTAGAGCATTTAACTGGAAAAATTCATGCAACTGCTTGATGCATCTTCTGTTTTCCTATGAAATATGGATGATATAACAGATTTTTTAATGAATTATTGGAGGCTTTTGCTTAGTTTAGTTTGTACATGCAATGAGTGGCATAAGTTTAGTTTGTACATGCAATGACTGGCATGAATTATTGTCTTCTTTAGTTTGTACATGCAATGACTGTCATAAGTTTAGTTTTTGGTTGATTCTTTGTAATTTGTAGTTAGACATCATTAATTACTTGAAGCACATCAATAATTATTTGAAGCATGTGTATTTTCAAGGTAGATATAAGCTTTCAAATGTTGATATCAGCCAAGTAGAATTTTTTAATGCACCAATGAGCTTGCTGGATGCTACATATATGAATTCACTCCCAGGTTTAAATTAATGTATAGCCATGTTGACAACAATTCCTATGAGACGCACATATTTTTCATGTGTTAATTAGTGGTAGTAGACGTTTTTAGGAATTTAAGCAATTGCATGACAATTAGGATCCTACTATAATGTATGATGTGAAAGTAAATGAAATGTTCACATTCAAGCTTATTTGTATGAAAACTGGATGTCAATGTACATGTAAATTATTGACAAAATATATGGTGTTTGATTTATATTAAATCTAAAATAAAAGTCCTCAAATACAAGTTTGACAGAGTACAAAATGAGAGGAATCTCAAAGATATATTAATTTGCTATTGAGAAAGATTCAATTATTCCTTGGTTACGTACGTTACTATTCTTTAGAGTTCTTTCTTTTTGATCTTCTTTATTTTTTCCTGAGTTAGTGCAATGTAATTCAACTTAATCTAATTAGATCCTGTTACCACCAAGATGTTAAGAAATTAATAAACACTACAAAGTATTGCAAAAATTAGTTGTAAAGGTCTTTTTTGTGTCTAACTTTCTTTAATTCCATAATTTATATAAAGAATCATCGATATGCATGGAATGAGAACCTCATCTTAAATTTTTAAATAGATTTGAAGTACTGCTATATGCTAATATATGCTATTTCCCTAACTCTTATTATATATAATATTGCTCCAAGCTTGTAATTTATTTTTGGCAAATTCATGAGTCACACGGCCTGTTGATCATCATCATGGCAAATAATCAATATTTTAAACATTTATTCCATAATTGCATATATCGATTGATTTGCAAACGTAACTGGGTTTAAAACATGAGCTTTCAAATAACGTTGCTGCATGCATTCCAAAAACTCATAAATTTGCTCTCAACTATTGTTTGAAGTTAGCGTTTGCAAAACCCATTGATCTAATTCTACGAGTGGGTTCTTTTCATTTATTCACCACATATCCAACCCATGCAACTGTAAATTTTAGCAAGCGGTGATATTTGGCATTTCCTGCGCCACATCTGCTCACCGCATGTAGAATATTTGAGATTGCGGCGTGGTAATCGAATTCACCACATGTAGAATCAAAACAAATTGCGGGGATCTCGCTCTTTCACCGTATGTAAAATCCCTTCATACGGCGTCTACGAATTCACCGCAAATGGGAACAAAGCTTCTTACTGCCATTCCTAAAATTGCAGTATATTGGATTTTACAGCTTCGCAAATCGCTGTAAATGACTCCAACTTTGCGACGCCTCCTCATCGTAATTGCCCTTCTCCCAAATTGACAAGGCGAGTTTGTTGTGAGAGTAGTCGGCTGAGTTAGCTGCAGCAATTGCAGCTGCCCATGATTTCTCACCGAAACTCCTCTGAGTAGACTTTTTACTTTTGACTGATTAGTGAAGAGTGATTCTTGCAATTTTTGAAAATTTGTTGCGAGAAAACATGGGAAATGCAGAGATCTCACTCCTTGCGAGAAGGGAAATTTCCTGTAGTGTACTCACCTGACTCTGGAATTTTGAAAACACCAAACACTTACCAATCCGAAACCATCAAAAACCACCAAAACAAGCCAACCTTTCCCATCCATAAAATAAGCCAAACTCATATGAAAGAAATAAGGGAGAAAGGGATAAGTTATCATTATGATGCAAAATGGGTCCCTAGCATAGATGTCAAAACTCCAACCGTATTTGCAGAAAGAAGTGTTGCTGGATAGTGACATTAGTGGGGGCCTTGAGGAGGAAGTGTGTGAGAAAGGTGAAGAAAATCACGCTGTTTTTGACACGTCAACAACTCAAACAAACCCTAAAATTTCACTACACGCAATCACTGGATCACATAACCAAAGAACGATGAGGGTGAAAGGAAGGATTGTAAATCAGTGGGCACCATACTGATTGATACCGAGTCTACACATAATTTGTTGCTACAGTGTTGTAGGCTTCTGTTATATGAAACACTGTAGCAACAGTGGAGGACATCAGAAAAATTATGAAATCCTAAATTTTCCTTTCCTATCTTTTCTCTCTATTTTCTCATCTCTTTCAGGAGGCACTCCCCTCAAAGTGAGTTTATCCGTATGGGTGATTTCTCTTCAAGATCTGGTGTGTTACAGAATTATTTCTGTTTAATGTTCTATGGCGATTGATGAATGCTTGGGAGAGTATTGATGTGTGTTAGGTCATCATCTTTTCATAATTTTCTTGGAGCGAGCGTTTGGGCAAATATGGTCAATAATATTGGCTTGCTTTTGTTAACACAAACACATTCACAGTCTGGCCTACGATTCATTGCATCCTCATGTTTCTTCGTAGTTAATCGCGCGCGTGTGTGTATATATATATATATATATATATATATATATATATATATCTGTTTTCTTTTTTCGCCATTGCTCTGTCCCTCCCCTCTCTGCATTTAAATCCAGATTATTCAACGTTTGTACATTTTTTTGGGTAAATGAAGAGGATGGTAGAGGGCAATTGGGAAGGTGTCGTGATCGTAATAACACCTATATTAGAAAACTGTAAGATAAGATAGTTCGCACAAATCACGGACTTGCAGATTTGCATGAAGTTTGAATTAAAATATCTTATCCGATTGTTATGAATTCTGTTGTGAAGTGTAAAGAATTTGATTTTGAATGAAAAACAGAAACCGTGGCGAAGTTGTTCACCTTATTTATTTTCGAAAATAAACTGATTATTTGCAGGCTGAAAAATTATAGATTCAGAATTAAAGCAAAGAAAGAAGAAAAAATATGGCTGAGCATAAGCAGGAGGCAGTCTGCGTGACCGGAGCCAACGGGTTCATTGGATCATGGCTGGTCAAAACCCTCCTCAACTCTGGCTACTCCTCCATCCACGCCTCCATTTTCCCCGGCTCCGATCCTTCCCACCTCTTCGCTCTTCCCGGAGCTAAAGACCGCCTGGTGGTGTACGAGGCCGACATCTTGGATCTGGATGCAGTATGCAAGGCCGTTGATGGTTGTAAGGGTGTCTTCCACGTTGCCTCGCCTTGCACGCTGGAGGACCCAAAGGATCCCGAAAAGGAACTAGTTCTGCCTGCTGTGCAGGGCACCCTCAATGTGTTGGAAGCTGCTCTGAGGTCCAAGGTGAGGCGCGTGGTCCTCACTTCTTCAATTTCTGCTCTGGTTCCCAACCCCAACTGGCCCCCGCACAAAACCTTCGACGAGTCCTCCTGGACCGACCTCGATTACTGCAAATCTCGCCAGGTCTGCTCAATAATCACACTTTTCGATACGCATTAGTTAAACGGTGTTTCTAATTTTGTGATGCATTCCTTGTGTCTTGGGCTTGGTAGAAATGGTATCCAGTGTCGAAGACATTGGCGGAGAAAGCAGCTTGGGAATTTGCTGAGAAGCACGGAATAGATGTTGTAGCCATCCATCCGGCTACATGTCTTGGCCCACTCTTGCAATCTGGTTTGAATGCGAGCTGTGCAGTATTGCTGAACTTGCTACAGGGATCGCAGGATACTCAAGAATATCACTGGCTGGGGGCTGTGCATGTTGGAGATGTAGCCAAGGCGCAAGTTTTGCTCCTTGAGACTCCTTCTGCTTCCGGCAGATATCTGTGTACCAGTGGTATCTATCAGTTTGGTGATTTTGCTGAGAGAGTCTCTAAAATTTTCCCCGAGTATCCTATCCACAGGTTAGTAGCTTAAACCAAAATCCCTCAATTCAAGTATTATGACTTTGCATATTTGATATGTGCAGGCTAATCATACCCAAAATCCATGTCTAGGAGTAAATAAAAAACTTTGTTATTGGAAATGAGATTTGAAAATTGCAGACAGATCCAACAATACAACTAAAGTGAGGTGAACTAAAAACATTCTATAGACACAGACTTAAACAAGCATTCACAATCTACAAAGTAAAAAAATATAAAGCAATAATTAAATCACAAAAAGATTTTGTTGATAAATCGAAAAAATTGTCAAAAGAAAAAAATACTGTGGATGCTCAGCCACCACCCGAAATATACCGAGAGAAGTATTTTGTTACAACCAATTTAGATAAAGCTTTGTAGAAACTGGATATGGCTTGCAACACTAAAAGTGACCAACTCAATCTCTTCACCCACAAATGAAGCCATCCACTCCACGTAATCTCTTATAGCTCTGATGAATTCACTGATAATATCTAATCTCAGGATGATCAATAGCACATGTGCTGATGAATTGTGTTTAAGAACAACAATAATAAGAAAAAACCCAGTTTTTAAAGCACAAGAAAGCCCAAGGTTTTTTCCCACTCTTCAATAATAAGGAATCTTGCAATTATGGTCACATGAACATGATTGATCCCTTCTTCTTGCAATCATATTCCATTATTGCCTGTCAGTATTTGGGTGCTTCTATATGAGCTATAATTTGGATGTTTTTGTTTGTGCTGTATGAGATGAAAATCTTTTGTATGATTCTTATAAGGGGAGTTCATTGAGTTTCTATACCTGTATCAATAAAGTTTATGATTGGGTTGAAGACTGTCTTTAGATTCAAGTGATTGCAGATTATATGACATTCCTTTGCATGTGAATATATTTAATGTTCTATGCTGAATTATGCTTGCTTGTTTTTTAGTAGAAGTAGATACAGGTTGGTCAATCCTGTCAGTTAATCGATGGTTGACATATATAATGGTCCTAATAACGATTATGCACGAATTTCATGTCTATCTCACATGCATATTGCAAGGATATCTCAATTTTCATTTGATTTAAAGATCTAACACTTAACTCACAAACGCTATGAATCATGCTCGAAGTGTGGATGTCACGGGTGTGTAGAAAAGTCTCTGTACCAAGTTTAGTACAACTCATTTCGGCAGAGTGATTAACCTGCATGAGTGTATTGATAACCGAGAATGAAGTTATCTTGTCATTTATTATATTTCATTCGTAAATCTATCATCTAATGTCACATTATGGGATGATGAGAGGATGATGATAATTGAGATGATAAATAAATTTTTTCTTTATTCAACTCGCATCAATTGATACTTCTTATTGTTGTGCATCTCCACTTGCTCTCAAGAACAGAACACAAGTTATCAAACTCGTCATCCAGCTTTATCAGCCATTTTGACCTTTCAGTCTTCCACTTTTTGTATTTTTTTAATAGAAAAACATATGATTCCATGTGGCGGAAGTTCATAACTTGAATTAGCTACAGGTTTACTGGGGAAACGCAGCCAGGACTGACGGCATGCCAAGATGCAGCGAGGAGATTAATCGATATGGGTCTGGTCTTCACTCCTGTTGAAGATGCTGTTCGGGACGCGGTGGAGAGCCTCAAAGCTAAAGGCTTCCTGCCCCCACAAACTGCACAAACTGCATAAGAGTTAGCGCATGTTTGAGATTGTAATGGAAAATATAGCTTATAATTTTAAAACTTATAGCTTATAATGTAAATAATAAGCTCTATAATTCAAAAGCTGTTTACTGTTTGATAAACATGTATATAAAACACTTTTAAAGTTAGTTACATTAATTTTTTAAAAATATATAGTTATCTGCATGAGCTTATCTATAAAAGTTTCAATTTGGTGTTTTTAAAAAAAAATAGATTTTCAACTTTTGTAGGTGATTAAAACTCTTTTTATAAATTTATCAAACATATCATTTTTTCTTTAAAAGAGCTTTTAAATAGTTAAAAGCACTTTTTAAACTTTCAAACTCAATCCCAAACAGGCTCTTAGGCTATTTAGTTATTATTATTTTTAATTTTAGTATATAACAAGAAAACTTCCATGTTTCATTGCTTTATCTATTAGTTGGACTCTATTAATGGCAAAGGTTGCAATGAAGCTTTTATTTTTATTTTTCTAGAAGTGATCCAATTACTTCCAGCATCCTGTTTCTCTTTGGTTTCAATCTGCAGATTGAACATAAAATCATTTTCTCACAGTAATGTGTTGCTATATAATTAACAACCTCAGTCACATATTACTCATTAGGCCTAGTTTGGATAGTGAGTTTAGGTAAAATGAAAGTTAAATAAGATATTGTTAGAATATAATTTTTTAATATAATTTTTATTTTGATATTTAAAAAAGTTAAATTATTTATTATATTTTATTTAGAAGTTTGAGAAAATTATAATGATTAGATTAGATGAGATGGTTTTACAATTTTATTAAACGGTACCTTGCAAGAAACCATTATTCTTCTTTTACTTAACCATATGTGATGATAACAAATCGGATGATTGTTAAATGAACCGATAATATTTTGTAATCCAATAATTATCGATCTAAGTGATTTATTAGAATTAATCCAACATGTAACATTTTGTTTGTTTTTACAATTTCTTTCAAATCATCTCATCTAATTATTATAATTTTTTAAAATTCTTATACAAAATAAAATAAACAATTTAATTTTTTTAAATTTCAAAATAAAAAATAATATTAAAAAATATATTTTAACAATATTTTATTTAACTTTTAACTTTAATCTTAATTCAATTTATTTCATCTTATCTATAAAAACAAACGAGACTTTGAAAGGCTAATTTAGTACCCAAAATGCATGATGCATACCAATAATAGGTTTGGATTATCTAAAGTTTTTATCCAAAATTTACCTACAATATTATAATTACCATGATTTTTTTAAAATATTCAATAATTGTGATAAGACTTAATTTATTAGTTTATTTTTTTAATCAATTGGGATTAGTTTCTGTTTAGACATCTAAATCCTCAAATGAGAATCAAAGGCAGCTCAGCTGGCAACAGCCAGAGTTGAACGACATACAGCGGGTATTTGAAATCAGCATAAGAGAGATTAACCAGAATTTACAGAATCACAGTTGTGTCAGTGCGGACGCGGGTTCAAGTTTGAGCACCGGCTTCATATCCTTGCCGACCGACAGAGACTCCAACACCCAACCAAAGTCCTCGGCCACACAAGTCTCTGTAATTTCAATCTCTCTGTCTCTCTCTCATTGCCATTATCTCTGTTTTTTTGTTCTTTTGGAGAGAGAGAGAGTCCCGATTCATAGTCATGCAGAAGCCACAGAACCAACGGTCAAGATCTGCCAAACCAACCACTATTCATGGCTACGCTCAGTCCGGTGACCTTCTTGGATTTCAACGGCTACTCCGAGAAAACCCGTCTCTTATCAACGACAGAAACCCCGTCGTAAGATCCCATTCTCTCTCTTTATACGAGCTGGGTTTTTTCGTTTGGCCCAAAATCGCAATTCTTTTGTGTACTTTCAATTTGATGGCCTTCTTTTTTTTTTCCCGAAAAGGGTTCGAATTGTGTCCTGAAAATCAAACGAATTGAACTCATTTGAGCTCTATGCTCGACTACCATATACTTTTGATCCGAGGGGAATGAATTTTGGTGGGTAAGGGATGTTGTATTAGTTTCTCAAGGAAATTCATACTGTCATTGCCTAAGGCCTGAATTTTGTTTTTCTTTCTTAAACCTGTTAGTGTGCATCTAGAGTGTTTGGCTGGTCGGTGCTGATTTGTGGTTCAGTTTGGAGAGGAAACAGGCATAAAATTTATTTTTTATTGATATCGAAATAGAAATGCGAATGGATATATTGGGACGAATGAACTTCATGTTAGTGTGCATTAAGGTTTGCATTGAGCCTTTATTTTTGTTATATAATTCAATCTTGTCATTTTTTTAACCGTGCATTGGATATAGAGGGTCTCATTAGGTAAATTTACTAGAGTTTCATAATGTGTAATGCGACGATTGCATATACTAGAGAATCTGTCAATGCTGAATAGGGTCTCAAGGCATAAAAATGAGCAAGTTTTAGAATGGTCAGGATGAACATGGAAAAGATGAGTAGTAACTTCAGCAAACGTTGGAGTGGAAACAATGTATTGTAGGCAGTAATGCTGTTAGTAAAAAAGATTAAAATGCATAGCGTTTATCTTTGTTATTGGGTTTTTCTTTTGCTTATGTATATCTGCTTCTATTTTAAAGAGTTGAAGAAATAAGGTCTGCTTTTCATTGTGTTCGTTGATGCACTCCAGAACCTGCATATTATATGAAGTTGTTTATTCTTCTATTTAATGCATCCCTTTTGTTTGCTTGATTTCAGATGGCACAGACGCCACTTCACGTTTCTGCTGGTTATAACAGGGCCGAGATAGTCAAATTTCTTCTTGATCGGCAAGGGACAGAAAAGGTTCAGTTGGAAGCCAAGAACATGGTAAGTATTAATGTAATTGGTTTTTTTGGAAAAAGTGAATACATTACAATGATGCTTGGGATTTATTAAGCCTATGCACACGACTTATTGATCTTGTTATTGATTCCTGAGTGTCAAATTGCTGTGCTTTGCAGTATGGAGAAACTCCTTTGCATATGGCAGCAAAGAATGGGTGCAATGATGCTGCACAGTTGCTTCTTGGTCATGGTGCTATTATTGAAGCCAAAGCAAATGTGCTTTTTCTTATTACCTTATGATCCATTTTTTGAAGAGTTCAAATCAAAAGTGGGATTTGGATTTCTGATGGTAAACTCTATATTGTGCTCTCTTATTAATGCAGAATGGAATGACACCATTACATCTTGCTGTTTGGTACTCACTTCGAGCTGAAGATTACTCGACTGTCAATACATTGCTCGAGTACAATGCTGATTGTAGTGCTAAGGATAATGTATGGTGGATTGCAATTGCTTGCCATGATTTTGGCTTAGTAAAGATTCTCCCTTTGTAAATAATCGTAGTTGGTGTAACATTTGAATTGCAGGAGGGCATGACTCCTCTAAATCATCTCTCACCAGGCCCAGGAAGTGAAAAGTTGCGGGAATTATTGAACTGGCATCTTGAAGAGCAGCGGAAGAGAAGAGCGATCGAAGCATGCAGTGAAACTAAAGCTAAGATGGATGAGCTTGAAAATGAAATATCAAATGTAGTAGGTTTGCATGAGCTTAAGGTACAACTACGGAAATGGGCAAGGGGGATGCTTTTGGATGAGAGGCGGAGAGCCCTTGGGCTGAAAGTTGGCACCAGAAGAACCCCCCATATGGCATTCCTTGGCAATCCTGGAACAGGTAGTTGCTGGAAAGATTGTTTGTGTCTCATAATGATGTTTCTTTATTTTCCTTCAACACTAAAATTCCTGTTTATATTGCGATGGTACTTGCTCTCTGAGTTTGGAATACAATCTTATTTTAAATCATTAACATTGCAAGAAAAAGACCGTGTTACTTTAGGCATCTTATTTTTATTAAAGGAAATTCAGATCATGTAAGAAAGCAAGGTAGACTTCTTGAGTTGGCTTGTTACAAGGCTTATCCAAATTTCAAACACTTCAAGTCAACTCAGTTCTCCACCACCCCCTCCCCTCCCCCCTACAACTACTATATCCAAACCCATCACCTGCTTGTCACTTGTTTTATAAATTTGTAATGCAAGATGATTAGTATTATCTTCAACAGGTAAGACTATGGTAGCTCGAATCCTAGGAAGATTACTGCATATGGTGGGGATTCTGCCAACCGACAGGGTAACAGAAGTACAGAGGACTGATTTGGTTGGAGAATTCGTTGGTCATACTGGGCCAAAAACTAGGAGAAAGGTACACCACTTGGCTCTCTGAATTATGCTCTTAGAATCTCTCTCTCTCTCTCTCTCTCTCTCTCTGTAGAGACAAGTTTGAGCGCTTTACTGTAACAAACTTAAGTACAGAAAACTGTACACAGATTAAAGAAGCAGAAGGAGGAATTCTTTTTGTGGATGAGGCATATCGACTGATACCCATGCAGAAGGCAGATGATAAGGACTATGGATTGGAAGCTTTAGAAGAGATTATGTCTGTCATGGACAGTGGAAAAGTTGTTGTCATATTTGCTGGGTATAGCGAACCAATGAAGCGTGTGATTGCTTCTAATGAAGGCTTCTGCAGACGGGTGACCAAGTTTTTCAATTTTAATGACTTCAGTTCAGAAGAACTAGCCAAGATTCTCCATATCAAGATGAACAATCAAGCAGACGATAGCTTGTTGTATGGATTTAAGTTACACCCATCTTGCACTGAAGAAGCCATGGCAGCATTGATACAGAGAGAAACAACAGAAAAGCAACGGAAGGAGATGAATGGTGGTTTGGTGGATCCAATGCTAGTCAATGCTAGAGAGTATTTGGACCTGAGGTTAAGTTTTGACTGTATAGACACCGATGAACTTTGCACCCTTACCATAAAGGATTTAGAAGCTGGTCTGCGGCTGTTGTCACAATGAGGGGAAGGGATAAATTTAGACTCAAAAAACTCGGTAACCATTCTTTTTGCCAGCATGGTCGGATCATTTCACATTGAATTTCAAAGATTTATATATTCTCCTTTACCACTTTGAAGATGAGTTCCAATTCCAGCCAAGGACTTGGAAGCAGGCATGAGTGGTATGGAGAGCTGGCTGGCCTATATTCAAACAAGTTGTTTACTACCCTTAAATCTTTTAATTGGAACCTTCACACACTCGAGAACTTCTGGCTGGGGTTCTATTAAATTACATACGTTGTATTTATTTATTGATTACCATTGATCAATAACTTTCTCTTACGAGATTTTCTATCATTTAATGGATAGTTAATTATCCGAGTTTGAACGAGATTTTCTATCATTTGATGGATAGTTAATTATCCGAGTTTGAATTTGCGTTGTTCTTTTCTTCATTCATATGAATAATAAGAAACCGCAAGGTTGCATGAGCTTTTTCACTTGTCTTCTACTTCCTTAATTTTCACAAATTTTCTCTCTCTAGATAGCCGGGTTTACTTTCAAATCATAGGACACTTTGATCTACTCTCATTTGATAACTCGAACACCACTATTCTAGCCTTGCTAGTCGTTGGAAAATGATCTTTTCGATTTAACTTGAAATGAATAGTATTTGTATAGTGTAAAACCCAGAAATACTTTATTCATTTGCTGGGTTAATCCTAATTCCATCTAAAATAAGTAGCCCAGAAAATACAATAAGTAATGAGAACCGAAATTGAGGCATACATGAGTGTTATTAGGAACAACAAAGAGGCATAAATCATATGTAGTGAGAGGGTTTGATGAAAACCACCACACTTGTGAAGTGGTGAGTATATTTTATTTATAACCATTTACAGTATACAAAGCATAAAGACTGATTACAACATATATGGTAAGTAGGAGTAAATTGATACAATGAAATATTCCTAGAATTAAGGGTCAAATATGTCACATATGATAAGCATATACTAAGCCTTAGAGTAAGGCTAAGTATCCTCAATACCCTCCCGCAAGCTGAGCGTCGGATTTGGACGGACGTGAAGCTTGGATGGGAAGAATTCAAAAAGAGAGCGAGAGACACTTTTGGTGAAGATGTCAACAACTTGTAAGTGAGATGGTACATACTGCGTGCGAAGTTTGCCAGCAACAACAAGTTCCCAAAAGAAATGATAGTCTAACTCAACATGCTTGCGGAAGTGGAACCTTGAGGTCATGAAAAAGATGTGTAAGCCAAAGAAGTTTGGCTGCAGTCATTGCAAGTGCACGATACTCAGATTCACAGCTGGAGCGTGAAACAGTCGGTTGCTTCTTGGCACTCCAAGAAACCAGATTGTTGCCAAGATAAATAGAGTAGCCTGAGGTGGAACGACGAGTATCTGGACATCCTGCCCAGTCGGCATCCGAGTATGCTACTAGAGTACTAGGAATGGCAGACGGACGAAAGGTAAGACCAAAGTGAAGTGTTCCCTTGACATAGCGAAGAATACACTTAACAGCAAGGAAGTGATCTGCAGTAGGGGCATGCAGAAATTGGCTGACAGAATTGACAGCATGGGCAATATCTGGACGTGTGATGGTCAAGTACTGAAGGGAACCAACAAGAGAGCGGTAGAGAGTAGGATCCGAGAAAGGAGGACCATTAGCAGAAAGGTGTTGAGAAGCAACCATGGGGGTGTGAACAGGTTTGCTGTCAAGTAGCTGAGCTCGAGTGAGAATATCCCGTGCATATTTCAACTAATTGAGAAAGAGACCATCAGGAGTGGGCGAGGCTTCAAGACCAAGAAAATAACTGAGAGAACCCAAATCCTTGGTGGCGAACTCAGAATGAAGCTTGCGAGTAAAACTGTCAAGAAGAGACGAGTTGTTGCCAATAATAATAATATCATCAACATAAAGAAACAAATAAATAATGCCAGACTGCTGATGAAAAACAAAGAGAGAGGTGTCAGCACAACTGCAAGAAAAACCAAATGTAAGGAGGAAAGAGCTGAAGCGCTGAAGCCAGGCACGAGGCGCTTGCTTTAGACTATAGAGAGCTTTCTGCAAGTGACAGACATGATGAGGAAAACGAGGATCAATACACCCAGGCGGCTGCTCCATATAAACATGTTCAGTAAGAGTACCATTGAGGAAAGCGTTCTTGACGTCAAGTTGCCGAAGAGGCCATTTGTTAGTCACAGCAAGAGAAAGCACAACACGGACAGTGGTAGCCTTGATAACAGGACTAAAAGTGTCAGTGTAGTCGAGACCAGGTACTTGTGTATAGCCTTTGGCAACAAGGCGAGCTTTGAGACGCTCGATGGATCCATCAGGTAAATATTTGGTCCGAAACACCCATTTGGAACCAACAATGTTGGTGTTGGCAGGGCGAGGAACCAAAACCCAAGTGCGATTTTGTTGCAAAGCTTGTACTTCTTCATCCATGGCTGCAAGCAAGACAGGATTTTTGGTAGCAGATTTAAATCCTTTGGGCTTAGTAGAGGCAAGAAGAGCAGGAAGAAGTCCAGAGGATCTCAAAATGCCAAGATTCGCCGGATGCCGAGTCTTGAAAATCCCAGCTTTAGCTCGTGTAAGCATAGGATGAGAAGCCAATGGAAATGCCGGAGTAGAAGGATTTGCAATGGTCTCAGTAGTGGTCTCAGTGGAAGGCGGACTGGAAGCCGGGTGCGACAAAGAGGAACCTGCAAGAGAATCAACAGCCTGCACAGACTCATCCACAAGGTCAGTACAAAGATCACACGGGGAAGAGCCGGATTGAGGAACGTGCTGGGAAGGGGGCGCGATAGAAGATGAGGGTAAGTCGGTATGAAGGAGACATGGTTCCAAGAAATTGGAAATATGGAGAGAGGATAGGGGTTGGGCCTGGGAGCTATCAAGGGAAGGGAAGTGAGTTTCATCAAATTGAGCATGTCGTGTGATATATAGCCTAGTGGTGGTGGGATCAGGCAATGAAACCCTTTATAAGAAGGATTGTAACCTAAGAAAATGCAAGGAATACTGCGAGGGGAAAGTTTATTAGGCATATAATCACGCAAACAAGGATAAACATGACAACCAAAGGGATGAAAATTCTCATAATTTGGAGAAGAGCCATAAAGAAGTTCAAAAGGTGACTTACCTCCAAGAAGCGGTGTGGGCAACCGATTTATGATGTAAGCTGCAGTGCTGAAGGCATCAACCCAAAAGTGAAGGGAAAGGTGAGAGTGGAATAGAAGAGCCAAACCCGTCTCTGTCACATGGCGATGTTTTCTTTCAGCGCGACCATTTTGGGCAGGTGTATATGGACAAGAGAGTTGATGGTGGATGCCCGAGTTACATAGGTGAGCTTTGAAACAATTGCTAGTAAATTCGGCACCACCATCACTTTGGAAGACCTTGATACGAGCGGAATGTTGATTTTCCACAAATTTTTGAAATTGAGTGAAAATATCCAAAAAATCAGATTTAAATTTTAAAGGATAGAGCCAAGTAAATTGGGAATAATCATCAATAAAAAGAACATAGTAGGCAAAATCCAAAGTGGATTTGACAGGAGAGGGACCCCAGATGTTGCAATGAATAAGATCTAACACATGAGACAATCGATGTTCATTTCGAGAATAAGGCAAACGATGATTTTTCGCAAGTTGACATGTACTACACAAAGTGGGAGATGGCAATAAAGACGTAAGATAGAGATGCCCTTTTTTATTTAAAAAAGAAATGGTAGAATGGTTCACATGTCCAAGGCGAGCATGCCATAAATCATAAGAAGCATGGAGGGATTTATTTTTAAGGACAGAAATAAAGGTAGAATTTTCGCGCTCCAGCACATATAGACCTGCATCTCTTTTACCGGTCGCCACCACCCTTCCTGTTTGGCAATTCTGGACAGTAAAAAAATTATTAGTAAATGTAACGGAGAGAGGAAAATCAGACGTTAATTTACTAATTGAAAGAAGATTTTTAGTAAGATGAGGGACATCTAATACATCTAATAAATGAATATTTGGAACAGGAGAAAGAGTACCAGTGTGGATAATGGGTAGAGATGCACCGTTTCCAACAGTCACAGAGTCCTTACCCGTGTAATTAGTGTACTGATCCAAAGTAGATGGATCGGTGGTCATATGGGCCGAAGCCCCAGTGTCCAAATACCAGTCAGATGCTTCGGGTCCAGAGAGAGAACGAGAGGTGCTGAAGGCTTCGGCATGGTGAGCAGAGGAATCATTTCGGGCATACCGTTGATTGCATCGATCAGCATAATGACCCTCTGTGCGGCAAATTTGACAGCGAGGTGGGCGACGTCCCTGCCCAGAGGTGAAGAGCCCACGGTTGGAAGAGTTGCTGCCGGGGTTTCTGGAACAACCCCGCTGGTTGCTTCGGTTGGAAGAGGGGAGACCATGGTGATTTGCGCGGCCACGGTTGGTGGCGGTGAACGCCGCAGCAGTTGTGGCAGAGGGCTCAAGGGACCGCTGGAATATCTCAAAGCTTTCGGCTATAGAGACCAGATCTGCAAAAAAAGAGAGCGAGGTGAGAGCCATCTGCGCGGTAGAGAAGTTGGAGAAATCGGAGCCAAGGCCACGGAGGAACCAGTGGACTTTGTCGGTGTTGTTGACGGGCCGTCCGATTGCATGAAGCTGGTCACACAGGGCCTTGAAGGCACGAGCATATTTTGCAACTGGTTTGGAGCCGCGTTTCATCAACTGTAAATCGTCCTTGAGACGTAATTCGCGGGCCTTCGAGCCATGGCTGAAAGTGTTCTCCAAAGTGAGCCAGACGTCACGTGCAGTAGAGAGGCCAACAACCTCAGCCATGGCTTCCTCGGTGAGGGAGGAAAGTAAGAGGCTGAGTAAACGTTGGTCTGCAACTTTCCACGCCAAGTGTTTGTTGTTAGGCGTGTTAGAGTTGGCAGGTTCAAAACGGGGTGGCGGCACAAGGATTCCATCGACATGGCCCAACAATTCTTGACTCTCAAGAAGAGGAAGGAGTTGGCTTTTCCATAAAAGGTAGTTTGAGGAAGAAAGCTTGATGGTGATCATGTGAATTAAGGTATTGAAAGGAAGAAGATTGGAAGAGGAATCGGAAGCCATGGAAAAAAAAAAAAAAAAAAGGAACGATGGCTGTTAAACCAGAGAGGCTCGTGATGCCATGAGAGGGTTTGATGAAAACCACCACACTTGTGAAGTGGTGAGTATATTCTATTTATAACTATTTACAGTATACAAAGCATAAAGACTGATTACAACATATATGGTAAGTAGGAGTAAA
This sequence comes from Juglans microcarpa x Juglans regia, assembly GCF_004785595.1. NCBI lineage: Eukaryota > Viridiplantae > Streptophyta > Magnoliopsida > Fagales > Juglandaceae > Juglans > Juglans microcarpa x Juglans regia. The sequence continues at coordinate 37,302,496 of NC_054596.1, forward strand.
TTGATACAATGAATTATTCCTAGAATTAAGCCTAGATTAAGGGTCAAATATGTCACATATGGTAAGCATATACTAAGCCTTAGAGTAAGGCTAAGTATCCTCAACATGTAGCATAAACTGCCACTACCAAATTATATCTTTACATCAGTTTAAAAGGAAAAAAAAAAAGAAAAAGAAAAAAAAAAAAAAGAAAAAAAGAAAAAAAGAAAAAAAGCCCAGTTTACCTCTCTCTTCAGACGTTTTGAGTGAAACAGCTGAGAAGTAGAGATTCAAATCGCCATTTCCAGAATTGAACCAGAACCGCTACTTCCCAAAGAGAAACTAATAGAATAAAATGATGTCTCAAGGAACTAAATATATAATCAATTATTCTTCGTCTTCAGATATTAAGCTCAAGTTGGAAAAACTTTGCAATATTACCATCCAACAGAAATTCAATTCTTCCACATGCATATAAATAGACACAGGCCCTTTCAAAAAAAAAATAAAAATAAATAATAAATAAATAGAGAGAGAGGCATCTTTGAAGACACATCCAACTTTTTCCACATAAGGAGTTTCATCAAAGTAAATTTACAAATGGCCAGATTGTAAAATTATTTTTATTATAAAATAGATCGAGCATATCATATGAAATCATTTCTATTTATAAATTTATTTTTATGAAATCTTTTGGTGATCATAAAACTTCTCAAATAAATAATATTAGTCATTCCAAACAAAAGCTTAAGTAAACATGATAACCATATCCAAAACTTCGGTACAACTTTTTCAGCACGATTAATACTTGCATAAACTACCATACAAGGCAAGTAACCAAAATTCACATCCTTTGCTAACTTAACTACTTCGAGGCCAACGCTCTCTTCTTTCTCGTGGTTGCCTGAGTTCCTGAACCAAAGACATACAAGCATTAAATCCAAGCTCATCTTCACGTTATTAGCTCATGAACATGATATTTAACTGTATTATTCAGAGAGACCAAATACCTTCTCTGAAGTTGCTCTTGAATCGGACGGCAACATAGCGCAAACACCTCATTCTACCGGTTCCTGTGGTCTTCCTCCGAATCGCCTTCACACTCCAATTGTCTAATAAATCCACAACAAAAGGCCATCACATGAGTTGTCACAAGTTGAAGAAGAAAGAGGAGCTGCATGCATGCATGCATGTATGGCAGATTCGATACGAAGCTAATATATATATATATATATATAATGATAAAAGAAAAGCTCACATTTCCTGGTGCGGCTGGAAGGATAGCCGCAGGAAGCGCACTGACTCTTCTGGAGGTGAAAGCTGCGACGGCCGCACCGCACACAGAGCGTATGAGTCTTGTTCCGCCTCTTCCCGAAACTTCCTGTTCCTTTACCCTGTTTTGATCAACAGAAACGCAGAAACAGCACCTCATTAATTCCCTGTATGATTGCATAGAGAGAGTACGTGAAAATGAGAACATAAAAGTAAAAAAAGTTTGGATATATCTCGTCATATACTGCCCTGGTTTTAAAAACAAAAGATTTCGCCTCAGCTAAGTTCTTTTCTTAAGCTTTCTTGGCAGCCAAACAGAGGAAATTATAATTACAGGATCAATAACAATTCAAAAGAAACAGAGATACCATTTTGTGGCAGCTAGCCGGGAAAAGAAACTCCCAAGGAGGGTTTTGAAGAATTTGAAAGCTTAATTAAAATGGCACCGCAGAAGCTAGATTTTTGAATGCTCTAGATCTTTGACGGTGGAGGTGTTTTTCAGCTTTACGAGCGGCGTACTGTTCAATAAAATACCCTTAAAACATCCTCGGAAATAACAGAATGAACAGTGTCTTGGCAGTCTTAGAGCAATGATAATCGACTAACCAAATGTCGATGCAAATCCATAATTTAACTATATAAAACAAAAAAATTCTACATTAAACTAGTTAAAAGTTTAAAGTTAAAGATTTCAACTACAGTAAAATTAAACACTTCTTAAACATAACGAGTTATTGTTCATAATTCAAACCAATATTTTATCATTTCATCTACCTGCTCACGTTATTTTCTTTTTCTTCGTCTATTTCCCTCGTTTTCATTTCTTCATCCCGAAACACACATCTCCGTGACCGTGACCGTAACCCTTCGTCTTCTTCACCCGCGAGCACCAAACAGGCCTGCATCTTCTTCAACCGCGAGCACCTTCTCTCCGTCGTCCAGCCGTCATCTTCCAGCCCAAAAGGTAATTTCTCTTCTTTGCTCCTCCCTCCCTCTTCTATGCTTAGATTTCTTCTCCCTCTTCTCTTTCTATTTTCTCCCATTTCATCAAGTGATTGAATCTGTGTTTAGGGTTTGCGCGTCCTGAACTCCCATTTCAGGTCTGTCTCTCTTTTCCCTCTTTTCTCTCTTTGGTTTCTCTGATTCTTGTTATCCTATTTTTGGTTTTCCCGGAAAGTGGAGGGCTTTAAAAGTTAAAGAATGAATCTTCATGGAGTTGGGAGTTGGTTTTCCTTTTGAGAATTGGATATTTTGGGTTCTTTTGTTTTGCTCTGTTTTCTTGGCAACCACTCAGAGGGGGTTTGGGATTGCACAAGTTTTTTGAAAAAGATTTGCCTGGTGTGTATATATATATATATTATAGAGGATTAGTCGATATGGTTAGTGGGAATTTGTTCCATTGTAGAAAGAATTCATGCCGCCTGAGGAGTATATCAGCAGGAACACTTTGCAGTTGGTAAGAGTATTGGAATTGGCTTCATTAAAGTTATCTCTAAAATTTGATAAAAAGTACATAATTTCTATAAATTTAAAACTTCTCTAGTCATAACTCCACATTGAATTAGCCATTACATTCATCAAAATAATAATATAATATTATTTATTTAATAAAAATATTTTTTTTTCATATTTGATGTATCAAAGTGTTATGAGGTGGCTTGAATTTTGATTGAACAGTGCAAGTGTTGTAGGTTCGCTCGAGCGGAGGTACACTCAGCTCGAGCGAAGTCAGACAGAGAGCTTCGCTCAACATTTGCTCGACACTCAGCTCGAGCGAATTCAGACAGAGAGCTTCGCTCGACATTCGCTCGACATTCAGCTCGAGCGAATTCAGACAGAGAGCTTCGCTCAAGTATCGCTCGACATTCAGCTTGAGCAATATCCAAGTCAGAGAGCTTCGCTCGACACTCGCTCGACACCCAGCTCGAGCGAGTTCAGGCAGAGAGCTTTGCTCGACTCTCCCACAACTGTTGGCTTGAGCGAAGTGCAGAATATCTACGTTCGCTTGACACTCGCTCGACGTTCGCTCGAGCCAATGTTCACAAAAGTGAACTCTCACTTTTCCTATAAATATCAAACGGCGCCTTTCTCTTCCAAAGTGACTTCAAAATTCATTTGGCTTTTGTTTTAGTGTTTTCTTGAGAGAGAAGTCTAGAGAGAGTTTGAGAGATAACTTCCTTGTGAAGTTTTGTTGTATTGATCTGTATTCCATCTCTGTTGGTAGTAAAATCTTCGATACCGACCCCACCAGTGGACGTAGGCTCATTTTGAGTCGAACCACTTAATTCTTGGTGTTCTTTCTGTGTGATTGTCATCAATTTCTTTTGTTTAGTTCTGCTACTATACTTCGTGTTAGTCTTAGCTACACTTATTCCCAACAAATTGGTATCAGAGCTTGGCTCAGGATCTGGAGGGATGGCTATGGCTAAGTTCGAAGTGGAGAAATTTGACGGTCAGAACAGTTTCAGTCTATGGCGCATCAAGATGAAGGCTTTACTGCGACAACAGGGCTTGTCAAAAGTATTAGAAGTCTCGGTATCTGAAGATTCTCCGGCTCCTTCGAAAGAAGAAAAAGAAAAGGTACACAGTACTATTCTTTTGTCACTATCTGATGGAGTTTTTAAGAGAGCTTGCTGATGAGGAGACTGCAACTGGTCTCTGGTCGGCACTTGAGAATCTGTACATGAAAAGATCTCTCACTAACCGGTTGTATTTGAAACAACGATTATACACTCTCAAAATGAAGGAAGGTACTCTTATTTCTGAACACCTAGATGAATTTAATAAAATCATTATGGATCTGAGGAACATAGATATTAAGCTTGAAGAAGAAGATCAAGCGTTAATTATTTTATGTTCATTACCCACATCTTTTGAGAACTTTGTAAATTCCATGTTGTATGGTAGAAATACAATTTTCTTGGTAGATGTAAAGTTTGCTTTGAATTCTAAGGAGTTGAGGAATAAATTGAGTGTGAAGAACACTAATGAACAAGCTAGTGGCTTGTTTGTTAAAGGGTCCTCAAGCAGGGGTAGATCGAATGACAGGGGTTCAGAGAAGAATAAGGGGAAATCCAGGGGCAGTTCACAAACAACGTTTAGTAAGAAAAACGTCAAATGTCATTACTGCCATAAGTTTGGTCACTACAAGAACGAGTGTCCAAAATTGAAAAACAGGGAGGACGGCACTAGTTCATCTAATGCCGTTAGTGTTGCTGATGATAGGTCTAACGACCTAGATCTTGTTCTAGCAATAAGCGACTCCAATAGTCGCTTTAGTGACAAGTGGGTCTTGGACTCAGCTTGCACTTTCCATATGTGTCCCAAGAGGGACTGGTTCACTAACTATGAATCGGTCAAATGAGGTTCTGTTTTGTTAGGGAATGATATGGGTTGCAAAATTGCTGGAATTGGTTCATTCAGAATCAAGATATTTGATGGAATTGTCCGGACATTGTCAAATGTTCGACACATTCCAGATTTGAAAAAGAATCTTATTTCTTTGGGTACTCTTGATTCTCTGGACTACAAGTACACTGGTGAAGGTGGAGCTATCAGAGTCAGTAAGGGCTCTATGGTTGTGATGAAAGGAGATAAGACAAATGGTCTTTATTTCCTTCAGGGCTCTACAGTGACAGGTGCAGCTGCAGTGTCAGTCTCAGATGATCCAGATACAGATGTCACTTGTTTGTGGCATATGCGTTTGGGTCATATGAGTGAAAAAGGAATGTCAATTCTGAGTAAGAAGGGTTTGTTATGTAATCAGAAGATAGAGAAACTGGATTTCTGTGAGCACTGTGTGTTTGGCAAACAGTGCAGGGTTCAGTTCTCTACAGGGGTTCACAGAACCAAAAGTTCTGTGGACTACATTCATTCTGATCTTTGGGGCCCATCTTCCGTCCCGTCAAAAGGTGGAGCTCAATATTTGCTTACGTTCATTGATGATTTCTCTCGGAAGGTTTGGGTCTACTTTTTGAAGCAAAAGAGTGATGTATTTGTCAACTTCAAACAGTGGAAAGCTTTGATTGAAAATCAGACGGGCAAGAAAATTAAGCGACTTCGTACTGACAATGGTATGGAGTTCTGCAGAGGTGAGTTTGATGAATTCTGCAGAAATGAGGGTATTGCCAGACATCGTACAGTTAGACATACTCCACAGCAAAATGGGGTAGCTGAACGGATGAATAGGACCCTCTTGGAGAGAGCTCGCAGCATGCTTTCTAATGCAGGCTTGGCTAAGGATTTCTGGGCCGAAGCAATCAACACGGCCTGTTACTTGGTCAATCGCTCTCCAGCCACAGCGATTGGTTTGAAGACTCCGAATGAGGTATGGTCTGATACTCCTGCGGATTATTCAAATTTGAAAATTTTTGGTTGTCCTGCATATTTCCATGTTAATGATGGAAAACTTGAGCCAAGGGCAAAGAAGGGCATATTCATTGGGTATGCCAGTGGGGTGAAGGGATTCAGGTTGTGGTGTACTGATCCTAAATCACCCAAGTTTGTAATCAGTAGGGATGTCACTTTTGATGAAAAGTCCATGCTTAGTCCAATGAAGGAGAATTCTGAGTCTACAGGACAAGAACAGGATGTTAGAAAGCAGGTGGAGTTTCAGGTGGAAGCATCACAAGGGCTGCCCAACGGCGCCCAAGATCATGCTATTGAAGATGAGCATGATTCTGATTCAAGTAGCGGCGCACAAGGTGAGCAAGACTATAGTATAGCGACTGGTAGACAGAGGAGGCAGATTAGACCACCTCAGAGGTATGCTCATGCAGATATGGTTATGTATGCTCTTACTACGGCAGAGAATATTGTTGGTTAGGAACCTTCCAGTTATTCAGAAGCTGTCAAGAGCGTAGAATCTGCACAGTGGTGCGCAGCTATGACTGAAGAGATTGAGTCTCTTCACAAAAACCAAACATGGGATTTGGTTCTGTTGCCAAAGAAGGTAAAGACTGTTGGCTGCAAATGGGTTTTCAAAAGAAAAGAGGGAATCCAGGGTGATACAGATGCAAGATACAAGGCACGCTTAGTTGCTAAGGGCTTCAGTCAGAGAGAAGGCATCGACTTCACTGAAGTCTTCTCTCCAGTGGTGAAACACAGTTCGATCAGATTACTACTAGCTTTAGTAGCATTGTATGACTTAGAGCTACAACAACTTGATGTTAAAACAGCGTTCCTACATGGTGAACTTGAAGAGACCATTTACATGCATCAGCCAGAGGGATTCATTGTTGAAAACAAGGAAGATCATGTGTGCAGATTGAAGAAGTCTTTATATGGTTTGAAGCAGTCGCCAAGGCAATGGTATAAGCGGTTTGATTCCTTTATGATTGATCATGGTTATTTGAGAAGTAACTATGATAGTTGTGTTTATCATAAGGAATTATCTGATAAGTCTTTCATTTATTTGCTATTATATGTTGATGATATGCTTATTGCTGCTAGAAGCATATCTGACATAAGTTTGTTAAAGACCCAACTCAGAAATGAGTTTGAAATGAAAGACTTAGGTGCTGCGAAGAAGATTTTGGGAATGGAAATCTTCAGAGATAGGAAAGCTAGAAAGTTGTACTTGTCCCAGGGAAAGTACATTGAGAAAGTGCTTAAGAGATTTGGGATGTTTGATTCCAAACCAGTAAGTACACCACTTGCTACGCACTTTAAGCTTTCAGCTTGCCTATCTCCTCAGACAACTAAAGAGGAACAGTTCATAGCTAGTGTTCCTTATTCAAGTGCAGTTGGCAGCATCATGTATGCAATGGTTTGCACCCGCCCAGACATTTCACAGGCAGTGAGCGTAGTTAGCAGGTATATGGCTAACCCAGGTAAGACTCATTGGCAGGCTGTGAAATGGATACTCAGGTATCTGAGAGGAACCCTGAACTTTGGGTTAATATTTGATAGAGATGTCGATCTCAGTTCCAAAGTTACTGGTTTTGTTGATTCAGATTATGCTGGAGACTTAGATAAAAGAAGATCATTGACAGGTTATGTTTTCACTCTGTGTGGGTCAGCTATCAGTTGGAAAGCAACACTGCAATCCACTGTTGCTTTATCAACTACCGAGGCAGAGTACATGGCAGCAGCAGAGGCTGTTAAGGAGGCCATTTGGTTGAAAGGCTTGGTCAATGATTTGGGTTTACAACAAGATGGGATCTCAGTATTCTGTGACAGTCAGAGTGCAATACATTTGACCAAAAATCAAATGTATCATGAAATAACGAAGCACATTGATGTCAGGTACCATTTTCTCAGAGAGATTGTTATAGAGGGTGCTATACAGATTCTGAAGATTGCTACTACAGAGAATCCAACAGATATGATGACTAAGCCAGTTGCAGTATACAAGTACAAACTTTGTTTGGACTTGATTGGTGTTCGCATTTTGTTATTCCCGTAAGGGATTTGGTGGTGGGGATTGGTTTTGTGGTCGGAGGTTTTTTGTGTTTTGGCAGAGTTCAAGCCAAGGTGGAGATTTGTTATGAGGTGGCTTGAATTCTGATTGAACAGTGCAAGTGTCGTAGGTTCGCTCGAGCGGAGGTACACTCAGCTCGAGCGAAGTCAGACAGAGAGCTTCGCTCAACATTCGCTCGACACTCAGCTCGAGCGAATTCAGACAGAGAGCTTCGCTCAAGTATCGCTCGACATTCAGCTCGAGCAATATCCAAGTCAGAGAGCTTCGCTCGACACCCAGCTTGAGCGAGTTCAGGCAGAGAGCTTCGCTCGACTCTCGCACAACTGTTGGCTTGAACGAAGTGCAGAATATCTACGTTCGCTCGACATTCGCTCGACGTTCGCTCGAGCCAATGTTCACAAAAGTGAATTCTCACTTTTCCTATAAATATCAAACGGCGTCTTTCTCTTCCAAAGTGACTTCAGAATTCATTTGGCTTTTGTTTTAGTGTTTTCTTGAGAGAGAAGTCTAGAGAGAGTTTGAGAGATAACTTCCTTGTGAAGTTTTGTTGTATTGATCTGTACTCCATCTCTGTTGATAGTAAAATCTTCGATACCGACCCCACCAGTGGACGTAGGCTCATTTTGAGTCGAACCACTTAATTCTTGGTGTTCTTTCTGTGTGATTGTCATCAATTTTTTTTGTTTAGTTCCACTACTATACTTCGTGTTAGTCTTAGCTACACTTATTCCCAACACAAAGTATAATGCTTCATTTCTTGTTTGTAATAACGTTTATTAATCATAGAGGATCTACCTCTGTTTATGTCACAGGAGTGGCAGCATATCTAGAGGTTTTAGAGGGGACTTTAGGCAATGGCAAATTGTTCCTGGTATATGCGAACCTTCACCTGTCATGGAAAATCAATTCTCAGTAATGCTCTGACTTAGCCTCATCTACTTGCTATGAGGTTTCTATTTTCAAGATATATATGATCCGTGCGTTTTGACATTTCTGTGTTTTTTACATTCTCAACTTATCTGGTGTTATAAGCCATGGTTTTTTAGGTATTTTTTGCATGCCATCTCAGATAAGAATTGCATGCAGTAAACTCTTTATGTGAGCGTATAACTGAAAATAGTTTGGTAGTTCATAGATCTTAGTCTACTGTGATATCAAGCATATTATGAGTTGAAGTGCTTCCGTAAAAACATTGTCGCTAACTGTGAACTGAATCAAATGTGAAACGAGATATTTTCTGTTAAAAATTTAAATACTGAGAGCTATTATATGTAGATATATGATGAAGCAAAAAAGTTATGGTATTTATGACAGAAAGATGCTAAGCATGCACCAAAAGATCTTGTTTCTTCATAACCCCCCTCTCTTTCTTTTTGTGCCTCTCTCTTTGTGCATATGTGTGATCAGAGGCCTCATACTTCTCTTATTGGTGAAAGTTTACATTTTAAGAGTTTAGCATGCCATTTAGTTATATTCTGAAGCAAAAGAAGAAAAATGAAACAAGATAAGTGAGATAGTTGCTGGATACTGAATACCGTTAGCAATAAGCATGAGCAACAACTGCGTAGTCAGTCTTGCACAAGGAACCAAGCAATTATTGTTGGCTTCAAAATGGGATATCACTGCTTCAAAGGAGTGCAGGGCAGGCTGAGATCATTTGGAAACTATTCTGCCTTGTGATAAAATTACAAAAAAAATCAATCATGGGTCTCTTACCCCTCTTATTTTCATTGTCATAGATGTAACACTACTGGCGCAACAATCAGTTAAATAAGTCTATTAGTTATGCAGCCCAAGCCTAATATGGAAAGCAAAAGGGTGGAGAAACCAGAAATCGTCTTATCTTTTTGACGTCAATTATCACCAGACACTTTAGGCAAATTGAATGTGTTAAGGGCCTTCTCATTTGTTCTATTTCCAACAAAGGGCCATGTTAGGATATTAAACATTAGGAGAGTGTAATGATTTCCTCACTCAGTTAGATAAAGAGAACCTTGATTTATAAAGACCGATATTTGTATGTCCTCTTAGTTGCTGTGGAAGAAGCAAAAGATCCCAGTCCTACTGTGCAAAGTTGGCATGTGGATTTGGAACCATGAATTTACTTCTGATTTACTCTGTTCTTTTGCTATTTCAGATTTTTATATCAAGAGATGGTGGGAACAAAAATTTTGCATCCGTTTTGGCTCCAAGCCAAGATGAAGGGCTAGGGTAAGAAAAAATCATGAAGTTTTAAACCCTTTATTAAAGCAATCATGATTTGAATTTATAGGTTATTGCAATATTTCAGTCCTAATGCTCTTAGTTTGACATGATTTGAATTTAATGAAAGAAGTCATTTGTAGTATTAATGTTCTTCTTTTATAATATATTACAGAGTGTAATTATTTATAAATTACATAAACATTACATCGTTATTTAATTAACCAAAAACATTACATTCTTATTAATAAAAAATTAGTTCTTAATAAAAAAAATTAAATATAAACTACGCAAATGTGCATTGCACGTTGCGTTCACCTAGTATATATATATATATGTATATATATATATATATATGTTGCATTTGTGGAGTTCTATAGTGTTGATATTGGCAAAATATAAAAAAAAAAAAAAAAAAAAATTGTATTTGAGGTGTATTTGCAAAATATAAAAAAAAATTGTAAAATAATATTAAAATATATAATATTATATTATTATTTTTACTTTAAGATAACTAGTCTAATATGGACTCAACTAGTCAAAAGTTAATACTATAATAAAAAATTATGATTCTAATAAAATTTTAGACTTGACAATGGCCAATGCTCTTATGTCGGTTGGCGGTTAATCAAGTGATACAATGCCATGCGGCTGCGGATCAATACAAGCCTCCAAAGCCCGATATGATGATTGAACTTCTGTTTCCTTCTTTTCAATCGGGCCTGGCTCTATTACATGGGTTAAGGGCCCATAGTTGGAGCCTGGCCATGTAGAAGAACAGATTGGAGGCCAGCCATGACATGCATTCCTAAGCATTTCCAGGGCGGAGATGAAAACATATGGAGGCCGGGAATAATGGTGGTGGGTACGGTTTTCTTTTACTTCTTACCTGCCAGAAAGCAAAGGCAAAGGCTTAGAAGAGAGTTGAAGTTAATGAATCTTCTTGTTTCTTTAATCATGTCAAATTGAAGCTGTGTTTTCTTGCCACTTAATCGGAAGTGTGTTATTAGTGGACAAGTGAAGTCTGTTGTGGCGTACTGCCATGTTTGGTAATTGGCAACACCACCTGCTAATATATATATATATATATCTAGAACAGGCAGTTCGGATACTATTGGCTTTCATGTGATGCAGCAAGTGGCCGATCGAATTAAGGACTGATCTCCAAAGAGGGGCAAACAAATTTCAATCTGCTTATTTTATCTAAGTTTTCGTGGTTTTACATTGTAAAAGTCTGAGAAGAATTTGTATTCTTATTGATTGATTGAATGTTGGTACGTACATCTATATAAAGAATTTACATGAATACAATAGTTGCTGTTTGAATATATTGGTAATGGCATGGGTAAGTCACATGATCAAGTGGCATCCACATGGGTGAAGAAGTTATTTGTTAACTCCCCCGCAACTATCACAACTCTAGGGAGGTTATTTAACTTTCACATATTTAGAGGCAGAACATGACACCGGCATTGTTTCTGAAATGTGGAAAGTGTTCATTTGTTAGCTAGTTTAGAAAAGCAAACTGGGAAGAGAGAGAGAGAGAGAGAGAGAGAGAGAGATCACATCAAGATGTTAAGGGGAACGTCAAGAGCATTGAAGTTGGCAACAAATGCTTTAATGGAGTTCATTGAGCATAGGTCGAGCTTAAGAACATCCACACGAGCAGTTTCGATGTCTTTAACGATTTGTTGTTTTACTGCATTAACTTCCAGGTGTGTAAACTCTTTAAAATAAGAGTACGTACATTATTTGAGTGTGTGAAAAGAAATCATAAAAAAGATAAAAATTCTCCTCTCTCTCTCTCTCTCTCTTCATTTTTCATAGAGAAACTATCTAGATCTCTTGATCTTAAAGCGTAAAATTTTCTAGGAGACTCTAGTAGCCTCCTAAACGACGTAGAAGTGCAAACAACAAAGTTACATGGATTGTAAGATGAGCAAATATCTGACATTGTGAAAATTTCACTCATTGAGATAATTCGATTTAACTTTATTTAACAAAATATTTGAATACAAGAGATAAGTGATAAGTTCTATCTAACTAGATAAACTTAATTTGAATCTGAATCTTGAGTTGTTGAGGTTGTTGCCGAGGTTCCGTTACTTACAAGTTGGCATGTAAACTGCACACTGCACACATTTAATTTGTTATGCGACCAATTATAATTATAGAAAGAATAAAAGAATCAATATTATTTTATGCATGGTAGCTGATATTAATGTAGAAGATGGGACGTTCCACGTACAGACTGCATGTTTGTGTCTTGTGATTATTATTTCTATCTACTATATATAAATTTGGTGAACTGCATGCGTGAATTTTAAATCTTTTCACGGTGAAATAAAATAGTGAAAATGAATGAGGCAGGCGCGCATCAATCAGTTTTAATTTCAAACATGCATGCGAGTTGTACTTTGTCCGAATGACACCGATCCCGATATTTTAAGGGTGAGATATCGGCATGAGGTCGACTGAAATTTGAATTCCCATATCTATGCCTGATCACCTAATTAATCCATCATTTAACGTTGATAAGTAATTAATTAGTTTGTGCAACTCCAACGTAGTCCCTCATCTGATAAAAACTGGGTGCATCTGTAACTCAAAAAAAAAAATAAAATAAAAAAAAATAAAATAAAACTCACTATTTTATGATGGATTCCATTTTTTTTTAAATTACTGGTCCTGTTTGGATTCAGAGATGAGTTGAGATGGTTTTAAATGAGTTAAATAAAATATTATTTTTAATATTATTATTATTTTGAAATTTAAAAAGTTGAATTGTTTATTATATTTTGTGTGAAAATTTAGAAGAGTTGTAATAATGAGATGAGATGAATTGAGGTAAATTCTGAATCCAAACAAGGGCTAAGACTGTATCTTGCATTGCTCTTTAATACACGATAAATTCATTTCCATACTAACGCATGCATCATCAATGAATATATACTACACGTGAAGTTTGCCAAACAATGATACCAACTTTCATTCCCAGTGATCTTTATATAATTTGCCGATCGAGAGCCTAGCTAGCTAGCTACTATCACATTTGGTTTGCATTGAAGGTATAAGCAAATGAACAGATATTGTAAAGCATCTTATTTTGTCTCAAGATTTTAATTAGAAATGGAAAGTTTTATTCATTTACTTTGTTATAATTTTCTTTCTAATATATATTCCTTAACGTGACATCAAATGATTAACTTATAAATAGAAGAAAATCATTAATCTCAAATCATTTAATACTATATTATAGATTAATGCTGAAAAGATGATAGTAAAACAGATGATAAATAGTAATTAGGAATATCTAAATGATCAAAACAAGCTGTCACCAACACAGAGCCCAGCAGTACCATGCTTGTGAGTATTAAACTGATCAAACTGTTTGAACAGTACTAGATCAACGCCTTTGGTTCTTTTTTTGCTCGAAATTAAGGATTCCAATTTTTAGGTAAACCGGACAGAAGGCGCGCACCTAAAAAAGGTGAATATATCATTCTTATGCAAGCTGAAAATCTAGATCTTCACTACAAAAAAAAAAAAACCGTGATATGCGGGCAACGTTAAAATAAATGTCGGTATTCGATTTGTTTCAGACATTAATTAATGTGAGAGTACTGGAGAGGTTGTAAATTGTAAAAAGAGAAATGTTTGTTCTACGTGCAAAGCCATCTTATAAATCATTGTGTCTTGAAGGTATATGTCAGATTGTATAAAATACATTTTAATATAAAACAGATGATCTAACAAATTGCATCAAACTAACCCACATCATTGTGTAATTTTATTTTTATAGGATCTCTGTATATATCTAGCATTTTCTTGCAAAAAAACCCATAAAAAACAGAAAAAGAAAAAGAAAAAGAAATTATAAGAACAAGGATGACAGTGGAGGACAGATATGGTCTGTCACGGGTCTTGAACATATATGCTGATGCTTGCATAGACAAAATCCAATAACCTAGCTACATGCATGCATGGCATTGTAATGGTACAACCCACTTTTCATGAATACTGCCTATTCGATGACTTTTACCATCGGGTACATAGCCGCCTAGCTAGGCGCTACAAAATCCAGGCAATTCTTCATGTAAAAAGCATCAACATGTACCTGCATACCACAAACCTGAACCATGTGCGTGTGCCGTTTGCCTGACCTAATTTTTGAAACTCCACGTATAGAGCCAAATTACTAATTAATTTACTGTTCAAACTATCTGCAATATTCATGAAGAAAATGCATGGTTGAATTGATTTGCTGATCTTATAATATTTTATTAAGGTTGTAAGGTTTCATGCATACAGACAAAATAAACGACAACCCCACGTGAAAAGTGAAATTATATAAACAAACCAATCGACCTTAACCAAAAGTCATAATTCAAATGTCAAAATACTTACTGCGGTTGCTCTCTGATCTATTCCTTTCTTCGAAAAGCCAGTTGAAAATGGCTGAAATTTTGCAGAGCCTTTGAATATATATATATATATATATATATATATACATACACACACACACAACACACATATAAATAACGATGCATCAAAGCAAGCAAAGGAGGTGTAGGAAATCTATGCTACAATGTAGGTCTTCTTGTCATTAAGCTAACTTCAACTTCAAAAGCTGAATTAAACTGTCTGTTAGCTCTTGGTGGGTTATTTTGTAGAAAAGGGCAAAAGCTGCATCCTTTGGTTTGTTTTGTTGTTGTTGGAAGCTTCTATGACTATGAGATGCTGGATCCCTAATGAGAGAGAGAGAGAGAGAGAGAGAGAGAGAGAGAGAGAGAGATAACTTGACATAATGTTAATTTGATCAAATGCTGATGAAGTTTTGCGTTTTCTTTTGGGAAGGGAAATGGAAGACTCCCTACTTAAAGATTCAACCTTATGATGCATCCAAAGGCGCTTAGATCCTCTACACTTTGTCGTCAAACCTGTGGACTAGTTGAAGCAGACAGGTGCATATCGACAAAATGTGCATGTAAATCCAAAACATGCAGATCATCTAAATATGACAATTGACAATATAATAAAATTTGCCCATACTGAACATGGAAAAGGCGACACTATTACTACTGTTTACCTAATTTGTCCTCGACCATGTATGCATGCATATGAGTCTCGCATTTCAAAGTTCTCTCTCTCTCTCTCTCTCTCTCTCTCTCTCTCTCTCTCTCGTGTTTGTAATATCTGATTTCTGGTATAGTACTACGTACAAACGTACGTGCAATTTTAGGTTTCCATAACCAAATACTCCAATATTAATTTTAAATTTAAGTTTGACCCCTATTTAGTTCCTAAAATCTAACCTAAGTTAAATTGCTTTTATAACTAATTACAGTCCATTAATTAAATAATTAAAAAGAGTAACAACCATTGCGAAAGGTTGACTTATGAGAAGAAATCCTAGTAAACTATGATCCTATTGATCACGTTCCACTTCATTTGATAAAAATCCCATTAATGGAATTCACATCATATATACTATCAAAAACTGTACAGTCACTTTTGTATACTCTTTTGCACAATCTATTAATGTGATTGGTTGCGTTATTTTTTTTAATATAAAATAACTGGTTTGGTCAATTACATCCATAGAGTGCGTAAAGAATACACAAAAGTGATTTTATATAGCAGAACTCTTACTCTGTCCGTAATAGATCAAGAAAAGTGCTATATATATATATATATTACCGTCAGTTAGTGTATAAATATATCACTTGTTATGAAATTCTTTACAATTAAAGAAAAATCAAAACTAGTTTTTTGTTAATTGACATGTCAGTTTTCTACATAATGATGCAGTTGATGTGTGTTAAAATATTACAATACTTAGAATACATTCATAATATTCTAATATGTACGGTAATATAATTTATTCTCTACCATATTTAGTTTATTGTGTAAATCAATAAGACATATGTTATTATTTCTCTAACCTCATTTCTCTGTAAATAGGACATGATATGTTAATGTACTATTCAGAATAACAAAGATATATCCCTTAAAGTCTCTCTCATCCTTCTTTCTCCATCTCTTTTTTATTTTATTTTATTTTTATTTTCAACATTAATGAATAGACCTATAAATATACTTTAATTTTCAATACGATCCAAGGAATTCTACCACGTGTTTATACATTATAAAAATAACTCCAAAGAAAGTACACTTTTTTGGTATCCATGCAAGTGTCGGCAAGTGGTATGCATGCGCAATTTTTAGAGCATAAATATTTTTGTAATCGTAAAATGCACAAATGCCTCAGAATTTTATTTTTTTAAAAAATAAGTATATATATGGCTCACATGAAAAAAATAATAATTTTTTTAATAATAGATTCTATTATTTTTTAAAATGATTACACAGTACTTATGAATTACACAATTATATATATGTAACATTACTCATCAGAAATGTAGAAAACAGGTTACCGCAAATTCAGTGATGAGATGTAGAAAATAGGTTACCGCAAATTCAGTTCACACTACGCACACACCATCTTAATTAATTTACATGCATGTTCCATTGTATTATTATATTAAGATAAATTATATTTACAGTTTAAGAATATGTAAATATTGTGCATTCTTTTTTTTTTTAAAATAAGATATTCTATTAAAAAAATAAAGTATCGCGCACTTTTTTTTAAAAAAAGTCTGTAAATCTAGAATCCAAATAGAAAAATTATTTTTTAATAATATACCTTACTTGTTTTCAAAATAAGTATGTATTACATACCCTAAGATTATATTATCTAGCGTTACTCTTCTATTATATATAAGGTCAATTATTCAAATCATCTTTATGACTTTTTCTTAGAACCCAACAACCAGCTTTTAACCAATTTGAATTTGAAATACTGATCAAGATCAATTACAACCCTTCATACGCCAGCACTTTAGTTTATTACTCATCAATCGGTCCCCTAGGCCCCTACTGATTATAACGATCGGTGTACGATGTACAAGATTATGTACGTATATTATGTACATCGTACGTACTAAGTACTGCATTGCAGTGGACAGAAGAAATTAAATTAAAAGACAAGATGGCATTCATGATGATGAATTGCTAGCTAGCTAGCTAGTCATAATGCATGATTGTTTGATATCCTTCGAATCTGCAACTTCGTTGCACCGATCGTTAAACTGATCAACTTTCATGGAGCTTATGAATGATTGTTTCGCCGCCCCGAATGATTTTAATTAGACTGATCATGAACAAACGTTCTACGAATATATATATATATATATATAATATATATAAAGCAAGGAGCTGCATGCAACTAAATCCTCTTTGGATACAAGAAATATTTTATCTTATCTTTTTTAGTTATTATAATTTTTTTTAAATTTTTACATAAAATATAATAAATAATTCAACTTTTTTAAATTTTAAAATAATAATAATATTAAAAAATAATATTCTAATAATATTTTATTTAACTTTCAACTTTTATCCCGATCATTATCTAAAAGACAAAATGTCTAAAACGTACAATGTCAAGACAGGCAGTACTTCCATATATATAAATTACGACCTAGCTATATATTAATTGTTGTCATAATAAATCCATTGGAGTTTCGAAAATCCAGCTCCAACTAGCTAGCTCGACCGTTAAGGCATTACTAAGTAACACAATTTAATGTAATTAGGTTGGCTTTAATTTTTATATCAAACCAATTAATTGCTAATATACCACAAATAATCATGTTATGGATCACGGTTGGTTCACCTTTTAATACCTATTTGAATTGGATAATTAAGAATGTTCAGTGTAATTTATTTTATAATTAGAACCTGTCAATTTTGATAATTTAAAATGCAAAATGTAAAACCTACAATTACTAGTTTAGGATACCCAATTTTATTTTTTTTTGTCTTATTCATTTTTATACGTTAATTAAGGATATAATAAATAATTTAATATACATTTTTTCGTCAGTTTAAATGATTATTTTACTTGATGAACATCTTAATTAAATGTTTAAGACAAATAATAATTATGGGGTTTTGGGAAAGTCTTCTCTCGTTCTCTCTCGACTAAGAGTGGAAGAGGTGGAGTGTTTTAAGCAATGTTTTGAATACTGTATCGTTGATCGTTTCGATCGAGTCATTGAAACCAGATATTTCGGTACCGGTATCGTTTTGAAATAGTCTATATATGAATAAATTATATATAAATATAAATTATAAATAGTCTTGTTTGAATTAAGGGTCAAAAAATGCACTTGTAGTTGGAAGAGATGAAAAATAAAGAAGAAAAAAGTAAAGGCAAAAATATAGGTCGATACGGGCCAAAACGGCTGAAATTCTGATCGGTACGAAACTATACCCTTTTCTGTACCGGCTAAGCCACGAAAACGGTATATTTTGGCCGTACCGGCCAGTATGGTACGAAATTCAAAATTTTGATTTTAAGTCACGGCTTACATCGTAAGGGTGGTGCTTCCTGGTCCAGTATTATTGATTTAGGGTGTTAGTCATGGATAGTTTGGAAGAGAAGTGGAAACAGTTTAGGCTAACATAGGAAGAAGATAAGCAAATTGAAGTAGATGTTGCCAATTTGACTGATATCACTCATATGAAAAGTGAAAGGAGCAAAGTGGGCAAGGTCTGCACAGATTGTCTGATAAGCAAGGAAGTGATAAAATCAACTATGGCAAAAATCTAGAGGGTGAACAAGCCTTTTCAGTTCCAAGATATTAGCCCCAACCTCTATGTGATTACATTTGAGACTAAAGCTGAGAGGGAAAGAGTCTTGGAAGGGAGAATGTGGTTTTCTTTTATAACAATCTTTTCATTCTCGATCAAGCTGTTTGATGGATTGCCTCCTCCTCAGCTAGAAGTATAGCTAAATGGTAAAAGCCGATTGACAGGTATGTGAAAGCTAACTGGGATGCGTATGTGGATGATTAGCAAATTAAAAAGATAAGATTGAGAATCATTATCATAGATGAGTCAAGTGATATCATGGACAGTGTTTACACAAATTTTAGCTATAACAAGAAACCTGTTATAGCCAAGGCATGGCTTTAAGGAAGGCAATGGAGATATGTGCAGATTTGGGTTTTGCTAGAATAGTATTTGAAGGGGACTCTCAAATTATTGTAAAGGTGACAAACAACAATGAAAATCTCTTTATCATAGAGTATGGATCTTTGGTGTATGATACTCACTACTCAGTTAATGCTGAAAGAATGGCCTGGCTGGATTGTGATATTCAACTACAGAGATGCAAATGAAGTGACTCATCTACTAGCAAAATTGGCTCTTATGCAAACAAATGAAAGAATTTAGTTACAAGAGGGGTCTATACAGATTATGCATACTGTCATGAAGGAACAGAAAGATGTTGGTATTGCAATAAATATTATTGATGGTTTTTGATTATAAAAAAATACAAATAATAATTTAACAAATTTAAATATTGGGCTGCCTGCCTAATTTTCTCAAGTAGAATTAAAAGAATAGGACGAAGACAGCGAGCAAAAGTCGCTCTCAGAGCCTTTTAAAGTAAGACCGCTTTTCTCATGATTTAAAGAACATCTACTAGTTTCGATTTTCTCATGCATCATCCTTCTCTATATCCTCTCCTCATAATAACACCGCCGTCTCTCTTCCTAAGTCTCTCCCGGCCCACGCAAAGCCTCTCGCATGGAAAACCGATTCAAGCTGCGAATCTCTCGCTTGTTCCGAGCCTCAATCGGCTCTTGCCGGTCTCGAAACCACTCCGACGTTGTCGAAAAAGCCGTCTTTGTCCCACAAAACCACCAAAAGTTCCACATGATCGAGCCCGCCTTGTCCCCAAAGCATCGAGCCTTTCGCTCCATTTGCAGACCCAAACCTTCCCAAACCCCAGAAATCATTCACAACAGCTGCATAATACCTGCCAGAGAGTTACTCTCCAGAAGGAAAGTCTCTGAGCCATTTTCGCCTTTCGCATCGGCCAACCCCGCCGGACGAACTTGCCGGCCTCCTGCGTCTCCAATCTCTCCCTTGAATCCGTTCTTCCAGTTCGGAGATTTAAAGTTTAAGCAGAATAAGAAAGGCTTAGATAGAAGCAAGAATAAGAAGAAAAAGAAGACGACCCAGATGAAGAACAAGCATGCAGAAGCCTTTCCCTTTAGCTCTTTTTCGCAGGAGGATATGAGTTTTGGTGGGTGGTGGTATAGCAGCGAAGAAGACGAAGATGAAAGAGAGGACGAGACCGACACTCTTTTCTCTTCCAAGAGCCTCTCTTCCGATTCATCCGAGTCTCAGCAACGTCGTTCTCGTCGGAAACGGTACGGGGCTCCGCGGACTGCTCGGAGTTATGCTGGGCTGGGCCTAATGCCAATGCAGGGGAAAGTGAAGGATAGCTTTGCTGTGGTGAAGAGGTCCAGCGATCCGTACAACGATTTCAGGACGTCAATGGTGGAAATGATCGTTGAGAAGCAGATGTTTGCGGCCAAAGATTTGGAGCAACTCTTGCAGTGTTTCCTGTCTCTGAATTCGTACCATCATCATAAGATCATTGTGGAGGCGTTCACCGAGATATGCGAGGCTCTGTTTTGTAATTGGTCTTGAAGAAAACCGTCTTTGTTTTCTGCGAATGCTTAGTCTTTCTAGGAAAAATGTTAGCCAGAAAACTAACTTCATTAATGGATATCCTCCATTTTCTCCAATTCTCTTGATCAAGTTTTTACTGCCAATCTTTTCATTGTTTCGTGTAGCCAACATTTTACAGAGATCAGTGTGGGATTTTCTTGCTTTAGTCTTTGATTATACAGCGAAACAACCGTGTTTGAAAAGACGAAGAATGTGGCCAACATTAGAAGATCAGGAAGTAGGATATGTCCCGCCCATAAGCAAGGACGTGAATAGTTGTTGATGCTTTAAAACAGCTAAAAGTGAAATGAGAAGACAAAGCCACGGGTGTTTCATGTTTCTTAACCTTTTATGGATAGGTCCTGGACTTTTCAACATAGAAATTGAAAAGATGTGGATGGGAACGATTGTTTTGCTTGATTTGAAAACAAATGCGCTCCGAAAAACATAAAAGGCTGTCTCAAATTCTTGCGTGGTTGACTTGAATCACTTGTGAAAAAGATAATAAGCTCCATCGTTATCCTTTTTACTGCTTGAAAGCCAAAAAAGCCTCTTTTTACTTCTTGGACTTTAAGAAAACCAGCTTTACCTTTTTTCCCTTTGAAAATAACTGGTATGAGCTAGGATTAGAACATTTGAAATCACACTCATAGAGATCAATATCATGATACAATATTCTTGTATAAGCTAACAGAAAAGGGAAAGTTTCTAATGCTTGTGAACGACAAAGGATGATATTCAAACATCCTAGAGTAATAAAAGACCAAAAATGGTCAGATCTCCTTGTTGGCACGGCAATTTAGCCATGATTGGCACGACACCCGTCGACAAACAAACAACAATTTAATAAGTTTTCAAATTGCTGGTAGATAAAAGACAAGTTATATGATGAAGAGTTAGGTACATGCAGATTTGTTGTGTTGTTAAACCATTTCAGATTTAATAATACAATCCATTTGTCTCCATTATATGGATTATGGGGGGAAAAACAGCACAAACCAAACATATATAGCCACATGTATCCTAACATCGAATAGAGTTCAATTCTTATAGCATTATGTCCTGTTGTCCTTGAGCCGTTTGTGTTTCAAATAAAACATAACCAACAAGGGAGCTCAAAGCTGGTAATGACAGTAATAGTAATAATAAAAAAAAAGAAAGACGCATTTGATCAGGTCTCATTGGACAGCATAACTAGCTTTGATACTACACTAAAAAAGCATCAATGGTGGGCTGGCAATGGCATGCATCAGGTTTTGTTTGAACATTTATATTAGAAAGAAGAAAAAGAAAAGAGGAGTTGGTATCTAAGAGGTATAAGGAATGATGCACGAACCCCATTAAACGAAACAAAAAGCTTTTGAAACTGAAACGTCGTAGATGCATGAAAAGTCCTTTTCGAAGAATTGATGAGAAAGGCAGAATGGAATGAGATAATATGGGAGGTAAAAATTAATGTTTTGAGGGATTTACTGAGATAGAGAATATTATGAACAGCAAGAAAACCTCTTATTTTGTAGGGGACCATGTCTGAGATTGATAGCTGTTTTACATTGCATGTGTAAAAGGGATGGATGGAAAAGATAAAACAAAAGGAAAAAAAAGAAAAGAAAGAGAAACGATTTGTATAAATCTTAAATAAACAAGCCTTAGGATTTTTTTTTACAAAAGAATTATATGAAACTTGTCTATTTGGAATTTGTATATGGGGTGAGAGAAGATGGATTTTGGGTGTCTGGCTTCTCTGTGTTGGGTGGGTGCAGTGAGCTTTCTATGGCAAATCTGGGATGTCACTTTTGGAGCAAATGACAAACTGTGAAGTAAATTTGTTGTTGGCATTCCAGATATAGGATACAAATTAAAGAGTGTCTGTTTATGGCAGCAGTTTCTATTATTTTGCTCAGTTTCTTGTCTATTGGGTTAGCATTCTGGTTAAGGTTCACGATTTTGGGTTCTCGGGCCTCTTCTCTCTCTCTCTCGCTCTCATACACAATTACACACTACAGAACAACAAAATAAAGGAATGGAACAGGTGCAAGCGCAAAGTGATCAGGTTCCGATTGTCCAACATAGGACCAACCCGGTTCATTCCGCCTTTCGGCCTCGGCTGGGCCATTATTTGGGGTTTCAGCTAAATATGGTCATTTACTAAAGATCCCAAATCTACCGGAGCATCCTTGCTACCGAGCTGTCTTAAGGAAAACAGCAAAAGAAAAGCTGAAATGGAGGTTTGGGCACTTGGTTTAGCCCAGAGATAGCACCCATCAAAGGGAACTCCAGTTGGGTTGAGTCAATACATTGGGCTTCATTACAGGCCAGGCCGGGCATGAGAAGGGATATGAATGTAATGTTTAGGGTTTGTTTGGAAATAGATCTCATCTCAAAATTATCAAATTATCTCATTTCATGTTATCTTATCTCATTCTTAAACATAATTTAAATACAAAATTTTCAAATTAATCATTATAATTTTTTCAAACTTTCAAACAAAAAATAAAAAATAACTTGACTTTTTCAAATTCAAAACAAAAATAATATTATAAAACTATGATGAATTCTATATATCAGCTACTATTCATTTTCGCACCCTATACCTATAGTTTTTTTTTCATAGTGTATAGAGTGTGCGGTAGTAAATAGTGGCGATGAGAAGAATTTATCTTAAACTATATTCTAATAATATTTTAACTTTATAATATTTTTTATTTAATTTTTTTCCTCTCATTTCTCAAAATTTAAAAAATACTCAACTTAGGCCCTGTTTGAATTCAAATATAGTTTCATCTGATCTGATATGATCATTATAATTTTTTTAAATTTTTACATAAAATATAATAAATAATTTAATTTTTTTAAATTTTAAAATAATAATAATATTAAAATATAATATTTTAATAATTTTTTATTCACCTCATCTCATTACTTAAAACAGCCTTTAAATTATTTAATTATTATTCCAAAGTATAATATCGATAAAATTTTCATTTGTCACTCTCCAAACCAACCCTATGAATAGCCCTATGGGCTATGGGGGTGTTCTGCACAAATCCTGAGCAGCAAGGGACCAGGGTTGAGAGCCGTGAGAGCAGCCGCTAGGTCACACTCTACTGTCCAAGTGACGTGGACGGGTTCCAACTCTAGAACGCGTGGCCTAATGCCATTGGTAGGAGTTGATAGTATAGCACAACTGTATCAGTCGGGTAGGCCAATAGCCGTTCTTTAGTCTTTATCATCAGCTGAATATCATCACTTTTGTATAGTACAGAGTATTGTAGCCGCCGCCAACAACAACCGCGTATTAGGTTTACTCCACCAGCCAGCTAAACGGCTAAGTGCATGATGTATTGACATTAACACTCTGATTAATATTCTTCTTCCGACAATCAATTCACTAACAAAAAAAGATGCGACATGTTTAAGAAAGGAGGGGGACTCAAAAGGAAAAATATAATTGTAAGTAATTATGCATATTAATATATATATCTATTTAATATGATTGATTAAAAAATAAATTTTATTAAAAACAATACTAATTTAAATTTAAAATATGAAGGTAACAATATTAATATATAAATTGGTACGTAAATTTACTTGTACATAATAAAATTCGATTTAAAAATATAAAAACTTGATTAATTAATTTGTTAGTACTTTTTTTTGGGTTGAAAGTATGGAAACATTAAAATCAGGAGAAAACCAACGCATGTATGCATGGCAGGATGATGAAAATATAGTTTACAAAAAAAATGCTTCTTTGTGATCAATTATTTCTTATAAAAATAAATATTTTTTATTAAAATGAGTTTATTTTCATTATAAATTAATAGCTATTATCATATTAAATAATCAACAAATACCTCTGCATATATAGTACGAACATATCTGAAATTTTACTTCAAACTTGCCCAACTATTTACGAATTAGCCACTTCTATCACGATTTCACCTCCACGTCCAGTTTCAGAGAAAGGGATATATGACCTATAAGAGTTTACAAGTTAACATGATATTATTATTCGTCGTGTGCGACCATCAGTATTGTGTTAGATGTGTCAATATGTAATTAGTTTATAGATTGCTTTTGATCTCGTGAATTTTTATGAGGATGTTGAATATTGTGCATGCAACGTCTATATTGATTAGCTTAAGAATCATCTTGCATGCATGGTGTGTATTGGTGCATAAGTTTAGATATTGATATAAAATTTTAACATGATATATATATATATATAGATAATATAGATAAAAGTGTGTAAAATTTGCTCGAAAACTACTTATTTGTGACCAGTTAATTCTAGCGAAATGACTATTTACAGTCAAAATGAGTCTGTTTTGATCACAAATGGTCTTTTCGTCGCAATTAAATAATCAAAAAAATCCGTTTTTCTTGTAGTAGCTCTGTATGACAGTATTTAACATTTGTTTGTTTTTTCACCACAAAAGAAGGTTTTCGTGTCATGGCCGTTCTCTAGCTAGCTAACCATATCAAAGATGTTACACACAACAAACTTAAATGTTTTTATTTAGAAAAATTCTCCTCATCAGTCACTATATATTTACCATTCTATACCTCACATACTATAAAAAACACTTTTACATTATGAAAAATTATAAATTTAGAGTATGAGAATAAATAGTGACTGATGCATAATATTTTTCTTTTATTTAATGTGTGTATTAATATTGGGTATTATACAAAGGAGGAGTACTAGGCAGGAGGTTACGTATATGAATTCTAATCCTTAAAATCTTTTTTTTTTTTTTGGTACATCTTTTAGTCCTTAAACTGTAGTACGTAGTACTTTATATTCATTTCTAAAAAGTTTTCATTGTCCAAAAAGGATATCTTAATTTTGACACTTAATTCCCACAAAAGTTTTTACTGATCATATTGTTATAAAAGAGAGAATCGATTGTCATTAATTTAATATTACACGACTTTCGAATGGAAAATGTAGAGGGGAGTGTTGAGAGAGATCATCAGGTTCAATTAATGAAAAGGTGGATGGGAGATTTCTTTTCGAGAAGTCATTCCCTCCCAAAAATGTGGGCCGGAAAGCAGTCCCATGCATACTGCTTTCAGAAAAAAAAAAGGAAAAAAAACTCCCCGACGCGAGTTTGACCCTTAAAAATGATAAAAAAAGAAAATCCTAGTTTTTCTAATTAATAATCTACAAATCTTTCTCAATCCCTCAAAAGGATTGTGGGAAAATACTCATGTAGATGAAAAAGGCTTAATCTTAGGTTAAAATTAATGTTATGAAAATTACATTATGTGAGCTAGATTAACGTACAATATTGTAGAAATATACAAATCATGACATAATATTTAAAAAAAAAAAAACCCGGCCTCTAACGTCATTTCTTACTTTTTAAGTTCTGTCTGACCACATTACATGACTCATGTCGTACGTGGATTGGCTGTGCACCACAATGTTTGAATCTCTGTCAATGTCAGATGAGTAATGTTAATTATAAATTTTAAATAGATAAATTTTATATAAATTTTTTATAAAATAATGAATCTTACTAATAAATAATAGTTTTTTTTTTATATTTTTTTAAAGTGAAATCTATTTTTTTATAAAAACTTATATAGAGTTTATCTATTTAAAATTTGTACAAATTATTTCTTATATGTTCAACGTTTGAAAAAGAAGCAAGCTGGAGTGGTACTGGAATATTATTCAGTGATTAATTAGTATATATTTTATACACAGTATTGTTTTATTAGAAATTCTATTTGGAATGAAAATTATATGTACAGTTTTATTAATAAATAAAGATAAAAGAAATAATAATATCGTTTTAAAAAAAGTATTATTATAATTTTAAAATTTTTTTAAACAAACTGTATGAATTTACATAAATGAAGATCGTATATAAACTAACTCTTGTTTTATATATACCTGCATTACAATCCCTTTTGTTCAATCATCAGCACAGAATAATTTAGTTTGAAAAAGAAGAACAAGACCAAGTCCAGCTAGCTAGCCATCCGTGATTAACGGGATGATAATCGCACGTGTAACAAATATTAATAAATTTCTAATTGTATATATCAATCTGAGCATTCCGATTGAAACTAGGACTTAATTAATGTTGTGCGAAGACAGTACATGATAAACAAAGTAGACTATACATCATCTATTTAGTATGAATTATTTTATTATATAAAATATACTATTCATATATAACTTAAATAGCATTTATATATATATATATATATATATATATATATATATATGCTCTTCTTTCTAACTTAAAATTACAGTACTGACAGATGGATCGAAGGCCAAAACTCCCTTTTACCTGGATTTCATTTCACAATCTATCGACCCAGCTTGATCGGTACTGCATGGAGGTAGGTTCCGTCTAGCTAGGTGAATGCCAATGGTACTAAGGAGTGTATAAAATTATACGTACCCTCACGATCATGAAATACAAAGATGTATATAAGCATTAAATCCAATCAATTAGTAAGCCGGCCGCTAGAGATGATGATCTGCGATCGAGCGAGAGAGAGAGGCTCAATTCAACAACCACGCGGGGACGCACCCGCTCCTTTCATTCTCCTAAAGGTGCTACACACCAACTCCACCATCAAAAGTAAAAGCAACGAAACTATCTTTATTTATTTATTATTGTATATAATTGTAAATGGGGCTCAATTCACACGCTTTCTTCTATACTTGACACCTTCATGAGAGAGAGAGAGAGAGAGAGAAAGAGAGAGTGAGTGGGGACCCGTTTGGGAAGCAAGAAGAAAACACAGACAAGAAAGGAGCGTGTGAGGACAAAGAGAAAAACAAAGTGGGGATGATGCAAAGGAGAGAAAGAAATTGAAGGAAAAGCCCGTTTTCCTAGAGAAAGTTAAACAACCTTTCACTGGCTCCTCCATTTCCTTTTACCTGTATAAAGAAAAACCTTCACGGAAGATCATCATCAACAAGAAGCCAAGCAAAGATCATCGATATTTGTCCGACTTTTCTTTGCAGAGAATATTGGTAGAATCAACCAACAAACATCTCATCTAGCTATTATTATCACCAATAATGCTGCTACGAAACTCCATTTCCAACACCAAGAAGTTCTTCCAGAAAACCCTACAAAGCTTCAAGTCTTTGTTTTCCGAAGGCTACCAAAAGCTTCCCAAAACCTCTCCTCTTAATCCCTTTTCTTCCAGGGCGAGCGCAGACATGAATGTCCAGCCTAGTTACAAAGACTTGGACAAGTTCTACACCGACCAATGGGAGTCATCAGATAAAGATCACATGAAGATCATGGCAAAGAAGGGAATTATCCAGAAGCAAAGTACTATGGCATCATCAACTCAACAAGAAAAAGAGGTGTACGGTGGGAGCTTCTTGAAGTTTTCACAGGCAACTGCAGTGAAGAAGAATCATGTAGATCGAAGGAGATCAGAAGAATATGATCATCATCATAACCATCATGAAGATGATCAGATAAAAAGCATACCCTACCAAAGGAGGAGACAAGAAAATTCTTGTTCTAAAGGAATGATGATGAGAGAGGGTGGGATCAGGACTTGCTTGGTGGCGCAAAAGCTAAAGGAGATGGAGACGTTGGATATGGGGAATGTCGATCATTTGTTGGACATAGAAGAGGTTCTTCATTACTATTCTCGCCTCACTTGCCCCGCCTACCTCGACATAGTTGACAAGTTTTTCCTGGACATTTACGAGGAATTCTTTGGTGCTGCAACGATAGCTTTAACGCCAGCAAGCAGCATCAATTCAAGGCTGAGGCAACGACGATCGGTGATGAGGTCCTAGACTTTCTCTTTCTTGGAGAAATTTGGAGAGTTATTGAAGGAAACTATCAGGGAAAACTTGGAGAAATATAACCGATCAAGATCGACCTGTGGCCGGAATTCTTTTCTTTGCACTTTGTGAATCCATTTTTACTTTCATTTTAAATTCACACTCTTGTCTTGATCTTTGATTGATTAATCGCTTTGTTCATAGTCTTGTGCCCGTTGTCGAAAATTGTTTGGGTGTTTCTAAAGGTGATTTAATTTTCTTTAATTCCATGATTATTAAGCATCGACGTACAATTAAGGATTTTTTTTTCCAAAGAAAGTTCGATATATTATAATTAAAGAATACAAAAATACATTAGTAAGGATCATAAGGAGACCCCCACAAACACCATTTCTTAATTAATGCATTATTATATAAAAAGAAAAAGAAATGAACCCTAGAAACAAATGAATATTTCTTGTCCCTCCCTATTAGGAGGGAGCCGCACAAAGTGATATTTTTTCTACAATCGAGAGTATATAGGATTGTAGTTCCATGACTATAAGTTATGGTGATTGTAGTAACTGCATTTTATCTTGAAATGACTGTTAGGGAAGTTCACCTTCATGATCCTATAGCCAAATATGATAACTCTTATAATAAAAAATCAGTTAAAAAATCCAAACTCTATTGTGTTATAAAACTCCACACTCGCCCATTAATATTGACGGTCGGGTATATATCTTATAAATAGATTGTATGATTGTAATTTTTTGAGTATCCATTTTCATAGATGAAAAAGCAGTAGTTCTATCCAATACAACACCTAGAGAGGGGGTGAATAGGTGTAGTTCAAAATTTTCTTAGTCTACTAAACATATTGACACCTATACAACTAATCAAAAATATGCATCACACAAGTAATCAAAGCAGAGATTTGTTCACGGAGTGGAAACTCATTTGAAGAACTTCTTCAAAATATAAAATCACTCTGGATGTAGGTCACCACCACAAATCCACTATAGAAATATAAGTTCGTTACAACCAATTTAGAAACACTCACAAAATCTTTGTAGTAGCTAAATCTTGGCTTGCAACTCCATAAATAACCCTTTCTATAGTATCCCACAAGAACCTCTCGATCTCTGCAGCATGGCAGCTCCGGAAACCTTCCGGTCAATGAATACGTCCACTTCAATGGACTCTATAGTGTTTTTATCTTGAGTGTGATTTGGTGAAGGTAAATCTTCCAAGAGTTTCAACTTTGAATGAGAGAAAAGTTTCTCTCAAATGCTCTTGAAAAGAAATTGTGTTTTTGCTCTGTTTTCTTCACCCAAAGAATATAAATAACCTGTTCTATTTATAGTCCCAGCAAGACACGACGCTCAAAATCATGAATTTTAGGTTGTCTTGAACATTGGCTCGAGCGAGGTGTCAAGCGAAGGTCGAGCGCACGTCGAGCGAACCTCTCTAGATAAGTTTTGCTCGAGCACCACGTCAAACGCAAATCAAGCGAACCTCTCAGAATGGGTTCTGCTCGAGCGCCATGTCGAGTGTACCTTGAGCGAACCTCTCTGGATAGGTTCTGCTCGAGCGCCACGTCGAGCGCACCTTGAGCGAACCTCTCTGTATGGTTCCGCTCGAGCGCTGCGTCAAGCGCACATTGAGCGAATCACTCTGTATGAGTTCCGCTCGAGCGCTGAGTCGAGCGCACGTCGAGCGAACCTCTCTATAAGGTCCCGCTCGAGCGCCAGTCAAGCCATGTTGAGCACACTTCAATCTTTTTCATATTACACTGCTTCAACACTTGTTACAACTCAATTTTACACAGATTTTCACAAGAATATGCCAATCAACTAATTTTTCTCTCAACAATAGAAAAATAATATTTACCATTATCGTTTTCTCATAATTTTTTAGGTACATTAATTAACCAGTTGGAAGATAAGACGTATATGATGATAAATAAATTTATAATCATTTGATAGCACAAGATAATAATTAAAAGGATATTGAATAACATATTTTGATAATTTTAGATTACCAAATATAAAATATATGATAATTATTAAAAACATAAAGTGCAATCATTATTTTTTTTATTAATAAGGGCCAGGATGAAAAGATACCTCCTTTTTGGGTTACTATTTCTTACAATTTTCTAATTAGAATATGTTTTACAATTTAGAGATCGAGAGATGTACACGCATGCATGTAGATTTTTCCGTATATGATAGTATTGAGTGAAAAATAATTTATACACGATATTTTTTATAATATATTTTACAAGAATGTATTAAATGAAAGGTAATTTTGTAAATAAAAATAACATTACTTTATAAAAGTACGGTTTTTATCTTATAATATTATTATAAAATATATTATAAAATGTGTTGTGCATGTATATTACTCAAAATAAAAGTGAGATGGGTGTGAATTACCTCGTGTACATGGCTGGCCTTCACTCAGTCTATTATTTTCAGTGGATCGAATCACGTACATGACGTTGCAAATATCGCACAAGCAGCTTACTTTCATGCATGTTCGGATTACCTAAATGTTGCGACAGAAAGAATTAATACACAATCATTAATTGAAAATCCTGTAGGTCAAACAAAACCTAACGCGCGCATTTCACACTGTACATTATCATAACAGTTTCCCAATATTTTTTTTAAGTTCTCTTAATTAAAGGTTTAATTTTAAATGAAGGTAATTAAAAGTATATATTAATTCTTTGTTTTATTTTTATTTTTTTAATTTTTGATTGTTTGAACATGTAGCTTGCGTAGTTTTGATAGTTTAGAATGCAGCATGTAAAACCAAATAAATTTTAAAATGCATAATGGCAAGTACTGCAGTACTACTTATTCATTTTTTAGATTATTTTCAAATATTGGGGAAATTGGAAAATAAAAGGTTTTTTTACGACAGTGAAATGTACCAATTTAGGAACTTATATATATATATACACACACTCACACTAATACTCATGAGAAAAAAAAAAAAAAAAAAACTACATTAAAGAATTCGAAAAGCACACCTAGTCACACCCAGCCTTTAGAATGCCTAATTAATCAACAGTAGAGACAAAGTTTAGCACGTTGATTTTCTTGAGTTTAATGGGCTGAAGCTGCTCAAGGTCGGGCCGGGGCCAGTAAGCGTTACATCAGATAGATAGAACAGAATTTGTGCACGCTGGCTGACAACGAAAGTGGGCATTAATGCCAAGCTGGCCAGATCCACTGAGCTTTCACAAGTATTACAGATCATATCATACCAATCAGAAGATTGGAGACAAAGCTATCAGTTTGTAAATTTGAAGTTATAAAAGAGAGGATGGACTGTGAGGGATGTTTTATGAGTAGGGAAGTCGGAATTGAGATTGTGAATTTTTTCCATCACCACATTAATGCAAAAATTTTACATGAGAGGAAGAATGTACTATGGTTATTAGTAGGCTTCTATGGCCACCACCCCGAGGTGAGTAAAAGAAGAGCAACTTGAAATCTTCTGTCATTGTTAAAACTATCTACAAACCAATCTTGGTGTGTAATTGGTGACTTTAATAAAATTGTAACTTAAGCTGAGAAAGTCGAAGGGAGACCTAGACCTGAAGCTCAGATGAAAGATTTCAGACAAGCCTTAGAAGTAAATAACATATATGATCTGCGATGGAAGGGGAATAAGCATACATGGAGCAATAGACATACATATGAAACCTTTACAAAAGAGAGGTTGGATAAGGCTGTTGCTAACACCCAATGGTCAGATTTATTTAGAAACAGAGAGGTAGAAGTCTTGGTAGCTAGACAATCTGATCATAAGCCTCTTTTACTAAAGGAAAGTGAAGAGAATCAAGTGATGCAAAACAGAAAGAGGATTTTCAGGTTTGAAGCCAAATGGGTTATGGATGAGGAAGGAAGGACAATGATAAAAGAGTTTTGGGCTAGAAATGCTGTAGAACAAAACCTACTAAGGAATGTGCAGAAAAAAAAAATTGAAGTATTGTAGAGGAGACTCAGGCTGCATTTGGATGGTGAGGTGATCTCAAATGATTTGAGTTGATATATAAATAGTAATGATTTCTAGTCCCGTTGATATGTGTTTGAATGCAAATAGGTTGATATATGTATTTGAATGAATGAAACAGGTTGAGATGAGTTTAACTTTTTAATGAGAAGTTGCAAAAGTAATGGGTTCCATCAATGATTGGCTTGAGATGAGTTGAGTTGATTTCAACAATCAAACGCACCCTTAATTAGATGGAGCTCACAACGAGATAAAGAGGCTGAGAAATAAATAGTGTAAAAAATAGAGAAACTAAAGTATGAACAAGAGAATGAAGGGACCTGTAATGTTGCTACAATTAAACTATTGCAAGCAGAATTGGGATTGCTGCTTGAGCAAGAAGAAATGAAATGGAAGCAGAAACCAAAGAGAACTTGGTGACAAGAATACAAAGTTTTTCCTATCATGTGCCACTCAAAGAAGAAGAAAGAATCAAGTTTAGCAAATTATAGAATCACAGGGCAAGTTTATGACTAAGCAAGAAGAGATTTAGGGGGTCTTTCACCAATATTTTCAAAGTCTGTTCATATCTTCATACATTTCTTTGGAGGCAATAGAAGAATAACTAAGAGCTGTTGAGCAAAGAGTCACTAGTGCAATGAATGAAGAGCTACAAAAGGAGTTTACAAGCGCTGAGGTGGAGTAGGCTTTGAAGCAGATGGCTCTTTTAAAGTCCCCACAGGACCTAATGGATACAAAGCTTGTTTCTACCAAGCCTATTAGAGTATTGTGAAAGATGAGGTATGTAAAGCTATATTAAGTTTTTTAAATTTGGGGGGGGGGGGGGGGGGTGGTGGGGGGATGGATGCTTGTATCAATTTTACCTACATAGTTTTAATTCCAAAAGTTAAAAACCCCTCTTTATTTAGTGAATTCAGACCTATTAGTTTATGTAATGTCTTTTATAAAATTGTTTCAAAGGTGTTAGCTAACAGATTGAAGAAGGTACTTCCTACCGTTATTTCCATCAACCAAAGTGCTTTCATACCTAGAAGACTCATAATTGACAATGTTATGATAGCTTATGAAACACTACACACAATGAAGGCAAGATAAAGAGGAAGGGCTGACAGTATCTCTCTTAAACTAGACATGTCAAAAGCTTATGACATGATTGAGTGAATGATGAGTGCACAAAAGTGTACTCTGAACATTACTTTTATGAGTTTAATTGCTAGATTATATTTGTTATTTGGGCATTTTGATTATGTTTTTCCAATTTAAATTTTAATTCTATAGTGCCCAAGTTTTGATTTAGTGTCTAATGATTCTATTGCAAGAATTAAAAATGATTAAACTGAATTTTGGCTAATAAAGAAGAAAAGAACAATCAATGGAGAATTTCATACGTCTAAAGTCAAAGATATTCGTGCCATAAACAAGGAAGGAAAGAGCAATTAATGAAAAATATTCGGAATCCGCAGCTTCTCTGAGTATCCATCAATATTATGGTCATATCTTCCCTGTCAGATTTTCGATTGAGGCAAATGAAGATGCATTGGAAAACAAACTTAATGGGCTACATTTGTTCCAAAAATAGTAATTTTCTAATTCGGCCATTTACTATGCTAAAAACGGTTCTCAATATGCAATTGGAAATCTGGAATACTACCTTCGCGAGATTGGCATGTGATTTTCTTTCTAAAAGATGAGGGCTTGAAGGAAGAAGGCGATAAATTCTATAATGTTGAGAGGTAGACGATTTTTTTTTTTGTGGGGGTTTTTCTTTCTACGAATTCTTCTTCTTTTGAATGGAGAGCTAATTCTTTGGTGAAGCTAGGCATGAACTTGCTTGAATGATGATTATTTCAATTCTATTGGATTCATGTAATCAACTTTCTTGTTGATACAATTCTTGTTTATCATCTCTTATTAGTCTTTTTTGTATTTGGATAATTTTATAACCAATGCTTTTCATAGATTCAATCATGCTTTCTCTATGGGATTGATGAGGTGTTTATGTTCAGATTTGGTTGTTAATCTTATTGGTGTGATTCTCTACTGCAATATTGCTATTGAGTATATTGTTGTTTTTGAATCTAAGTCTAATAGGATAGCAATCCGTGCTTTCAAAAGAGCTTTCAAAAGAATAGTGGTTTTCAAGAATTACATTTGAACAAACTGGTTATAAAGATATATTTTCCGGTTAGAGAGTCTGGTGCTATGATCTCTTATTGAGTATCCAATGAATCTTCTATGAATAGAATTATCAAGTTCAAGTAAGGGATTCCCGATGCTTCGCCGCTATTAATTCTGCTCAAACCTTTTCATTATTACGTTTTGGCTCTTCAATTTATTTCTTTTCAGAAGGGATTCATCTTACATTGCTACTTTGATTTTTGTTCTCTTAAATTTTTAGTCTTTTTAGTGTTTCTCCCATCTCCCTGTGGAATCGACACTCCAATCTATATTGCGATAGCCTCGTTATTCCTTGGGCGTAGTCAAGTGGAGTTAGTTGGAGGCTATGATAAGGAGGCTTGGTTTTGGTGACAGGTGGATCTCTTTGATTATGGAGTGTGTTATCTTGGTAACATACTCAGTACTTGTAAATGGATAGTCGGGGGATGTCATAAAGCCTACTAGAGGAATAAGATAAGGGGACCCCATTTCCCCTTACTTATTCATTCTATAAGCCGAAGGCCTAAGTTTTTTGATCGACTCAGCTGAAAGATTGAATGATATCGGGGGCTGGCCGGGGGGGGGGGGGGGCTTAGCAGTCTCAAGGGGTGGCATAAGAGTAAATCACTTACTCTTTGCTGATGACTGTGTAATTTTTGGAAGAGCTAAGCTTGTTGAATGGTTGAAGATTCAAGGATTTTTTATCACATATGAGAAAACATCGGGTCAATGTTTGAACATGCAAAAGACTACAATATTTTTCATTTCCAACATTGGTATGTCAGTTAGGTCATAGATCCAATAAGTAGAAAGGTTATCTGTATGTGGAAGTTACGAGAGGTATCTTGGTTTACCAACCATGGTGGAGAGATCAAGGTATAAAACTTTTAGAAAATTGAAGGAGAGGGTCTGAACCAAAATTAATAGTTGGAAGAATACCTTTATATTACAGGCAGAGAATGAAATACTACTTAAAGCTACAGTACAAACAATATCAACTTTCTCTATGAGTGTGTTCAAATTATCAAGAAGACTTTATAAGAAGATTTCTTCTATTATGGCAAGATTCTAGTGGGGCCACAAGCATAATGACAAGAAAGTTTAGTGGAGAAGTTGGTTCAAAATGGGTGAATTAAAGAAGAAAAGTGGTTTGCATTTTAGAGACATTGAAAGCTTCAATAAAGCAATGCTTGCCAAACAATGTTGAAGAATGTTGAATCATCCTTACTCATTAGTTGCAAAAACTCATTAGTTGCAAAAATAATGAGGGAGAAAGAAATACTTCAAATATGGGGAAGCTATTAGATGCTAAGCTGGGGTGTGGCTCTTCTTGATGGAAAACTATGTAATCATCCTATATGTGGGATTACATTAATCTGCCCCAAATACTATGGTGGGTGTAAACTTCATTCTTGTGCAATGCTAAAGTGGCAGTTTATTATTGGTGTCCATTAAACTCCGTCTATAGGATAGACCTGCACAAAGAGGAACTGTTCATTATAATCTAATTGGTTGAAACTCCTCAAGTATTCCAACTTGTTTGAACTCTAGTGTGAACGATCTAGCGAAATGGGCTGCTGCATCCTCTCTTGATGGAAAAGATCTCCTCAAAACTAGTTTGAGAATCTTAATTCGATGTATTTCCTATTTTTATTTTTATTTTAAAATAAAAATATTAATATCACCCGTTATGGCTCTACATGAACTGTTTCCACGTGAATCATAAGTTTATCCGCTCAGGAAAAAAATACCCAAATATATATATATATGGAAAAAGCTACGCCCTCTGCTTGTTTGTTCCCACTCCAGCTCCCGCTTGACGTGGCTGCCACATAATAAATTAAACAATTAAAAACCAAAATTTAAACCTTGTCTTCTTCAACAAATAGAATGAAACCTAGCTTGCCTCCACAAAACGGAACCTAGTCAACATACCATGTCGTCGATCACTTCCACAGAATGACGAGGAACCCAACCAATTCCAAGCCTCCACCTTACCCTTCCGTCGCCTCCACAGAGAACTTGTGTGGAGATATTCATTTAGAGGATTTGAAAAGATCATTATGCTTGCAGGAAGGGCTTTGCCAGATGATTGAAGAAGAAGTTTGCAAAATGCATGTAGTGAACGTGTACTTGGATATTTTTTCCAAAACTCTACAGGAGAGTTTGCGTGAATCAGGTTGTGAATTTATACTTGTGGAAGAGAAACTAGAAGAATGTACATGGCAGCCGGAGCTTTCAACCAAATCTAAGGAGTTACTGATGCTTAGGCTACAGGAAGCTCTAGATGACGTTCATTCTCTTAATACAAAGCCACTTTTAGAATCAAATTTACAAAATGTTACCCATGAAAATCATTTTCTCAATCAAAAGATTACTGAATGGGAAGCATTGATAACAGAGCACAAAAGTTATGAGAGTACATATGAGGCCTGCACAGTAGAAAAGTTAGAGTAGGAAAACTCATTGAACCAAAAGACCTTAGAAAATCACAAGTTTCAAAATGATGTTTCCTCTTTTCAGAAATGGAGGATCCCATTGTTCTTCTTCTACTTCTTCCTTCTTTCCTTCTTTTTCTTCTTCTTCTTTTCCTTCTAACTGAATTTGATGGGCTAACTTCTGAGAAGGAGAATCTATAGGAGTTGAAAGGGGTTTTCGGGATTGTGAAATGAAAGATCTTTTT
The DNA here is from genome assembly GCF_004785595.1 of Juglans microcarpa x Juglans regia. Classification (NCBI taxonomy): domain Eukaryota; kingdom Viridiplantae; phylum Streptophyta; class Magnoliopsida; order Fagales; family Juglandaceae; genus Juglans; species Juglans microcarpa x Juglans regia. The sequence continues at coordinate 37,339,600 of NC_054596.1, forward strand.
TTTTTTTTTTAAATAATTAAAATAAACACGTGCCTACCACATAACTAGCCACATCAAGCGGGATCTACGAGCGGGACTTGCGAGCGTGGTTTGTAGCATTGCTCATATATATATATATATATATATATATATATATATATATATATATATATATATATACACACGCGCGCGCAATGGTTTAACGTGCAAAGCACGTTTGCCACATTTGTCTAATTGGAAGAAAAAATAAAATTCCTAAAAAAAATGTGTTCAAACAGCAAATAAAGTGTGACTCCTTACATGCAACACATAATCTTGAATAATCGAATTAGTTGTTTGTTCACATTCATCAAGATTGAAAGAGTACATAAAATTGATTAGTAAATAACCTAATGCATAGGAGCATAAAACCTAATATAAGCAAGAATTTATGAATTTTCATCTTTCTCTACTTTAACAAAAAGAGTTTGTTCTAACTACAGTATCTCCAAACATTTCCATTGGGTTGATCATCTGTATGTGAAATATCAATCACGATTACGTGTTAAAGCTTTGCATGGAAGTTTTAGCTTTACAAATTAACCATATTTGAAGGTAGAGATCAATGCATGCATATCATGTTACCTCCAACCATGCAGAAGATGTAGTGTGCTTGTATGAATCAAATTCACCCTCCCTGTTTCTTTTCAAGAATAAGAAAATATACTTAAATTATGGTAAGAGAAGATACTTTCTAAAATTTGATCGCATGAGCAAACAAATTATTTCATGATTAACAAAAATTCAACCACACTACTTGATGAACCAGGGAGCACTGAAAAAATACAGAGTCTGTTATTCCTATGTTTCTCTCACGTTATTTCATCATTAAAGTAAGATTCTTATATTTTGGAAGCCCCAAAAATATTAGTATAAATGATTTTAGTTAATTAAGAATATTTGAGATTTAAATTATGTTAAAAACTCTAATTATTTATATGGTTTTACTCTCTTAAAAATATTTAACAAAAGTTCATCATTTATTTAATGATGAAAGATTAATATTTTATAAATTAAAGTATATTTTAAATGTATGATATGATATTTCTATTTTAATTATCTATTTTAAGTTAGCTTATTTTCAGTGTTTTAACATCCACCGTTGGATCAAATCTGAAGACTCAAGATGAAGGGTTGAGATTTAAAACCCCAAACCCTAGCTTTTCCCCTCACTTTTCCCTCTTCCCTCCCTCTAACCGCACGCCGCTCTCCCCATCGATCTCTCTTTTCCTTGGCTCCTCCTAGTGCCATTGACCTCCATTGCTGCACCACCACCAAGCCTAGTCATTGGTGACCTCCCCCACGCCGATGTCCTCCCCACAGACCTCTCTCTTTTTTTTTCTCTCTCTCTCTCTCTTGGCCGAAGCACATAGCCCTCTTCCTCTCCCTTTGATTTCCCTCCACAGCGTCGCCGTGAGCAATTCCATTCACGAGCTTTGATGGCCACCTCTTCCCCACGAAGCAGCTCCCCGATCTACCTCCCTCTCTCACAAAGCCTTTCTTTATTTCAAAGGTTATTTCTGTCGCATGACCTAGATCTACTGCCTATAGCCCACGATGCCACCGCCAGCCCTCCACAGCACCTCCCTTGCTCCTCCATGCCCAGCCCAGCCCAGCCTCTACCTCTCCCTTGCTCTGTTGTAACCCACGACCCAGCCCTTGGAACCCTAAAGCCGTCGTGCTCCTCCCCTTACCGCCACCACAGGGTCATCACGAGGATTTATGCATGGTCTGAAATTCTTCAAAACTAGATGGACAAAAACGTAATGAGACCAAGCAAGACAGAGGCATAAATGAAAAAAATGGAATAAAAAGAGTCAAACACGAATTACTATTCATTCATGTTCATCTCATATAGACATTTTTATGATATAAGGGATATATATATATATATATATATATATATTATATAATAAGAATAATTTAGAACATTTTTCCGTTGGGTCTAATGTATCCTAGAATATGGACAAATTTTTGGAAGACTTGCTCATGCAATAAAAAAAAGCAGAAATTTTAATGCAAGCAAATAAATCTAGATATTATTATTCTCTGCATGATCGATTTGTTGAGTGCATCCACACGTACAGGTTCAACATTTTATTAATTAATATATTTCCTTGTTTCGGGATATAAATTTTGTAATGCTCATGAGTTTATTTGTCGAGGAGGCCGATGAATTCATTAAAATAAATAAATAAATAAAAAAGATCAATTTTGCAGTCCAAAAGGCCGTTTGGATTCACAAGCCCATGCGGTTCTCTTGGGCCGTTACTGCATGGCTATATCTTTCCATCAAATTACTATTTTAATTGATGAAGCAGTTGACCGACAAATGTTGCGAAGAGGTTTTGCTTTTGGCGGCGAAAGCAATACTTATCATTGAACGTGATTTTACGTTTATCTATAGTACTATAAGTTACTAATGAAAACTTAACCTACTTAACTAATTCTTTGACGTTAAGCAATGATGTGTGTATATATAATATACGAAAATGCTAGTTTGCATCTTGGGTTTGACCATCAGTACATTTTGATTTTTTTAATGTTTAAAAAGGTGATTATTAATAAATTTGTATCTTTTTTAAATATTTAAAAAATATTTTTAAAATAAGTGAGATTGCACTAAGGGCAATGGAGGTTTAGATCTTCTATAGTTCTTATCCAAACTCTAAGGTCTATAATGAGAGAAAGATATACATATTAAGTGGGTTTACAATATTTATATATAGTTGTCGGATAAAATTTCTCAGACAACATTAAATACTCAATAAATGTTATTCTAAATATTGTAAGACTCACTTCATGTGACTATTTATCTCTTATCATGAATTTTAACGTTTAGGTTAAAATTAACGTGAAAATTCAAGGGGTTAAAATCCAACTCAATTATATGTTATTCCCAAACATTATGCACTTGGTAAAACGTTCCTAGTTAATGTGTGTAGATATGGTGTCAAATGTTAAGGAATTATTAGTAAAAAAAAAATATATTCTCAAGCCGGTGTGTAGATCATATCTGTTAAAGTATTTATATTCACAAACGCCACGTAATTCCTTTGAAAAAAATAAGTAAATATGAGACTTGCATGAAAAAACTAATTTCTTAATTATGGACTCCACTCTTTTTTAAAATAATTGCGTGGCGCTTATGCACTTTACGATTGTATATATTATTGCACTTCTTTCAAATGTAAAAAAAAAAAAATTAAAATTAAAAAAATTATATTTTAACAATGTTTTAAATTATAATACTTTTATTCAATTTTTTCTCTCTCATTTTCCAAAATTCCATAAAACATCTTAACTCAAACTACTTGACTACTATTCACAAACTATTTTACTATTATTCATAGATTTCTCATCTCATCCCATTCAATCTCAACATCCAAACAAGACGCTACAATAAATTTGATTTTTAGGGATGAATTTTTTTAAGACGAATTTTTTTTTTCGTCCCTAAAAGTGACTTTCAGGAACAAAATCCAAATCTCATTCCAAAAACAATGCGAATTTTAATTACCATTCAAACAATAATATTTAGAGAGGAAGTCATTCGTCCCTAAAATTGATTGTCCGTCTGAACAATAATAATTTGTTTGAACTAGAATAGTATCTGTTCGAATCGAAATAGTGTCTATTTGAACGAAAATAGTGTTTGTTTGAACGATAATAGTTTTAATTCGAACAGTTAAATTTTAGCGAAATTTTGCCGGGAGTGCTAATTTTTTAAATTTTACCATCCAAACGGTTTATTATATCCTTTTGAACTGTATTAATTTCGTTCGAACTGTACAAACCTATTCGAATTGTAATAATTTGTTCGAACTAGAATAATGTCCGTTCAAACGAGAATAGTGTTCGTTCGAATACTAATAGTTTTAGTTCGAATGGTTAAATTTCAGTGAAATTTGGCTGCTAATATTTTCAAATTTTACCGTTTGAACATTTTTTAACTTGTTCGAACAATCAACAATGTCCTAAAAAATATAAAGTGCCCCAAACTTTAAGAAGTCTCGGATATTTTACAGCTTAGAGAGAGAGAGAGAGAGAGAGAGTAGCATACCAAAGGTGGGAAAATTTATGGAGTATTCTTGTGAAGTTGGGAATGCGAAAAGTTGTTTTTTCTTTCAAACAAATGAGATTTTTTTTGTTTTTTTTTATTTGTAGTTTGAATGTTCATTTTTTCTATACTCTACTAATGTTTCTCTTTTTTGTTCTTATAGAGGATGCTTGGTGCTCAAAAATCACTTTTTTGGTTTGTATTTGAGGTATATTTACATAGATTTTATTATTGTTTTCAATTTTCTTGAAATATATAAAAGCTTGTTGTTTGCTATAAATGTACTTGTTTTTATTCTTTTGGTTCCTTACGTTGTTCTTTATTGTTATAATATTATTTATTACAAATTCTGGATCCTTGGTGTAGATATGATGTTTATATTTTCTAGGCTAATATTATTATGTAGTTTGAAAATAGTATGTGATTCTAGCAAAATATGTAAGATGGTGTTTAGATATAATAAAGTTTGAATGTTATATGTTGGGAATATATCATCTCTAATTAAAAAAAGATTGCAACTAGTTGGGCTGAAATATATGTGCTAAGAGATTCAAGTGTTAGGAGTTATAAACCTACAATAATAAATGTTGTTGGTCTTATAGGAAGTATATCTTCAATTAATTTTGCTATGGAATATTTTTTTTCAATGATTTCTCAATTAGAATTAGGTGTTATCATTAGATGCTTGAATTGCTAGTTAAAAGAGAAACTTAGTATTGATATAATTCTATGTTCATTAGCATACATAATGTATTTACTATTTGAAGAGGAATACTTTTCGTATATGCCTACAAGGCTATATATCCTAGTTGTAGACGCATTTGAGGTGATGATCCTTTGTATGAATTTGATCTTTGTAGTTGGAATGATTGAAGTGTCTTGATGCAAAATTGGGAGTGGTTTTTAGACAAAAGTTGTGTGGGTCTTCGAGCTTTTCTAGATAGAAGCAAAATGTTCTTTAGGAATTGTCTGGTGTAATATAAGTTGTTCCTTTAATTATTTACTAATTGCCTCGTGTTTATGTAAATTTTTAGGAATTGTTCTTAACTACAAACGAAGATAAAAAGCTCAAGATTTGAATATCCTTGACTTGAACAGATTTGGGAAAAACAAAAGTATTAAAGTTTTAAACTTGGTCTGTATCATTATTTTGTATTTTTCTCATGTTCAAGGCTATGTAATGGGTTGTGTAAACACTGTCAATTAATTTGTTATGGTTAAGAATTTGAGGGGATTTTGTAATGAAGATTTTTTTATAGCTTTTATATTAATTTTCCTATTTTATGACTATTTGCTGCTAGGTGAAGGCAACAAATGGTTATATTTATTTTTTAATTTTACATAAAAATATTTGTTGGGAGATTAGTTCTCTACAATTGACACCGTTGGTCAAAAACCTCATTTCCTGCGAGATAATTTTGCAGGAAAAGATATTTTGGGGCCAACTTTGTCGCCCCAAATACTTATTTGCGACATTTTTAATCGAACAAATGACTATTTGCGACTAGTTCTCCGAAACAAAATTCATTCTATTATGACTATTAGGGACAGAATTTTCTTTTCATCCCAGCAAATAAAATCCATTTGAACGGTATTTTTTGCATTTGAACGACTATTAGGGATGGAATTTTTTTCGTCCCAAAAGAAATTCATTTGAACACTTTCCAATGCAAATGACAGATTTCATCCTAAAAAATATTTTTTAAGATGAAATTTGAATTCCGACCCAAAAAAACTTTTGAGATATAATTCTTGAGACCAATTAGAGATGAAAAAAATTCATCTCAAAAAAATTTTAGAGACAAAATTGAAACCGTCTGAGAAGAAAATTTTCTTCCCTAAAAAGTAAATTTGTTAATGTAGTAGCTTTCGTTAATTTGTTTAGAAGCAAAATATTTTTCTTTTAGAAAAAACCCGTGCAATATTTCTTAATGATGTCCATGCACTTACTGGTTTTGGCCGCTTGTGGTGGTCTTGATGCCATCATGTACAAGTAGTTTTGTAAGTATATGAAGTTTAAAGATGATCATGTCCACTTGGGGTGAGCCTGTAATTAGTGTATTCGTGGCTATGTCCTTTATTAGGAAACAGTTCAGCCTTTAGCCGTGTTTGGAAATTGGCCTTGATTCTTTGTTGTTAGAACTTTATCTTTTGTGATTGTCTTTGCATATGTATCGACGCAGGCAACTTGCATAACCAAATAACACGGAATCCAAAATGTGTTTGGGATCGATCTTGTACGTTCTTTCTTGGAATTGGCCCGATTTGAAGCCAGAGAAGATTCCCTAAGTATATTTGAGAGATCCCAAGAAGATCATGGCCGTGTGGAATATTGCGCCATGCACTCGAAAGTTGACCTAGTAAGTTTTGTAGTACTCTGATCGATCTCCTTCCTTTAAGCAATTATAGAAACCTCTCTAGACATGATATTCTCTTGCAACCAAAGGTGGAGATAAGGAGCTATATACCTTTTAAGACATTGCTGTCGTTCTCAATTTACTCTTTGGGATATCTAGCTAAGGGAAGTGAGAAGGAATATTTTCTAGCGGATCTTCGCTTTAACTTCAACTCTACTTGACCAACCATGGTGGAAGTTAGAGCTATATATATACAAACACACACACACCCAGATCATAGAAAACATGCATGGGAATGAAGGATCATGCTACAACCACTGAGATCAGTGGGTACCGAATGTGTAATTTTTTTTTTTTTTTTGCTTTAAACATTAAAAAAAAAAAAAAAACTCGTTAAAAATATTTTCTTAACCATTAAGTAAAAAAAAAAAAAAAAAAAAAAAAAAACAAAAAAAAAAAAAAAAACAAATCGGTGGCTAATTTCATCGGTAATCTTTAGAGGGCTTTTAGTTTGTCCTGTTTTTTATTGTTTTGTTGTTTCGGTGTTTTGGGTCGGGGTATTGGTTTTATTTTTTTGTTACACAGTATTCCTCCGCCTAGGGTTTATTTTAATAAAGTTTGGAGGCTACGTTAAAAAAAAAAAAAAAAAAAAAAAGAATACAACTTAAAACTTAAAATAATCTATTTCGATCCTTAATTTCTCTTGACATAATTAATGGTTTTAATTAGGCTCTGAAAAAGGGATGATCATGATCGTCCAATGTGCTTGGTTAGCTAGCTAGCCGGCTAGCTAGTCCAATTCTATAGTAAATTATGCATATATGCAGTAAGCTCGATCCCCGGCCGAGACATAAAAAGAAATTTGATCGAGCAGATTATCAGAAAGAAAGTACTGCAACTTAATTTAACCCAAGACCTATTCAATTTTGGAATTCCATAACATGTGGAATAGTTAGCTAGCTAGGGACGGTTTAATGATTGAAGAAGACAATACACAAGTGGTGGTCCATTGCTGTGTCCATCTCAACATTCCTTTCCTTTCCTCTCTTTCTCTCTCTCTCTGCTTAGTTTCTTCCCTAATGCTTCTGACGACTCGTCGTGTTCCTGTCACTCCCTCGCGCGCCTGCATGTCTTGCCCTTTTCAACTACGTAATAAAGTGGACTCAGAGAGATTGGGATCCATTTTACCACGTTCTCACCTCCTCCTCCGGCTTGCTGGGAATCGTTCTACTATAAGCAAATATCTCTTTGTTTTGGACCGCAGCAAGTGCCAAAAGGACTGTAAAGCTTGTAAAAAGGAGTTGTTGAAGGAGATATTTACAAGTTGAGCATGCAGCTAGCAATACCTCTAGCTAGCTAGTAAAGTGATCACCAATCGTTGTTATACTTACACAAAAAGAACAGAGAGAAAAATAACCAAGATGCTGTTCTAGATCTTACAAGATCTACTTTCCAATGGCTTATAATATTTATCTTTTAAAAATCAAGATGATCAAATGCTGCATACCTTTAATTTGATTTCAAAGAAGATCACATCACAAGAATAACCAAAACTATCAGCATCAGTATCTGGCCAAACATGGTAACTTAATTATTTTTTAAAGTACTAGTACTGCATCTGACATTAATGAAGTACTGGCAGATTAACCATATCAAATGCTTTTCAGCTTTGGCAGCGAAGTAATGCTCTCTGGGTCGAGATATGATAATGATACTCCACTCATACTTTGTATGTTTTTAGACTGTATATATGAAATTCAGAGAGAATTGCTTAGTTCTTTTGAGGAATCGGCCTACATGTGATCATCGACCGACCTTCTTTTCCTGCAACTCCTTCCACAAATAATCGGCACAACATGCAAAAGCTTTATGATATATATCAACCGATAGCTAGCTGGTAACATTCATTCTGAACTAATGGCATATGGTCCAGAAAGAAAATGTAGAATGTGAACTAGCTATATATGATCGTTCAAACAGTTAACTGCAATAAGTTTTTGGACCACGAACTAATAAATGCATGCAGTAAATATATCAATCCGATGGTCCAAAATCCGTTTGCATGATGTACAGCATGTCATGTACCTGCAATGAGAAGGAATTAAGCTTGCGCTGGGGTGGCGACATGTAATGACGGCGTGGCTATCACGTGCAGTCTGGACCATATTACGCTGTATTTGTAGGGCTGCACAAGGTGGTTGAGGCGACGTTTAAACCTCATGTAACAACTACAGATCGATGTAGTACCCCCAAAGACCTAGAGTACTTTAAACAAAACGTTGATAGGAGAAAATGGCTTAAGCCATCTTCGTTGGCGTTTTCTGGGTATTATCAAACTTTTGACGATTAAAACCCTAAATAAAATGTATACTTGTTAGCTAGTGGACTAGATCGATCGAGCAATTAGTTATAGCATTATATTTTAGCTTCTTTTTTTTCATGTATCCATTAACCTAATTTTCTTTTGAGTGAGAAAAGATATAAACGAACAACACACACACACACACACACACACACATATATATATATATATATATATATATATATAATTAAGGACAAGGAATTAAGGGGCTATATATTAAGTTTTATTTCTCTCTCCAGATGATTTTTCTCCTGGGTGTCTCTCTACCCAAGCAGCCAATTATCTCAACCTCTCCACCCAGGGGGGTTGGAGCTTTGGCTCCTCCCTCCCTCCAACTGTCCAGACATCGACAACCATGTATATCGATTTTTTTCTAGTTTTTTTTTCTAGTTTTTTGGCTATAGCACCAAGACGTTTTGATCTGCTGCTTACCGACCTTCTATAGCCACCATGCGCCCCACCATCAAACTCCCCAGCCGCCGATCTGTTGGACGGAATGAGAAAACTGTCCAAACGAGTGGCGCGTGTCTCACGCACAACTTACAGTGCGTGTGAAACCCACGCGCCGCCATGCGCGGCACTATCGGGATCAGTTTCTTCGAATCTCTTAGATCCGAGTACTACCTTATTCCCTAGAGTGTCGCATGAGCTGCACGTGCCACCACCGCCAGTGACGGTCTTATGCCAACATATCGGCTTATCTTCATGTTGCTATTTTCCTATGTTCTTGTTTTTCTTAACCAAAGATCAAGATAAAGTGGTCTTGAAAGTCTCATTTAGTTGGTCCAGACCAACAAAATATAGCACACAACTCTCAACTGCGACTTTTAGTTGTAGTTTTATAGTCTGTTTATCAAACTATATTAAAACCGTTTTAAGCGGTTTCCCTTTAGTGGGAAATGGATGAGAGTCAAATTTTTTATTCCAGATCCTGCTTTTTTATTTTCTGTGGTGTTGCTTTTGCTTTTTTTGAGATGATTGTTGGAATTCTCACTCCTATTAAATCTTGTATCTTTGTAACTACTTATAAGTTAATCTATGTTATGTTCAACTCGAAAAAAAAGGGCCTATGTATTAAAAGAGCAATTAACTATGGGATATCTGATGGGCCAGGCAATTATTAGTAGGCCACCAATGCTCTTCCTAAGTGGGATTTCAGAAGTAGAAATTTCTTGATGTTGATACTCTCTCTCTCTATCTCTCTCTCTCGTATACGGTCTTTTATATATTCTGAGGCCAAAGATTCGATTTTCATTGACCGAATGCTCATAGACTCCATCCGGTCGGGATAAATCCCACCAAAATTAGAGAAAATTTCTAGCCTCGGAGTAACAGTACTTCCATGCAGTATTGTAACTATGTTCATTAATGTCCATTTGCAAGCACTGTACACCAATCATATTGTTTAATGTCAATATATATATATATATATAGAGATATTATAAAGTAAGTATTTCTTTTCATTAGTCTAGAATATTTAAGTTGTCTGGTTGGGCTAAAATACAAGCATACCATATTCCATTCACATTTTCCAAAGCACTTGGCTAATTTGACATAGACGGACGTTGGGGATGAATAGAAAACCTTATACATTGACACATTTTTTCATAAATACATCAGATCAGACCCCATTTAGCGTTGACAGCTAGGGTTGAAGTTGTGGTGGAGAGTGTATGGATTTCCAATAAACAATGGTGGTCCGAGTTACTGATGAAGATATATGTATATGTAGTACAGTAAAGATCCATGGGATTAAGCTGGCAATGATGAGAAATATTCTACGGAATTAATTAATATAGAGATCAGAACCTGAGGGCCCTCCCTTCATCTTCATATATGCATGGGACCTTTACAAGCAAAAAGGAATTTCTCTCCGTTCTTTTAGTTACTTTTGAATAGAATTTTCTTTTGTTTTCCACAGGATAAGCTATGCATTAATGGTCCCTGCCTGCTCGATCCCTAGCTCTCTAGCTAGCTCTAAGGTCACTTCAAGGTTGAATAAATAATCCCTCTTCATCATTTGATAGTTCGATAGTACTAAAAACAAGTTAGAACATTGTTCACATGAAGCTCCAAAGCATGACAGTTACATTAATAATTAGCACAAAGTTCAAATTGATGGAAACATCATATTAATTTGTACTATACACTGATTACAAATAGCAATGAAATAGTATAATTTATATTCCAAGATCACCACTACCACCAACACTAAACATTTAATGGTAAAAATACATGACCAAAACTCTTTGCATGCAGCTGATCTGTTCACAATATTTGCAGATTTTCAGTTCCTCAAACTATTTTTTTCTATCCCACTTACCATGCATCTAACATAGTTTATAGAAATGATGAAATTGTCCCTCACCACCTCATCTCCCAACTTCTCACTCTTCTTCCCAAGGTCGGTCTAGTGCAAATGGAAGCTGAGAACTGATCATATCCTAGTACTTTTGCTTTTCTGGCCTTACTTTCCCTCTAAACGAATGGGGGACCTTTCTTGGAACAAACCATCTTGTTCAGGGTTCCATGGACTTAAGTCCATACCCTGATTGTCTCTCTCCTTCTCGATCAGTTCATAATCGTGGTGGTGGTGGTGTTGCGCGAGGGAAAGACGTAAGATGGGTGGCCTCAGCTTTCCAGCGGAGCTCTATATCTTCTGCAATTTTCCTGGCATCGAAAGACGTGCCTAGCAGGCCACGTTTGGTAAAGCCCACAGCGTACAGCCCACATCCGCCTTTCCATCCATTCGGGAATGATTCCCGAGGTAACCCATCTTTCTCGGAAAACATATCACTCTCCTGATAACAACATTTCGAAGCTCTTTACATGCATTTTCCTTCACTCTTATGAACATGGGATCAAATAGTAATAAATTAAGCATATTCTACCTTTAACCAAGATGGTACATTACTTTTGTAACCCGTGGCTAGAATGATAGCATCGAAATTTTCTACTTTCCCATCAACAAACTCCACAGCATGGTGCCTGAATCGCTTTATTGCTTTGAATACCTACACATCGGAGAGGTAAAATTACGCTTCTCATCTGCGCGATACGCTGGAATCATGTTATAAAAGAAGCCATGTTTCATATATTGTAGTAGGAAAAATGTCTGTTTAAGAACTAGGAACTCAATTAACCTTGATTTGTCCAGTTTTGATCTTAGCAAGTGTTCCAACATCCAAGACGGGTGTCTTGCCAGACTTGTTCTTGAGCTCAAGAGGGCCAGGCTTTGGGCGATTTAGTCCAACTTGAGCTGTGTCCCCTAGCATCAAGTGTGACATCAGAAGTAAGAATTGATCCACAAGGCGCATGGGGAGCCACCTGAGCAACCACATGGACAATCCGAAAGTTGATCTTCCCAGCATCTCTTGGGGCAAAACATGCACCTGCAACAGGATTTAGATAAAAAGATCTGAGGTTATTAAAAGAATAGAAAAAGGGCTAAAATATGAAGCTGGCATGAGGCCTAGCTCTTATGAATCCCAAAAGTTCGATTTCAATTTGCCTCTTCTAGGATATGACTTCCTGTCATTTTTCCAAACCTAGAATTCTGCAACGGTGACATTCACCCTGGCATCTTTTTATAGAGACGATTTTATGCAAAAGAAAGTACCCTAGGCTGAATGCCATGAGAATTTGGGCAGCCGACCATTGTTGCACGCGCGTGCCAACAAGTTCCAAGAAAGTTATAAAAGAATGACATCTTCTCCTGAAAAGTTCTTTCTGTAACTGCTATAATATCTCGACAGACATTCGTTTTTAGTTTCTTTTCTGTTTTTTCCTGAGTTAAACAGACTTTCGTTCGCTTTGGAAAATACCCAGTCCAAATTAAGCCAACACCACAACAGTAGATAATGATCACGAGCTGTAAATCGTTGTTTTCAGTACTTTATCTCAATTTTTAAACTGTATATATCTTGCTTGATGAAAATTATAAGCTAATTCATCATAAAGGGTTCAGCTTGTAGTATCAAAAGCAATGAGAAGAACCACTGCGGGAAATTTTTGTTGAAACAATACCGAGTTTATCTGTTTAATCATAACTTTGAGACGTAAGATTCTTTATATGGAAGACTTAATAAAACTTCTATAGTGCTTTCTTGACAGTTAATTTTGATGGGGGAGGAAAAACTAGTTGGAACGTTTTGCCTGTGTAACTGCTAAATATAGAAGCAAAGAAGAGAACTAGACGATTTTAGAACTTTAGATATGCTCACCGAATCTCTAACAACAAGGGAAGGTCGAGCACTGAAGTTGCAGAGATCCAAGCAGACCTCCATGCCTGAGTTCCCACATCCAACCACCAAAACACTATTTCCACTAAACATATCCCGCTCTTGTACGCGCTTGTGTGCAAAATAGGCCCACCGAATTCATTCATACCCTCAATTTGCGGTATAATATTCTCGGCATTCTCTCCTGTTGCAACTATCAGCCATTTGCACGCGTACTCTGCTTCTTCACTTTTCAAGCCTGTGGTCCTAACCCTCCAAAATGAGCCAAGTTGTTCGAACTCTGCGCTCACCACTGTTTTGTTGAACACAGGTGTTATGTTAAAACGGTCTGCGTAGGCCTTCAAATAGGACACAAACTGTTGTTTAGTTGGATAGGTGGGGAAATTCTTGGGGAATGGCATGAGTGGAAGCTCACAGAATTGCTTTGGAAGATGAAGGCGGAGACGATCATATGTCTTATGCTGCCATAAGGAAGCTAGGCAATCAGCTCTCTCGATGATTAAGCTGGGAACACCTCTTTGCTTAAGACAAGCTGCCACAGCTAAACCTGAAGGGCCAGCCCCAACTATGACTGGCCCTGGCACCCATATACACCTTGGTTTGGCCGTCTTCTCATCAAGATGATCATGGACTCGCTTGCCTTCCAATTCTTTTAAGTAGTCCATAAACAGCTGGTGAGAAAAGCCGAAGGGAAAAGAAAAAGGTAGGAAAAAGAAACAAACTTAATCTGCTTCAGAGCTTGGAGGGTTCATGCAAAAAATAATAAGAAGAAGAAGAATAAGAAGAAAACGGAGGATGATATCGATATATGATTTTGAAACAGATTCCAGTTTTCTTTTTTTTCACATGGAGGCTGTGAGGCGCTGGAGTTGGGATTTCTTGGAATTCTGGAAATATGGGATCATGATCGTCTTACCCTCTAGAGGAGAAAACGGAAAGCGAGGGTGAAGACGTTGAGGAAGCGCTTTTGCTTAGAGGTAGAATGTTATAAGAAGAATAGAGAGGTCAAGATGATTTCACTATGCAGTATAGTAGGCTGCTGAGCTTCCATGTATATACCGGTGGCTCGTGGTAATTTAGTTTTAATTTTCTTTCTTTCTTTTTTTTTTTTAAAAATAAAAAATAAAAAGAACTTAAATTAGTTCATATGTAAGCTAGAAGAGAAGACCAAGCTAGTTAGAAAACTTTACCTGGATTGATTATATATAGTTACATTCTTATTTATTGAGTAGTATTGACGGCCAAAACTTAGAAAGTCTGCTGCAAAATGAATATTACTGTCCATTAATTAGTGTAAAGCGTGAAGTATTTTAATAATTTCACGTTATATTGGCGAGTGAAATGATCAAAATATAGATGTAAAGAAAGGTGCTGAGCAAGCATTGTGAGTAGGATATTAATGCTACGATCGACCTATATATCTAGCGTCCGTACTGATCTCCTATTGATGGCAGTACAGCTCAATCTAAAGAAATTAATTACTTATTTATCATCAGTTATTTTTAATGAAAATAATTATTTTTATCAAAATAATCAATTTTTTTTTATTATAAATAATCGTTATCATCACAAATAATCCATCGTAAATATTTATCTTTCTTATAATCGTGCGTGCGGATAATTACATGAAAATCTTGAGGATATTGTAATTAGCTAGGTGATTTGCAGTTAGGTTTTCTAGGCTCAAACCAATGGGATATGGAGCCCCTCGCAAGAAAAGACGGTACTATTGATTTGTCCTTTCACATCCCCTTTGAAAAGATCACACTATATATGGTGCCGTTTTTGACATTACTACTACAGAAATTTGATCAGATTCGCTTGTTTGATGATTGATATGCTCATGCTGCCAATGTTTGAATAAGAGTGCTTAGAAAAATTTTGTCCATCAGCTGATCCTCAATGATCATCATCTATTCATCATTCTCTAATTACATGATATCAGATAATTAATGGATGATTATTATAATTAGTAGTATTATTCCTAACTTTACAATGTATTAATATCTTTTGATATTTGCCAAAGCGCCCTGATGAGCTGGTGGCCTGTAAGTTGGATTTGAATAGCGAGAATACCTTAGAAGTATATACGTAATATGATAGATAAGAAGTTATGCATGATCATGCTAATTATGAGGACATCATGAAACTCATGCCCATTATCACAGACTACCAACTTAGTACCAGTAGTACTTTATCTTTAGCGAGAGGTTCATGAGGTCACATGAAAAGGCTACTGTTACTAGTAACAATATTAATGATCATGATCATGATGATTGATGAATCACATGAAAAGCTACAAATAATTATTTGCTTCAAAATCGATCGTTAGAATGTGTATAACGTGTTTTTCTTTAGAAAGAGATTAATTCCTCTAATATATTGGTAATTAATTAATAGTTATTTAATTTGGAGTATTCAAGCTGCCTAACTTCGTTTGTGCAAATTAAATGTAGTTAAAAAGTACGTATTCTATATAAGAGAAGATATTATTGGCTTCATGATTTATATATATAATCAAGAAGATCTACAAATCAGATCTGTTGTAACCTGATGCACACAATTAATTTACTATGAACAAAATATGTCTTAAGAAAAACAACATTGCACGTACATTAATGCACCTTGAGGCAACTCAATGTCCTTTCCTTTTTTATTTTTAAATCTCGTGTACCGCGTATATACCGGCTAGCATGGTCAACAAAGCCAAGGGCTGGGGAGGCGAGGGGGGCGGCCTGGCCCTCAAGGCTATGAACAAAACTTCATATTTTCAAGCAAACTAATATTATTTTTCATGTAATTTTATTTCATATAATATTTTGCTAGCTAGAGAAAATGTCAATTCTTAAGGAGGTTTATTTGAAAAATAATATTTATTTTTAAACACATTTAAAACATAGAAGAAGATAAATAAAGTATTTTTAGTTGTAGTCATCATTAATATTCTCTAAACATTTTGTAAAGATTTTAAATCATAATTTTGAATTTTATGTTTGCTTAAACTTTATGTATACACTTTTTAATTAAAACATTATATAAACTTATAATTTGTTGTTATGATTTTTGTGAAATGCCTAGCTACTTTCTTTAGGTTTTGAATTTATTTATTTTTTCTTACTCTTTAATCATTTTTTTAGCATGAGTTTTCCTAAATATGTCCACTTGAATAATTCATTCCAATTTAAAACACTTGGCCCCTCCAAAATTATAAGGAAAATTATAGGGTTACTATCCTCCTACTATCCATTTACTACTCTTTTTGTATTTGATTTTTGTTTTAATTTTTTATTTTACTTAATGGTTAAAGAAGTAACTATTAGTAAAATTATATATTTTTTTAATTTTTTCTTAATGATTAAGGATGTTAAAAAAATACTTAAAAGAAAATGATAAAAAATAAATACACTATAAGTAGTTATAAATGGGTAGTAAAAGAATAGTAATCTATCACTATCCAAATTATAATCCTGGCTTCGTCCAGCTTGTCGGCTAGTGCTTAATTCAATGATATTTTTCATCAAAAGCCGCACGATGGAGTTCCTCAACATGATTATGTCATTCCTTGAGATAACTTTGAGTTGGATTTGTATCGCCTACTAAGGAACTCCTATAACTCTTTGGTGTAAATTATAAATTCATTGGCTAAGCAAAAGGGTCAGAATGTATTAGCAGCTGCCGCATTACAAAGTCATCAATATCTTGTCAAGATATTAGAATGTTGTTCCTACAAGTAAACAAATTAATTATGATAATCATGATTTGAGAAAAAATATTTTTAAAGAAGAATAATTCTATTTGAAAACCTTTACAGTACCACACGTCATCCACATGGTTTAAATATTTGATTTCGAAGATAAATTTTTAAAATTTGAATATTACAAATCAAATTATGTCATGTGGATAATGTATGATATAAACGCCTTCAAATAGTACTACAAGATCATCTATATACAGTTACCACACTTGTAAATAAGGGCTAATTAATCATAATAATTAAGTAACGTACAATTGATTTAGTCCCATGCATGACTCAAAACTTTGCGAACCTAGCCTGCGTACTGATGGATACACCAAATTAAATACACTCGGGATCAATATGTAGTACGATGTAATTCACATTAATAAATGTCTTACATTTCAAGTAGCTTATTTTCTTGCATGGAACTATATGTGTGTGTCTGTGGGGTATTTATATATATAATTATATAACATGATGTCATTAGTGTTTTCACCGAGTGTTTGAGTACTATTTTTTTTTTAAAAAGAGGGCGGTATCTCAATTTTATTAATAGTCTTCATTTTTGGTGGAGAAAAACCATGTGTAAAGTACTATTGTTGAATGGATCGAATAGATCAGTCGAAATGAGAAAAGAAGCTGACCGTCATAATCAATAGAAAATAAATGGGGCAATACCTATCATGGTTTGGCTCTTAGGCCTATGTCCACAAGTGGTCCAACGATATCGATAACTTCACTATAAAATGAAGAGATTACACCATGAGGGGCTCATTGGCTCATTGGTGTTTCGCGAATTTCCCAGATGTTACATTCTCTCTCTCTGATCTCTCTCTCTCTCTCTCATGACCTACTCTAGCTTGCAGCTTAATTTTTAATTTTCTATTACTTTTTATTACGAAGTTTTTCTCCTTTGGTTGTGCTTGTCTCTTTCTTCGATCTTTTTGAGATCAGGTGCGCCAGTCAAATTCCATCATTTAGGTTCAAAGTATGATGATCTTGAAGTTAGTAGCTAGGCGGCAAGCCATGCCATAATTTATAATTATATATAATATATATATATATATATATATATATATATATATAAGACATCCCGGAGGTATAAGTGCCGTTTTTAAGCCGGAGAGGCGTTTAGGGTAGCTATAGGTTCAAACCCGATGGTCGAGAGTGGTAAGTTCGCAGACCCTTGAGATGCGACGGTCGATATTGTCCTAGAATAAAATAAGTTGGATAAATAAATCCAATTCAACAATTAGTTCCAGGTCGGCTATGCCACCTGACATAGTTAATGAAGAAGACTGTGCTTTTGAAGCAGTAGAGTCATCTGTGCTGGGATCATGGAAGATTCCAAAACTTAATGTTAATTCAATCTATCGAACTACTTGGTTCGAAAGATCTTTGCACACTAATTTCTGTGTTCGCACTGTTGAACAAACTTATACTATTTCCAAAACTCAAGAAAATATTATCTTTTCCAAAAAGAACAGATAACTAAATTCTTGGAACAAGGATTTAAGTATATCCATATTGGATCTGTTCAAATTGCTGCCAAACCTTTAACAAGGAAAGGCATCAATGCATCCGTATTGTTTTGCTTAAGAGATGCCAGATTCAATAATTTTGAAACAAGTATTCTCGGAATGATCCAATATTCTCTCACGGATGGACCAGTCCATTTTAATTGTTATCCTGATTTAACACTTTCATTGGATGACGATCATATTTTGAAAACCCTAACTTTAAATATTTTAACGTCTGGGTGTGATATGCTCAAGGGCAGCAAACCCCTTACTGTGATTTACAGGATTTATTATCGTTTTTTAAAAATGAATTTAAATCCAAAGGCTATTGCAAAACCATCTGGGGGAAGTACTCTATTGATCCAGAGCTCAACCCTAGATGCTGATGTTTCTACTCCAAAGATGATTTTCTGGAAAGATATAATTCTTCCCAAAGAATGGACTTTGGAACAAGAAATTCCACCTATACCCAGGAATCCTATTGAATTGGGTCTATTTATCCAACTCATTTTGTTCAAGGACAATACCGACCGTCGCATTTCAGGGGTTTGCGAACTTACCACTCTCGGCCCTCGGGTTTGAACCTATAGCTGCCCTAAACGCCTCCCCGGCTTAAAAAAAATAAAATGTGTCAATACATTTATCTGTTACCTTTTATTTTACTAATATATTTTTTTTCTTCCTTGAATAAATGGATGGGAGACAAGTGGCAAAATCAGGACCCTTGAAGTTAATAAGGCTGAGCTGCATTATCACGTGAGAAGCTCGTGTATGCATCTGCTGAATCAAGTGGTTGAAGCCGCTGAATAATTACACGTGTTGGCATCTGTTTTATCATATATATTCATAGCTATCCGTGCTATAAACCCTAATTCATTTTTGTACATTCTGTGGTTTTGAGAGGCTTCGATAGAGAGAGAACAGAGAGGGGCGAATCTAGGGTTTGTTAGGGCTTTCATTTGGAGGGGAAAATCACTGTGATTTTCTGGGAGAGAGTGAGGGCTTTGTATTTACAATTGGTTCTTAGGCTTCTCTGTAAAGGACATTGATCATCAATAAAGCTCTGAGGCCATTCCTACCGTGGATGTAGACCATTAGGGTCGAACCAAGTAAATTGGTTGTGTTGATTCTTTATTTCATTTATTCATTTATTTCTTTGATTATTGTTCTTGATATTGTTCTTGATATTTCCAGTTCTATTATGAGGTTTATATTATTTCGAATCTTGCTGGTTCTGTCAATATATTTTTGATATCAATCTTTGTTATTTGAGTTATGTACAAAATGGACTTTGAATAAATCTTTACATATATATATATATATATATATATATATATATATATATATATTATTTGACGGACCAAATTAATTAGGGGCGATACTTTAAGGGTTTAACAGAAGCCTCGTAATTCCTATATATATGCATGCGACTTGTTTTGTTTAGTCAAGCATTGAGAATTTTTCACGTATCCGTAGAGTTAATTTGTAGGTGGCTAATAATTAAGGCTTGCTTGGTTATCTTATGTCACAACCTCGTTGCATTATCCGCTTCCGGAAGAGCTCGAATTAAGGACATACAGGCAACTATCTTATCATGTCACTCTTTGCATTATCTGCTTAGTTGTTTGGTGATTCTTTCAAGTGCCATGCCAAAATTAATGGTCCCTGGTCAATATCATGCAACCCGTTACTGCATGCACTTGGGTACCAGCTTGCCGATCGAATACTGTGAGGATTCCCAATGATCAAGATCATACCATACCCTGTCGATGTTGAGGTGCCTTGATGAAGTGGTTCTCAGTCATGGTCTTTATAAGGTATTGGTGCGTACGTAATCTGTGTCTTGTTGAAATTATAATTATCTTGATTTGATTTGATCTTCATAATATTTAATTAAGATATTTATCTTATCTTATCTCAACGTAATTTTCCTATAAATACGGATGTTATATGCCTTGTATTAGCAACAATTGATAAAATAAAAATGTAGCTCTCAAAAGTAACTTTCCATTTTTCTCCTTTCTCCATCTTCTTTTATAATATATTTTATTTTCTATCATGTCTTGTTGGAGGGGTCCTCAACCAAGATCTAGGTTTGAAGGCACGCAAGAAGATGGCAAGTAAAAACCAAAAGTACTCCCATTGATAATCTTGGCTACATGATTCTTAAGACAACTACTCACAATGGCTTAATTATTTTATATTAATTAGTGTGCAAAATAGCTAACAACATGTAAAAATAAGGTCTCCATGCAGAGATCATGCAAAGCAATATATATATATATATATATATATATATTTATATATATATATATATATGAGCTAATATAAAGTACTACTGCATCTCTATATATATTTGGAACGAACTATTCATACATGTAAAAAAAATTATTATTATTTATTTTCTTTACCCTCTCTTTCTTAATTTATATATAGTTATCACATAATTTACACATGAAAGTCATATATATATATATATATATATATATATATATAAATTAAGTTTCCGATTCTAATTTCTTTTACGTAAGAGAAAGAACATGATATACCAAATTAATTACTTGTGTACGTCTCTGATCGATTTTTCGTGTTCACCCTTGACTAACTAACTAGCTAGGATGCCAAATTATTCAGGATACATGATAAATCAATCAAGTCACTCATACGACAAAGAAGACATCTTTTTCCGTTCACGTTGAAGAAACTGATCATCAAAATGATATCCAATTAATTAATTGAAAATTAACATGAATTTTGAATAACTTTTAACACTCGATTACAAAGCAGAATCTTTCAGTAACGTCTACTCATGCATGCATGATACTGACTGTCAAGCATGTATAAAACAAAGTATTCATAGAAAGTACAAAGAAAAGTCGATCTCACGATAGTTAATTACCAATGGTACTAGAACATGAGCAAGCAGCATTTTAAATCTGAGGAAAATCTTGGACCATCGTTCGTGCATATATGGCCTTTATAATCATAATTGAGTAGGGACAGAGATTGAATATAGTAGCTAGGTAGCTAGCTAGGAGTCCATCCAATGCAAGAATCCATGCATATTGTCCGGAGCCTGATGCCGTCATCTTATACGTAAGTCATATACATTCACAGCATAAATAGAGAATTGAAAGTTGATGCAAGAGTAGTAGTACTTTCTTTGAAAAAGAAATTAAAGTAGTATTGATTTATTTAATGAAATGATAGAATAACATGATCAAGCTTTTTGCTAGTGGGGCTAAGTTAATTTCCATGAAAAGATCGAAGAGTACTTGAGGTTGATTATAAATGGTTAATCATCTATAGTACCCACGATTACTTGTTCCCATATTATATATGTTACAGTCATATTACTGTGGAAGTACTTCAAGTTGTGCAATATTATATGTGGTAAGGTATATATGTAGCAACATACATGGTGGTGGCGATGGCATGCATCGATCAAATGAGATCCTCTCTAATCGTTTGATCAAATTGGATGGTGCATGCAATATATAAAGAGATGAACACATGAACTTAAATACTCATGATGCATCTGCGGTTTATAAATATCACGCGAAATTTTACATACAAGACTCACATGACGATGCATCTATCTCTCTCTAGAATTAACGAACCATCAAATTCAGTCATGCAATTATATGTACAGGATGATCTATATAACATCAACTAATTAATTGGTGTAATTATATTCTAATCGAAGTTGACTTAAGTTAATTACAATATTAATGCTGGAAATTCATGTTTAAGAATGAAAGGGTCGTGTGATTGGCTAATAACCTGCAACTAGGGTGCTTTAATTCAAAAGTCCAACATCACTTTAGACAAAAGTGAGACAAATATAAAACTATATATAAAGGTTTTCTAACTTGGATTATTGGATGTGATAGAATTGTTCTTTTTCTTATCCCATCAACATTAATATTATTAATAACATAAGTGGTGTCTTATAATAGTGAATTAGGACTTTCTAGAATAAATATATATTTTCAGCCAACTTCAGAATTAGCTTGCAGCTTTATACCATATACTAAGATATATATATATTTATATATATGCGCATAAATAATTAGAAGGCTAGATTCTTAAATATTGCATGATCGATGAAAAGTGAAGTGCAGCAGTCCTTTCAGGAAAGATGGGAAGCAATTCAATATCTTTTTTGTAGAAGAATTCCCCATTTGGTTTATAAGACATTCTTTAATGGTTGTTTAATTAGCACATTTGATCATCTGATCGTCTGCTTACATTCCTCGCAAAAACATTAATGCCTCTTGGGCGCACTAAGACATACAGCTATTAGCCACCTCTTATCTAGCTAGCTGCTAGATAGCCTTTACAACTTTAACTTTTTAATAAGAAAGAAAAACCTTAATTTACTTATGGATCATTGCTAATTATTCGCACATCGTTAACTTTATCTAATAAAATAATATTTTAATATTTAATTTTTTATTATTCTTAATTTTAGGGAATTCGGATGTCACTACAAAAGATTGGATTTTTTGAGATAAAAAATTTTGTCTCAAAAAATACAATTTTCGTCCTAAATTAGATTTAGAGATGAAAAAATTCCGTCTCTAATTTGTCTCGAAAAGACTGTCTCAAAAAGATTTTGGAGACAAAAATCAAATTTCGTCTCAAAAAATTGACGAAATTGGGTGGATCCAATCGAAATAGTTCGAACGGATAATTTTTTTTTAGACGAACCGATTTTGTCTCAATAAATTTTTCGAATGGAATATTTCTCCGTTCGAACCGAGACGTCCATTCGAACAATATGAAATTATTCATTCGAACTAATGACCATATTTGATCATGTTCGTATCAACAGAGTGCTCGAATAGATTTTATGCGTTCGAACTAATAAATTTTTCAAACGACTTGTGTTCGAACAAAAATTATATCTCTTTGAAGAGATATTTTATTTTCGGAAATTATATACATTCCAACGGGATTTTGCATATTAATGTTGTTCGAACAAAAAATTTATTGTTCGAACGTCTGTATTTCTCATTTGTCGTTTGAATGGGTTAGTTTTTGTTTGAATGGGTCTATTTTGGTTCGAATGTAATTACAAATAGTAATTTGCCGTTCGAACTGTATTAATCATACAGATCAGAATTTAATTAAAAATATCATACTAATATTACACAAATTGTAATTCAAATATCAATTGTTCAAATGTTTTGGAACATTATAATATAAATGCAATTAAAGAAAAGATAAATTTTAAGACTATGGTGGTGGCATAGAGTTTTGGGACATCATTGAATGGAATTGTTCAAACATTTTTTGGTTATTCAACTGCATCCTCTCTTCTAATCTTGCCACCAAATCTGCTGCTTGATCTAATTGGGTTAGCAACTCTTTTTTCTTGGACCTCAATCATTCTATCTCAAGTGATTCTTCTTCCAGTTTCTTAGTCTTGTCGTCATTCAATCTGGCTCGAGAATAGGATGATGATGATGAGGATGGTTTTAAGCAACGTCCTAAGCCACTCAAATATCCAGAACGTGATCCAAGAACTTGAGAAAGGATCTGTGCATCGTTGACAGATGATACATCAGATGGAGCCGTAGCAGTTTCCTTAAGAGATATCATCTTGTCCTACAAAAACAAAACATTAAAGTTAGTATAAGTAACAAAAATATTATGTGACAATGGAATTAAAAAAAACTTAAACTTACATAATTTGTCTCTGCTTCGAGACTGACTCAAACAACATCACGATTTTTATGTATTTTAGCATACAATTGGGTCAAATCATAGTCAACAAGATTTTCTTCTTTCTGCAAAAGGAAAATCTATATTAGAACTTAAATCAGAAAATGTGTATTATATGTTAATATTTAACAAGTAATAAAATAACTTGTCA
Source organism: Juglans microcarpa x Juglans regia (assembly GCF_004785595.1). Classification (NCBI taxonomy): domain Eukaryota; kingdom Viridiplantae; phylum Streptophyta; class Magnoliopsida; order Fagales; family Juglandaceae; genus Juglans; species Juglans microcarpa x Juglans regia. Next base: position 37,363,775 of record NC_054596.1, read on the forward strand.
TTTTGTTAGACAAACGATGAAAAGATCGATAACCTGCATGATGATTTATCTTTAAATTTAATTTATTTGCTTTGTTCACAGTACTCCGTTGTTAAAAAAAATATTAGTCTATATGTTTAATACATCTGTGCTATACTATTAAAAAAAGATAACAGCGATATTACCTAATAAGCAGGATCTTCAAACATATCACAAACATTCTCCCATTCGTTTGGTGGAATTGCTTGGAATGGATTTTGGCGCGCCTCTATTGTAGTACTGAACTTCTTATAATATGCATGGTATCGACCTTTGTACCTCAGAAATGCATTTGACATCAGTTTCTCAATCGTTAACCGATCATCTCTTTGGCCAAAATTAAGTTCAAGCTCATCATTTCGAAAATTATAAACAATTTGTATAAATACAAAGTACCTTGAAAGTAACATGTTATATACTTAATTGCTTGAGATGTATATAACATCTTGGGGAACTTTAGACCAAGAGGATGTAGCAATCGGCGCATATGTGCGAGTAAGTGTACCAACATAAGAAGCAAGCCATACTGCCGAATCTCTGGAGCCACTGGTGTGATCATCAAGAATTTCAACCTTGATTTTACCCACTTTCCTTATTTTCTCTATGCAGACAACCCTCGTAGTTCCTCTACCTCGGCACTTGCTTACAACAGCTATATATACAGTAATTAGAGCATAACTTTTTAATTAAATTAATTTATTTTATAAATATATTACTTGAATTAAGTATAAAATGTGATATTTAATTTGATAAAATACCTTATTCTGGGTCTGGTGATGTTGACTCACTATTCATGACACGTGAACCATACGAGGAGTTAGTAATGGATGGGGATGACACACGTGTTGCTTTGCGTTTGGGAGGCATATCTATTTGAAATTATAACAAATTATTATTCAAACAAACATTACAGATATTTATATGTTAATATTACTTACAAAAATTTATGTTTGAAATTCATTTACTATCTGTTTTGCTGGACCAGTCGCTCTCATCCTCACTAGACACTTTCGTTGATTCATCTTCTTATGATATTTTACCCTCAATTACTTCAGGTTGAACATCTTCTCTACGCAATGAGACCATATCATATTGGCTTAAATCAACAAATAGATTGATGCCTACTTTATTTTCTTGATATGCTTCTTCATTTGTTGGACTATCAACTTTTTCATGTAGTTCGTCTGCCTCTGGAATGTAATCATATACATTTCTTGGTGTAAATTTCTCTACTACTCGCCATGGGTTTCCGTACTCCAGATCATCTAAATAAAAAACTTGATTTGCTTGACAAGCGAGAACGAAATGATCGTCCTCATACCATGTGCAAGATGTATTGACACTCACAAAATAATCATCGTTACGCACTCTCAACCTAGGATTTGAGACATCCCACCAATTATATTTAAACAACCAAACCATATATCCCTCACGTACTTTAATGCTATGATATCTTCCACAATTCCTTAGAAGTCAATATTATCATTCTCATGGCTTCCTTCGACTACGACCCCACAATTTTGAGTTTTCCTATATCGTTCTCTATCAGTTGTGTGAAATCTAAATCCACGCACTAAACATCCTGAGTACTGGATGGCCCGCCTGGCAAACCACATGCTAGAGCATACAGTTCTTGTGAGATTTCTTCTAAATTTTCACAATATTTCAATGCAATCTATATCAATAAATATTATTATATACAAAAAGAAGTAGAGTTTAGTGGTATGAAATTCGTATTATAAAATGTGGCTTAACAGTAATACCGTATGTTCAAACCACGGGCTAGTGACTAAAACCTCATAAGGTAGGTACACAGCCAAATGAACCATTACATCAAAAAATGAAGGCGGGTACAAACTCTCCAATTTGCACAATATTACTACAATGTCAGTTTCCATTTTTAACAATGCATCAACTTTCAACGTTCTACTACAAATGTTTCTGAAGAATCCTCCTAATTCTATGAGGGCTATACAAACATCTTTCGTAAGCTTTCCAAGCCACCAACTGGCAACAGACGCTGCAGAAATACATGATAATCGTGACTTTTAAGACCAGTTATCTTCCAATCATGTGTTCGAACATATCTTGTCTTGTTTGAAGCATAGTCATCGGGTAATTTGATTTTATATACCTTCTGATAGGCATATAAGCTGACGATCCATTATCTTGCAAATGCAACTCCGGTCTTATCCCCAGCTCCTTTAAGTCTTTACGAGAATTAGCTGTATCTTTTGTCTTCCCTTCTATTGACATCAGAGTGCCCAATATATTCTCACATATATTTTTCTCGATATGCATAACATCTAAATTGTGGCGCAATGTCAAGGTAGACCAGTATGGCAATTCAAAGAAAATACTTTTTTTTGTCTAATTCAACTTCACATCTTGTCGTTTTCTCTTTCAAACTCTTGTATCTTTCCCAAATCTGTTTTCTGAAATATCCACCAACTGCACAATAATATCATTCCCAGACAACTTTGGCAGTGATGCCCTATGCTCAACCCTTCCATCAAAGATTGATCTATTTAAACGACATCTATGATCATGTGGTAAATAACGACGATGTTTCGTAAAACATAATTCCCTACCATGACTCAACCATTGAGACTGTGTATCTTTATTGCAAACAGGATAAGCCATTTTACCTTTTGTGCTCCACCCAGACAAATTTCCATATACTGAAAAATCATTTATTGTCCACATCACTGCAGCATGCATCTTGAACTCCCCCGACGAGGCCACATCATATGTACTGACACCCTGATCCCATAACTCTTTCAACTCTACAATCAGTAGTTGCAGATATACATCTAATTCATTCCCTGGTGACCTTAGCCCTGGTATCAATAGAGTCATCATAAAATACGGATCCTTCATACACTTCCAAGGTGTCAAGTTAAAGGGCATTAATATGACATACCAAGTACTATAAGAAATGCTCATGTTGCCAAATAGATTAAAATCATCCGTTACTAAACCAAAACGTACATTGCAAGGTTCTTTAGCAAACTATGGATATTTGACGTCAAATTTCTTCCATTGTAAGGAATCTGTAGGATGTGAGTGGAAGTTTTCATTCTGGACTCTTTCTGTATGATGCCAAGACATATTTTTGGCAGTCAACCGGGACATAAACAATCTTTAAAGTCGATGAATCAACGGAAAATTTCTTAACACTTTTGAGGGTACATTACATTTATCATATGTCCATCTTGACTCATGACACACTAGGCATGAGTCAAATTCTGCATATTGCTGCCAGTAGAGAACACAATCATTTATACAACCATGGATGATATTATAATCAAATCCTAACCCTTGCTTCAATTGCTTCGCTTCATAAAAATTACGGGGTACTACGTTATCCTAAGGAAGAGCCTCTTTAAATAATTCTAGCAACATGTCAATGGCCTTGGCAGAAATACGACAAATAGACTTAATATGAAGCAACTTCACCGTGAAAGACAACTTGCTATGACGAGTGCACCCCTCGTACAACTCTCTTTATGCATCCTCTCACAGTCTTGCAAAATTATCATTTCACTCAAATGACTGTGCAGATGTACATTCTCCATCCCTCATCCCAAATATTCCTACCCCTAGATCGCCTAACATCTCAGTCATATCCTCTTCATTATCATCATTGTCATCAGGATCATCCACATTAATGTCGTCTATGTCGAAGTCGTTACCCTCCTCCATTTGAGTTGTCTGACTGCTAAATCTAACTCCTTTGGGAAATGGTTCGCCATGTAAAACCCAATGTGAGTATTTATGATCAATTCCATTCACAAATAAATGATCTTCCACTATCACTAAATTATAAGAACTAAGATTTTTGCACTTCTTGCACAAACATCTTATAAATCTTTGACTGTCAACACTTATGCAAGCAAACTCTATAAAAAACTTCACTCCTTGTGCATACTCCTTATAGTCTCGCTCAAGTCTATCTCTCAGTAGCATCCAACTTTTATCGATTGTATTTCTGTTACTTATCAAATGTCTATTAAAAAACACCTAATTCATGGGATAAACACTATAAAAAAAAAATCCAACTTTTACAAGGTAGTTGATCATATCTCATTCAAGAGACTATAATCTATATCGCATACATACACAGTCCTAAACTCTATAGTTAGTAAAAATTTCGGCAGCATTTCCTTACAATTCTCCAAGTATGCTAATCATGATAAGTCGTCAATCTTATTAATGGGCTGAGAAACTTTTAGACCACATACCCAAAGAATTTAAAGAATCGCTGAACAAGAATTTTAATTGACTAACACTTGAGTTTAAACTGAATATATCTGCCGTATAGATGATAGAATCCCAAACTGTCCACTTTGGACGATTCAAGAGTTGTACCTAAACATTCTCTAAGAGAATATTTGGCCACAACTCTCAAACGGGTCTAAGATTCAAGTACATATAAAAATAACCCTAAATTTCAAAACTATCCAACTCCTAATACAATTATACAATAAAATCACATTCCAAATCACAAATACATTACAAAATTACATTCCTAATCACCAATATTATAAATATTTTATAAGTATTATACATTAATTGAAGTATTAAGATTTACTATGTTATATTAAATTTTAAGTTTCTATTTAAATTTTAGTGCAAAACATTTTATAATTATATTATATTATTTTATAATTAAATATTTTATAAGTATTATACATTAATTGAAGTATTAAAAATTACTATGTTATATTAAATTTTATATATCCATTTTAATTTTAGTGCAAAACATTTTTAATTATATTATATTATTTTTTAATTAAATATTTTATAAGTATTATACATTAATTTAAGTATTAACAATTACTATGTTATATTAAATTTTAAGTTTTTATTTTAATTTTAGTGCAAAACATTTTGTAATTATACAACATTATTTTATATTTTTATATCTTATAATTTTATAATTGTTATGTTATATTAAGATTATGTTCGAACAAAATTCTTATCGGACAGGATCCCGTTCGAACTAACATTATAGTATTCGAACGGGACAAACCCAGATTCCAGACATGAAATAGAGACAAAATAGTTGTAACAAAACACAATTTTCACAAACACAATCTCATAAGATGTATATTGGCAGAGTGCCCCTTTTAAATGTGATTGCACAAACACAAATATACCAAAAATCTTAACATAATTAATTAAAAACTATAAATTATCAAAATCTAAAAATTATAAATATTACCTCGAATTTAAGCAATACAAACAAAATATGATAATATATTTTATAATTTTGATAATTGATAATATATATATACTTTTGGTCTTCTAATTTTGTACTATATATTATATAACTTACTACCTTGTAATATAAAATATAATAAATATAGTTATCATAACTTATAATAGTAACTAGTAACTATAGTAACCATAGTAGTTATAACAGTTATAATAACTTGTATAGTTATCCTAACTTATAATACTTACACTGTAGTAGCTATAATAACTATATATAGTAACTATAGTAGTTATGATAACTTGTATGATAACTATACAAGTTATCATAACTTATAATACTTACACTGTAATAGTTATATAACTAATAACTACTATGGTTATATTTATATTAATTATATTAACTTGTATAGTTATCATAACTTATAATAGCTATAGCTATATAGTAATTATATATAATACTTACACTGTAATAGCTATATAAATAATAACTACTATAGCTATATTTATATTAATTATATTAACTTATATATTTATCATAACTTATATATAGTAGCTATATAATTAAGCCATTGTAATTATACTAAGTACTTAGTATATACTTAGTATACTAGAATAAATATATTTACAAATAATATACTAAATACATTACTTAAAAGTATTATAATACTATTATTAGTTTTATTTTTATACTTTTGCACTTTGTAATATTAGTATTATTATATATTACTATTAGTAATATAGTTATAAATATATTAGTATAATAACAGTTCGAACGGATATTTATCTCATTCGAATGAGACGCCACAGTCATTGTATATCAAGTTCGATTACAATGAAACAAAACTCTCTCATTCGCACCAGCAACCGCCGAGAGCCTCCGAGTTCGCCTCTTATCTCTGCCGTGAAAACCGCCACTCAACTGCCGTAGCAACCCCACATTTGAACTTCTAAGAGGTATGGGTCAACTCTCCACCTCTATTGTTTAATTTTTTGTACGAGTGGGTTGTGTTTGGGAGGTATGGATTTCGAATCCGAAATCCCCCTATTTTGGTGTATTCCGTAGAAATAACATCAAAATAATCGGTATAAATGATTAGGCTTCACTCCTTAATCATTTCTACCGATTAAAACAAATGATAACATCTAGATAGAAAGTTTTTTAGTTTGGGGCTGAGTCAACTCAGCCATGACTGTTTGGCTTATTTCCGTTCAAACTAACTCTATTCCGTTCGAACTCTCAATTGCCAAACAACATTATTTCTGTTCGAACAAAATAAATTCGTTCGAATGAATAGAATAGTCCATTCGAATAGATTTTACTAGTTCGAACAGAATATGTTTCATTTGAACGAGTTATTTCAATTCAATTCAAAATAGTATAATTATTCAATAATATAATTTAAATATTAAGGTTAATTATATTCTTACTTTCATTATGGTTAAACAGTATATCAATGGCATCTAGTAGAAGAAAACGTGCGAGAGATCAGTCAAGCCAAAGTAGTGGAGCAGCTCATGCTCAGGAGACGAGGCCTATACTTGTCGAGCGTCCAGTCATTTTGTCTGACTTCTCTGATCTTTCATGGGAGGGACAGAGCATGCAGACCATCTTCACCAAGCGAAGATGGATACCGATCTGTGAGCAGCGGGGGACTGCATATCCAGAGATGGGTCGGTGAGTTCTACCGTGCCATGAGAGAACTTAGCGTTGATGCTTTGTTCTACAACTTATGGGTCCGGGAAGTGAATATTAATTTCTTTTTCCGCATTATTGCTGAGTTCCTTGACATCTCGTGCGTGGCCGACGCATATCCTGCAGCGGCTGCACCATCTGATTCCGACACACTAACCGCATCCTCCACGCTAGTCCCGAATATAGATTCGGATGCTAGTTCGGAAGGTAGTGAGGATAAGGATCTACCTGATGATGGTCTCACAGATGATCAGGTACGTCAACTAGTGCGAGACCCATCGGCTCCTCCATATGATGGGAGCAAGGTGATCCGACAAGTCGATTGTATAGCATTTTTCAGAATGCTTAATTTGATTGTTGGCTATAACATCGATCCAAAAAAACACAAAGTGATCCTATTGATCTGGCATTGTATTTATTCATCCGCCTTCGACAAGAATCACGCTTTTCCAGTTGAGGTAGTCTACCATTTGCATTGCTGATATCTAACCTCCTACTCCGATCGGGAGTTACAGTGTCGGCCACTGAGCAGAAGTCGCCACAGATGAGCCCCTTAACAAGATCACATTTAGCAAGAGCAAGAGGCACTTGCAGAAGACTACACCAGAACAGCCTAGTGATCCTCCAATAGATCCAACTTCTAGTAGTACTGCCGCTGTTGAGAGACAGCCTCCTGGAGCTACTTTGGATCAGGTACGAGTTCTGTTTGTAGAGTTCGTTGAGCCCATCATGGAGAAACTTAGGGATCTGGAAGGAAGCATTAAAATGTTGCACGAGGATATTGATCTACTTAGGCAATAGTGATCTTCTTTTAGTTATTATTTTACTTTTTTATACTGTATTGAATATTATATATTTGAGATGTAATTAATGTATGGTTTTTATTTTTTGTGTTTACTACTTGGTTTATTTTTTTCCTTTTACTTGCCATTCATGATAATATAAAAAATGATACTATCTTTAAAGTTATATTTATATAAATTTAACATAAAAGAAATCACAATAAAGTTTTGAAGTTAATTACATAAAATTAATTCATGAATTTATAAATATTTTAACTCACTGCAAATCATAATATATAATATATACACATTTTTATATTTTGAAAATGATAATAAATTAATGGAAAAAATATTTATTACTTTAATGGAAAAAATATATGCACAAATCCATACTAATAAAAAAATTAATTGAAAAAATGTCTGTTCGAGTAAAGAAATTTAAGTTCGAACGGTTATTAACTTTTCCTGGAAAAAATAAATTAAAATCCCGCCAATATTATTATTCAAACAGATTATATACTGTTCGAACAGACATTAATTCCATGTTCAAATCTATTTTGTTCCGTTCAAACGGTTTTATTTTTTTGTGACGATTTTATTTGTCACAAAATATTTTGTTCGAATGGATATTTATCCGTTCGAACGAATTTAGTAGCTCAGGCAGTTTTGGAGACGCAGGCATTTTTTGAGATGCGTCTCCAAAAATGACTTTTAGGGATGAAATTTAATTCGTTTCTAACAAATTTCATCCCTAAAAATCAAATTTTTTGTTGTATGTGTGCGTGTATAGTTAGTAGTAGTAAGAAGCTAAATATACATAATACACTTCAGAAAAGTATAAGCTATTCGCGTTCATGACTTTGCGCTGTGTCGTATATAAGTTTTTATAAACTAAAAGGCTATCTTTTCTTGAATGGAAAAATAATACACTGTCGTGGCATAGTGAAAAGCTGAACCTACTAGCAGCAAAAGATATCTCACAACTAGATCTTTTGTAAGAGTACTCAAAGAACGAATATAGAATTATGATTAATTATAATATATATTATATATATGTTAAGAATATAATACAAACAATTAAATCTCACTATAACAAATTTTAGTTTTAGGGATGAACTGAATTTCATCCCTAAAAGTAATTATTGCATCTCAAAAAATGGATGACTTTACAAAACCGTTCGAACGTCTAAATAACCGGTCGAACATGATCTTCTGTGACAAAGTAGATAGTCTCAAAAAGTCACAGCAAAAGTCTGTTCGAACGGACAAATCTTAGCGGGGAATTAATTTATTTTGCTGGGAAAAGTTCAAAACCGTTCGAACCGCAGTTGTGTTGTTCGAACGGGATAGATTTGGTGGCAAGATCTGGGGGGAAGGTTTCTAGACCGTTCGAACGACATATATTTAGTTCAAAGGTATAATATTAATCTCTGTACGTAACTCAAAATATAAAAAATGTATATATTTTATATATTATGATATACTGTAAAATAAAATATTTACGAATTCATAAATTAATTTTATGTAATTAATTTAAAAAAAATTTAGTTGTTTCTTTTATGTTACATAAGATTTTTAGTTAAATAAATATTATCATCCATACACCACATAATATAAATCAATAATTAATCCGGAAAAAACAAAAAAAGATTTAATTCATAACTAAAGCAAATTATCAAAACACCAAATACTGTCTATAACAAAAACAAAAAAAATATATAAATAAAAGATAGAAACAACCGTGATGTGAGATCTCTACACACATCGTCAACTGCAGCTAATCGTCTCTCTATATGTGGCAACCGAGTACTGAGCATGACCTGAGTTGCATTACTGGCATGAATCTCTGTACGTAACTTAGAGATGCTAGCAGTAATCTCTGTACGCAACTCAAACATGGCAGTATGCATTGCATCAATCATTGCTTATGTGTGTATGCTGATCTTAGCATGCAATATGTTGGCCATCTCCTCGCGAGTAGATGTGCGTGATGCCTCAGCCTATGTAGATGCCTCACCAACTGATACTCCAGGATCTCTCGGCCATGCATCTCTCTAAATATCAACCAAGTCAGGAACAGGTCCATAAAAACGAAAGTCTCGAGTGTCCCATGCTCCATGATAGGGTGGTATTGCTGATCGGTCCCGTCGGCTCCAGTGCACACTTGGCAACATCTGGCATAACCACGGAATGTAGCAAAAATTGAGTGATCAGGATCCCGAACAGTAGTAGATCTGTCGTAATGTACCGAGCCTCTGATTGGATCCTCTCAAATATATATCCCACGAGGTCGATAGGAACGCCACGAGCGACCCATATCAAAAATTTTACTCGATCCATGCCAACCTCGGTCTTGTGTTGCCGAGGGTCAATATTGTTGGTGTTTATCAGATTCATGATCTTGAAGAAAGAAGATAAATCTGTCTTCCTAATGCTTTTCGTCCCATCGTACACTGGAGCATATGGATCAACAATCAAGTCTCTGACCTCAAGATTAGCGAGGGTATCGACCTCATCTGTGTAAACTACTCCCTCGTCCTGAGCCGTCTCTGCATCACTTGAAGGATCAGACTCTCTAGACAGCAGGTTCAGATAAGCATCGACTAGCCTAGGAATACCGAGATATGCAGCGAGCCCATCCACTAACAAGAGCTCCTTGGACAAAGATCCTGTATGCCCCTCATCGTCTGGGCTGGCACCATCAAGCTCTTTATAGAACTCAGTGACAATGTCAACATAGGAAATGAACTTCATTACTTCTTCTCGCTGATCTAGGATTGGTGCTCAACCACAATCGTTGAATACTGATGGGAGGGAATGACCCTCCCATATAAGAGTCACAAAATCAGATAGTTTTACATGTCACTCCAGGAAAATAGTCTGCCCTTGAACTGTCTGGATGGAAGGTTCGCCTAACCTGCCACGTTTACGACCCTTATAAGACATTATTATGTACCTGAAATTTAAAAAATAAAATATATATTCAACATTAGTGATAAAATCTAATATGAGCAAATATTCACAAAATTATATAGTAATGGCAATTTAATAAATTAATTGATAGAACAACAAAATAAAATGATGAAATAAATTAATAAGTTAATATAAACTAATTGGTTCGAACAGACTCTATAGTGGTCGAGCAGACACTATAACATTCGAACAGACAACATCTTGTTTGGTTCAGACTGTTCGAACGGATAGGTTAATACGTTCGAATGCGTTCGAACGGAAAACAGGTCGAGCTCGCCCATGGCCATGAGAACACATGAAATACATCGATTCCGTGGGTTTCTTCGACAAACCACATACTACACCTCATTTCTAAACATCCTACAGTGGATATGTGGTCTTCTACGATGCCTATTAATGGAAAATATAAATTTTCTAGAGAAAACCGATAAAATGATAAAAATAAATGGTAAAATTAATTTTAAGGAGCATACCTTCACTTAGGAGGAAGAGTATTAGACGTGGGTGGTGATTACGGCGGCAGACAGCAGAAATTGATGGGCGTTCAAACGTTTCCTCTCGGTTTTCAAATGATTGGGGACGGCGGCATTGAAATGCCTTCGCCCGTGATAACTTATATATACAGAACCGTTCAAACGCTATATTTAACCATTTGAACAGTTTTAAAGGGATGTTATGGTAGTATTTACCAATCGAACTGTATTTGTTTCAAATTTAGTAAAAATGTATATTATAGTATATTATAGTTAGTATCTGTTTCAAATGAAATTTATAATACTATAATTTAGTATAATATATATACTATTATAGTAGATTATATATATATATATACATATTATGATAGTATAATACTTTAAATGAAAATTACTATAATATATATCTACTATTATAGTATAATAGTAATATATTATAATACTTTACTATCAAAAGTATTATATATGATAATATATATATATATATATATATATGATAGTATATAATACTATATATATATATGAGTTTATACTTAACAAATATATATGATCTTACATTTTCCTTTGTACTTTAGTATAGTATAATATATATGATACTTTATAATATAATATTATTTAATATGTATAATGTAAAAAATAAATATATTTAAACATTAAGGAACATACATTCGAACTGTATCCACACTCTGTTCGAAGGCTACATTTGCATTTGAACACTTGAAAAAACCTTTCGAACGGTTTATTGAGATTTTGGCGCTGCCAAAGTAGTGGTGGGAAAGTATCCCGCCAATCAATGACTTGTGGATTACCATTCGATTGTACTTTATGACCATTCGAACTCTTATCCAAAAAATTTTGCAGCAGGAAAACTTGCGCGCTAAAACATTTTCTTGTTCAACCGCCAATTATTTCTGTTCAAACAGTAAATAAGAGGTTAAAACATTTCCGCGTGCCGTTAGTCCCTCATTTTGCTCTCCTGTCGTTTCCTCTCTTCTCTGTTTTCTCTCCAAAATCTTTCATTTTCTTCACACAATCTTTCATTCTATCATCCTACAAAAAGGGTTGCACACTTGTGTTGATTAAAGGTATGGTTTTATTTTTTATTTTATTTCCAAATAAAGACTTGATTTTATTTTATATATATATATATATATATATTGTGTAGGTGTTTATTGGATTAAATTCGAAATATATATGTTGTATGTTTGTCATATTTTGTACATATAGTTGCTATTCGAAGTATATAGATTGTATATTTGTAGTGTTTTCTGAATATAAATTTGTGATGTTTTCTGAGATTGTATTTTGTCTCTGACTCGTGTTTGGATTCTGGGTTGAAACCGTTCGAACGAATTATCCTGTTCAAACAGACATTTAAGTTTTCGAATGGTTGTACTCCTGAGTTATAATTAATACTTAAAAATAATAAATATAAAAATTATTAATACTTAAACTCATATTAGAAAAAAACTATGAGGACTAACTTAAAAAATAATAAAATTAAATTATAATTAATACTTAAAAATAATAACATAAGAATTATTAATACTTTAACTCATATTAGATGTATATAAGATAATTACATTTCAGAGGCAGACGAACCACATGAAGAAGTTGATAGTCTAACTAATGAAAAAACCTATCAAGAAAAGAAATCAGGCATCAATCTATTTGTTGATGTAAGCCAATTTGACATGGTCAATTTGTATAGAGAAGATGTTCAACCCGAAGTAATTGAGAGCGAAATGTCGGAAGAACATAAATCAATTGAAGTTCTAGTGAGGATGAGGACAACTGATCCAGCTAAACTAATAGTGAATGAATTTTAAACAGATATTTGTATAAATATCATTCTTATAAATATCCGTAATATTTGTTTGAATAATAACTTATTACAATTTTAAATAGATATGCCTCTCAAACACAAAGCAACACACATCCCCATCCATTACCTACTCCATGTGTGGTTTACTTGCCATCAATAGTGGGCCAACATCACCAGACCCAAAACAAGGTATAGTATATCAAATTAAATACCATATTTAATGTTCGATTTAAGTAATATATATCTATAAAATAAAAATAATTTAATTCAAATATTTGCTTTAATTACTGTATATATAGATGTTGTAAGCCAACGTCAAGGTCAAGACACTACGAGGGGTGTCTATATAAATAAAGTAAGGAAAGTTGGTAAAATTAAAATTGATATTCCTGATGATCACACCGGTGGCTCCAGAGATTCGGCAGCATGGCTTGTTTCTTATGTTAGTATGCTTACTCGTACGTATGCACTGATAGCTACATCCTCCTGGTTTAAAGTTTTCTAAGATGTAAAAGGCTACATAAAAAATCTTTACAAGTTATAAGCTACAACCCAAGAAACTAAGTATAACATGTTAATTTAAAATTACAGTGTATTTATACTAATTGTTTATAATTTTTGAAATGACGAGTTTGAACTTAATTTTGGCAGACAAGAGGATCGACAAACGGTTGAGGAATTGATGTCAAATGCATTTCGGAGGTAAAAAGGTCGATGTCATGCACACTATCAAAAGTTCAGTACTACAACAGAGGTGCGCCAAAATCCATTCCAAGCAATGCCACCAAATGAATGGGAGAAGATTTGTTATATGTTTGATGATCCTGCTTTTCAGGTAATTTCGCTGCTATTTTTTTTAATAGTATATGATAGATATATTAAACATATAGGCATAATATTTTTTTAGCAATGGAGTACTATGAACAAAGCAAATAGATCAAATTTAACGATACACTTTTCATCGTTTGTCTAACAAAATGGTAAGTTATTCTAGTCTACGTTAAATATTAACATATAATATACTTTTCTGATTTAAGTTCTAATATAAATTTTCCTTTTGTAGAAAGAAGAAAGTCATGCTAACTATCATCTGACCCAATTCAATGCTAAAGCACATAAAAATCGTAATAGTGTTTGGACCAGTCCCGAAACAAAGGCAAATTAGGTAAGTTTAAATTTCTTTAATTCCATTGTCTAATAATATTTTTGTTACTTATACTAACTTTAATGTTTTTGTTTTTGTAGGACAAGATGATATCTCTAAAGGAAACTGTTGCGGATCCATTTGATGAATCATTTGTCAACGATACTCAGATCATTTCTCAAGTTCTTGGATCACGTTCTGGATATTTGAGGGGTTTATGACGTTATGTGAAGTCATCCTCAGCATCATCATCCTCTTCTCGAGCCAGATCGAATGACAACAAGACTAAGAAATTGGAGGAAGTAATACTTGAAATAAAATGATTGAGGTCCAACGAAAAAGAGTTGTTGACCCGATTAGATCAAGCAGCGGATCTTGAGATGTGATTAGAAGAGAGGCTACTGTTGAATAACCAAAAAATGTTTGAACAGTTCCAGTCAATCGTGATGTCCCAAAAGTTTATGCCACCACCACATTCTTGAAATTTATTTTTTCTTTCATTATCTTTCTATTATGATGTTCCAAAATATTTGAACAATTGTGATGTTTGAATTACAATTTCTGTAATATTAGTATTATGTTTTTAATTAAATTCTGTACTATATGATTAATACCATTTGAACAATAAATAACATGTTCAAACAGTCAATTACCATTTATAAATCCATTCGAACAAAAATAGACTCATTCAAATACAAAATAAAGCGTTTGAACTACAACAGTGAAATACAGTCTGTACGTTTGTTCGAACAATTAAATATTTGATCGAACAATATTAATTTCTAAAATCCCGTTTGAACGGACATAATTTATGTTCGAACACAAGTCATTTGATAAATTTATTGGTTTGAAGGGATAAAATATGTTCAAACACTCCGTCCGTTCGAATAGATTCAAATATGGACATTTGTTCGAATGAATATTTTGTACGTTCGAACGGTAAGTATCGGTTCAAACCGATAGTTTTCCATTCAAACATATTTTTGAGACGAAAAATTTTCGTTTTAAAAAAAATAACCGTTCAAACAGATTCGACTTGTTCCGCCCAATTTTGTCCCTATAAATAATTTTTGAGACAAAATTCAATATTCGTGTCCAAAAACCTTTTGAGATAGTCTTTTTGAGACAAAATAGAGACGAAATTTTTTAATTTCCAAAAACAATTAGGGACGAAAATTGGATTTTTTTGGGACAAAATGATTTGTCTAAAAAAACCTAATCTCTTATAGTGTCAACAATATCTTTGTATCAACTTAAGTTTTTTGGATAAGTAACGGCGATTTTACAATTTCCCAATAAGGCGGAATTCTATTACTATTAACGGCAAATGAAAGAATAAGAAGTAGTAACTACTTGTCCTACCAAAACAAGCCTTAGAGAACGTAAACAATGTAAATAAAGAGTTTCTAACAAAAATTAGAATTTTAAAAGTCATGGCGAGTTCACTACTAAAATGATGGTCAGATGCATATATATACATATAATTGGCTATATAGCAATCCTCCGCAGCTGCCTCAATCCACATGAGATGGATTTGGTGCATGGATGGTTTCGAGGTTGGATAAAAAGGGTCAAGATCAGGGCGCGGAGCTTGGTAAAAGCATCGAGCTCGATCAACTCTAGCGCATCATGCTTCATCATCTTCATTCATTGAACTCAATATGCATTATATATATAATTATATATAGGAAAATGATTGCTCTGACCATATCAACTAACGCATTGTGGCTTAGGCAAAATGTGAATATGTTAACATAAAGACCTCGCGATTCTTTTGTAAAACTCAAAAAACCAATCTCATAATTTTCAGAAGAATATTATAAAGAAATTAAATACTCTCCGAGCGATTGATCTATTATTTGAGAATCAGAAAATAACCATGCCAAAGAAGTATGCCAAAGTAAAAGGGGTATAAATTGTGAAAACAAAAAAACATCATGTGTTAGGAAAACTAAAAAACTATGACCAATTTTTAATAAAAAGTAGTAAATTAATCATATATATTATTTTTATTTAGTAATTCTAATCTTAAATTAGTAGCTTAAGTGAAGATATAATCTTTTATTTTAAGAATTGAACTTAATAATTATATATTTTAAAATAATACAAACGTGGAGTAGATGATATAATAGTGTCAATAATATATATATATATATATAGTAATTAAAGTGAGAAGTGAATGATGTGGCTTCATGTGGTACAGGAGCGGTTGGGTGTTGCTCTTTGGAGTCCCACATCGGTGGGAAATGGGGAAGTGGCAAGGCCTAAGGCCTATAAAAAGAGGGTTAACCTCCTTGATTAAGTGTACTAAGTCATAAGCTTAGCTAATAACTTGTGACTTCAGTAAAATTCATCTGTTGTCCTTTTTTGTAAAAGGAGAAGATGTGAGAGTTAAAGTTTGCTAGTGGAGAAACTTTGTGGGTGTCTTTGGGGTGAGGAGAAAAATTGTGTGATTGTAATAATTTTTCACATAGTAGATTTTATTCTCTGGGACTGATAGTTTTTCTCCTGTTTTGGGAGTTTTCCAAGTAAATTATTGTGTTGTTATTATTTCTCTATTTTTCTTGATATTCTTGCAAATGGTGGATCATAGGAGGTGAATTTGGGAGGTCTAAATTCCCAACAAGTGGTATTAGAGCCTAGGTCATTTGGTTTGGTAGTGTGGATACGTACTGTCCAAAGAGGTTCTGTCTAGGAGATTGGAATTTAAGTAGGACCATTGTGACCCTCTAATTTTTCCTGGGAACCTACTTAGTGAGTATTATTCATTTCTACGGTAAAATTCATCGAAACAATGTCAGGAAGTATAATTCAAATCCTAACAGATTTGAGGTAGAGAAATTTGATGGGAGAATCAATTTTGGCTTGTGGCAAGTTCAAGTCAAGGATGTTTTGATTCAATCATAATTACACAAGATTTTGAAGGGCAGACCAACCCCTGAAGTCAACAGTGATACTAGCAACTGGTGAAACGGCTAGTACTACAAGGAGCAGGTTCGACAAATGGCTCAAAGTTAGTAAATTGAGATACTGGTAATGAAACTAACGTTGTATCTCTCTCCATGGAAGACGATGTCTTTTGAAAAGGGACATATACATCCTCATGACATGCCGCTAATTCTCAAAGTTGTCATGATAGAGGATGTGTTAATATTAATAGGTCCACAAGTTTGTACACAGGCATTGGTTTGGCATTGATGCAGGGTGTGTGATGAAAATTCATGTCGATGGTTGATGAACTTCCAGGAAAGCCAAACATGGAAGTTACACCATATTTTTCAATAATGTTATTTTCGACGTTGGCCAAAGTGAAATGCTTGGAATTGCTTTATTCTTAGTGGATATGCTTTTATTTTGAAGCATGATAGTGGAAGCTATGCAGATCTTCATTGGGACCGGCCAAAGTTGCAAGGTGGAGATTATTGGGTGTTGCTCTTTGGAGTCCCACATCGAAAGGAAATGAGGAAGTGGCAAGGTCCAAGGCCTAGAAGAGGAGGGTTAACCTTATTGATTAAGTGCACCAAGTCATAAGCTTAGTTAGTAACTTGTGACTAGTAAACTTCATCTGCTGTTCTTTTTTGTAAAAGGTGAAGAGGTGAGAGTTTAAGTTTTGTTAGTGGGGAAACTTTGTGGGTGTCCTTGGGGCGAGGAGAAAAATTATGTGATTGTAATAATTTTTCACATAGTAAATTTTTTTCTCTAGGTCTAGTGGTTTTTCTCCTATTTTAGAAGTTTTTCACGTAAATTCTTGTGTTGTTATTATTTCTCTATTTTTCTTGATATTCCTGCAGAGGGTGGATCCTACGGAGTGAATTTGGAAGGTCCAAATTTCCAGCAGGAGCAAAGATTTATATATGCTTTAAAAATGATCACATGGTACTATATAGATATAGATAATTAGAACTATCTCTTAATAGTTGCCATGGCTTCCATATATAACAGAATAATTCATCAAGATTTTATAATTCTGAATTAAAGGTTGATCTTACTAGCTTTTTTTTTAAATCATTCTTATATTATAATATGCATGAGTTGTACAACATATTTGTGATCAATTTCTCAGCCTACTAATTTCTGGGAAATCTGGAAAGTTATGATAAGTTTTGGTTCATAGTATAAGAACATTATTAATTAATAGTTTCTCGAGTGATTTTTACTTTGAGCGGAAGCAAATCGTTAAGAGTCTGATGGTTTGATGGCATATGATCCGATTCTCAGCCTCGTTTATCTTCACAACTCATCTCAACTCATCTCATCTCATTTTATCTAATCATTACAATTTTTTCAAATTTTCACATAAAATAAAATAAACAATTCAACTTTTTTAAATCTCAAAATAAAAATAATATTAAAAATATATTTTATCAATATTTTATTCAACTCTTAATTTTAATCTCAACTCATATCATCTCATCTTATTTGCAAAAACAAACGAAATAATAGAAAACTAATAATAAAAAACTTGGATTTGAAACCCCCCAACCCACTTGTATGAAAAAAAAAAAAAAAACAATCAGAAACAAATCGGTAGTACATCATATCATAAAGCTAGCAATTGCCAATTATAACCAGATAAATCCCACTATATTCGTCCTTCCTAGCTTTTCGGTATTTCTTTTTTTTTTTTTTTTTTCTTTTTTACTTCTCTTGGAATGTGAACAAAGATGTAATGCGTCATTTCT
This sequence comes from Juglans microcarpa x Juglans regia, assembly GCF_004785595.1. Classification (NCBI taxonomy): domain Eukaryota; kingdom Viridiplantae; phylum Streptophyta; class Magnoliopsida; order Fagales; family Juglandaceae; genus Juglans; species Juglans microcarpa x Juglans regia. Next base: position 37,382,585 of record NC_054596.1, read on the forward strand.
TCTTGCACGGGAGAATCATATTCCATGTTCATGTCCAGCTTTACTTTACTCTTTTTTTCTTCCTTTTTCAATTCTAGTAAATATTTTAACTCGAGTGCTAGCAGGAATATAATAAAACTGATAAAAAGCTGATAAAACAAAATATCAGGAACTAGTGGGGCATGCATCAGAGAAACGCGCGCATCTGATCACTACTTCGACGTACACAAATACAAAACGTTTTCTATTTGTGCCAATAATTGGTATATTTGATCATATGATATATGTTCATACTTTTAATCAAAAAACAGTCAAGAAATGGCAATAATATTAGATCATGAAGAGTTAAATGCGTAGTTTGGTGATTTAGCTGAATGTCCATTACGTGAATGCGGTATAAAGTACGTAGTACTTGTAAATTAAATTCATTTTGTTGAGTTATGGAGCCTGGTTTGAGCTAAGAAGACATCAAGCGGAGAGTTTGCTCGACAAGACGCTCGAACGAAACTTAGGCATAGAGTTCGCTCGAAGCTCACTCAATGCTGCTTGCCACGAGCGAACATCGAACAGAGAGTTCACTGGAGGCCGCTCGAATGAATAACCATGTTTTGTCGCCTTAGGCCTTATGATGTCGTGCACTATATATATGTTATGTTTATGTTAGAATATGTAAGATTGAATAGAGAGAGGTGTTTTGTGAGCATTCTTGAAAGAGAAAGAAGCCCTAGAGAGAGAGTTCAGATTGTGAGTAGAGGGAAGCTCTTGTAACTCACTGTGCTTTGTAATCTCCTCGTAATAAAATTATCTGCAGCTCTATTGACGTATGCACATTGCTGAACTACGTAAATCTTGTGTCAAGTTATTGTGTGTGATTGATTCATGTGTTTCTGCATATGTGGGTGTGGTATTTTTCACAACAACTAGTACCAAGAGCCACAGTTCAAATTTGAGGTGGAACAATGTTTGGAGAAGATGTGAAGGTTGGAATCAAGAAGTTCAATGGCACAGATTTTTGGCTATTTGCGAATACAGATCGAGGATTTTCTCTATGGGAAGAGGCTCCGCCTTCCTATATTGGGAAAGAAGCCGGAAAGCATAGACGATGCTAAGTGAAATCTATTGGATCGATAGGTTTTGGGGGTTATTTGGCTCACCCTGTCTAGATTAGTGGCATACAACGTTATTAAGGACAGAACCACTGCAGATCTCATGATGGCTTTGTCAGGCATGTATGAAAAGTCGTCCGCAAATAACAATATGCATTTGATGTAAAAACTATTCAATCTGAGAATGACAGAAGGTACGTCTGTTGCCCAACATTGGAATGATTTTTATATGACCACAAATCAATTGTTGTCGATCGAGATTGAGTTTGATAATGAAATTAGAGCGGTCATTATGTTGGCATCGTTGCCAAATAGTTGAGAGGCCATAAGAACGACGGTGAGTAATTCTGCTAGCAAGATGAAATTGAATTATGGTGATTGTTAACGTCATGTTTCACATACCTTTGGGCTAGGCTCTGGCAACTCAAGTCTTTCGAAATAGGCCTGCAAAAGACAAGGGAGAAGGCAACTTGGGGAGGGTGGCCTCGGGGTCATGGAGTCTCAAATGCCAAAATTAGTAAGTATTCTTGAAAATTTATAAATAAGTGAAAGAATTTAGGGAATAGAGAGAGTATTCTCATACATGGAAACTACAATTTATACTACAAGTCTGGGGGGACAAATTGTGTCTGCCCCCATAGAGTCTGTGTTCTTCGTACTATTCCCTGTGTCAGAATCCTTTAATGCGGCGTGGCTCTGCGACGGTGTCATTAATGTGGCGTGTAGCCCTGGTAGTGGTGTCATTAATGCAACGTGGTTATCTGATTTCCTTCTTCCATATAGTATTCTCGATGGTCCGTTGTTGTCTATCCTGTTAGGAGATCAAGGGTTCCCCACACATTACACCTACTATGCAGACAGGCACTTGAAAGCTGGACACTTCTCGAAGGGCCTTTAGATCGATGAGTCACATCCCCTACAACACCCTCCCTCCTGTAGATTGTGTTCAGAGGACCCTTCCCATGGGCTGGGTTGGAGACTTTGTTTGTCCTGGGCTAGGCCTTTGGTTTTAATTCTCTTAGCTTTCATTCACAGGCATGCTGGGTTTTGCGTGTGTGTGTGTGGGTGGGGGGGGGGGGGGGGGGGAATCCCCTTACAGTTACACCTCTAATTCTCACTAGACGAGTACGGTGGGAATTTATTACTACTCGAATCTGCCTTGCCACTGAAGCTGGGATCCCTTCGTTGACGTGTGCACGACTCCGAAGTCCTGTGAGACTCCCGTCATTTGGTTATCCTGGCAATGGTTCCCCATCATTCTTGATTGGCTCTCCTTTTGATGATTTTGATGACGTCTTTCCAAGCTCATTAATGTGAGGGTGTCAGACGGCTCTTCGTGTTCGCATCTCTTCACGGTTTGCACTTCTAGAATTCAAAGCAGCTCACACTTCTTCCTTCTGCCATGGGATGTGGGAGACCAACCATCGTCTTTCCCCTATATAAAGTTGGAGTTCGGATTACATTTCTTTTCATTATGCTCTAGCCTTCTTGCCATTTTAGTCTTCCCATGATGATTGTTGCATGTTGGTCCTTTTGTCGCCAGGGTACTTCTTAGCTGGCGGCTTTCATTGTGGACGACCAGAAGGCTGTTAAGCAAGAGAACCTGAGTCTCCGTTCGATAACTAACACCTCCCTTCACTATGCCCGTGGTGAAATGGAAGAGAGGGAGCTGCTGGAGAAGACGCAACAAGACCTAGCTAATGAGCGCAAAAGGGTCAAGAAACTAGAGCACTGCTAGAAGAAACTCAAGAGAAAGGCGAGGGAGGAGAATGAGCAATTCGAGTGGCTTAACCAGAGTCTTCGGGATGACTTATCCCAAGTGCAGGATGTCGCCCTTCGCCTAGATAGGCAGCTAAAGTTGTTCCCGGGAATTCGTGATGAAGTGTGGGGACACGAGCTTGTTGAGGGTCGTATGTCGATGTTGGACCATCTCTTGGGGAGTTCAAAACCGCATTCGAGGTCTTTCACGAAGTATCTACAGGACCTTAATCTTGCCGAAATTCCCCCCAACATGGCGGCCTTCAGATTTGGCCACAACCTGGGGAGGAAAGACATGCCCGACTGTTTCCAGGGTCCGATTGTTCCCGCACCAGCCATTGCAAGGCCGGGTGATCCTGCTCCTAATGCTCCCGAGGCTAGTGCTTCCAACGCTAAGACTTGAAGATCTCGTGCCTTAGTTTCCTGGAGTGCTACAGCTCCGTTGTTTTGTTCTTCCTTTTCTTTTTTTTCTTTTGGTCGAATGTATGTACTACATTTTGTCACCCAACGACTTGTACATACAATTAATTCATGAAAATACATTGTTCTTCCATCGTACCAACTTGTCCATTACACCTTTTCGAGCATTGTCATTTCTTTGTTTTTGTGACCGGCTTAGGGGAATTTTGGCGTGGGATTCCTGCCCACCCTGCTAACCAGCCCTTCATCCGTCTGTGCAGCACTTGTTTACCTTTATCGGATAGTAGTCCTCCCAGGACCTTCCTATGAACTTTCTCGTTGATGACTTCCCAATTTTCTGTCGTACCTACTGGCTTTAGTCACGTACCGTTGCACTAGTCATTTTATTGGTTGTACCTGGTTTTGTCTTTTAAATATTTCCTCCTTCTTATGTGGCCGGCCTAGGGAGCTAGCCATGTTTACGGCCCACCTCGCTAGTTCCCTGCCTATACATGACAACCCTGCCAGTCGACGGCTTCCCCATTCACATGGCTTTCGCCGGCCTTTGCCACGTGGCCGATCTCTTGTGGCCTTAACGACTTGTGCTAGTTGTCTTTATTTCTCTGTTTATCATCCTGTCGTGTTTTACCTCGCTTGGCTCTTCTATTCTCCACTTTATCCTTCCTTTATCACGTAATCTTCCGGCAGAGCTGATCCCACAACCTGTTGTGGGGAGACAAGACTACCAACGGCTTGACTTGCCTCCTTCATCCATGGCGATGTGGGCTGCCCAGGCAGCTTGAAATTATACTCGTCTTCCTTCATTTATAATTTTGTATCCATCATATTTGCCAAGTGAGAATGTTATCATTACTCTTTTTGGAACAGTGGTCGATGTCGCAAACCTGAGTCTTTTGGCCTATATCGCGTCATGCTTGTTGTTTTCCGCCATATTGCCGTTGTCCACGCCGTTGATGTCCGTGCCTTTTGCTCCAACATTTGAGTGGTTCATAGACTCTGCCCATTCTCCGCCGGGGAAAGGTCAAGACGCCTTTGGCCGACCTGCCTTTTTAAACCTCAACGAGGTAATTTCTTTGTGTGACTGTTGGCCGTTTTGTCCTTGACTTGTAGTGACTATTCGGACATTCTGTGACTGGGCTCACTTTTGCTTGTTGATACTGTGTAGCTTCTTGTGTGATGTATTTTCCTCTTTAGGGATTTTGTTTACGTCGGGTAGCATAAGACTAAGCCCGCATTCCACTGGGAAGAGGTCTGGATGCCTCAAGTCAACCCACCCCTTTTGGTTCCCCAAGGAGGTAACTTTTTTGGGTGGCCGCAGAGCCAGTTCCGCTTTTTCACCTTGATTGGAGTCGAGATAAGTATTCGGGTAGCTGCGAGGCTGATCCCGCTCTCCACTGCAGGAGGGATAAGGCAATCTTTAGGCCTACCATTCCCTATAGTATCTCGCAAGGAGGTAAGTCCTTCGGGCAGTCTGTTACTAAACCTGATCCAGCTCATTGACATTACAAGGAAAGGTAACATTTTGAGCCAGGCTATAATGCTCCAATGGAAGGCCCAAACCACATGGTCTATATTCTAAAATAACTAGTCAATGATACAATTGAAACTCTATTGAAACCTTATAAAGAGCAATAACTTCTCCTTCCCAAACAATGTGGGATCTTATACACTACCTACCATTATCCTTATCATATGGAGTATCACAATCTACTTCCTTAAATTTTCGACGTCCTCGTCGGGCCAGTCCGTCGTAGGTGGCACGGCTCAAGTCCCATATTTCTTGTTGGGATAGGCTTTGATACCATTTGTAACGCCTCAATAGAAAGCCCAAACCACATGGGCTATACTCCAAAAGACCTAGTCAATGATACAATTGAAGCATCATGGGAACCTTATAAAAACCAAAAACTTCTCCTTCCCAAGCAACGTAAGATCTCATACACCACCTACCATTATCCTTATCATATGAAGTATCACAATGAAGTTGAACCCACTCTTCGTTCACAGCGGAGGTCGGGATAATTATTCGAGTAGCCGTGAGAGTGATCTCACTCTCCACCGCGGGAGGGATAAAGCAACCTTTAGGCCTATATTTCCTTATAGTATCCCGTAGGGAAGTAAGTCGCTCGGGCAGTCTGTCACTAAGCCCACTTCCTCCTGTTGACGCTTACGAGGAAGGTAAAGTTTTTTATTTCAGGTAGCTAAGGACTAACCCGCACTCCATCGCGGGAGGGACAAGGCAACCTTTAGGTCTACCTTTCCCTGTGGTATCCTGCGATGAGGTAAGTTCAGACAGTGATATAGCTGGTCCACTATTCACTGTGATAGGAGTAGGGGTAAGCTGTTAGAGTCGCAGGGGGCATGACCCGTTCTCCATTGCATGAGGGGTAAAACAGCCTTCAGCCTGGTTCTCCTCTTAGGTCTCGTGGGAGGTACGTTGTTCTAGCAGTTTAAGACTGGACCCGCACCTTCTCGTTGATATCGCAGGGAAGGTAAGTGTTGGGTTAGGCTAGCGCTGATCCCACTCTACGTTGTTGCGGAGGATGGGGTAATTCATTTGGGGAGCCGTCAGGCTGATCTCACTCTCCATTGTGGGAGGGATAAGGCAACCTTTGGGCTTACATTTCCCTATGGTTCCCCACAGGGAGATATATTGTTTGGGCAATTTGTGACTGGACCCGCTCCCACCTGTTGACGCTCGTAAGGAAGGTCAGCCTTCATCTTCGGGTCGTTTGAAGGCTAACCCACACTCTGTTGCGGAAGAGATAGGACAACCTTTAGGCCTACCTTTCCCTATGTTATCCCACAGGGAGGTAAAAATTAATCCATCGATAACTTTTTCATTGCAAATTGTCTTGTTGGTGCTTTGCTAATAATATGAAAGTCTGAAGTAGGCGTTTTGGATTGTCTTGAAAAATCAAGTTTTTCATTAAATATCAAGAAATTACATGTTGGAGAAAAAGATATTACAAGACAAAGGGAAACAGAGTTTTCGACTGGAGAGGTTGTCGCTCATTCTTTCTTCTGGGGCCATGCAACCTTTATTCCCCTTCGAGCCTGGTACGACGAGTTGCAGACAAAGACCTGTTGGGGCTCTTCAAGTGGTGCATGGCCTATTCTTTCCAAGCAGTGTTGTCCGAGGTATACCCACCATTCTTCTGCTTCAGCTCTTGGAAATAGCATTCCCTTGCCAAGATCTATTCGCATCAGACTTCTCCCACTCCTTGGGGAGTTGGGAACTTCATCTTGAGATGGTAGGTCGACGTGATGGCCCGTAAACTGTTAAGGGTGGGCCTTCCAATAATGGCATTGTATGATGACAGGGTCTTTACTACCAGGAAGTCGACCATGACAGGGGCCGTGCAAGGGCTGCTACCAATGAGCGCCGACAACGTGATGGTTCCCACAGGATGAACCATACTTCCGGAGAAGCCTTTCAATGGCATGGTGGCCAGTTGTAGCCGAGTAGCATTTATTTCCATTCTGATGAAAGCTTCACAAAACATATGTCCGCAGAACTCCCGTTGTCAATGAGGATTCTGTGGGTGGTGGAGTTGGCGACGAGCATCGTGGGGATACAAGACCCCTTCCTCGTTGGCCTCCGTGAAGAAGATGACAAGGGTAGGGTCACCCCTTTGATGCTTTTCAGCATGGTACTCAGCTGAGTATACCTCGTGGTATCAGGCCCACGTGGCGTGTGTTTTTCGGCTCGAGGAGGAAACATCCCCACCCGTAAATCCTCCTGCTATGGTTCGAATTTTTATGAGTGGACCCCCCTCCCAGCGGGTGGTGGAGAACAAGGACTGGCTTGTTGTGGTTCCTATGCGGGTGGTCGCCGCCAGGGGTTGTCTTCCCTCCTGTGCCGGTTGCCTCGATCCGTGCTCCTTTCTCTCAACCTTCCCCTTTTTTCTTGCTCCAGTCTCCAGGCCAACGGATGGTATTGCCTTTCCTGCTCTGCATATTCCCTCATCCCTTGCTAAGAGAAACAATCATCGGTATTATGTGAGGTGGACCTGTGGTATGTGCAGTAGCGGCGCATTATATCCCAGTCATCCTCTCTTTTGGCAGCGGAAGTGTCAGCCTCGTGGATGGTGAACGTGGGCCGGTCGAACCAAGGTCCCGACCCCTTTATCGGGACTTCCTCCCTCCTCTTATCTTGTTGCTCTCCTCTAGCTTCTCTTGGGGCTTAGCTTTAGCCGAGACCTTTGCCCTCTTCTTTGCCCGCTCCAACTCCTTCCTCTTTGGCTCTGTCAATGCCCGAAAAGTGTCTTCCGCATTGATGAGGTTATCGGTCTGGTCCATGAACTCTCGTAACATCACGAGAGTCCTTCTTGCCAACTCGGCCTTAAATTGGGATCGCAGCCATACTCCTCCTAGAAGCGCGTCAAGGTTATCTTCTCGTCTTGGTCGTTGGTGGTCATGTGCTCCTTGTTGAACCAGGTTAGGTAGGACTTAAGGCTTCCGTCCTCTACTTGTTTAATGGTGAGGAGGTACGCCGCCTCCTTCGACTCGAAATGAACTGAGTTAGGAACAGTCTGGCTAGCTTGCCAAAACAAGGGATATGGGATCGAGCAAGTGGGAGTTAGCTAAGATGAAGCTGACTGGACTTCAAGAGAGGAAGCAGAGACTGCACAAAGGATGGGCAAGTCAACTAAAGACATAACAAACTAGCAGCAGGAGGTGGGATCAGTCACCCAGATCAGAGAATGGGATATCAACAAAAGGTTCTCTGAGTCGCCCAGCAAGTCGCCCATCGTCAAAGCTTAGGCAAAAAGTTCTCTATGCTCGACAGTCGGCTTGAGAGAAACTCAAGCAAAGATTTCACACGAGACTTGCTCAATGGTTAGCTCGAACGAACGTCGTACAGAGAGTTCGCTCGAAGCACACTTGACACTTTGCTCAAGAGAATAACTGTGTTTTCCCACCCCTAGGGTTTCTAATGTCGTGCACCATATATTTGTTATGTTTATGTTCAGAATATGTAATATTGAACAAAGTGAAACGACAGAAACAGATAGAGGTCTCTTATGAGCATTCTTGAGAGAGTTGAGATTGTGAGTAGAATGAAGCTCTTGTAACTCACTATGTGTGTTGTAATCTCTTCTAACTATGTAGGCACATTATCAAATTATGTAAATCTTATATTGTGTTATTGTGTGTGAATGATTTCTGTATTTATTTTACTGTTTGTCTCATTATCATTATTTGTGGGTATGGTGTTTTTCACAACACATTTTTATAGTTATTTGGAAAGTGGGTATGCAACCAATCAAATAATTCCCTTTTACTCATCATTTGCAAATAATCTAGATTGGGATATTATTTTAATATGATCAGGATCTGCCGATCACTTAATTCTATTAAAATTGAATAATGTCTTGGCGTGCCAACTACCTACAAACTTAAAATCACGTACGGTTGGTAATGATCATTCATTACTTCTGGAAGCCAAAATTGAGAACTCATGTTTGAACCAGGAAATACATATTTAATTTTTATTTGTGCTAATTTGATCCATTACAAGAACAAATGCACGACTATACTTACAAACAAGCTGATTGACTGAGCTCTATCAAATGCGAGTATACGATCGAGAATCATAAAATAAGAGAGAAAATTACCATCGTCCGATAAATTGTTTGAGTAAGTTTCTCAACTTGTTTAAAAAACTTGCACGAAATTTACACATTAATTTACGACTTATACAAATTATTGCTCTAAACTTTAATGGGATCTTATTAATTAATTACATGTTTGCTATGATCTCTTCATGCATACAACTAAAAAAAGCGAGAATCTATATATATATGTATGTATATACATGCAGGGCACCATGTCAGCCACTAGCTACTTTAGTCAGGAATTCTTAATTAAGAACATTATAATCTTAAATCAGTTGTAAACATGAAGCGTAATTGATTAGACAGTTGTGGGAATGTCACTAGAAGGTTGTGGGAAGGTCCCTTAATTTCCTTTGTGACTTGTAAATATATTAAAGCTCTTCTCGATCTTTTCTTCGTGATTTGACGTCTTTTATATGTATTATTAGTACTTGAAAAGTATATATTTAACGTCAAAAATCATCATGATGCCCACGAAGAAAGCCAATATTATTGTTAATTAAATAATCGTGAAACTACACGTTGGAAATCTTGCGGATATATCATCATTTATATGTACTACTCATGTGAATATAATATAGTTTAAATTAACAAAAGGAATTAAGTATTAATATGTTATATATATATATATGATGATGATGAGATATACTAATTTATTCCCCACATCATGTCTAGTACGTACCAATAATGGAATTAGAAACAATATTGTTGAGGTGGTGGAAGACAATATATAGTATCCCGAGACATGGAGATTAGGGTCGATCGAGCAGGAGGATTAATAGATCAGGGTCCTAGCTAGCATGCTTCGCCATTAATAATTGCATGCATGCACCAGTTTTGATGGAAATGGAATTAAGAAGAAAAGGAAAGGTTTTATGATACAAGCTACTTACCTACCTACCAGATTAATGCGTCAAATTTAAAACAAAGAACAAAAACGATCGATCAATCTCTTCGACGGTACAGTCGATCGATCTGCATCAATATTAATGTAATTTAAAAACGTACAGACTTACGTACAGTGCTAACCATATATCGATCACTCTTTAAATATTGTATGTGTTATTCAATACTTGGCTGATCTATTAAATGGACCATCAGATTACCCCACCTAATTTTAATCAAAATTAAGAATATTGCTCGATCCCCGGCCATCATGATATTCAACAACCACACTTCTTTTTCTTTTTCTTTTTTTTTTTTTGTTTTAAGAAGAGTCAAAAATCATCTATCTAATAGCGATCATATCCCAATTTTATTCATATACACTCACTTATGGTTTATGGTAGAAGGAAAATTATGGTTGCATACCGACACTTGAGATTACAAGATAAGCGAAAAAAATTCGAAACCAGGTGTCAAAAGAACCTAGAAGCCTCTAACAAAAGAACAAAAAAAACGAAGGATCATTTCAACAACCACACATAGCACATGCATTTATGCACGAAAATATATATATATAGGAGCTTAATTAAATTAATATCACTCGAGTGTTTTGGGAAATAATTTTTCATCAACTGTTTTTTGTATTAAGAAAAGGAACAAAATTATTTTTCACTGGAATCTTCTATGATTTTTCTTGAAAGGGAAAAAAAAGGATATGGACCTACTTCTTTTCGCTTAATTTATGAAAAATAATTCTATTTGAAAACTTTTACACCCACATCATACACTTGGCATATTTGATTTAGAAAATAAATTTTAAAATTTAAATTTTACAGACCAAATTATATCATGTAGATTATGTATAGTGTAAAAACTTTCAAATAGCTCTACTCATTTTTAAATAAAGGAAAACCTCAGTTTATGCATATCCGAGTGCATGCATGACAACCCGAAATGAAACGTGAACTATATATATTTATTAATGGAAAGGCAGTAATATTCCTTTTGCACAAAGTTCCTGTTTAAATAGCGTGCCTTGCAACCATTGTAATTAAATTGTAAGGAAAATGAGTCCTTTGATTTGAGTTGAGACCTTGAGTGTATGTGTATCCGAGTGCATACATGAATCTCAGGTACTTTTGGGGCAAACCCTACATATACAGCTAGCAACAAAGTGGGCCTTTATGGACCCATTTTTAATTTTTTTGTCACGGGCTTCACCAAAATTAATGACCACATTTATACTGTCAAGCTGCAGTAGGCAGAGCAGCTACGCTACCAATCACGCACGGTAAAATACGATTTTTTAGATTAGGTTTGGATACTAAATAAAAATGAAATAAGATCGGTTGAGATGAAAATTAAAAGTTAAATAAAATATTATTAAAATATTATTTTTTAATATTATAATTATTTTCAGATTTAAAAAAGTTAAATTATTTATTACATTTTATGTGAGAATTTATGAAAATTATAATGATGAGATAAGATGATATGAGATAGATTGAGAGTGTTTCTCAATCCAAACCTAACTCTAGCTTGTTTGAATTTCAGTATCTCAAATTAAAAAGAGATAGACATAATTTATTAATGTTATCCGTCTAAATTAGTAAGACAATCCATAAGAAGATGAAGTTCAATAAATAATCTAGGACTCAGCATTAGATGTGTATATCTCTCTCCTACTTAACTAGATCCTTAAATTCGAATAAACAATACAATTTGAAGATACCTAGATCCACCTTTGGACAACACAGACAAGATCAAATGGATAGACCTAGCTAGATTATTCTATTTCTACTTTGAGATAGTTAATACAAACGGGCCACACACAGACACACACAGATATATATATATATATATATGTATTTATATTTATATCTGTTGGGGGGGGGTAACATGATAGCAGAGTTGTATTGAAGGTTTTTTGCAGGATTCTCAAAAATTCAGTGAAAATTAAGGGGGAATAACTAGAAACAGTTTTAAAAAAATTGTGTACATAGACCTATTCGGTTCTACGTAAAATAAATTTTGGGCAAAAAGCTTTTTGATATAATCAATTTTTGAAGTAAAATAATATTAGGTGGAGGTAATGGGCTTAGCATATGAATCATAGGGTGTACTAAAAGCAGTAGGAAACAAAGCAGGTTTAATGGTAGGGATACTACCAAGAGTAGTAAACCTATTAGCAATATCAAGAAGAGTAGCATGCTCATTTTTTATGAGCTTTATGTCAGGAATTGGGTGAGGAGTGGAAATCATCTTCTCCTTGCCATTTTGGTTTTACTCATGGTTGCTGCATAAATTCACGAGTAAGAAAATCAGGAATAGAATTTTGAGATCCTTTAATATATTCAATATCAAAATTAAATACATTTAAAATAGCTCGCCATCTGGCAAAAATATGCTTAAAATTGATGTTTTCAACATCTTTTTCTAAAACATATTTAGCACTTTTATAATCAATACGTAATAAGAATTTTTTAATTAACAAATCATTTTAAAATTTAGAGATACATAATATTACAGATAAAATATCTTTCTTAATAGTACTATAATTAATTTGTGCATTATTCTAGATTTCAGAATGGAAAAAAAACAATTTATTCAGGTGAATCTGATGAAATAATTTGCTTTAGAATGCCACTATAACCAATGTTCGGTGCATCTATTTCAACAATTTTGAAAGAAACAGAAGTAGGAATACCAAGACACAAAAGATTTTTAACATGTGTCCTGATCTGTTTAATAAGATTAGTATGAATTTCAATCCAAGGACGAGGATTGGAATGTAGTCGCTCAAATAGTGGAAGACATTATTTTCTCATACCTTGTAGAATTTTGCAACATTGTTGAAAGAAATCCCTGATAATGATGCCTTGATTCCCGTTGATGATTTCTGCAAAAATAGAAATTCCTTCTGATTGGACTCTTATTTTTTAGTAACTTTCCTATGGTCAAATAAATAGTAAAAAAATCAAATTTTCTATTCACTACTGTTCATTGTACTTATATTTACTATTAACTATTGTTAAAATAATTGTGAAGGCGTATCCTTGAACTATAAAAGGAGAACCTAGTTTCAGAAAAGTATCATCTTCTTCTTCGACCTAGTTCGGTTATCTGGGCCCAAAAACAGCCCAGAATCTAACGAAGAAAATTAATATATTTAAAAAATGAAAACAAAAAATAAATTATAGAGATATAACTATTAACTATATACTAAGTTTCAACTAATACTATTAAGTATTAACTAATAATCATCACTAAGGTACTAAGCTATTACAATTTACAATTATACAAAGTAAGAGAACTAATAAACTATTACAATATTACAAACTCATCTAAAAATAGTAAATATTACAAATTGTACTATTAACTATTGTAGCAACATTACAATTAGTTATAAATTAACGAAATTATAACATTTCAAATTTGATCAATTTGGGGTGGCAGTGAGTTGACTGAGACTAAGTTGTGTCTACTGTAGTGAGATTGAGAATCGAGATTATAAAAGTTATAAAACCTGCAATATTAATAAATTAAAAATAAAACAAATTAGAATTATAAAATTATAAACATGAAACAAAAATTTAAAATACAAAATATTAAAAGTACTAACCAAGATAAGATTAGATCATTGGGATGAAGATGAGCATAGATCATTGGGTCCTTAAGATTAAGATTCGGCATATGTATATTGAGACTATAAAAGTTAAAAAACATACAAGCAAAGTAATTAGATACTAAAATATTATATAAAATTATAAATGCAAAAAAAAATTAAGGGATAATAGTGGGTCCTACAGCCGGTAGATCCAATACACACAAAGTCATACAACATCGAAAGTAGCCGTAGACGCACAATGACTACAGCTAAATGAAAATTAAAGGACAAATTGTGCACACTCATGTATCACTATAACAAGTAAATTTGAAATTAATACCGATTAAATGAAAATAAATTAATTAAAATAAGAAAATGAAATTCAAGTCCCATGATGACTAGATCCAGGTTGATCGTCACTCTCCTCATTAACGTCAGCCTCCTTATAGTTAAGAACATCCGGAATATGAATTAAAATCTCTGTGATCCAATTCTACATGCAAATCAAAGTCTCCACAGTGGTAGGATCAAATGAACTCCGAAATGAATCCAATACGTGCTCTTCGGTGCTAAAAGCTGACTCTGAAGCTACAGTGCTAATAGGGATGGTCACAAGATTGTGGTCTACCTCTCCAAGGATGAGATACTTCATGGCATTCACTTTCCACCAACTTAATATATCAAACTCTTATGAAAATGGTTGAAATTTCGCTGCCAAGTACCTGAATATCTCTGACTGAGCCTCTGTAGAACTCTGGACAGTTTGCTCCAACCTCTCACCTCAGTTCAATCTACGTCTTTTCTCAACCTTAACTTCTGGAACTGGGGGGGGGGGGGGTAAGTGTCGTAATATTACCATCCCACAAGACGGTAAACTCATCAAATACCAAGGGTTTCCTAACCCTTGCTGCAATATGCTCTATCCATTCTTGCCCGTACGCAATTTTCAATCCAAATACCATGTCATCCACCTTAAACCGAGAGTCAAAGACAACAGCTACATAAAACAAAATATTAGCCATAGTGAAATCTCTCCAATACTTGTCGTACTTCGACCTTATAATCCATGTCATCTCCTGCAGTCTAATGTGACCACCCGTGATCATGTCATCTAATTTTTCTTTTACCCTACATATGTGCTGACAGAATTGATGGGATGTAGGGTACAAGGTGCCAGATATAAGCATGGTGGCCTCGTAGAAAAGTCTCAAAACATTTATGAAAATAGATACAACTTTTCAATTTTCATCCACGGGTTTTCCCAATAATGCAAATGCCAACTTATATTCTTGGGCCACCTCCAACATAAAAAATGTTGAGTTCCAGCGTATATGCATATCAGTATAAAAGCCTTTATTGGATGTTAGGTTCTCAGACCTCGCAGCAACCTTGAATTTCTCCAATCTCGAAGAAGAAGATCTCACCCATCTCACATCAGTCTTAACCCGAGCAATCGAGTCATGAAGATCCTTCAAACCATTAGTGACAATAAGATTTAAAATATGTGCCGCACATCTCACATGCAGACACTCATTATCTATGATTGTCTTATTTGCCTCTCTAAGATAGGAATTAAGATGTCCCAATAAGACATCGTTAGATGAGGCATTATCAATTGTGACTGTGACAACCCGTGCCAACCCCCACTCCTTTATTGTGGCCTCCAAGGCCCTCTTAATTGTCTCACCCTCGTAATCAGTGATTTGACAAAATTTTATAATTTTCTTATGTAATATCTAATCACCATCAACAAAATACACAGTTAAAGACATATAATTAAAATTTTAGACTGATATCCAAGTATCAATGGTGAGACAAACAAATTGACCCTCCAATTGACCCATCAACTTCTCTTTTTCAGACAAATAATATTTTTTCACATTTTTTGTCACCATGTGGCGAGAAAAAAAATTAAACCTTGGTTCCAAATAATGAGAATACGTTTGGAACCCTTTCCTATCAACAACTTGAAAATGTAACTCGTTCATGATGATCATACGAGTTAGGTGTCTCCTACACTCATCGGGATCATACTTAGTATACCCCCTCAACGTTGCACCCCCATTACTCCTATCCGCCATTTTTTTAAATCTAATTTCTAGCGTATATTGGCTCTTCTCTTGTAATGATTTTAATATTGGACTTTTTTTGTATTGCTCTTTTAAGTGCACCTTTAATTGTGATATATCATGTTTCTTATAGTAGCATCCATAAATTTTCTCACAGTGGTTACACTTGGCTTAGGGTTATTGGGGTCACCACCCTCTAATTTGGTGAAATGAGAAAAACTATGGAAGTAGATTTCTTGCTGGGCTCAGGGATGGGACAAGGTTCTGTAGAGGTAGGTGTTGGGCCAGAAGTATGAGTAGAAGTAGGAGTAGTGGTAGGGGTAGGGGTAGTGGTAGGGGTAGGGGTAGGGGTACCCTAGGCTTGGAAAGGGGAGCTCGCACTACAATTTGGCAGAATATCCATAAACTAAAGCAAACAACAAATCTAAAATTATAGCAAACATAGCAACATGCCAAATAATTAGCATCCAAGTATTAACATCCAAAGATTAATTATGTTAATGAAAGTACTTCATCGTGCTCTTCAAATACAAATGATATAGTACTCAATTTTGATACTACATGTCATGCAATTAAAATCTAGTAATACAAGAAATATAATTAAGTAGTCTATTATAGTTAACCGATCAATTAGAAATTAGATAGTACAAATTGGAGACTTGGAGTATTGTAATTTGATAAAAAGGAAAAAGTGATAATGTTGAGTTGCAAAATGAAATCAACCAAAAAAAAAACCTATTGCTCCAGTTGAAGTTAAACTCAAAAAAAGACAAAGAAAAAAAAAAAGAAACAACCACTTAGAAAATACTATTGTTTTGGTTGAGGATTACACAGTACACACACTGGTTGTTCAGATAAGTCATATTGCCAGTTTTATGAGGTTACGAAGTTTGAAAATAGAATGCATCTAAAAAATTGAGCAACATCAAAGATTGAAAATATTGCATAAACTAGACATTTTTATGGAAATCAAGTGTTACTTCTATTTGGAAGTCATAAGAACATCAAGCTAAATTAATTCGGATTGGAAGCCTAAATTAATTTAGGGTTAGGGTTTCATTCGTAACCCTAAATTAATTTAGCCTTCCAATCTGAATTAATTTAGCTACAAAATCACTATCAACTATCACGTATTCAATCATCAAGATTCAAAATACATTACAAACCCACAAAAATCAAAATCAAAGAACAAATTCACACACATCAGTTCATCAATTATCAAAACACATGCAAAATCAAGTCTCCACAATATTATGCACGGCATTATGGCTGGCAAGGTGGGCAATGATATTGTCGATGGGAAATCTGCAGCTAAGGGTGAGCTTACGTTAGCCTTAGTATGGGAGCTAATTCGTGTCAGAGGAATGGACCAGCGGGGCATGGACTGGATTTAGCATCACTTTCTTCCGAAAGAAAATTCTGTGTGCATGTGGAAAGCCCGATTCAATGGGCTAGCATTGGACTCTAGGGTGTAATCTCTTGGAATACCGTTGGCCTCTCGGTGTAACTACTACACTCAAGGCCACTCAAAAGATTTAAATCATGTGCTTTGCACTGGGAGTATTGTTGCGGACATATGGAAGACAACATCCATTGCGCTGGGCATTAACCATGTTCCTAGTATGTCAAGGTGGGTGATAGTGATGAGGTGGTTCAGTGTGTCAAAGAAGTCGAGTCACAGGGGGATTCTTCTTGGCATTATCACGTCTATTATTACTTGGCGTCTCTGGATGCGTAGATGCAAGGCTCGAATGGAAAATAAATTTGAATCGGCATCAGGTGTTTGGTTGGTAGTTAATGTTTGGATACAAAAGATTTCATCTATTACTGTGAAACAATAGACTATTTCTGCTATAGATGAGGCTATCCTTCGGACTCTTGAAGTTCCATATGTTGATTGTACAAGGGTTGTTCTGAAACTAGTCTATTGGAGGAAACCAGCTTAATGGTGGATTAAATTGAATGTAGATAGGTATTTTCGGGGCAACCCGAGTACTTGCGGTGGAGGAGGGGTCATTCGCGATGAGAGAGGTAATTTCAAAGGTGCTTTCTCTTCTTATTTTGGTCATGCTACAAATAAAGAGGCTGAATTTAGGGTGTTAATAGCTGGTATATCTTTGTGTAAAGAGTTAGGTTTTAATCAGATAATTATTGAGAGCGACTCCAAGTTGATTGTTACTTGGTTGAGTAGTTGAAAGTGCACAGCGTGGTATTTATGGATTTATTGGGATGATCTGTTGATTTTGTTAAGAGACGTGCATTAAAAAATTAATCATTAGTTTCGCGAAGGGAATAATGCGACGGATTTCCTTGCTCGAAGGGGCGAGGAAGGTTATAATAACACTTTTTCTGATTTTATTTCTTTGCCACATAAGTTGAAAGGCATGCTTAGGTTGGATAAGGCGGGATTGCCGCGTGTTAGATTGTAACGTTTGTTTATTTGGTTTTTTGGTTTTTTGGTTTGGTTGTGTTGTTGCTTTGATTTTCAGTTGTAAAAGGTTTTCCTCCGCTAAAAGTGAGACCCTTTTTTAATAAAGTGCCAGAGGTACCGCCCTCCTTTTGGCCAAAAAAAAAAGTCTCTACAGCACACAATTCACAAACATAACTCATCCTCTATCTCCGATTAAACCCTATCCTTCCTCCAATCTTCATTCCATAAATTAACAAAAAACCAAAACTTTTAACCAAGATTTTTACATTCAGCAACGAAAATGCAGACGAAAGGCTACGATGACAGCATAGTGGGAACAACGGTGACGGCGTAGTGGAGTCTTTGACGACAGTGGAGAAATGGAGATGTAGAGAGTAAGTGAGACTCAGAGAGAGAGAGATTCAGAGAAGGGGCTAAGTCGCAAGGAGGGGGTTTTCTTAGAATCTTAACAGATGACGAAATGACGCCATTAGAGATTGGGGCTAAGTCGCGAGGAGGGGGTTTTCTTAGAATCTTAACAGATGATGAAACGACGCCATTTTGTCATTTCATCATTTGTTATTAAGTTATAAAAAAAAAGGCATGAAACGAATAGATATATATATATATATATATAATTTTATTTATATATATAAGCAGGGGCAGGGATCACCCCTATCCTGCCCCCGCCCCTATTATGGGTGCCAGATGTCTGCATCTGGCGAACCGGGTGATTAGCCCAGCCACGGGGGGCGGGGCAGATAGGTGGAGGGATCCCGCTGCCCACCCCTATTCATTTCTTTTATTTATTTACTAGCACTACTATTCCAGTTATTTGGTTCACTCTAGTTATCTGGTTCCTACTTCAACTTCATTCATCTGGTATCATGCCCCTTTCTATATATATATATATATATATGAATACATGATATACATCCTCCCACTTGATCTGGTCTCTACATGAGCCTGTCTCAATTTTTCTGCCACTAGAAAATACTGTACATGCTCATATAGTACGTAGTACCATTGCCAACATGATGTAATATTTGATACTTCTCTCGTAAAGATCGCAACAAGAATTCATAATCTCCTCGCATTAACTTCAAAATGGAAGTCTTCCATTATAATAAAAATGGAATTAATAGATTTTATTTAGTTAAAGATAAAGAGAAATTAAAAAAAGGCTTAATGAATTCAGTTGACATTTAATTGGTATATGAAAGAAAAAGTACGTAGTTATACCGGCCGGTTTTCCTTCCTTTTAGTTTTTCAGTTTTGTTTTTATTATATTTTCAAGTTGGTATATAGAGCACAATATCTATATCACTTAAATATTAATATTTAATTTGTAAAATTTAAGTTTTAAAAATTATATTTCAAATCAAATTATGTCATGTAAAACTCTTGAATAGAAAAATAGAGAGAAAAATTAATTTCACTAAATGCCTGGAAATAAACTAAACAAAAAAAATTATACGTTCCTCGTGAATATCCCTTCAGGTTCATGATCCTTAGTCACTACATAACATGAATTTATTCCCATCTTCAAACATATATATTCTCATAAATCACATGATGAGAATGTAAATGTTGATGGAAATGCCGCTCCAATCTATTTCTTAAATATTTTATCTTAAACTCTACATCTTAAAGTAGAAATATAGAACATGAAATGAGTCCAAAATCATTAAGATCAAAAATTTTTAAGACTCCCCGACATATAGAATTTATTAAGCATTTAATATTGTCTAAAAAATTCGCTTTAATATTGTAGGATCATTCATGTATAGTTGTTTAAATTAAATTTTCAGCAAACATTAAGATACCCAATAAACATTACGATGTACGAGATCCAGTTTATATATATATCTAACTCTATCAAAACTCAAAAACTATAAAAATCTAAGCAATATGGTCTTCAAATTACATTAAGAAGAGTTGCATCGGGGAGATCAGCAATGTGAAATCACCACTTATTCCAAAAGCTTAACCTAATAGGAAGATGTAGATTTTTATTAATTATTTTATATCTTAACACACTCCCTCATGTGTGGGCCAGACTCTCCCTCAACAGCCAGACTCTCCCTCAACAGGTGACCCAACGCGTAGAATATTTAATTAAATATGATAAAATGTAGAGTTAGATTCGAACTCAACACATCTGCTCTGATACTATAAATAAATTTATTCGCCTAACTCATCTCGCAAAACCGATTCAACAATATGATTGCTCATTTCTTATAAATATATCTAAGACCTTGTCTACAAGTAATATGAGATTATTCATCAATTAACAAGCAAGATAAGTGCTAACTGTTAATCATGAAGCAGCTCATGTTTTATTATTTTTTCAGTAATCAACGTGATCGAAATGCTATCGTGGATCATCTTGGAAACGCATCAAAAACCAAAATAAATAAATAAATAAAACGACAGTGGAGCCTAAAATACATGGGACAGATTTCCCCATTCTCATTAGACAAAGACCTTCCCCCTCTAGACCAGACACAGGTGTCACCCTCTAATTATAATATTGGAGTTTAATTATTAGTGCATATTGCTTTATTTTATACAAACAGACAAGATCAAATGGGATGGACCTAGCTAGATTATTCTATTTCTACTTTGAGATAGTTAATACAAACGGGCCGTGTGTGTAGATTCTGTTGGAACAGGACAGCGGAGTTGTATTGAAGGTTTTTTGCATGATTCTCGAAAATTCAGTAAAAATCAAGGGGAAATAACTAGAAGTAGTTTCAAAAAAGATTTGTATATATATACCTATTCGGTTCTACGTAAAACAGATTCTAAACAAAAAGCTTTTTGATATAATTGGTTTTTGAAGCAGGATAATATTGAGTGGAGGTAATGGACTTAGCATATGGATCATAAGGTGTACTAAAAGCAGTAGAAAATGAAGTAGGTTTAATGGTAGGGATATTACCAAGAGTAGTAAACCTATTAGTAATATTAAGGGGAGTAGCATGCTCATTTTTTATGAGCTTTATATCAGGAATTGGGTGAGGAGTGGAAATCTTCTTCCCCTTGTCTTTTTTCATGCTCATGGTTGCTGCATAAATTCACAAGTAAGAAAATTAGGAATAGAATTTTGAAATCCTTTCATACATTCATTATCAAAATTAAATAAATTTCAAATAACTTGTCATCTAGCAAAAATATGCTTAGAATCGATGTTTTCAACTTGTTTTTCTAAAACAAATTTATCATTGTTACAATCAATACGTAATAAGAATTTTTTATTTAACAAATCATTTTAAAATTTAGAAATACATAGTACTATAGATAAAATTTCTTTCTTAATAGTACTATAATTAAGCTGTGCATTATTCCAGATTCCTGAATTGAAACGAACAATTTGTTCGGGTAAATCTAGTGAAATAGTTTGTTTTAGAATGCCACCATAACCAATGTCTGAGGTATCTGTTTTAATAATTTTGAAAGAAGCAGAAGTAGGAATACCAAGACACAGTAAAGTTTTAACATGTGTCTTGATCTGTTAATAAGATTAGTATGAATTTCGGTCCAAGGACGAGGATTGGAATGTAGTCGCTCAAAGAGTGGATAACATTGTAGAATTCTGCAACATAGTTGAGAGAAATCCCTAATAATGACGCCTTGATTCACGCTAATGATTCTTGCAAAAATAGAGAATCCTTTTTATTGTACTTTTATTTTTTAGTAACTTTCCTATGGTCAAATGAAAAATAAAAAAGTCAAAATTTATTATTCACTATTGTTCATTGTACTTGTATTTACTATTCACTATTGTTCACTATTATTGAAATAATTGTAAAGACGTCTCCTTGATCTATAAAAGGAGAACCTAACTTCATAGGAGAATCATCTTTTTTTTCTTTCATCTCTCTTTGATACCACTTGTTCATTATCTAACTTCCTGATACATTTTGTAAGTTATTTTGAATAAACGACTATTTCTACTTACATTCATTTTCTCAACTTACATTCATTTTCTCTTTATCGTTATTATTTCTATCTAATTCCAGTTATCTGGTCTTACTTTTATTATTTTATTAATTCAGTGCAGTTATCTGGTCTTACTTTCATTTCCTTTGTTTATTTACGTGCACTACTACTCTAGGTCCCTAAATTCAAATCCATTCATCAGGTATCATGCCGCTATATATGTATGTATATATATATATATATACATGCATACATATATATATATATATATATACATTCTCCCACTCGATCTATCTCTACGTGAACTTGTCTCAATTTTTCTGCCACTAGAAAATACTGTACATGCTCGTGTAGTACGTACGTAGTACCATTGCGAAGATGTAATATTTGATAAAGTACTACTTATGTTGAACTCGTACTAATTAATTAATTAGGACCCAATAATATAAATAAAGGGATTGATCATCCAATCACAAATGCAAAAGGGGGTAGTACGTACACGTACGTACTAGAACCGTTAACAATGAAGGATGAGATCACATTAATCGAACTAATTAATTAACACGATGGATACTGAACTATAGTTTTGTTATGGCGTGATTACTAAGAGTGATATATATATATATATATATATGACATGAAGATGATCGTGACGTTGTTTTTCTTTCTTCTTTTGGTCAATGTGATATATAATTAATATATACGAACACATGTATATATGTAATATGTTTGTGTGTGTGCGCATGATGTGTGTATATATATATAGTGTATGTATAGAATAAAGAGAGAAGGATTAAGGAGTATATCATTTTGTCATGAACTCCTCGCATGATAATCTTAGTAACCTGTCCGCCGAGACGATCCGATCGATTATCTATATAATATAATCATCCATTACGAACTTTGCATGTGGTATGAAATTATAAAAAGATACACTACAAGAAAAACCTTCTTTCCCGTCAATTTTAGAATCACTGCAAATGGTACTTATTTGTAGTGATTTAGGAATTATCGCAGGTTTTAAACACCACATGCCAAATTTGGTTCCTGACTTAACTTATTCCCTTTTTTGCAGCGATTTATTATGTATTAGTAGCGAGTTTGTTCACTGGAAAAGGATTTATACTCTTGTGGCGATGTAATTTACGTCGCAACTTATTGTGGGTGCCAAAACACGAAAGATCTTTATTTTCCTCCCAATCTTTTTCCCCCCACCATACTTGTTCTTCAATCTCCACTTCGATGAAACCCTGACCAAAACTAAAAACCCATTTCTCCACCTAGCATTGCCGACGGTCACAGCTGTTTGTGACGGACAAAAGGCCACTCGAAGGCTTCACTACGGTAACTACGCCATTCACCTTCGGAGTGTCATTTTCCCAACCCTTCCCCCCTAGTTCCTCTTTCTCTATGGATAGCCCACCTGCAAATCCACATTCCTCGAACCCCAATTTGCACGCGGCTTTCATTTGAATGTTAATCGCTTCATTTCCGAGTCGTTTCCTGCCCCTAGAAAGTCATTGCATAGTGCCTCCATATTCGGCTTGGAGCTAAGTTTTTGGGGCTTCATTTTCCTGTCGATTGAGTCTGATTTTCAGGGAATATATTCTCTTTCAGGTATATTTTATTGTCTAATTTTTCTATCACATAAACCTTCATGCATAACTTTTTGGGCTTCATTCCCATGTTCTTCCTTTTAGGTTTAATTTTTGTTTGTATAATAATTTTTTTGCCATTGCCAATCTCATAGCCATGTTCTTCCTTGAGGTTTAATTTTTGTATATTTGCCTTTTTTGTATGTGGTGTTCTAAGCTGTAAATATTAGAAGTTGGCAAAATTCAAGAGCGATATTCAATAAAAATAAAATAAAATATAAAAAAAAAAAAAAGCACCTTTTTCTTGTAGCATTTATGGCCTCTTTTGGGGGGAAATTCACTTGCATCTGTTAGCACAGTCCTGTCTACAATCTCACTGCATAATCAAGATCATAACTTTAAGAGGCACCCTGCATGTATAAATTTAGTTATAGGGTATTTCGAATTTGATCATCATTATAGTTTTCTTTTTTGTAGTTAATATTCATATATCTATGTTCTTGCTAGTTGGGGGAACTCAAGTTCTTTCTAGTACTGGTCAATTACACAGCTAAGCAGAAAAAAAAAATTTCTCTAGTTTTTCAAGTGCTATAATACTTTCAATAACCTAAGCTATCGAGATTTTCTATACTAAATATTGAGGCATAATTAACCTCTAAAATTCGAGTGCTATAAATATATATATATATATATATATATATTCAAATGGCTTGAAAACTTGTTTTGAATTATTCTATGGAAATATAGAATTGACTGGCCTTAAGGTATCCACTAGTACCGCCATCTTTTTATTCTTTGGCAAGGGGAAGTTGGCTGGTTAGGGAATGTTGGCGAGAAATGATCTGCTTATGATTTATAGGCCGGGCCACTAACTGATTATCTGCATGCTCAAGATTAATTTATCTTATAATATAAGAAGCTTTACAATTAATTAATTTATCACACCAAACTATATATATATAAATATATATATATATATATATAAGTAGTATGTATTTCAGTTTGTATGACAACTATTTATAATTTCTGTTTGTGATCAACCAAACATGTATTTTTGTATATGATCTATAAACATATACTTTTAAGGCTATTTGTGTTATTACTTTTAAGAATGAAGCTAAACTATATGAATCAATTATCCCAACATATTTGTGTTATTAATCCTAATATTTAGTCTATAAAGCCACCACCCAACCATTTGTGTAATTACTAATTAAATGACAACTAAATAATGTATAGCAAAGAGTTAAATTTATAAAGAAAAATTTAATACATCAAATAGAAATAAAAATCTTGTTTAAAGTTAAAATTTATTAAAGGAAAAATAATTTATACAATTAAGTTACTAATTCTTATTAATTAAATTTTGAAGGCCTTTAGTAATTTCCAAACACTTGCTTTATGTATTTTCTCAAGATCGCCCTTTTACTTTGGGATGTTATAGAAATAATAATTCCTAATTGCGGGGTTGTCCCTCTTTAAGGTTGACACATTAGATTTCTTATTTGAAATTAGTATGTGTACATAGACAGTTCAATACAGTTCAATATGAGATTGTAAGAAATATCTGTTTTGATTTATTTATTAAAACCATGAAGGATTTGCTTTCACATTTGCTCGAACTATTTATCATGCAAATAACAAACATGTACAAAAGTAGTATTCAGCTTTACGACATTAATACCTAATTTAAACGAAGTCTAACATGTGATTTTATTTGCTTCATGTGACGTTCAAACTGGGAGGCCGCATGGGGAGCACTATCAATTATCAAGGTATATAATCGCTCCAATTCTGCTATTTATCTGTCTATGTTATGCTCATAATGTCAGGGTTAGTCTACCCACAAGTAATTGAAAATGGTAGATAAATGATCTTTTTTACGAACCAGTCTATGACTTTGAGATTATTAAGTGGAATGGACTTTTCAAATTTATCACAATGTTATTAATTCGTACTCGTTCAGGTGACCAACCGGAATCCAGTTTTAGAGGCTAAGGGAGGCTTCGAGATATTTGTGCAAGGCGCTATTTATTGTACTCAGGTCACCACATCCGACCACGCGGAGCAAAACTCTCTTCATATCACAGCACAGAGGAGTGTAATCAATCCTCCTCAGATGACTCCACACAGCCCCTAAGTCCCCCACCATGCGCCAACCCAATTCACGCACCAGAACATATTCAATAACCCTCATCAGCACGGGAACAATCACCTCCTAGAGAACAAACTGGTGAGTGTTTTCCCAATATTTATTTAAGGGCATTATCATGTTTGTATGTGGTATTAAATGTGAATATTCCACATTACATTTACAAACACTGATCTAGTGAATGGTGAAATACAGTTGCGAACGCCCCCACGGAGGTCGTAGCAATGCAGGAACCGAGGAAACGAACTTGTGGGCCCGCTAAATGCATTTTCTTGGAGAAGCTAAGGAAGAACGGGAACGTGCGATTCAAGATAAATGATGGCGAGATAACCCCATATTATGAACATGCTTTTATGTTCACGATACGAGTATCGTGGATTATTAAACAATACTACGACATGAGTTACAAGCGTTGGTCGGATGTCCCACAAGCCATGAAAGAGGAGCTCATCGATCATGTTCAGGTAAGTCATTGGTTAGTTTTAGGGATTATTTGAAAGTGGTTTATATAGTATAATCGTCGCCCAAATAACGAGATGGCACAATTGTAGAGTGACTTCATGTTAGACTGGGAATGCGAAAACCACCGATTAACGGTGACAAAGGCTCTACATAAGCACTTCAACTCCTTCCATCACGACTTGTACAAGATTTATCAATTATATGGAAGGCACGAAGAAGTGTTGGCTAATGGGACTAGCCTGGTGGACCCCATTGTATGGGTGAAGTTGTGTGGAAGGTGGAGTAGCGGTGCCTTTAAGGTACATATGCTATTTCTCACATCAAACCATATATCTACCCATTTAATATGTCTAAATATTGTTGTGGCAAATCTGTTTGTTTATCGTAGCCAACATCCCTGATGCGTATGGCAAAAAATTTCAGCTCAAAATCAGGAGAATTGAAAGAAGCAGGCATTAATCACACATCTGGACGTAAATCATTCGTCCGATTACTTGAGCAAAAGGTATCTCTACGTGAATAATTTATTTTCATTTCAATAAACTTGTGAAAATGCACATTATTGTTGGGTAGTGGTTACTCATAGCTTTTGGGCTTAAAATGCACATGTCCACCACAATAAAGTTTTCTTATATGAAAATATATTCTTATATGAAAATATATTCTTATATTCATTGCTCACACATGTAGCACACTGAGAATGAAAATTTGGTTGACTTATACAAGGAAACGTGCTGGTCGAAGAAGAAGAATAAGTTTGTGACAGATGCTACAGAAGATAATTATGTAAGTAGTACACTTACAGAAGCTGGGATCTATGTTTCTTTCTCTACGTGATAAATGCATACCTAGCACTGAACCTAAATTGTTAATAATCGTTGTTTTGTCAATGTGCAGAAGGAGATGCAAGGTAGGTTGGATGGCCTATGACCTGAGCAGCTACAATTGTCTTTAGAGAAGTCCTTGGCCCTCGACCTGGATATGCATGAGGACTAGGAGAGATGGTCATCCCCCAGTCAAGTAGACAACATGACGAAGTTTAAATGCAACATTACCTGTCTGAGATTGAAAAGCACAAGAAAGATGCTAAACAACATAAGAAAGATGCAGAAGAGTACAAAAGCCAACTGGATGAAATGAGGACAGAGATGCAGGCTCTTAGGGAGCATCAGATACAGACTAACAACATGCTTCCGTCTTTCTTTAGGTGTTTTTCGTCATTCACTGAGTCATTCCGACAGACTCAGCGTAACGATTCTCCAAACCCATAAGGGGGTCCTATGTTTTGAATATTTTAGATAGTTTTTTGTTAGTCAATATGACAACTGGGTGATATATATATAGTACTATATATATAGATATAGGGATCTATGTCTATACCAGGGCGATAACAAGTTTGGGTATCCTTTTTTTTAGAAGCTTTTGAGCATATCTTCAAACTCCATACCTGAACCATTAAGTGTAGGACAGGTTATATGGCTATCAGTGTAAGTTCCTTAATTCAAAAATAATTTTCTCACCCAAACGGTACAAATACTTGCTGACTCTTTCTTCCTATTTCAAATCTGATTCGGTTTGATATGCTCTGCAATGATGTGATGCGTGAATCATCTGATGGGACATGGCTTGCAACACAGTGCAGGACGAAGGTTTATTTTAAACGATTTGTTGTTTGTACTTCCATCCAACACTCATGGATTATATTCCCTGGTATAATCCATGAGCATTGGATGGAAGTCATTTCCCTATAGTCCTACTAGACATGGGTGTAAAGTAACATGTCTTAACTTTAGTCAAGTCACCTGACTATAGAGATTGTTGTTTGGAATCTGTGGTACTTATTCACTTGAGTTTTTCTTTTTATTATTATTTTTTGTTTGTTAGTTATTCTTGTAATTGTTTTCCTAGATGAAGAAGCATGATAGGTGGTAGAACATACTCAAAGTCTATTGTGTTGATGTACATTTGCATGTCACCATGTATTCATGACCACATATCATAACACATGCTTGATTGACATCTGTGGTCATGTGAGATTGGCACCCAGATTTGTCTTGATAGATGTGAACATAGTTACCTAGATTGGCTCCAAAGTATTCATGAAAACTTAAATCTCTGAAGTGTTGTCATAGATGAACTGAACCAAGTTAGAATTATATTTTCAACCAGAATTTTTGTAGAGCTATATTAGGGAAGAAGTATGGTTCTGCGCCATGCATCTTGCACATACATGATGAGTATGTTGCTAATTTAAATAGACTGGGGTTTCAAATATATGCAGGAGCTGGGAGACATTTATGGAGATGAAATGGTTGCTTACTCTGTATGGGTTTATCCCTTTGAGGTTGCATTTCTGAAATCCTCTCCCAAGAAAGAGCTATGCATTGTAGACAACATATATGATATGTTTTTTGGGGTTGATATCATCATGACTCGAGAAATATTGCTGTGAGGTAATAATTAGTACAATTTTTGTTATTAGTTAGACTCATCATCCTGACCAGATTTTCATAAACCCTAATAACAATTAATGTAAATTAAAAACAAATAAAATACACCTCAAAAATTCTTTGGACCCTTTTGAGTTATTTATTTTTCTTGACTTTGTGTGAGTTGTTTGTAGGTGCGGAATATGCCACGTGATGAATTGGAGTTGGCTTCACAACGGGGAATAATTCAAAGAGTATGTTGTCTCCTTTATCTCTTGATTTTATTTTTAATCTTTATGTCTAAAGCTTTGTATGACTTATCACAAAAATACAAATTCTCTATGTCAACCTAAGCCAAATTGCTTGATTGGCCTTAGCCCCATGACCTAAACTGTCGACCAGTTTAGCTGCTTTATACTTTGAGACTTTACCCTCTTTCGAAGCCATATATATTACTTTTCACTTTAGACATGGGAAGGAATTAGAACAATACTTGAGACCTCCATAAGTCAAAAAACCTCTAAGGTACATATATTTATATATATTAGCTAAATGGGCCAACTTACGCCATAATGTCTCCATGTACTTCCTGTGGTTCGGAACCACCATACATGACTACCATGGCTTGGATTCAAAAATTTGTTACACTATTAACAAATCTAATGTGTAACATGTTATTTATTGTGAGATCTATTATATTTATAATGTGAGTCAAAGTACCCATAAATTTTTATGTAAGTTAACATCACAGACTTTCATATTAATAATAACTTTAGTGTATCAATAAATTAGAGGTTTGTACATAGATTTATCAAGTTCCTCTTAAAAAATCCCAGTTTTCATGGTATAATTTGGAATCCGGTATTTGAATAAGCCAATCAGTATTTCAATAAATAAAGATGGATCTTAACCAAATAAGAAGAAGAAAGGAAGAGAGAGAGAGAGAGAGAAATTGAAAGCTAAGTGCAAAAAGAAAATGTGCAACCAGTATTTCACATCTGCTTTCATCTTTGTGCAACGATTTTAAAGGATACTTACTCTACTTATCTTTATAAGCTAAACAGATTTTTTTTTTTTTTTTGGGTTCACTTGTTTTTCTTCTAGTCATAATGTCATTAAACCAATTCTTGATTAATATTATAACTGAATTTTTTAGTTTTCTGTTGATATTGTCAAATACACGAATGAGGAGTATGTAAAGTAACGTGAGATATATATCTTCGTATTTGCTACATTTCTCGATTGAAGACGATATGTAGAACTGTGGGTGCTAATGTCGATGAACAATCCCACTTAAATAGAGTAGTGGAACTTGGTAGTGGTTATTTCGGTGGATAGTAGAGTTAAATAATCTGTTATAACAGTGACATTTATCTATTATTTTAGATGTAGCTCAGTTTGTACTTGATATGAGAATATAATGCACCACCCCAGTATATAAATTCATGAGTTTGGATGAGTTGATGGATTTTATTTACTTCATGTGTTTTCAATGTTCAATTTGAATGAATGAAGCAGCAATTGGTTGAATGTTGCATTTATGAACAACCAAAAACGAGGCCTAGTAAGAACACTAGGTCAACAAGTTTTACCAAAATTAACTTTTCTCGGCGATTTTAAGCTCTTTACAGGTGATAATTTTTCGCCAGTAAAAAACTTAAAAAAAGGGGATAACTCGTTACCAACAATTTTCAAATCGCTAGTACTGAAGCAGATACGGCGATTTGTGGTTCGCCGCAATATCATTTTCAAAATGAAAGACTCAATTACGGCGATTAGAAAATCGCCGTAATTGATAAATTAGCAGCGATGTTATGATCGTTGCAATTGAGTTCACCAAACCAATAATTCAATTGCAGCGATTTATAAATTGCTAATATGGACCTATACCAGCGAGTTTTTATCACCGCAATTGTCATTACAAAACCGTTTTGTCAATTGTAATGACAATTGCGGTGATTTTTTGAAATCGCTGGCAAAATCTATTTTCGGCGATTTTATGTCTTTTAGCGGCAGTATTAACTCACCGGAATTAATCTTTCCCAACGATTACCAACTGAATCATACATTACAATTGTAGCAATATAAGGTACTATTTGCGGCGAAAACAATTTGCCGGTAAAGAAAATCTTTACCTGCGATATTTGGCTTTCGTTGGAGTAGATCATAAGTGGGACTATAATACTGGCGAAACTCCAGGGATTTATAAATCGCTGGGAAATGTGATAGGTGGCGATTTTATTGATTTTCCGCTGGGAAAGGTGACTCCTCTTGTAGTGATAGGAATAATTAGGATCCTAAATTTTGATGAAAAAAATCCTATTTACAAACAAGTCATGTGCAAAACACACATTTCAAACTATTGGTATGGCATGATCTAATCTGCAAGGAAAATTTTAAATTTCGTAAATTAAATCTTACTATGTAAGCTGTAATGTAGTTTGTGTATTCTCTACGTACGTACACTGGACGTGATTGGTAATATTGCAATTATAAAGACTAATATGTGCGCGATCGATGAAGCTTCAAATAATATATATTTACATAACATTTGGAAGAATGTTATCCTTCTTGAATGCATTTTAAAAGATTCTCTTCTCTCATAGGGAGGAGAGTCATCAAGAAACAGTGGGGATTCTGGTGGAAGGAATAAAATATGGGATATGAATGTGGCAAATAGGGTTAAAGTTTTTATATGGAAAGCTTGTTATTTCTACTTATGTATGTTCAAGAGAAGAGTTATTGACACTACAAGAGAAGTGACTTTTTCCGGCAATTATTTTCACTAGAAAAAGTCCTCTAAATCGCCGCCCCCACCTTTTCCCAGCGATTTACACTTCGCTGCATGTGCGCCGGTATTATTCCTCCACTTCTGATCTACTCCAATAGAAGTCAAAAATCGTTGCTATATTGTTATCTTTACTTGTGATTTTATCATGCTAATTCATTCTGTCCTATATGTAGGACAGAAGAGGAAACCAATTTTCATTCTACATGGAGTTGTGTTGTTGCTACTGATGTATGGGCAGAATCTCTGAGTCCCGTCAAAAAATGGAACTGTAAAGAGGATGACTTCTTAAGAATCTGGGAGGAAATGACGAACAGATTAATGAAACAAGAATTGGAGGAAGTTTCTTTTATATTGAGAAAAATCTGGTTTAATTAGAAGAAATAGATTTATGTTTGATCATAAGTTTGATAGTCCGAGATCAATCATCAATGGTGCAAAAGATGATTTGGAAGAATCTCAGCATGCTCAAGGATGTACAGCTAAGGAATCAAGCTATCACAACCGAAAGGATCGATAGAGCAATCAAATGGCAAAGCAAGAATTCATAATCTCCTGATCCCATTAACTTCAAAATGGAAGTCTTCCATTATAATAAAAATGGAATTAATAGATTTTATTTAGTTAAGGATAAAAAGAAATTAGAAAAAACGGCTTATGAATACAGTTGGCATTTAATTGGGACATGAAAGAAAAAGTAGTTATACCCGCCGGTTTTCCTTCCTTTTGTTTTTTAGTTATAAAATTCTCAATATATAGAACACAGTATCTATATCATTTAAATGGTAATATTTAATATATAAAATTTAAATTTTAAAAATTATATTTCAAATTAAATTATGTCATATAAATACTTTAAATGAGAAATAAAAAAGTAAAATTAATTTTCACTAAATGCCTAGAAATAAACTAAACAAAAAAAATTACACGTTCCTCATGAATATCCCTTCAGATTCATGATCCTTAGTCACTACATAACATGAATTTATTCGCATCTTCAAACATATATATTCTCATAAATCACATGATGAGGATGTAAATGTTGATGGAAATGCCGCTCCAATCTCTTCATACATCTCTTAAATATTTTATCTTAAACTCTACGCCTTAAGGTAGAAGAGATACAGAACATGAAGTGAGTCCAAAATCATTAAGATCAAAAATTTTAAGACTCCC
The DNA here is from genome assembly GCF_004785595.1 of Juglans microcarpa x Juglans regia. Lineage (NCBI taxonomy): Eukaryota > Viridiplantae > Streptophyta > Magnoliopsida > Fagales > Juglandaceae > Juglans > Juglans microcarpa x Juglans regia. The sequence goes on from NC_054596.1 coordinate 37,414,987, forward strand.
CGACCTAATTTATTAAGTTTAATATTTTCTAAAAAATTCGCTTTAATATTGTAGGATCATTCATGTATAGTTGTATAATTAAAATTTTCAGCAAACATACAGATACCCAATAAACATTACGATGTACAATATCTAGTTTATATATACGAGCCTATAACTTGCACAATGCGTGGATCATTGTGTATGTTGTGTACAAGAGAGAGAGATTCAGAGAGAGACATGATTTTATAGTGGAGAAATTCAAAACGATTTATAGGACGATTTATTTTAACGAAACAATATAAAAGTTGAATTAATGCCTTTAGATAGAGTTTAGATTCGGTTTATATCTTTATATGTAAAAAAAGAAATAAAACTTAAAAATTTTAACAATTCATAATGAAACATTATATTTAAAATTATTATTGCTTCATAAACATAACACTTCAAGATTTCCCTTTTTATTCTAATTATTGCCAACAACAGCATACTTTTCTTGGTAGAATGCCACATCGGAGTCATATGAAACAATATAAAGGTTGACGAAACAATATAAAAGTTGAAATAGTGCCTTTGGGTGAAGTCTTAAATCGGTTTATATCTTTATATATAATAAATAAAATAAAACTTAAAAATTACAACAGTTGATAATGAAACATTGCTTTTAAAATTATTACTACTTCATAAATATAATACTCTAAGATTCTCTTTTTAATTCTAATTATTGCCAGCAATAACCTACTTTTATGAGTAGAATGTCACGTTGGAGTCATATGACTCCGCTTTTATATATAGTAATAGATAGATAGATAGTAAATATATATATATATATATATATATATATATCCTAACTCAAAAACTATAAAAATCTAAGCAATATAGTCTTCAAATCATATTAAGAAGAGTTGCATGGGGGGAGATCAACAAGATAAGGATCAGTTTGATTGAGAAACACTCTTAACACATCTCATTTCATCTTATCTCATTTTATCATTACAATTTTTACAAATCTCTATATAAAATATAATAAACTATTTAACTTTTTCAAATATCAAAACAACAATAATAATAATAATAAATAAATAATATTCTAACAATAATTTATTCAACTTTCATCTCAACTCATCTCAATTGACTGTCCAATCCTAACCTTATTATTTTTTTGAGCGGTGCTACTCTACCGTCCAAGTAGCACTGCTAGGTTTGACCGCTAGTTGTAAAATTAATTTTTTTTCTCATTTTTCTATTCATATTTTTTTAATGTATTTAAATATTTTTAAAAAATAAAAAAATACGTCAATATATTTAAAATTACTTCCTTTTATCATTCGATTAAAAAAAAAATATTGAACGATGAAACCGAACGGTATCATTTCGGCAGCATAATAGACTTTTCCTATTTTTTCAGTAATCAACCTGATCGAAATGCTATCGTGGATCTTCTTGGAAACGCATCAAAAACCAAAAATAAAAATAAAACGACAGTGGAGCCTAAAATACATGGGACAGATTTCCCCAATCTCATTAGACAAAGACCTTCCCCCTCTGGACCAGACACAGGTGTCACCCTCTCTAATTATAATATTGGAGTTTAATTATTTGTGCATATTGCTTTATATTTATATAATATTTTATTTATTTATTTATTTATTATTATTATGGAGCAGAGCATCATAGCAATGGCATTCCACTGAAGTGGTGCGTAGACGAGGTCCTACGGTCTTACACCCTAAAAAAAAAAAAAAAAAAAAAAGGAATCACATGGTTCCGGAGCTGTGTTATTTCATGCGTGGTGGGGCCCTCTTCGGGTCATGGGGATTCGTCGCCCCACCATCATAATGTGTGCCAGAGCACCACCATATTGGTGCTCATGTGATCCGGCTTAAAAAGGCCAAACACAAGGACACGACGAAAAATATATATATAAAGCGATGCATTGGGAAATCAACACGTGTCCCCTCCCACGTGCACTCTGCAGCCCCCATGATTGGTCCCCACCTAAAAGAGATGCCTTTGACCCCACAGTGGGCCCTCTATACTTTTCCATTAGTGCCATCACTGGGCCCCACTTCCTCGCCGAGTTGCTCTCGCATCGCGACACGCGTCTAATCAATCCCAAAAAAAGTGCATTAGTTTTCCGGTGGACCCACTCGACCCATCCCTCATGTTAATCCATTCATTATTATCATTGCTGAGCTACTTTTAAAATAAAATTAGATTAAATATTTTTAGATAAATTGAATAAAATATTATTTTTTATATTATTATTATTTTAAAATTTAAAAAAATAAAATTATTTATTATATTTTATATAGAAATTTAAAAAAATTATAACGATAAAATGAAGTGAAATAATTTTTATATTTAAAGAGCCCTTAATTATTTATTTTCATCGGTACATTTCATCTATGATTAAATATATATATATTAGAATCTATAAAAAATATATATCTTATAAATAAATTTATAAATAAACATACTTAATATTATATATAATATAATTTTATGTCTATTTTTCCTTCACGGCGCGCGCATTGGCTTTGTAAGATATAATGAAAGAAACAAAAATGCCATCTCAGGAAGGGGCAAGGCATAGAATACAGAGTGGTGACGGGACCCAACGACCCAACATTACCACTTCAATATTTATTACAAATAATGGAATGTGTATTAAAAAAAACATATCCAACGTATATGTAATAAAAAGGAGAAATGATAGTTAGAATGTGTAAGTATTATGTAATTATTTTTAAATAAATAAATAAATATAGAATTTATATGAAAAAAATTAATTTTTTAAAAATAGATATTTTTTTTTAAATAATTATAAAATATTTGATATTTTTATACTTTACAACGGTACGTATCATTATTCTAAAAGAAGTATGTTTTATTTTACGTGGGCAGTTTCCCATCCTGAAATCTTGAGAGGCGTCCCAGAGGCGAGGCGAAGGGTCATTGCTCAAGTGGGCTCTGTAATGTTTCGATGCAGCCAATCACAGCAGCATTTGCACTGTGGTTTTTGGATTGTTTAGACCAATCCGAGACTCCGCCTGGAAAACCTACCAAACACATATCTGGAGCTGTGTCGAGACTCCCAATTCACATTGGCATGGACCCCAAATCCCTCTAATTCCTATAATTTTGAGCGACAACACACATGTCATTCCTGTAATTCTGGTCTCTCTGGCAGGCACCACGCACCAAATAAAATTACTTGGATCCTTCCCCAATTGGTCATGTTGCATAGCCATATTGTAGCTTAATTTCTATACCTTTACTGTAATCTTGTTTTCATTTAAGTGGCCTTCTTCATGGATTCTCAACTTTGATAGAAATTTTTTTAAAATGTTGTGTGTTCTTTATTCTAATCAATTCTTATATAGAGTTTAGTTACAAGACAATATTAACAATGATGAGTTTGAATATACGAGAATTATATGGGTATAGAGATTTTAGCTACCCAACAATGTCAATGCTTTAAGATTATAATTTTCTAAAATTTGTTGCCAGATTTAAGTATCTAGAAAGATAAACACCTAAAATCTAGCATCTATTTCTATGGTTTTTTTTTTTTTTTTTTATACATTTGGAATAGGGGAGTTTTGAACTCCAAAACTCTATTTTGAAGGCAGAAAGTTATGTTATTCAGGCTATAGCCTTTTTAACATCTATTTCTATGTGTTTTGAATTATCTCAACGTCTATAAAGATCACTAGATATTGACTTTTATTATTATTTCTTTTTTCAAAAATAATTAACATATATCAAGCACATGATTTTACTCTTTTCTTTGGTTCAGTAAAAAAAAATAAAAAAAAAAAAAAAAGGATAGAAATTAATAGAAAAGATAGAATCCAAGAGAAATCTTGTGAATCAACTATCTAAAAGCTAAGCTAAAAGCCACCTCTGAACAGAGAAAACGGATAAGGCGGTGGCGGACTCGCCTCCACCCCAGCCGCCATTTCTGTGAAAAGGCTTACTTGGCCACTACTCCCATTTCCATAACCGGACATATTACTTTCTGGCGGAGACACCGCCGTACTATTTCCAATTCCCGTAGTAGTGGCCGTTGGCGCCGACAAAAAGGGGCTATCAATGGCGATGCAACCAAAAGGTTCTTGGGCAATCGAATGAGAACCCATCACCTGCCTTTGGATAAACCATCCCGGCGTCGGGTTATCCGGCGACGATTGTTCACGAAAATTATCGATTTCAAAACCAGTCTCCGGCGACGACGAATTTACGCCTTGAGTTGTTCCCTCTTCTTCGTCCTCGGTCTTTATCGAAGAAGACGACGACGCCGAAGGTATCATTAGCCGCCGTTTCTTCTCGCTCATAAGTCTCCTGGTCCGTTCTTTCTGGAGCATTAGGCGGGGTATAATATCTGGGTCTTCCACGACTTTGTGCAAGAACGCCATCATTTGCTCCGGCCTTCTCTCCGTCGCCTCCAAACGCCTGTTCATGCCACGAAGCTCTTCGTCCAGCGCCTTCTGCTCCCCCTTCAACCTCGCTATTTCCATAACCAGTTCCTCTTCATCATCTACGTCTTCGTGTTTCGACCCTTGCGTATTCGAATTCCGACTCTGCCTCCTCCGCACGATGTTCCTCAACAAGTGCTTCTGGCCTCGGAGAAACCACTCGTTCGCAAATTCCCATCTATCAGGATCCACCTTTCTGAATCCCTGATCATTTACAGAACACAAGAGAACAGTTTTCCATCATGGTATTGTAAGAAACCAAACACAAAGAGACAAAGATTTGCTACAGTTTCGTTTTGTTTTTGCTTTCTTACTCACATAGGTGTTGAGCTGTCGGACGAAACTGGAGAAGTTGTTGTGCTTGAAATACGCAGGTAAGATCCTCTGCGAGAAGTCCAAGGGATCGATGACGATGAAGCTGTTGTTGGCTCTTCCCCAGGTGATCAAACTATCCGTCGTCGGATCGTTGATCATCTGATAAGTCTTCATAACGAACGGCGCGATGACGTTGTTCGCCTCCATTCCATAAACAGCGAGCATACTATTTTTGAGATGGAATTGAGGGAGTGTGTGAGGACTGAGGAGGAGGGCCTCTGCCTAGAGAAACCGTGAAAAATGGGTGAGGCAGCACCGTAATATATAAAAAGGACGCACGTACAGTAACGCTAGATAACGTGGCGGCCATCCAGGATGGTTTTGATATTTTCCTTAGGTCACGGGATGGGACCCACGTGGCTCCACTTTTTTATCATCTTTATGCGACAGGTCATCACCCCCGGCGATTAGATATTTTCCTAGACGGGACCTTCTCCCACGCGCATATACAGAGCGTGTGAAATGAGTGGTACGCTTGCAAACAATTGTCGCTATTGGCTAAAAGCCTAAACGACAAGGCGGGTTTTCGTTGAGAACAAAAACAAAAAAAAAAAAAGATTCGCACATTTGAAAGTGGAGCTCTTTTTTTTTTGTCAACTTTATTTTTCGAAAACTATTTTATTTTTTTTGGTCATACTTTCTATTTCGCAACCAGCTTGTTGGCTGTAGGTTTTTTTTTTTTTTTTCCTCTCTCTCTTTCTCTAATCAAGCATATTATATATATAAAAAGATTACAAAATTAAGGTGGATCCTTACCACTATCAATATACAAAAAATAAATAAGAATATTATCTTGAAGATGCGCGTGATACAATAAAGGGCTCCTGGGAAGAACTAATGAAAAGCTAGGGTAGAGCCTCGGAGCCAGCCCAAGCGAAGATCGGCACTCGAAAGCTTGAGGAGCAGCCCACAAAAGGGAAAGCCGTGGAGACGGCAGACTCGCCAGTCAGGCACACAGTGAGGCTGACTACAGCGGACCGGGAGGTTACAATTCTTGTTTTCCTGTTTCAATTTTCGGAAGTGAATGTAGGAAGTGCAGACAGTAAATCAGGTGAATACACGAGTTAATCCTATAGAGAGAGAGGATAGTTCCAAAGGGACTCGGCTATTAAAGAAAGAGTTATACTAAGCCGTAGTTGACCAGCCTAAAGCAGCTTATGACCCCCAATTATATTCTCTTTTGGGCCGGTGAATCAGTTTAAAAGTACGTTAAAAAAGTTAATTATATTTCTAGTTAAAATCATGTTTTGACAAACATTTGATAGGGATTTTGATAAGAATATGTTTATTAAGTTAATAAATCATAGCATAAAAGGCAAAAGATGAACAAATTTACATTCTTTAGGCTTCGTTTGAAACTATAAATTATCTCAACTCATCTCAATTCATCATTACAATTTTTTCAAATCCCAATACAAAATATAATAAACAATTCAACTTTCTCAAATCCCAAAATAATAATAATATTAAAAAATAATATTTTAACAATATTTTATCATCTCAACTCAACTCAACTCAACTCACTTCAACATCCAAACACAACCTTAATATTAGTAGAGTCAATTTCATATCATTGTGATCAGAGTGACAATATCAATATTGTGAAATCACCATTTATCTTAAAAATTTAAACAGATAAGAAGAGGTAAATTTTATTATTTATTTTAATATCATAACATTTTCCCTTACGTGTGGGTTAGACTCTCTATCAATGTATGACCGAATACCTTAAATATTAAATTAAATTAGAGATAGTGTAAAGTCATGATTCGAACTCAGAACCTCTACTATTATACCATGTAGATTCAACATTTATCCCAAAAGCTTATATAAATAGGAATATGTAGATTTTATTATCTATTTTATATCTTAACAAATATGAATTTATAGTTTTTAAAGAAAATATCAAAACAAAGTATCAAGTTTTTATTCTTAAAAATAATAATGAAAGGAAATCTACATGTGTAAAATGAACAGCGATGATTGTGATGAGGTTCATTCTTTTGCAAGTGAACAAGATCTTATATCACGGTTATGATCACCTCATGTTCACGAGCGATTTCACTTTTATTTTTAAAGTTTACTCGATCAATTTTAATGTTGACTTTTGAATCTTGTAAATTTATAACTCGTGTGATCATATAATATATTTCATACCACAAATATTGTGTTCGGGAATTGGAACTTTTATAAGTTCTTAAACAACAACCAGTGCATTAGTAAACAAATCTTAAAAAAAAAAAAAAAAAAAAAACTAAACTATAATGAATAATGCTACTTAGAGTCATAAGCAAGCGCCGCACAATCGCTTTGTAAAATAGTGAATTATACTATTAAAATATTAGTTTCTTTCATGCAGATCTCGTATTTACTCATTTTTTTTAAAAAGATTGCACGACACTTGCGCACTCCACGATTGCAAATATCATTTCTCACATATAATAATGCAACTACAATAAATACAATTATAGGTAACTTTGAGTTGAGTTTTTACGATTTTAATTTATTTAATAAATAAGTCTAGATTTTTTTCTAATCTTAACTCGTTTATTAACTGAATCTTACCCGAGTCGAATTTATATTAATGAAGTTCGAACCAATTATATTTGTTTACAACCTTAACCTTGCTCTAAGAGAATATCATCGAATAGAAATTATATTTTCATTTTTGTCTCCTATAGATACCTCACTTTCGTGATGAAAAGTCTCTCGTATGTATGCTGCTTCAGGAGTTTTCGAGGTTTTTCTTGCCTCCCAAACAGTGCGTTAAGACTTGAGCCGATAAGTTGCACACAGTAGGAAAGAGCATGATTCTGCTTCAGGAGTTTTCGAGGTTTTTCTTGCCTCCCAAACAGTGCGTTAAGACATAGCAGCGTGAAGGGGATCCAAGATTTATAAAACATTATATTATAATAATAATAAAAAAGCCTATCAGAGAGTGCAAAATAGGGAGGGAAAAGTAGAGTAATTTTTATTTAGATTTCATCATATCTTATCTTATTATTATAATTTTTTTAAATTTTCATATAAAATATAATAAAAATTTTAATTTTTTAAATCTCAATTCAACTTTATCAAATCTCAAAATAATTATAATATTAAAAAATAATATTCTAATAATATTTTTTTAATTTTTATCTTTTATCTAAAATTATCTCATCTCATCTCTCTGTCCAAACTAACCCTTAAATTCAGCTGCTCGGTATCGGTATTCGGGACAATGCTTTTGTCCTAAGGCTGCTCGTGCGTTGGCGCATTATCTATTAATAAATAAAGAGTAATGTTATATATTATATTCTCATCTTATTTTGATCATGTTAAGTGGTATGTGGTACATTCAACATCATTAGATGATAAAGAAGCATGCAATAAATAATCATTTAATAGTGACAAATGTGACACATCATACTTAATGGGATGAAAGTGAGATAATAGTATAGTGTATAAAATTATAAATAAGAAAAATTATTTATAACAGTAAAAGTTTTGTATATTTTATTTTAAAAAATTGGAAAAAATCTGACACTCATATAAAAGAAAATATTTTCATAATAGATTTTTTTTTTTTTAAAATAAAATGTATAGAAATTACACACTTTAAAACTGTTTATAAAATTACTCTAAAAATTAATATAAATTATTATCCTTTCAGTATTTTATAAAGATAAGTGTTAATATCTGAAATCTTGTAAAAGTGAAGTTATTAATTGATGTGAAATGCTAGATTTAGTTTATAAGTTAATTAGAGGAGTTTTATAATTTGATATCGCACAATTTATCAAGTCATATCAGTTTGTAAATTTATTTTTATTAAATTTTTGTATAGATTATATATTTTTATTTTTTAACATAATATCAAAGACCATAAATAAATAAATAAATATTATTTATTAACTTTTAGAAAAGAATGTTAAACAATCGGTAAATGAGTTAAAAATAACATATGATTTTTAAATATTAATGTCATAACAACAAAGAAAAAAGTAATAATATTTTTTAAGTATTACAAATCATAAATATTACACCTGTCTAATATTATATATATATATATATATATATATATATATATTCATGGCATGCACTTAGATCTGTCGGACACGTGTAGGGCTGAAGTTGGAGAGTGGTGTTAGGAGCGTGGGGAGCAGTTTGAAATTGAGTAATTCTATGCTTGGTTGTCTGCTCCTTATAGGCTCTTATCATGACAACCCTGTCGGTTGATTTTGAATGGCTTACTTCATATAAATAATAATTTTATTCTTAATTAAAAAAAATAATCTTTCAAGATCTCGAGGTTGAACTTTCAACAAAGAGGTAATGGGCAATGCTAAGGATCTGCTGGTGGATCCCGTCGGAGCGCTTTTTTCTTTTATTTTAATTTTTTTTAATGTAGTGATTAAAAAAATATTGTTTAATAATATTATAAATTTTATTTTTTTTAAAACATCTTTAAAAGTGTTAAAAAAAGGTATGGAAAAAAAAAACACTTATAAATATTTTTTTACATCATTTTTTAATACTTTTAAATATTTAAAAAAAAATTATAATATTATTAAAGAAGATTTTTTTAATCACTATGCAAAAAAAACTGAAAAAATAAATTGAAGCGGGATGTTTGATAGGATCCCGATCCCTATCATTTTCCAAGAGGTAATAGAACACGTGTCACGCATCATTTAAATATTAAACATATCTGTACATTTAAATATATTCTTAATTGTAAATTATTGATCATTTATTCAATAAATAATTCCAGTATTTTTTTTTCATTCAAATCATGGTAAAAATAATTTTCAATTATTATAGCTTCTTTTCATTTAAATTGATATTATTGGATAAATTTTAAATTCGCTATGTTAAAATTTCAATGTCAAGCCTATGAGTGTGAAAGTTTAGAAATGTATATATAAAAGATTGATGTGTCGTTTGGATAGTGAATTAAGATGAGATAAATTGAGATAAAAATTAAAAATTAAATAAAATATTGTTAGAATATTATTTTTTTAATATTATTATTGTTTTGAAATTTAAAAAAGTTGAATAGTTTATTATATTTTATGTGAAAATTTGAAAAAGTTAATGATAAAATAAGATTAGATGAAACAACTCTTGTATCCAAACGGGGCCTTAATAAATAATTTGAGGGTTAAATCTTTTAAAGAAAATCATGGAATAAAATTTCAATAAAAAAATATTAATAAGATGTTGAAGAATATTATCTTTATCCTTTTTTTTTTCATCTTTAAAGAAAAAGGAGATTCAATATTACTTGCCCAAATAAAAAATGGGGTCCTTAATTTGATTAAATATCCATTAAACAAATTTTATGCATTTGAACCACACGATGTGCAACAAAAGTGCAGAAGTGGCCATGCAATCTAATCCACAAAAATATATATAGCATAAGATGTAAAAACATACATGATTTCTTTGTTCACCAATAATGAAAAATATTCTTTTATTATTTTTCAAGAGGAAACTTTACAACAATTTTGTGTTCGAGGGAACAAAAGAAATCCTCCATATATCACACAAACTTGATAATAATTTATTCCAATCTTTGTTTTTATTTTTTTTACTTGAAATGGATAATATCTACTTAGAATGTTTAATATTCTTATTTGACGTTGTTCTTTATCTTAAATCTTGTCGTCTTATGTCTCGTTTAGTTACACAAATCATTTCATCTCATCTCATTTAATCCTTACAACTTCTTCAAACTCCCATATCAATTACAATAAACAATTTAACTTTTTCAAATCTTAAAAAAAAAAATATATTCTAATAATATTTTATTCAATTTTCATCTCATCTCATCTGTATAGCCAAACGAGATCTTAGTCATACTTTTTTTTTTTTTTTTTGTGACTTCATATATCAACTACATAAATAACAATTAGTACTTAGCATGTCACAAAACATGTGTAATTGGAAACTACAAAAGCTTAAGTTGAAGAACACCATCTTTCTTTTAAGAAAAATGATAAATACGTATCACTTTTTATAATAAATTACACAACTATATTTTAAAATGAAGGATAACTTAGTAAAATATTTTATAAAAGTGACATTACTTTAGAAAAATAACATGTATTGTGAAATATGTTGTGAAATGTATTGTATTGGTATCATTACTTTTCTTTTAAATAATAAGATCATAACGCGAGCAATATAAATGCTTCATATTTTATGCTAAATAGATACTAGTGAGAGGAAACGAGCTTGTTTCTTTATAACTTATAACTTCAAATGCATATCTCGATTTCTCGAGAAATCGAAACTTATATATAACTTCAAACCTACAATTAGGTGTGGCCTTGTATTGATAGTCAATGATATGATCAGAGAGAGAGAGAAATTTGTCCCTTCTTTCAGATCATCCCCTATTAATATGCACCAAATCAGACCCATGATAATATATTTGACTCTTTTTGTTTGTATTTGTCACACATATCTAGCTTTAATTAACCAAGATATGGTAGAATTAGAAATAAATATTATTTTATACAATGTATAGCTAATTAAGGTAATTGTAATCATCATGTTTACGTAGGCTTGCATGAGAGATACATCGAGAAACATCTTGCTCTTCATATCACAATCATGCTATTATGCTAACAGTGGTGAATTATAAAGGACTACTAAGATATATGTGCCTAATTAATGGTTGGCCAAGCAATTTGAATTGAAGCTGCATGCTTATATATTATTGGCCTGTTTTCTTAAGGTCTAAGTTTGATAGACCAACTCCAAAATAATATAATAACATATATTAGATTTACGTTTGTAATCCAGTTAATCTGATCAGTGCGCACCCACACACACATATATATATATATATATATATATATATTTATACACATTCGATTTATGGCAAAAATATTAACTAGCGAGAATGAGAGGAAACTAATAGCTAAATACAATGATTAAGGTCATAATTTAATTATATTAAATAACGTGACAGAAATGATATAATAAAAAAAAATCATTTTCTATTAATTTATATTTGACTTATAACAACCGACTTAGGGTATTGAAAATTACACATATATATATATATATATTTATACACATTCGATTTATGGCAAAAATATTAACTAGCGAGAATGAGAGGAAACTAATAGCTAAATACAATGATTAAGGTCATAATTTAATTATATTAAATAACGTGACAGAAATGATATAATAAAAAAAAATCATTTTCTATTAATTTATATTTGACTTATAACAACCGACTTAGGGTATTGAAAATTACACATATATATATATATATATTTATACACATTCGATTTATGGCAAAAATATTAACTAGCGAGAATGAGAGGAAACTAATAGCTAAATACAATGATTAAGGTCATAATTTAATTATATTAAATAACGTGACAGAAATGATATAATAAAAAAAAATCATTTTCTATTAATTTATATTTGACTTATAACAACCGACTTAGGGTATTGAAAATTACACAAAATTGTCACATCTCATTAAGTGCCCTGCATTGTAGGTAAACGTGATCAATATTAAATACTAATCGGTGGGTCATCGTTATAATTGTGATTAGATGGAGAAAATGTTCAAAAAATGGGTGATGAGTGATTACGGGAGGGAAGAAAAAGAAAAGGTAATGATAGAGACTTGATGGGGTTGAGGCAGAGAGACATGATCACGTACAAGTACGGGGGAGATTACAAGGTGTCTAATCACACGGCAAAGTTGTTAGGGAGTTGTTTGTAGCCTGTTGAACTTAAGCCGACCGATCTATAATAGCTAGAAGAATCCTGGCGGCCTGATTCTTCATTCCAATCAAAGATGCTCATCTACTCAAGGTCGCGTTTAAATAATGAATTGAATTGAGTTGAGTTGAGTTGAGTTGAATTGAGTTGAGTTGAATTATAATGATAAAATATTATTAAAATATTATTAAAATATTATTTTTTAATATTATTATTATTTTAAAATTTAAAAAAAATTAAATTATTTATTATATTTTATGTTGTGATTTGAAAAAATTGTAATAATGAATTGATATGAATTGATATAAATTGAAATGAGTTTGGGATCCAAACTCACCCCTAAGAGCATTAGTATTGGTCTATGCATATGCATATGTAAAATTATATTTGCATAATATGGCCCTAAAATCCTCCACATTGGCTTATGCATATCTAAATATTTAACTATCTATGAACAATACTTATCTAAATTTGGATAACCACGATTCACCCTACAAATTATATTTTAATCATTATTTCTCTCTCCTCCCACTCCCTCTCTCACAATCCTTTCCTTTTCTCCCTCCTTCAACAACACAACAAACTTTCACTTGCATATTCATTTTATTATTATGATATATTATATATATATTTTTTCATTTTATTATATTTTTAATATAATATATAAAAAATTATATTTTTTATTATTGCATTTATATTATTAATGTAAAATGTATGTAGTGGATGCTAATTACAAAATATATATAAAAAATTGATTTTAGCAAAAAATTATTAATAATAAAATAATAATATTTTATTATTATTTTGTCTCAATATGCATAGGCCAATATGGGAATTTTGCTTGAATGACAAAGTGGATATGCAAAAGAGGTGATTTTACATATGGATATGCATAGACCAATGCTAATGCTCTATAAGAAGAGTGTAGCAAGGAATAAATCATTTCACCTTATTTTATTTTATTATTATAATTTTTTTTAAATATTTTACATAAAATATTATAAATAATTTAATTTTTTCAAATTCTAAAATAATAATATTATTAAAAAATAACATTCTAACAATATTTTATTCAACTCATATAAAATCATCTAATCTTATCTCATCTCACAATCCAAATGAGTCCTTAATGTATTATATTAATTCTTTTCTCCATCTGTGAATTATAATTATGGTATTGGTATATGAATAGCATCAGTTAACTCTATGCTAGCAACAATTAATAAAAGGATGCAAACATTATTCAAAATAAATGAATGTAAAATGTTTGTAAATAATGTAACATATTTTAAATAGTTTTATAAGTCAACTACTTAAACAAGAGTCGGTTAGTATATATCCACATAGAATCATGTGTGATTGAGAGAAATAAAATCTATGATAAAGATCGAAATTAATATTTTTCCTAATTAAATATCTCATTTGAGGTATTAACAAGAATTATCTAAACTCTAGATTTAATACGATTATCCATGGGCTTAACTTTTTTGCTTGCCCCTCAGGACTCAGTTACCTGATATGATATATAAGACGATGAGTTTCTTCAAACCCCATATTTTAACACGAGTTTCATGGTTTAAAGGTTTAATAAAATGATGTGATTTAATATGGTATAGTAGATTATAAAATTATTTTTATTATAAAGTAGATCTAATATATCATATAAAGCCAAGTCAGTTTATGAGTTAATTTTTATGAGATCTTTTTGTAATTATATATAGGACTTCTCTTTAATATAATACAGTTTCGCTATGTACAGTCGCTGGCCACAGTTGCCGCGCAGTTGGCTGACGTGGCATCTGCTGTTAAAAAAATCAAAAAACAAAATATAGTTCATTTTGGATTCCCACTTCGCTTTTCCGCTTCTCATCTTCTTGCTATGGTTTTCTTCTTACCAGAAACTGATAGCAATTTGAGTGCATTTTGGAACTTCTCTTTCATTTCCATACGCACTGACACTTCCATTTCCTTTTTTTTTTTTTTTTTTTTTCCAATTGTTCCTCATTCTTTCATTCGATAACAACGGAGCCACAACAAAAGAAAAGAAAAACTATAACTTCACCTTTTTCTTTTTCTTCTTTACTATTCATCCTCCTAGAGTCTCAACACTGCATAAAACTATCAAGCAAACCCATCTTTTTTCCCCCTCTGCACTAGCAAAACCAACAACAAAACACCACCAAAGTACTAAACCACGTCATATCAAGTAAGGAAGAAAAGAACATCCCATATGGTAAACGTATCTATTGTTAATTATTAGAGAGAGAGAGGGAGAGGTGGCTTACAAAGAAACCATAGGGAGTAGGTTGTGGCTTTGGGTTATGCTTTCGGGGATAATGGTGGCACTTGTTTCTCGACTTCTGTCTCCCCTCTACTTTCTTTGTAGTCGTGTTAATGAGGAAGACGACGTAATGCTGTGGTTGAAGACGAAGGCAATGATTTGTGGTCTTAGACTTCCATCAGTCGGTTGAGAGAAGGCGACGGGTTCGAGGGGAGGGATGTGTTGTCGAGGTTTCTTCAGTGCTTCCAAGGGATGGACTCGCAGTCTTCGACGAGATGCACTTCGTGGAAGGATCGAGAGAGGGAGTTCTTGAGGCAGAGAGGAAACGCAGAGAGGGAGGGATTGAGGAAGAGAGGAAACGTAGAGAGGGAATGAATGAAATGAAAAAAAAAAAATTGAAGGAAACTTCGTGAAGTGAAAGGTTCATTTCGATGGTATTTTACCACATCAGCAGCCGCTTACGCAGCGTTTACCCGGGTCAACTAAATATAGAATTTTTCAATAAATATTAGATGATGTGTCTCGTTAGGAACAAAACACTTCCAAAGTTATACAATATTATAGATTGGCCACCATTAAATGATAAGATATTAACTGTACATAGTACATACACTCGAGGGAATTCCAGTTTAAGCAGACTGTCATGTTTCACTTTAGAAAGCATGTGCATCTCTCTCTCTATCTCTCTCTCTCTATATATATATTCGGCCAAATGATGGTGGATATCATGTTGCTTCTTCTGTAGTCTTTCTATATGGCAAAAATTAGAAATAGATGGGCAGTCAATTTAGATACATTATTACTTGAGGTTCGGTTTAGAGTGTTGGGCCTTGTGTGTTTGGAAACATCAAACATCGGATGCTCAAAGTGGTGCATTAGTGGTAGCGAAGTTGTCAATGTTGTTTTGCATAGACATGACATGGTCATGTGCTAAGTACTTTCATTGATGTGGATTCAACCCATTTCAAAATCGACAGCAGCATATGAATACAATATTGATTCTTTAAGCCATTGAACACCTCCAACTCTTCTAATGCTTGGAGTTTGCTCGAAGGGTCCTATTTTCCTTTTGTTTTGGAGGATTTTGATTGGAGCAGAGAATGGACACTTCACAAGGAGATGATAAAAAAAGTTGAATTCTGTGTGTCATCTGCCCAGCTAGGCATGAACATCGTCCTCCTCAAATGAAAATCCAATGCCCTGAGTGTAAAAAGTACAAATTTTTATTGGTTGACCGAGATTGACATCTTGATTTTGGGTCCCATCGTGCCAACAGGTGGCACAAGGGCTGAGCGGTGAGCAGCCAAGAGCAATCAAATGTTTTTCCCCCCTTAAGGAATCAAATATATCATTCAAATAATGAAAATGAGATACATGAAGAGAGAGTTGGTGGAATTTCCTAACAAACACTCCATTACAACAACCACAACAAAAATGTTAAAAAAAAAAAAAAAAAAACAATTTTTAGGACCAAATACTTAGTCCCCACTCATACCTTACAAAGAGGGCACTATCTTAAATAATGGTTTTTTTGTAGTTCACACAGCTGCGCGAACTATGGTGCACTACAGTTTGTTGTCTTGAGATGTTTCTTGAAAAGACTCGCATTTCTTTCCTCAAGATCGGTTGGGTAAAGTAGAAATATAGTAGAAAGACCGGTATCAGATGGACTGACCGGTATCACTTGTGGAACAACCCACTCGTAAGAGTCACGCACCAAGATTTTCGCTGTGGTTTCGCTTCATCCCAGTAGATCAACGACTGGGGAGTTGTGTGGTGGGGAATATGTAGATAGTTGGTCACTAGAGTGTAGTGCATTTGACCAAAACCGAACCGGTAGAAAAGAGAGATAAAAAATAAAATAAAATAAAACTATCATGAAAACATATCCACAGATCAATATTAAGAAGGAACGGAGTGGAGGATGAGAGCCAAGGCTTCACCCTCTTCTCTGGTACAGACACTCAAAAAGGATGAATAACTTTTCTAGAAGTAAGGAGGAGCTTCTCTTTCTAAAAAGGAGTCTCCTAGGATCAAGAAGAATCAAATGTTAGTTGGACGTTGAAATTGTTTTAGCCATTAATGGTTTTACGACCTTGTTAAGGAGTGACACATCATCGACCACTTTAGCATCATAATTTGGCAACTTTAAAGACAGGCATTGTCACTGGGGTTAGCAACAAAAGGAGGTGTTTTTCCCCCCTTGACAAACACAGATGTCATAAAAAAAATTGGGGATGGGAACCAGTTATAAAAAGAAGGGAAATACTTTGTTCATTTAATCTAGGACTTTTGGATGTTACTAGAAGTTCTATCAATAATGAGAGTGATGTGAATAAGAATGGGTTTAAGTAGAGAGTAGAGTTGCGTGAAGCAATGCTAAGGCTCCAATGATATGAATTTGGATTTTTTTTGTTTTTCTTTTTGATATATTTGAAAGAGGGGAATTTTGAACTCCAAACTTCCATTTTAAATGCTGGGATTATGCCAATTAATCTACAAGACCTACTAACCTTTTATTGTTGCTATAAATCACGCGTGAATGACCCAAAAATTGATTTGCTATAAAGTGTGCCACATGGGGCGGCACATAGGGCCCACTTGCACATGGCAATGCGTGCAAATCACACATCATTGGTCCGGTCGCTAAAGGAGAGTTGGTGGTGGAGGATGGCTAAGGGAAGATGGCTAGCTAGCATGTATGGGCAGAATCCAACTGAATATGAGAAAATCTTAAAAACAAAACAAACAAACAAAATCTAGAAGAAAACCATAGTATTAGGGAGTGCTGAACGTCAAGAAGGAAAACAGAAGGGTGACTCCTCCCCTAGTTGTTGACGGATGAGAAACTCTAGGAAGAGGTGAGTAAATTGGAGAAAACTCAGTAAAGATGAGTAACTAAACAAAAAAAAAAAAAGGCTTCTGGATTGAGTGGAAAATAGAAAAAGTAAAGGGTGAAAGAGTAAGGGGAGAGGGTGGAGGATGAGCTGCCTCCTGTCCCAGAATAGAAGAGACAAGACTTGGGGGGAGCAGGGAAAGAGGGCTGAGGGGCAGGAGGGAAAAAGAAGTAAAGAAATTTATGGACTTAACTCATCTTATAAAACTGATTCAATAAAAGATGATTGTTCATTCCTTATATACATTCCCAAGATCTTGTCCACAAATAATATGAGATTATTCTTCAACAAGAAACAAGATTTAAGTTAAGAGCAGCTCTAGTTTTGCACCTTCAGTGCTCTTAGCTTCAAACTTTGGATGTGGCTTCTGTCATTGTCAATGTGTTGATTTTCACCACCATGTAATTGTCTCTGTTTTTCTCATTTTAGTGATAAAAGTTAGTATTAGAGCAATAAGATATCCAACTAGAAGGGAACTTTGAGAATACCAAGTAGCAAGTAACATAAAATGCAGCAATAAAATTAAAATAAATTTATATGGAAAAATGGAAATGTTCTGAAACAGCAAATTGAATTCATCAGTTCCATTTCAAGCATGGTCCATTACACAAGCCGCTCAGCAAAGAAAATGTCATTAAAGATTTTGCAAGCAGGGTGTTTCCACCACTAATAAATTACAGCCGCAGAGCTTTAGATATATATATATATATATATAAAAAAAAAAAAAAAAAAAAAAAAAGAGAAGAATAAGAGTGGTAATGAGCAGATATATGTAATAATATGTATCATGTTTCATTTGCTATAACTTGTTCTAAGTCGAGATAGTGACAATGAAGGCTAAAAAAAAACTGGCTCCTAATAGTGAAAACCAAACTGCCAACGAGGAAATTGAGCAATCAAACAAGAGCTCAACAAAATCCACAGCATATCAAACAATGGTTTTCATCGGCACTCTCCCATGAATGAGATCAATTACTAGAAGAAACCAACACATGGTACTCGTTCAGACGCCTCTGAAATTGAGCCAACTGGGTCTGTAGTTGAAGTATTCCTGCAGCCTTCTGTGAAAGAATGGCATTTAATTTGGAGATATAATCATCCAGTTGATTGCCTGGCTGATCCGCTTCAACCAGCAGATCCATCTCCTGCATAAAATTACTCCAGTCATACAAAGTCCAAGCATGGCAAACAAGAAGAATTGAGCCAAAAAGAAACTGTTAATTACCTCCCTAACAATGTCTATTGTCTCTTCCACCTGTCTCCGGTGAGCAGTAACAAGATCTTCCTCTTCCTGCTATCAAGCATGTTGGGATTTTACTTAGCAATTTAATAAGTGAAATGCAAAAGCTCAAACAAAAAATGAGTGAAATGCAAATCAGTATCTGATACCAAGAATGTGGTTACCTTTAGCAGGGCAGTAAGATCATCATCAGCATGAGAATTATTGGCTTCAAAGTCTGCCATGTCCCTCCATTTCACCTGAGTGTCAATCTTCCTCTTATCATCCAAAACTGACCTTTGGTAGGCCTCTAGCTTCTTATTATTCATTCGTGATGGCTTCTCTTGTTCACAAGTCTGCTCAGAGTAATCAAAATCATCTTCAGCAATGTCACTTTGACCACCTCTCTGACCTTTGTAATAATCTGAATACACAGATGCAGGCAAACTTCCCTCTATCCTCCCACTAGGAACGCTATCCACATTAAATGGTGGGGAGGGTTCGGTTTCAATCTGTTTTGGCCAGCCAAACCTGTTCTTGTCGTTTGCAACAGAAGTTATGTTATCCTCAAAAATCGATTCAGCGGGTAACGCTGAAGACAGGGGCAATGCAGTTGATTCTCTCAGGTTTGAGGTTGAAGACAAGGGATCCCTCCTGGAGCTGTTCCCTTTCGATAGACTCTTCACTCTGGGAGATAGATATCCATCAGAAGATAGAAGAAAAAAATATCCAATTATCCACCAACGTTTTTGGACAACAAAATATACCTGTCAGCATATCTTAGTGTGTTGAGAGTGTGTTCACATGATCCCGAGCTAGGTGAAATGCACGATATCATAACAGTGCGGGAGTCTCCAACAAATGAATCCCTAAGAACTTCAGTTAATTTACTCCCTCTGAAAGGAATGTGACCCTGGTCGTTGTCAAGAGCTCTAATACATTCTTTCAAAGCAAGTAAGCTTTTATTGATTTCAGCACCTTCCATTCTAACAAAAATTTAAAATAAGTACAATGATTATAAGTTTAGACACACCGTAACTACAGACATTTGTAAAAGTGTGAGTCACAGACAGGCCATAAAATAGATATAACGAAAACAAGTGTTTGTAACTTGGTCCAGTTTCTGGCAGGGAATATTGCCTACCTGTAACTTTTTGAAAATGCATACTTTTACTTCACTGGAGTATCATATCAAATGAATGCTCAGATTTCAAGAAAGCATATCCCTACCTTGTTTGCTTGTCATTATCAGTTGTATCTGCACCACGTTCACTTCCAGCAAGATCTATAAAAGATAGCTTGCCTACTAGTCGGGCAGGCTTTGATTCACTCCCATCAGCTGATCTCTTGATACAGAGCTGAAGAATAGCATGTGATCGGGAGGATTCCTCGTTTGCACCAGTTGTACCAGTACTTCTGGTAGCATTTCCTTTCTCAATAAGCTCCTTGATTGTCTCAACATTTGATACCCTGTATTCTTGCAAGCCCACAATGCAAACCTGCTGTTTCCCATCCTCCCTCATGCAAAGCTTTCTGCAAAAGTAGGATTGATTCAGGAAACAAACCTGGAAACCTGATGTGTCTTTTATATCCTATAGGATGAAAAACTTACTTCCGATCATTGAGGAGATCAAAAAGTTTCCCTCCATATATCTCAAAAAAGCTGACAAATAATTGAAACCCTTGGTTCCGGTATGTATGATGCATTAATCTTAAAATATCTTGGGATGCTTCAAGGGGAAGTGGTTGCATTGTGTAAGTCTTTCCACTCCCTGAAAGAACAAATATGATAAAACTTAAGCTGAACAAAAGAGATCAACCATTCTCACAACTAATATTAGAACTCCCAGATACAATTCTCCCTATACTTTTCTCAATTGAGAAGACCTAAACCACTTGCCTGTCTGCCCATATGCAAAGCAAGTTGCTTTAGTTTTGTGGAAAATCAGTGGGACTATGGGCTCCACGGTCTCAGAGTACACCTACAGTAACAAAGTGTGAGATATAATAAAGCCAGCTCACTGATGATCATAAGATAAACCAAGTCTTGCCATATACTCACTTCATCATTTGGCACATCTTCATTCAGCACGGCATCAAAAACAAATTCATGCTTCTCAACATATTCTGTTAAGTCAACCTGCAGGAGGTGGTGAATTAGATTTCGGAAGAAATCAAGCCCTAGATCACAGCCCATTCATCATACATAGCATTTCAGTTCAAAGATACAGCACATGCATTAAAATTAGTTGTAAACCAGCACAATTCGTAGGAAAAGGTAATTGATTAGATGAAAAATACTATACGTAAGTTAGCATAACCATTATAAATGGAACTTGATCTCCAAACTTTGGTTGAATATCTCAATCTTCTCTCCCCTCACTCTCCTTTGTTTCTATATTAGTGATTAAAAAAAAAAAAAAACTCACAAACTTTGCTCAAGGGGAGAAAGAGACCAAAAACTCTTTGAACAGTGTGCAAAGTAACTCTAGCTATCAAGAATCATAACTTATTGACTCTTTAACTTTCTTTGGAATTCAGTTTTCTTTGCTAATTGAAAAAACCAAACTTATGAGAACAAAAAAAAACGCTACCTTTAAATGAGAATTAATAACTTGATTAGATATATCATTTTTCACTTAATAAATTTAACTCAATGGCCTATATTATCTAAGTCCAATTTAATAATATAATGGTAAAATGGATAATGTTGCTTCATTGGAGTAAAACTTCATGCTTCCAAAACTTTTTTTTTATAAGTAACTTCATGCTTCCAAAACTAAACATTGTAATAGAAGGTTCAAAGTATGACCAAGAAATCCAACGGCAATATACAGCCATGATCAACATAGAGAACTATTACAGTCATATCTTTCTAATCAGCAATTCAAGGCTCTCCAGTTCCACTCTTCAATTCCAATTTCAGATAGAGTTATAGGAAGGCAAAGTCATGTTCTTTGTACAGATATTAGTTTGACTATCTCACACCAGTTTTTTTTTTTTTTTTTTTTTTTTTTTTTGGTTTTTCTATGATGGGGGAACCACCCCATGGTAGAGCCCTTAGGACTCACCCATGGAACCTAAACCCTTGGGGAGACTAGCACAGCAACCCACCGCCATGGCCTCCCACTTAAATCGTAGTTTGATCCAAGGGGAATCGAGGCTGTGGCATGGGGCTCATGCACAAAAGGTCGCCCTTACCACTTGGGCTACCCACGGGTGGGTATCTAACGCCAGTTAAGATATGAAACAATTACAATGTCAGATACACTCAAAACTACCGTGATTTTCATTAAAATAAGTTCATTACAATCAGGCAAACATCAGCATATTCCCAAGAGGATTGGGGGAGAGGGGGGGTGGAGGAGAAAACACATCTAGATATTGACATCATACAAATGACAATGAATAAAATGAACCAGCAAGTTCTCACCTTGAGTTTTGTTTCATGAACAGTCAAAGAATTGGAATTCAGCTCTATAGTAATAATATCTTCCTCTTTCTTTGCTATTTCCTTTTTATTCAGTGGCCTCTTGCGCACCTGTAGCGAAAACAACCAATTATCAGAAGAAAATAGGTGGTAAAACACAGCAAAAACATATGGTGCACGTCTATGCATTTATCATGCCATATAGCTTCATTTTGAGGTCGCTTTACAACATCCACAGCCTACAACCACCTGTGCTTGACTGATCTAGCTGGCAATGCAATTTGTTAAAGGGCTCAAAATTCCCCATTTTCCATACAGTAAAGACTAGGAGAAGCATTAAAAACGGTATCTAAGAGACATACCACAACTTTGATC
The DNA here is from genome assembly GCF_004785595.1 of Juglans microcarpa x Juglans regia. Classification (NCBI taxonomy): domain Eukaryota; kingdom Viridiplantae; phylum Streptophyta; class Magnoliopsida; order Fagales; family Juglandaceae; genus Juglans; species Juglans microcarpa x Juglans regia. The sequence goes on from NC_054596.1 coordinate 37,437,755, forward strand.
TTGGCAACATTATTGGCCCTTTCTTTATCTGCTGAGAAACTTTTGAGTAGATTATTCTCAGGCAGTCCACGGGATCTGTTTGTCAGCTTGGCGATATGAGCAAATGGGTCAGAGTCATCAAAACTCTTACCGTGAAGAGTTTGATGAAGTTGCGATCCATCATATATACTTGGAACCTGCATCTAACAGTTGGTTGCACAAAAACACCAGTTACTTATACATACGTACATAAGCTATCACAAATCTACCAACAAGTTTTTGATAGGTACAAATTTACCAACGACTAAAACGAAGTCATTAAAAACTGTTGAATCAGGCAGACAATTTAATCTTTGAAAAACACCTTGGATGACAGAAACTATTTAAAGCTCAAAAAGCGTTTCGCAAAGACTAGAAGGTACCAAATTCAACCTGTGGAATTGAATTGCCCATCACAGCAAATTCATTCACACCTCAAATGATGAGGTGAGAATTTCAAATGTTCTTTCATCTCAAGAAAATCTAAAACTTAAACCTCACCGTTATTTCCAACTAAAGTTGTCATTTCATTTGAAGCGGTTTAAACACATTATAAACCATCATAAGAGTACTAGTATTGGACTAATCAAATTCATCTTTAAATTTTGATGAAAAGTACATATTTTTCATATATCTAAAACTTCCTTATCTATAATTCCACATTGGATTAGCTATTGAATTCATCAAAATAATAATATAATATTATTTTTTTTAATAATAATATTTTATTTTTTTTCATATTTTATAATTACACTAATCATATATTAATTAATAATTTAATTTTATTCTTACATTATTATTACAAGATGGTTGGAGATTGAACGTGAATAAAAAAGACCATTAGAGATTAAAAGTGAATAAAAATATATTTGATGAGTGAACAGGAGCTCTTCAAATTTGAAGAAACATATCCATTTACTGTAGCTCAAAGTTTCATACTTCTCTCTTTGGCTAATTCAATGCAGCTCTTTTTTGATGAAATTCATCATATTTTACATTTGGCTAAGCTTTTGATGAAGCAAATGCCAATGCTCTAAGTGGCTACAATGTAGCCATTCAAACTCCATCAAATGGGCGAATACGCGCCGAATTAAACATCAGATTCATGTGATGTCCAAACATGCAATACTTCAATTACGTTTGTTTTCTTTTATTTAGTACATTGATTACAACGGCTTCTCTTTTTTGTTTCTATATTTCAATAATCATCTTTTCAACAGTATCTTGCACAACAAAGGGGGAAAAGTCAAATCCAGCATCTTATCGGGTACATTTTGAGTGAAGAAATAAAAAGTTAAGAAATTCTGATCAGAAGATGAAAGGTAAAACTAACCTCTGGTAATAGCTCTGTGTCCAAGGAATGGAGATCGAGCAAACCGGGGCTGAACTCACTGGCGGAGACTTGATCGTCGCCATTCTTTCTCAAGCTCGAGGACCGCGATCCGGTAGGAGTCGAAGGGTCCGCCACGAGGCTCCTGCTCATTCTCGAGCCCTGAACTCCGCCATAGAAACCAAAGTCCTGCACAAGAAATGACTCGTTTTTATGGAAAACATAAGCGCCGCAATCGCAGGTACCATGAGGATCAGTAAGTTTTCAAAAAAGGAAATAAAATGGAGCACCTGAGAGAGACTCGACGATTGAAGCCACTTATTAGAAGACGCCGTCTCGATGAAGTGGTCGGAGTACTGACGCTGGTGGTGCGACGACGAACTAGATCGGGACATCTGTCTCCCCACTACGTTCATCTTCCTCAACAGAACTCTTTCTACTACGATCTAACCGATGGGTTTTTGCTTCAACAAAATCACAACACTGCCGGCCGAGCACTGAAGATAAAAGAAAAGTTGTTGTCTTTTCTGCAGATTTAGCTTGAAGATTTTCTTGAGTGCTGGGAACAAAATGTATGAGAAGCTGGGTGTGTGACACTGTGAGCCCCTGAGGGAGGTGTTGGTTGGAGGATATATCGTCTAAATGAAAGGTACTAGAGAGAGAAAGAGCAGGAAAAGCAGCGAGAGAGAGGGAGAGAGAGAGAGAGAGAGAGAGAGGAAATGATTTTGAAACTTTGAAAAGAAAGACCGGGGACGGGGGGGAAGTGGAGGGGGCAATTCTCAAGGCGCGTATGTTCGTGTACACGTAGCAGGAAAGGTACCGGCGCGTGTCTCCCACTCGTTAATGGGGGCAGTAGGAGGAGCCAGTGGCGGGGCCTAAAGGGATTTTCCACGGCTTTTATATCATATCTTCTTACTGAAGTAGCTTGATATTAATGTTCATTGGATTTAAAAAAATTATTAAACAGTTAATTAAATTTTGTACGATAGATTCCTGTGTTTCCTTGTAGATATTTTTTCATGTCCGTTGGATGGAATACTAACGTGGCGAGACTCGAGTCTTGTCCATTGGGAAAACTTTACTTATCATGCCAGCCATTGTGTACTTCTTGGAAACACAAACCACTTTATTTTATTTCAAAATTTTTAATAATTTATTTCTTAAATATTGCTTTAATATAAATATTTTTCAATTTTTAATTTTTAATTTTTTCATCTAATAATCATCTAATTATTATAATTTTCTCAAACTCCAAAACAAAACACAAAAAAAATATAATTTTTTTTTAAATTTAAAACAAAAATAATATTAAAAAACTATATACAATTTTTTTCTCTCTTATTTTTCAAAACCCAATAAATTATTTTAACTCAAACTATTTTACTATTATTTACAAATTATTTCATTATTATTCACATAGTTCTCATCTCTTCGCATTCTCCAAATAACCTCACCACTATTATATCACTATTATGAGTTGACGTTATTCATCAATCTTTAAAATCTTTCTTTTGAAACATAAGAGATGGTCTAAGGATAATAGAAAGTGTCACATTTATAAAAGAAAATAGAACAGCTACAAACAGAAAAAGATTACACAAAAGTAGAAATGTGGTAGGTCGAAAAATCGTTGAACGCTTCAACTTGACCACTAGAGAAGGCGAAGGCTAGGCGTGGCGACCGTTGTAGTGCGATACCCTTTTGTAAAGGACCCGACACTAGTCTTCGAGGTCTAAGATAGCTCGAGTCAAACACATTGAAGAAGTGAAAGAATTTAACAAAATCATAAAAGATCTTAAACAGAACGGACTCGGGCTCTATTGATGAATGAAAGAGAGGGTTCATGAGCCCTACCATGATCAATATAGGTGTTCTTGGATTTCTTGTTTGGGCTTATCATATGTTTACTGTGGGCTTAGACGTTGATACCCGTTCTTTTTTGGAACACATAGGAGATTACAAACGCATCATAAAACACTTTGCAAAGTTGTAAAAGTGAAAGTTCAACCTTAGGATGTGATGAGTCGACATCGAGGTGCCAAGCGTAAGATGATTCCACATATCGAGGTTGAAATGGGATCGGTTGTTTTCACGTCTCACTATTGAAACTGACTCACCCCTGTCTTTCCTATTTCTCTTCGTGTTTTGTGTTGTGTTTACTTTGTTCATGACTTGAGCCCTCTAAAAAACAAACTTGATTATAAGTCAAATGTGTCTTTGTTGGGTATTTGACCCCATTAAAGACAAACACAATCCAAAAAAAAATATCATCACCTTGGTACTGAATACAGTCCCCTAGTCCATGTCGTGATAATAGAAAAAGTACAGCCTGGATGCAAATGTAGTTAGTCTAGCACTTCGCCCCCCAAAGAAGCTGGTGAACCAGGGCTCTGATCAAAACTAGGTTCTATTTTATTCAATCGAAATTGGTGTTGAGTCTGCCGAAAAAAAGAAAAGAAAATATAAGACTATAATTATCATCTACGCTAGAAAACTACAAGCAACTACATCAACAACTTCTTCTTATTGCCACAAACGATACAATCACTCTTTTATTTTATAGCCTGCCTCGTTATTCTATTCGGATATATTCTAAAGTTTGCACGTCACCTTTACCCATTTTTGTTTAAGGGAATGAATGGGAGGGAGTCCGGGAGCTATGAGTCGACGAGAAGGTTCTATTCCCTCTATGTCCCAATACCTTTCACTTCCCTCCGAAAGAAAATGCTAATGTCAACTCTACTTTCTAGCTAATGTAGCTAAGTTAGTGTGTAGGTGGCATGTTGCAATTAGGACCATACATCGGGCGAGTTTTCCCCTAATCGATAGCCAGTCGGAATGCTATCTCTTTTCTCCTTCGTCATTCATACATTAAAATATAGTATATAGTTTACATTATCTTTTTTTATATATATACAAGAAACTATACTGAACCACGTATCTATTTATTCTTTAACATTGTCCCGACTAATCAGCATCACTTAGGCCTTCATTATTGAGACTTTGCTAGGATCTACAACGCTTCAGTAGGCCCTAGGCACTGATGTGAGGTTAAAGTTTTCACCAATGCTTAATATTATCTAGTCTAAATTGCACTCCCATAATAATAAGTCAATAAAGCAGAAAAACAAGTACAAACATCTTATCCGGGATTCCTTTGGTGGTCTATCGTACATAAGATAAGATTACGGCTACATTTAGGTGTCATCTCAATCTAAATTGTTTGAAGAGGAATTATTCCCTAAAGCATCAGCCAAACTAACATATCAAGTTCATCCCGAAACAACGGATTCCTCACCCTCAGGAGCCCGAAGTAACTCATCCTCATCAGCCCCAAGCCAAGTAACAAATATGAATGCATATCTCCAGCCAAATTCATTTCATAAGACTTATCAAAAGAAGCAATTGGATAAAAATCATGCTCTGAATGAGCAGATGAGTCGATCGACGGTTCGAAGGAGATGCTTACACAAATGACCAGAACCTAACTCTACTTTTTTTTTCTTTCTCCTGCTGCTATCCTCTCAACAAGTTAGTCAATATCAGTAATGGAAAAAGTAGAGTAGTCCCTTGCCATCAAATTGTAATTGAATAATGCCAGTAGTGGCCCTCTTGCTTAGCGAAGTTAGCCTTTAATGGACAATGATAGGCAGACCAAAGCTTTCACATTGCAGTCTAAGCGTGCTTGCGCACCGGCACAATATAATTAGAATTCGCTGGCTCAAATGAGTGGTTCACTTCCTTGAGAGGGCGCTTATGGGGGTAACGATCCGATCTAATATCTAACCAACAAGCTACGAGTTCCAGTCAAGCTTGTAACTTAATGAATTAATGAGTTCGATCTTTAATTAGTATAGGAATATGTAACTGCATCTTTCTTGACCACTTTGACATATTAGCCCGGATTACACTTTCAAATCAATAGTTCATTGACCTCCATACCCCCTCCCCTCCCAAAAAAAAATGGGAGATAGCAGAGGAAGAACTAAGTATAAACACCTCTCATAGGTTCACCAGTGATAGCATTAGATATAGCCTTTTTTTTACAAATAAGAAAGGACCGATACTAAACTAGTAGATACGGTTGAGTCAGTTGTAGATCCAAAAGTAAAGAGGAAAAGGCATGACCATAAGAATTGTGTGAAATAAGTGAATTTATCCAGTTGAGGTACAACATTTATGACTTAATGGATGCACTAATGGATTGGGGGTCGCGTGGGCAATTCCTAAATATCGATAGAACGTTGATCATTATTTAGGAAAAGGCATCTCAGGTAATTCAGTCTTATGGTTCTTCATTATTTGCATATGGCCTAGGTGGTGCATGGTTGTCGTTAGCTCGTGCCGTAAGGTGTTGGGTTAAGTCCCAACGAGTGCAACCCTCGATCGATTGATTGGATTGAAGGACGAAGGAATAGAGCAAGAGATGCCCTTCTTGATGAATACAGTTTAATGAAAACAGTTTACATGGGGCTATTGTCGATTTGTAACTGCCCAAGTCACTTTTTTTTTTTCCATATATAAGGGATTCCTTCTCTTATCCTCTATTTAGCTCGTCTTTGGTCTCGGCCTTAGTCTTGGATTGATCTCACACTCAAATCCCAAGTTTGTTTATGAAGAGAATATGAAAAATAGGCAAGGGGTGGAATACCACAAAATACCATTCGGGGATGTCAATCAGGGCATTCCAGGAGACAGCAAGTGGGTTGGGACCAAAGCTTGCTATGCCGCATTTTGGAATGCACGGGAAAGTTCTGCCAAATAGATAGAATGGCAAGCTTCATTACCATTCAATAAATCCCATCGGTTGTTGGTTAATAAAAATAGGAATTTCGATAGGGCGAAGGATTGATACTATAAGTAGGACAAACGTAGTGAGGGAACTCCTCTATTTTTAGCTTAATATCTCAACCAACGACACTTGGTCTGAATTAGAGCAGCAGTGTTGACCTTGCACAGATGATCCTTACCTGTGAAGGCAGAAACAATACCTGTTGTTAACAAAATGGAATCTCAAAAACTCAATTATTGTATTTTCAAGCAGAGCACCAGTAATAGACCTAAAGGCCTATGAAAGTCATGTTTTACTTAAGAAAGATGGTGCCTTTGCAAGGATGTATTTAATCAGCCAATGCCAAGGCAACAAAGGTAGCATCAAACTTACCTGCCCTTTAATTCCTACAATCCCCGATGATAGAAGAAATATAAGCTAAAATGGGAGCTGGAGAGCCAAGAAGAAAGATTCTCACTTGGACAGGAGATGTAGATGAGTTTTGGTTTAGCTCCAAGAAGCCTGGGAGAGAAGGATGCAAGGCTAAACCTAAACATATGCATGGTTGAAAAGGACAAAAGGCCCATTCCCTGTGTTGCTTGAGAATTTGTTAATCCTTTTTATCTTTATCCTGGTGGCACTCTCTTACTAACTATTTGTTTTGGTGCTTTAGCCAGCCGTACCATCTATGAGACAGATGAGAGAGTGGGAAAGTGCGATGTCATGACTTTTTCCTTGAAAGACATCCTCTACTGATGAATCAATTTGTAGCCTACGATTCCCCTTAGAATGGTTGTGGAAAAGGATTCCAAATCAGGCTTTACTCACTTGAGCAAAAAGCTTTTCAGAAAGGAGGATATTCTAAACCAAGCACAAGCAATTTGTAGTCTCAAAGAGTAATGAAGTTGGATCAAGAAGACCGAAATCCAGACAGTAAAGCTCACGTTGTCGACACCTCAAAGTGGTGGATCGAACTTCAATCATGTCACGAGAGTGGATTCAGCTAGTTTCATCAGTCATTCTGTGAACCTGACAACTATCACTTACTAGTCAATGCAAGCAGGGTCAGTTTCAATCTTCTTTGGAGCTTGAAAGTAAAAGTCTCGTATATTTTCTTATGGAATTATTGCTTCAAATAATCATCCTCAAGAATTACAACATTGGCTTCTTACTTATCAATGGCTCTAGTCTTTATAAAACAAAAAGAACAATCTAATGACGAACATCTTGCATCATTGCTTAAGCTCGTTCCCTGTAGTGTTTGGCATGTAGCTCCTTGCCTTTAGGTTTAGAGCAACAAATACTGAATTAGAAGGAATGTAGCTCCTTGGTTGCCCGATTCCGATGTTGAGTGAGGCCAATAGGATCCCCTTCCTTGTTTAGTAGGGAACGAAGAATACATAGGGAATAAAGTAAATTAATCTCTTTATGTAGTCCCCCAGGAATACAAAGGAAATCAAGCTTCTTCCTTTCGCTTCACCTTCTCCTTAGTTTAGGGAATTAAGCAACCCGATCTTAAGTCCTTTATGTTGTAACCGCTGCTATTGCCCATAGCCTTAGTTGAGGGAAAGCAAACCGGAAAGAGAATTAAGCAATTTATGTAGCTGTTATTGGTCTTAGGGAATCAATAAATGGAGTTGAAGCACCAGACAGAGTACTAATGCCAATTAGACATAGAGAGAAGTAACTTATTTTTGTGTTTCTAAGTCCCTTATCCTTGTATGCACGCCTCCAACGAAGAAGGTAGATGACCTAATGAGCATGTTTAGCTTCAAAAATTCCTGGAATCCTACGACATTCTCACAAAAAAAAAAAAAAACAAGGCTAGTAGATAACTATTTTGTTATTGTAGAGAGCAATCAGTTCTACCGATCTTATTGAAGCTGGGAAAGGTAAGGTTTCCTTTATCCATTCCAGAAGTGGAGGAGCCTATGTAGAAGAAGTTGTAGAAGAGCACATCACGGTTCAGGTCCTGACACATGGGGTGGCTCTTGTGTGCCTCATTTTTGCGGGTGTCATATTGTACTGTATTGTGCTGAACACTAACAAAAGCCATGGCCTTCCACTATGTTAGACCTTCCCCTGGGCCCGCCCTGTGAGGCCAGAGTGGGCTCAGCAGTTAGGTCGGCCCCCATTCAAATTACATTACACAGCTTGATCTCAACCTTATTTTAATTTATTGAACTTGAAGACGCTACAAATCATAATAGAATAACTTCCGAGACAATGCCCAAATCGTTATGCCTTTCGTGCAGGTCGGAACTCCCGATAAGGAATTTTGCTACCTTAGGACTGTTATAGTTATGACCACCATTCGTTGAGGCTTCGGTCGCCAGCTCCCCTGTCATTAGGTCACCAACTTCCTAGACCTTTTAGCACTGGGTAGGTGTCAGCCCCCATACATGGTCTTACGACTTTGCAGAGGCCTATGTTTTTTGTAAACAGTCGCCCGTCTTTCCTCTGCCGAAAGATGCTTAGCCAAAAGTGACAAGGGGGGCTGAGGAAGGCCGACGACTAGATGAAGGGGAAGTTGCCGTATAAGCTTTGCCCCTTGCTTTACAAAGGGATCTTTATAGGCAACCAGTCTTTACTTAACTTAGTCCAAACAATGCCCAAAGACTCCCATGCCTTTCTTAGTTGGACCAACCTAACCGGTGATTTTCATCGTCCGAAATTAGAAGAGCATGAACAAGGCTCTCCTTATTATTATTTTTTTTTGGGGGGGGGGGGGGGGGGGAGCAGAGCAATCAAAGAATGAAGCAAACCAAATGATTGTTCTAGAATGGCTATTCCTCACAATTATTGTTGTTGATCTCTCCTAGGTAGAAGAATACAAAAGGCTGGGCCTAGATCAGAAAGAAAAGAGATGTTAAAGAATAAATTTGAATCATCCTAGAGAAAGGAAATTTTTAGGCCTTCAAGAGAGACCGTACGATTATTCTCGTTAGGTGGGCACTAGCTTCCTCAAGCAAGGCAACAGTTGATTGAATTAGATAGAGAGCTTACTGCCCTGCCCTTTATAGTTGCAATTGCTGTCATAGAAACAAAAGTCCACAGGTCGCTCCTCTAGTTGAAGTTTTAGACTCTTTTTTCGTTGCCCAGGTTACACCTTCGGAATACCCCAGAAGGGAATTTTGCTCTACTTCGCATTTCACTAGCCTGGACCCACTTTCTCTTGGGCAACAATGACCATTTACTTTCATTTTGACTTTACTAGTAGAGCAAGGAATTTAGAACCATGCACAATGAGGTTGCCTTAGACCATAAATTGTCCTATTTAGTTTACAAACACGTGTAGAAACCCACAAACTGATGTGGCTTGATAAAATCCGTTAGATCTTTTTTATAATAAAATTAACTTTATAATCTGATGTGCCATATCAAATACGTCAGTTTGTGGATTAAATTTTGTGTAATTTATTTGTAGTTAAAATATTTCTCAAAAGAAAAAAATGTTACATCCCCAAAGTAACCTCACAAAAATTTAAACTCACAAACTAATATAGCTTAATGTGATATATCAAATCTACATTTCAATAAAAAAAACTTTACAATTTGATGTACTATATTAAGCCACATAAATTTATAAATTTACTTTTCGTGAGATACTTTGTGGATGAAACATCTGACTTTATAAAATTAGATGAAAATAGGATAATAGTACAGTTTGTAGCATTACTCTTATTGAAATTTTTCTTAAAAAAAATCTTTTTTATTGTACATTAGGTATCCAAGAACAAAGTCTAGGCTAATCCTAGAGGTGCACAGGCTCTCGGCAGAAGTTTTTTACAAGTGCACTTCAAGTAACTTAAAAGAAAATCTCTCAATCTAATAGTCTCTAGAAATTATTTGCACATTAGATGATTATGGTACCACATCAATACAAAGAGATACATATGAGTATAGTATATAATATTTTATTTTTATTTCATTTAATGTGATAACATAATGCATAAGAACTATACACATATTAATTGCATGCATTCAGAGTTGATTTCAGTATCAGACAAATTTCATTGCATGCATTAAAATAATTTGATTTTAGCCGTATGGATTTAGAGTTTATTTCAATTTATCTAATCATTACAACTTTATCAAATTATAATTTAATTTTTTTTAATTTTAAAACAATAATAATATTAAAAAATAATATTTTTAATATATTTTATTTAACTTTTAACTTTTATCTCATTTTAAGTCATTATCCAAATCTCACATTAATCATTCCTCAATCAAAATTCAAAAGTAAGAGTTAAATGAATAAAATTAACATCCTCTCCTCTTTTTTAAAATTGAAGATTCCTCCCATTTTTGAACTAAAATATATACATGGTTTGAAACGGGATCCGTTGAACCACGCACATGGGATAGGCGGGTGTGTCCAAGCGCGCGTGAATTGTGGTGCTTTGAGATCTGACCGAAATGGTCCAAATTTTATTATGTATAGAGTGTTTGGTAAAGCATGGAAAGGGCCCGTGGGAGGGTGGGCGCAGAGCAGCAGGAGAGTTGGTGTTGGCCCGCACGTCGCCGAGTGCCGTGGCCCCGCGCTTTGAGTAGATCGCGGGCTGTGCGCTCTGCCTCTGCGTTGTGTGCACGATCTTTAGGCTTTGCTCAAGAGTTTCATTTTTTGGGTGGAGCCCACGTGCTGTTCTTTATGTTGGCAAACCAGTCGCGATTCACTCATTATAATTTGGTTTTTTTGGAGTCAGAATTTATTTTTTCAAGTCTTTGCTCCTTGCCTTCTTTTATAAGAGTGGGAAAATTCAATTTGAATTGAGTATTGCTGGTGGGAGCTTTCATTGTTTGTGACTTTGATAGCCAAATACAAAGTGATGGCAAAATAGATCATTGGTCATTCTTCTAAAATTTGGATGATAAATATTTTAACCACAGAGTAATTTTATAAAAATAAATTCACAAACTGACATCGTTTGAAGTGATACCTCATATTATAAAATATTTTTTATTATAAAATAAATCTAACAGAAATACAATATAGAGATCCACAATTGGTGGAAATTGGTGACATATAGAAAAACAAAATTCTAAGAAAAAAACTCCATAGATAACTAATTAGTAAGGTACAATGCAAGTCATAAAGATGGCAATGAAAGAATCCAGTAGCAAGTCGCCGTCCGTCGTCTAACGTCCCGCCATCCGTAGACTCTTCAGGATCATCAAGTACAAAGATTGTAAAACAATGAACAACGACACAGACATGAATCATGCGTGCATGGAATCTTGAGAAACATCAACATGCATGCTGGTTGTTAACTGTAGTGAACAGTCTTTGAAGGATTTTTATCGATAGAATGGAAAATGGTTACTGGGATACACATTATCATAAGAAGCCCTGTTCTGTAGGAAAGATGCATTTCTTTTGGGTTGGTGGTTGAACCGGTTGAGGGTTTTCATTGGACTTGGATAGCCTACGCAATTACATCCTAATGCTAGGAACCTGTTTAACTCATGAAATCTCAACTTCTACAATTCTTGTGCTTCTTGATCGGAAGTTGCGAGCATCCTCGTTAGTTTAATTAAATAAGAAGAATACTTAAAATTTATATAATTTGTGGCAAAAAGACCCCACATTGAGTTGGGCATATCTAAAATAATTTGGATTTCAGCTATAGTACTTAACCAAAAATAGAAGACTATTGTTAGTTCATCAAGCATTAAAATACTAGTTTCTTACTCTAAGCAAAAATACTATTTAGTTTGTAATTAAGAAATTTAGATAGAAATTTAAATGAGTTTAATAAAAAATATTTTTTTTATTAGAATTAAATGACTTTTAAAAATATGATTTTTTAATATTAATTTAATTAGAATATAATTATTATTAACATTTAATTGGCAGAATTATAAAATGTGATAAAAATAAATTAAATAAAAAAATTATTAAATTAATAATATTTTATTATTATATAAATAGTGAATGAATAATTCAACGTAGGAATTGAATTTAAATAGAATAGACAAATATAAAGAAGTGTGATATTAATTAAATTTTAAAAATAAATTTAACCAATCCAACGAAGATGCTCGTTCCAAACTATTTTGCTCTGTCCTAATGGCTTCCTTTATCTTTGGTGCATGAAGAAGACTTTTTCTTTAATAATATATATAGAAGTTATTATTGGAAGTATCCATTTTGTATAGATGATGTGGTATCATCTAGACCACACATCTCCTAAGTGAGTATTGAAAACAATCAACTATAAGCAGTTATATAGTGAGTGTAAAGTATACACTGTTATAATAACTCCTATCTAACATTACTCATATAAAAAAATAAAAAATAATTACTATTTCATAGCGAAGCTATGAAAAGAACAAAATTTTTGTGCCATCAATTATTTACACCATCGGCAAAATTCGACGCGAACCTGACACGTAATAATAGGATTAGAATTCAGGTTAATTTGAATCCACCCGAAATTGGTTTGATTAATAATTAAATTTAAGCTTTAGTATGCAATATGTATCTTAATATTAACCAATGCCTCTGCTCTCATATAGTACTATATTTTTATTTTTTCAGAAGTTTAAATTGAGATAAATTTAATAAAATAATTTAATGGATTTTTTTAGCAACTTTCTTATATAAAATGTTAATAAACAAATAGGTTAATAAAAATATGCCACGTAAGACTAGAAGAAATCTAAAAAATTATTCATTGATACCATGCAGCCATCTGTGACTGAGGTCGGTTGAGAGCATGTTTGGATATAGAAACGGTTTTATCTTATCTTATTATTATAATTTTTTAAATTTATATATAAAATATAATAAATAATTTAAATTTTTTAAATATAAAAATAATAATAATATTAAAAAATAATATTCTAATAATATTTTATTTAATTTTTAATTTTTATTTAAAATTATTTCATTTCATTTTATCATTCAAGTAAAACTAGTGTGGGCCGGAAAGGGTTAAAAAAAAAATAAGTTGAAGAAAAGAAAATTTAAAAAAGGAAACATAAAAAGGGTGAAATTTTGGGTCAGAATCGTAAATAAATAGAGTAGAGAGGCGGTTGGGGTATTTGTATCTCCGGTCCGGAGTCGGAGTGAGAAGGCAGGCGTTGAGAGATAGAGAAGAAAAAATGAATATGGCTTCCATTTGTCTCTCAATTCCCTCCTCCAAAACCCTAGCCAGCCCCTCTCCGTCATCATCTTCGTCTCCATCTTCCTCTTCATCTTCTTTTTCGTTTCCAGCTGCTGCGAGGGCTCACACATGCCGTCTCCTTCGATGTAGATGCTCTTTGCTCACCGTTCCTACGTTCCATTCTCTGCGCATCGTTCCAAGTAACCGCGGGAGGGCGAAGAAGCTGCAGGTGGTCCGTATGGCCCCCGACGAAGAGAAACTCACTCGCCGCAATCCTCTCGATTTCCCCATCGTATATCTCTCTCCCTGTCTGATTTGATGAATTCCTTCTATTTTATACTTAATCTTCGTTAATACTCGATGTTACATTACTGTGGATGATGATTCCCTGCTGAAACTCTACCTGGCATGTCTCAGACTCCAAAATATATTTAAAAAGTGAAATTCTTTCGTTAGAAATCTGTGGAATCCTTTAGAAGCAGCAATTGGAAGTTAATGCTATGATGCACAAAACTATAACCCGCAATTTTAGTTGTCTGTAAAATGTCTTGATGGTCAGAAACATTGGCAAAACTTCATATGATTATGCATAATTTTTTTTACAAGTATTTGATTATGCAATTTTAGAAAATCAGCTTTGAATTTTACCCCAGTCAAAGGACTTAGCTGATGTTGGAGCTTGAAATTAAGTAAAAAAATTTAGAATTGTGTCCATTAACAGTTGGTGCATCTCTACCTTTTAAAGAGAGATTACGTGATGGTTGTATTTGCACACAATCACTCTGCTCAGTGGTGATGTCAATTGAATGTTGGTTCTACTTGAACGATCACGTCTACTATTAAAAGAAATGCATTGTCATGTTGGCGATGAATTGCAAAGTTCCTATTCATTTAACTTATTTAGAAACTTGTTGCAGTTGGTCTATATTCGCTATGAATATTTTTTTGAGGATGGAGATCTGATAAATCACGCACTTTGATCTGCATGGCAGGAGTGGGATAGACCAAAGCCAGGGCGTAGACCTGATATATTTCCCCAATTCAGTCCTATGAAAACACCATTACCACCTCCGTTGCCATATGATCCTCCAGAAGAAGATGAAGAAGAGGACGAGAAGAAAGAGGAAGAGGAGGAAGATCCTGAAAAGGAAGAGCCAGAGCAGCCTGAGAAGCAGTAGAGCTCTGTCTGGCAAAGACATCGGCCTTTAACCTCTTTCAAAATTTTGTTTTTGTTTTTCTAGTTCATGTTACCTTATGCTTTATGTAGTGCAAATACATGATGGATAATAAGGTAATAGTCATTTAGTTAGAATGCTGCTTCAGTGATGTTATCGAAGTTTAGTCACACACAAGTGTTGTTGTGAAGTAGTTTCAATTCCTGTTTTGGTAAAACTTTAAAGTGACATAAGAGATTGGATTCAATGAATGATTGCTTCTGATATGGGAGTTGGGTTGACTGTTTTCGTTTTGGACTCTGTTTGTATCTTTACTCGTTTGGTACCCTCATTTCGGTTTCCCTCAACAACTTCAAAAGCTAGGATCGTTTTTCATAAGATAACTACGAGATGTAATGGCTTTGGATTGCATGTGCTTAATTACCTATTTGAATGTAAATGGTGTCCAGTGGATGAAAGGATTATGCAAAGCTCGTACTGGGGACTTTTTGCAGGCAAATTTTGAAGGGCAGGTTTCAATTTCTGTTCTGGTAAATCTTTCAAGTAATTGCTACACGTGTGAGGGAGCTTGCAATGTTCTCTCTCTCTCAAAGTTGTTTAGTCCATGTAGCAGATAAGTTGTTGTTTAAATTACCTATAGATCATTACACCAAGAGATGGACATTTTCATACCAAATTCTTTTTTGAAAAAGGGAAAGTGTTATCTAGTGAAACAAATTCAGTCTGATGAAAAGCCTGGGATTTAGAAAATGAAGGGCCTGGCTCTTAAGTCTTAACCATTGAAAAGGTAATTATTGCTTTTATTACTTTCATTTGGGTCTAGAATGAGAATAGAAAAAATCGCTAGGTTGCATGTAACACGATTTCTGCCTAAAGAGTTTTAAGGTTCCCGAATTTTTCAGGGGGATGCAAGAAAACTAACAGTATCTCTATCTTGCTTCCATTACAGATATGGATACACAATTTACCGAATTAAAGACCAACTTTCCATCAGGTAATGTTGAACCTGCTTCACTTCTGCCAATAGAATATGCGGGTTGTTTTGGTTCAGGTAGGAACATCCCCTCATTGGTGAACATGGGGATGATATCTGACATAGTTGGTCTATCTGCTGCACTTTCCTGCACACATAGGAGACCAACATGGATGTATCTGAAAACTTCAGCTCTGGGACATGAGGAGTCCAGATATGGGTCTATAAACTCAAGAATATCACCTTGCTTCCACAAATCCCATGCCTGAAATTATTTTCATTGTTTGTGCAAAATGTGAGTTATGATATAATTTAAAAAGAAAATTATTCAATTGTGACTGGAATAGGTATAAGGTTTATTCGAATTCTAACTTGTTCTATAAGGGCGAGAATGCCCGATGAGGAGAAGATTGTGTTCTTCCTACCACTCACAATCTCCAGCAATAGGACCCCAAAACTGTAAACGTCAGACTTGACAGAGAAAATTCCATTCATGGCATACTCGGGGGACATATAGCCACTGTATTAGAAAAAAGAAAGTTCAGAGATGGAAATCAAATTTTAAAAATCAGATATTTGCAAATTCACAAAATGACATGTTTGTGTGTATTCGTGCATTCGAAATGTAATCTTTACTCACTATGTCCCAACAACCCTCTTTGTATTTGCTCTGGACTCATTCTCCCCAAAAATTCTAGCCATGCCAAAATCTGATATTTTAGGGTTCATATCATTGCCAAGTAAGATGTTACTTGCTTTTAAGTCTCTGTGTATTATTTTCAATCTGGAATACTTATGAAGATAAAGAAGTCCTTGTGCAACCCCTTCAATAATGCCAGTGCGCATTCTCCAATCCAAAAGTTTCTTTTTGGTGGGATCTGTCATGAAGTAAAATGCAGAGGTGGTCAGTGGTCCCTGTTATGATCATACTCCAAGTAAATGAAAATTCAGGGTTTATTTTCAATTTTGCATGAGAGAAACTTATCAACAAACCGAAATTTATTTTCAATTTTGCATGAGAGAAACTTATCAACAAACCGAAAATAAAGGAGTCCAAGCTTTTATTGGGCATGTATTCGTAGATCAGTATCTTCTCGTTTTCGTGAATGCAACAACCCAAGAGCGTAACGAGATTCACATGTTGAAGTTCAGCTATTAGTGTAATCTCATTCATGAATTCCTCAAGCCCTTGTCCTGAATTTCTTGCGAGTCTTTTCACTGCAACATGTTGTCCATCTAGTAACACACCCTATACATCAATTTTCTCAATGTTAGAGAACAATTGTCTGCGATAAGCCTGATTCAATAATTTCAATAGCTGACCTTGTAAACTGGTCCAAAACCACCCTCTCCTAGCTTGTTGGACAATGAGAAGCTCTCTGTTAAAGCCGAAATTTCAGAAAAACTATATAACTGAAAGTTGTGGCCCTTGTCTGTGCCTCTTTTGATCTTATCCTTGAGTCTGAAGAGTGGCAGGGATCTTAACTCGATTAACGCCTTGTCTTGGCTTGTTTCTCCTTCTACTGATGAGTACAGAAATATACAAACTTGAGTTACCTATACATGCAACTGATAAATTATATGCCAACCGTGAATTACCTCGTACTTACCATTGTTTTGCTTTATCCTTCTTTTGTAGCAGAAGTAACCCACAAATAGCATTGCTAGAGCAGGTGCAATAACAACGATCCACCACAAATGCTTTATACTTCTCCCTGAATCTTCCTCTGTGCCTCCTGTAGGTGTACCCTCTGATACACAATCACAAAAATCAGCTCTAAGATCGTTGGACCAGTTGGTGATGGAATTTGTGCTCGAGACACATCTATATATCAGATAAGACAGTCATAAGCTTGTTTTAGGCAGTGTTTGAAATCATTACACAAACCCGTTATACATTTCTACCATTTGATATCATTCATCGCATGCAAGACCAGACCATTTATTGCGCACCATGTTTATTTGCTGTTGTTTGTTACATGGTTCACATTTAGATGTTCACATGATTTTGCAACTGCTGTTACTGATGAGATTTAGACACTCAGGTTCTTAGAGGGCCACTTAGCATTCAATAAAACCAGACGATAGAATGGCTAAAATGATAGAATAAAACGATTGGAGAAGGAAAATTGCAGAAGATGCACAATGTGAGATTCAGTAGCAATTGAAGGTAAATTGTAGCAAAGTCATACGTACCTGTACTATTTCCTTGCGATAAGATGTAAACAGCATTGAAGTTCGGATTCCGGATGAAACTTGCTCCCTTACTCCAAAATTCACATCCAGTCCCATTGTCAAAATGAGTTCCATAGGCAATGCAGGAGCAATTATTCCAGCAGCTAGTGTGACAATCACTGAGAGCCAAGCTGGAATTAGAGTTAGAAAAAACTAATTGCTGTTCTTTATAATAACCTATTGCTGGCACAAACAACTCAGAACTGTTTCTGCATTCTGTGGGATTCTGTTGTATGCAAACCGCATTTGGATGGTTCACATTGAATTTGCATGGACTGGTAGTAGTGTTTTGCCATGTAGTACCATCCGAAGCTAAAGTGAACTGCAAGATCTGCCCCCAAGAATTCAGCTCCCACCTTGAAATAGTAGAATTGTCCTTAACAGAATACGAGAAGTACTTTTCATCCTCATTTGACACAAAGCTAAATTCATATGTTCTTGAATCAGGGGCCATATTCTGAAAGCGCCCATTATTCCAGACTACACTAGTCCAGTATATATCCTCTCGCTTCCAGATGATCAATTGATTGGCACTACCGGGGTCCACACCGAGCCTGAAAGCTCCTGGTGCTGGAATTTGGTCACTTAACCATGAATTTAGTGCCCAACTATATCCACTCATTGGGTTCATGCCTAGTCTCATTCCAGGAAGTAGTGTATTGGTTGGATAATTAAAGCTTTCCCACAATACTCGCCCTACAGTGCCATTAGAATCTACCTCTTCTATCACTAAGTTCCCAGAATCCAAGAGGGTGGCAGTCACATTACTTGAGACTGCCTGGTTGGGATTTATCACAATTGCTTGCCCTCCATTTCGTGCTATCTTCAACAATCCTTGGTCGTCCAAGGTAAGAACCCCAGATGAATCAGTGATCGGATCATCCTGGTTTGCCACCCACACTGATTCTGGATGATGTGGTAGTTTGCTGTACCATATTCCTAAGTAATAGTAACTTGAAGAGCCAGGCTTGAAGAAGCCTAATTTGAAGAGACCTGCTGCAGAAAGTAGATGCTCCCCAACCCTGATCTGTTGGCCTTGCTTTAGAGTAAGTAAATATTCTTGACAAGAAGAGTATGGATATTCTATGCAAAGACATGAGATAAGGAAGAGCATGAGGCTTCTGAGTTTAGCCATTAGCAAATATTTTATCACCACAAATCTTGTAACAAAAATTTCCTGCAACTTTGTAGGTTTTTTCTTGGGATGGAAACTGGTTTGAACTTCAAACAAAAAGGCTAGTCATAAGGCAAATTGGACATTGAGGCATGCTAAAAGCGACTTCCCTAAAAAAATCAAAGACCAAGTTTTTTTTTTCTTTGTTTTGCTTAAAAACATAAAAACAAAAACAAAAAAACAAAGCACGTTTAAAGTTTTGGACTGATGACATGAGGGTAGGTTGACTTTTGCACTCTCTTTGAAAATCACTATAACATTGATCGTCAGACGATGTTTTATTTTAAATGCAAACAGATTCCGTAATCTGATTGCCCACAATTGGCCGGAGCCTCCAAAGACTCAATTTTTATTCAACTTTGAAGAATACTGTACAATTGTATAGTACATAAGTATTATGTAGTCGTTTTGAAAAAAAATAGAATTTATTATTAAAAAATTATTATTTATTTAATTTTTTCAAAGTGATTGTACGGCACTTGCATACTTATAACTGCAATTAAAATTTCTTTACTATTAAATATAATATATATATATATATATCAACTTTTACATCTTTTTGATTAGTAAGATAAAGTGAAATGTGAACTTCTTTATTTTATTTAGTTAAATAAAAAATTGAAAAAATGAGTATTTATGATTAAATTTTAACTTAACTTCAAATACGATAACCTCAATTCTAAGTTTTCGACCCTAAGGTATGACACTATCTAGTGCTACTTTTCGTGTATAAATCATTTCCCTTATTATAATAATTTGTAATCATCTTCATTTGCATTTATTTAAATGTTAATTGCTAAATTAGTACTCAAGTTTTTACCTTTTTACAATCCAAGGCCGTAGTTTTTTTTTCCTTTTTAAATTGATTGTTGAGAAAAAATTTAGTTGATTGACATATTCTTATAAAAATCTGTGTAAAATTGAGTTGTAACAAGTGTTGAAACGGTGAAACATGAAAAAGATTGAAGTGTGCTCAACACGACTCAACTGGCGCTCGAGCAGAACCTTCCAGAGAGGTTCGCTCGATGAAGTGCTTGAGCGGAACCCATCTAGAGAGGTTCGCTCGATGTGCGCTCGACGTGGCGCTCGAGCAAAACTCTTCCAGAGAGGTTCGCTTGTTGTACGCTCGACATAGCTCTCGAGCTGAACCTATCTAGAGAGGTTTGCTCGATGTGTGCTCGACTCAGCGCTCGAGCAGAACTCTTCCATAGAGGTTCGCTCATTATGCGCTCGACTTGTCGCTCAAGCTGTTCCTGAAAGACAACGTGCGCTAGACTTGCGCTTGACACCTCGATCGAGCCAATGTTCAAGACAACTTAAAATTCAGGGTTTTGAGCGCTATGATCAGTTAGGACTATAAAAAGAACAGCTTATTTCTGTTCTGTGGTGTGGAGAAACAGAACAAAAACCCTAGTTGCTTCAAGAGCCATAGAGAGAAAGCTTTCCTCACCTTGTGAATCTCTCTTGGACAAACACATCTCCACCACACCACACTCAAGATCAAATCTTATTCAAAGTTCATTGAAGTTGACATTTTGACTGGCCGGAAGAGTCCGGAGCTGCTGTTGATGCAGAAATCGAGAGGTTCTCGTGGGAAACTATAGAAAGGTTAGAGTTTCGGCACTACATGCTTGTAGAGATAGAGTGGGTCACTTGTGATGTTGCAAGCCAAGTTTAGCTACTAAAACGGTTTTGTGAGTGTCTCTAAATTGGTTGTAATAAACTTTTTCTATAGTGGATTTTAGGTGGTGCCTTACACTCGGAGTGGTTTTAGAATTTGAAGAAGTTCTTCAAATGAGTTTTCACTTCGTGACCAAAATCATTGTGTTTGATTATTTGTGGTAATTGATTAACTGTTTGTTTGTCTCTATTT
Source organism: Juglans microcarpa x Juglans regia (assembly GCF_004785595.1). Classification (NCBI taxonomy): domain Eukaryota; kingdom Viridiplantae; phylum Streptophyta; class Magnoliopsida; order Fagales; family Juglandaceae; genus Juglans; species Juglans microcarpa x Juglans regia. The sequence goes on from NC_054596.1 coordinate 37,458,416, forward strand.
TTTTAAAAGACTATCAAAATTGGATTACACCTATTCACCCCCTCTAGGTGTAGTGATTGGTAGAACCACTACTTTTCAGTTGGTATCAGAGCGGGTTCACTCCGCTGGAATTAAATTCCTAAGTGTGATCCTATTGTAATGGTTCAAATGGATAATTCTGAATCTCTCACATCGCCACCATATTTTGATGGAAACAACTACGCTTATTGGAAAGTTAGAATGAGAGCATTTATAAAATCTATAGATGAACGAGTGTGGGTTTCTATAACAAAATGATGGAGAGAACCAGATACTATCATTGAAGGAGTTCAAACCCCAAAAGTGTGGATAATTACTCTAGGGATGAAATAAATGAGTGTGGTTGGAATAACAAATGCCTGAATGGGATTTTCATGGCTCTTAGGAGGAGTTCAAGCGAATCTCCATGTGTGAGAATTGCAAAGAAGTTTGGGACATTCTTGAGGTTACCCATGAAGGTACCAAGGCTGTAAAGAATTCTAAGATTCAAATGCTAACTACAAGTTTTGAAGAACTTAGAATGAAGGATGATGAAACATTTGATGCTTTTTATGCCAAACTAAATGATGTTGTCAATTCTCGTTTTAATTTAGGGGACAGAATTCCTAAGAACAGAATTGTGAGAAAAGTCCTCAGATCTCTTCCTGAGAGGTTTCGCCCTAAAGTTACTGCTATTGAAGAAAGTAAAGATTTGGACAGTATGAGAATTGAAGAGTTGGTGGGCTCTCTACAAACATATGAACATACTATTCCTGTGGATAAGAAACACAAGTTCATAGCCCTCAATACCATTAGAGAGGAGTCAAATGAGTCATCCGATGAGTCGGCTATGATTGACAGAAAAATAGCATTTTATGCTAAGAAGTTCAGGAACATGTGTGTGGCTAGAAACAACAAGAACCAGAGGCTAGAGAAGAAAAAGTTTAAAAGGTATAATAGAGGCTCAAGTTCAGGGAACAAGGAGAAAAGCACTGAGAAGTATACTAGAGCAAATAAAGACAAGGTACAATCAAGGGTGTAGTGTCATGAATGTCATGGATTTGGACACATTCGTCTGGAATGTGCAAACTACAAAAAGGCAAAAGAAAGAGTTAAGATTGCATCTCTAAGTGAGAGTAAGTCAGAGTCGAGTGAATCATTAGATAACTCTTCTCCAATGGCGTTCACTGCCTCTGTTAGCAGCAAAAGTCAATGTAGTGAACCAGTGTCTGATGATGGGAGCATATTTGGAAATGAATCTGGGTATGAAGATCAGTTGCAAAAAGTCTACGAGAAGCTGTACAAGGAATGTGTTAAATTGAGAAAACGCAACAAAGCACACATTGAGGAGATAGACTTCAGTAAACAAGAAAATGAAGGGCTCCAAGGCAAATTAAATGAAGCCATTGGTCTAGCTGATCAGTTGAAAATGAGGAATGTTTCTCTAAAAGAAGAATTAAAAAATCAAGAAAGTGAGATGATTTTGCTGAAGGATAAACTGAAATCTTTGTCTATTGGGAAAGATTAGCTGAATGAAATCTTGAGGTCAGGAAAGCCTCCTGGTGACAAGAGTGGGCTAGGATATGATGCGGAGAAATCTGATGCAGCTACTACCTCAAAAGTCTCCTATAAAAATGGGAGGAAAACTGTGTTTGTTCGTGAATCAACCGCAAATGGGAATGCTAACCCATTTGACAAGGGTAAGAAATCCTCACATGTAAAAATGGGTATTCAGTCTCACGAGAAGTCAAGAGTTCGAAATACAAGCCCTGTTTGTCACCACTGTGATAAGACTGGTCATGTTGTAGTAGATTTTTTTAAATTAAAGAGATACACCATGTATGATCATACACGCTTTCAAAGTAGAAGTGTGTACTCTCCAAAAATGGGTAAAAATCCCATAACTGCTCCTAAGTATGCCTCATCTTTTAGGGGATAAAGAGATCGCAAAGAGAACTACGTGTGCCATAATTGTGGTAAGGCTGGTCACATTCGACCAAACTGCTATGAGTTTAGGAGGAATCCCATGAGAGATGGAAATAACGAATTAAGAAGAGGCCATTTGAATCTTTGGAGTCAAGTCAGAGCCTTAACTAGACAAAATGAGATGCTCAATGTCAAGATAGACCAACTGTCAACTAGCAAAAAGGACAGCTCTCCAAAAGTTAGAAACATGTGGATCAGAACTAGAGAAAGACACACGTGCCATGTGGCACACATTGCTCTAAAGACCAGAGACGCCTATATATGATACCTTGATAGCGGATGTTCTCACCACATGTCAGGTGATAAAAGTCTATTTAAAACGTTGAAGAGTACAAGTGTGGAACAATAACATTTGAAGATAGTGGAAAAACTGATATAATAGGAAAGGGTGAAATTGAAATACCTGGACTGCCCGTCTTGAGAGAAGTCCTGTTTGTTGATGGATTAAATGCAAATCTCCTCAGTATAAGCCAAATGTGTGAGAATGGTGTAGAAGTCCGTTTTTCAAAAGATATGTGCATTGTTTCAGATAATAATGGAAATTGCATGATGCTGGGAACAATGACATCTGATAATTGTTATGGCATCGCCCCTAGACCTCAGTACAGTTGCAATAGTGCTAAGAGTGAGGCTACTGACCTTTGGCATCAAAGACTTGGACATGTGAATCATAAAAATCTGTCTAAGATTGTCAAGAAAGAGATGGTGGTTGGATTGCCTGAGCTGGGTAAAGTAGAGACTCCTATGTGTGGGTCATGTCAATTGGGAAAACAAGTTAGAATAGCTCACAAGAACACAATGGTTATCCTGACCGAACGACCATTAGAGTTGTTGCACATTGATCTTATGGGACCCTCTAGAACTGAGAGCCTGAGGGGAAAGAAATACATACTGGTAATAGTAGATGATTTCACCAGATACTCCTGGGTAGAATTTTTGAGAGAAAAAGGTGAAGCTCCTAATGTGATTAGAACTTTGTGCAAGAAACTTCAGAATGAGCAAGGGAAAACAATAGTCAGAATTAGAGGTGATCATGGAAGAGAGTTTGAAAACTCAAATCTTGAGAGTTTCTGTGATGAAGAAGGTATCAGTCAAGAATTTTCTACCCCTATCACTCCACAACAAAATGGAGTGGTCGAAAGGAAGAATAGAGTTATTCAAGAAATGGCACGAGTCATGATACACAGTAAAGATACAATAGTTATTCAAGAAACGTCCGCTCGAGCGAAAACGTTTTAAAAGCCCTCGTCGTTTCCTTTTTTCCTCATTTCTTTTTCTTCCTGCGCCGTTTCCTCTCCTCTCTTCGTGCGATTTCTTCTCCTCTCTATTCTGTGTGCTTTCCACTCGTTTTCTCTCAAGAAAGCTTCTTTTAATCACGGTAAGTTTCTCATCTTCATTTCTTCTCAATCATTTTTGGTTTTTAATTTCATTTCCATCATGCATTTCCATAAGCATGTATTTCGGTGATTGGGGATTTGTTTTTGGATTTTAAAATGGAGATTTTATTTTGGGTATTTGTTGATTGGTGATTTAGGTGTAGAGTATGATTTTCTCACTCTTGTATTGAGGAGGTTCATGGAACTCCCATGGAGTTTTCATTTGGTTTTTGCTTGGATGCACTCCAAGTGCTTGGTGAAATGCCTCAATGGTGTTTTGGTTTCACTTTTTCATCATGCATTATCATAGGATTGTTCCCATGCTCATTTCATGTCTATCCTAGTGTTGGGAGGGTGTTTGCCATAAAATTGATTTGTGTTTAAAGATGGTTTGTGTTTAGGATGGCCATGGGACTTCCATTGGGTTTAAAACCCAACCTTGGCATTGTTTTTGGGCATGTGCATTATGCATTTGACGTGTGCATTGGTTTATATTGGGCATGTGCATTGTGCATTTTGAAATGTGTTTGGTAAAGGACATTTGACATGTACATTGGTTTACATTAGGCATGTGCATTAGATCATGCATTGGGCATTTTGCATTTTGGACATGCATACATCGGGTTTTAAATACCTTTAGCCTTGTCTAACGGTCACTGATTTTGTCCACAGCAAAAGTCATGTCTCGACGTGTTCGTCCGTGCCAAAATTCTCATGCCCCCGCTCAAGCACATTTCCACAACCCTCGGGCACGAGAGCTTTACACTCAAAACTTCTTTCACCGTTCGCCTATTGTTGAGCGTGAAGTCTCCCTTGGTGAGCTTATTGAGACTTTTATTCCACGTATTTTTGAGTCTCGCCAGTGGCAGGCCTTGACCACTGGTCATCCCACTCCTTCTGTGGAGTTGGTTCAGGAGTTTTACTTCAATATTTATGTCATCTCTGATGATGGCTCTTTCGATGTTAGTCTCTGGAATATCGTCTTCCGGGTGACTCCAGGGATGTTAGCAGACTTGCTAAATGCCCCGCGTGTGTCAAATCCTGTCCCTATACACGGACATCTATTCCCAGTCCGCTAGTCATTGCTCAATGTTTGTATGGTACGCCTACTAGTTGGGATGGTAAGTCACCACTTCTAACTGTGAGATTTCTACCTGAATATCTCATTCTAAGTAAGATTGTCCTTACAAATCTTTATCCTATTGGTCATCAGAGTGATGTGGGTTTTGACCGCGCCACTCTTCTGTATGCACTGATTAACGATGTCTCCATGGATCTGGGGAGTCATCTGTGCCGGGTTTTGCTTGAGGCTTTTAATTCTCCTAAAACACGGACTGGTTTGCTTTTTGCCTGCCTCATCACTTGGTTAGCCGTCTCCCAGTCAGTTGCGTTTCTTCCACATGAGCCTAGAGTCCCTCTTAAGGCTCCTATTGGCCGTAGGACCATGCAGTTTAGTCGTGCTCACATTACCCCTCACCCTCTGAGTGTTGAGCATCCTCCTCCCTCATCTCAGCCATCCAGCTCTCTGCCATCCAGCTCACAGCCTCATAGCATGGCACCATCCACAACGGCACCTGGTTTGACCGAGCCCAGCCTTCAGTAGGTCTTGAAGTACCTTGCTCGCCTTGAAGCCCGGTTTGATAGCCTTGATGCTAAAGTTGAGAGTTTGCAGCAGCTTGTGACTCAACGATATAGAGGAGCGCCTTGATGATGATGGTGGCAGTCAGAGTGATGGTGATACTTTAGACTCTTGGCTTGTCGTGACAAAAATGGGGAGTAGTATATATTTAGAGGGAGTGATATAGATGTAGGGGGAGTAGCAAGAAAGCTGTAGGGGCGGCTTTTGTTTTTTTAGTAACACATTGTTTTGTGGGGGAGCAACTTTTGTTTTTGTATCACATGCTGCTCATGCTGCTATTGTTTGTCATATTGAACTCAATGTCTGATTAATTTCTTAATGAAAAGTCTTTTATGAATACTATGCTACAGACATTGTTTATGCTTATGAGATTATTTCTTGCATATTTTTGTTGGTACGTTTAGCCGTTTGCTAAGTGTTTGCAGAAATATCTCAACGTGTTCAAGACTATACCTGAATCATGGGAATCCTATTTAAGGTGTGTCAGGATTAGGTCCTATGTATAGGTTAGAGGTTTTGTCACATAAATGCCAAAGGGGGAGATTGTTGAGGGAAAATTTAGTTGATTGGCATATTCTTGTGAAAACCTGTGTAAAATTGAGTTGTAACAAGTGTTGAAGCTGTGTAACATGAAAAAGATTGAAGTGTGCTCAGCACGGCTCGATTGGCGCTCAACTAGCGCTCGAGCGGAACCTTCCAGAGAGATTCGCTCAATGAAGCGCTCGAGCGGAACCCATCCAGAGAAGTTTGTTCTATGTGCGCTCGACGTGGCGCTCGAGCAGAACCCATCCAAAGAGGTTCACTCGATGTGCGCTCCATGTGGCGCTCGAGCAGAACCCATCCAGAGAAGTTCGCTCTATGTGCGCTCGACATGGCGCTCGAGCAGAACCTTCCAGAGAGGTTCGCTCGTTGTGCGCTCGACGTAGTGCTCGAGCTGAACCCATCTAAAGAGGTTCGCTCGATGTGCGCTCGACTCAGAGCTCGAGCATAACTCTTCTAGAGAGGTTCGCTCGATGTGCGCTCGACGTGTCGCTCGAGCTGTTCCTGAAAGACAACGTGCGCTAGACTTGCGCTCGACACCTCGGTCAAGCCAATGTTCAAGACAACTTAAAATTCAAGGTTTTGAGCGCCGTGATCGGTTGGGACTATAAATAGAACAGCTTATTTCGATTCTATGATGTGGAGAAACAGAGCAAAAATCCTAGTTGCTTCAAGAGCCATAGAGAGAAAGTTTTCCTCACCTTGTGAATTTCTCTTGGACAAACATATCTCCACCACACCACACTCAAAATCAAATCTTATTCAAAGTTCATTGAAGTGGACATTTTGACTGGCCGGAAGAGTCCGGAGCTGCTGTTGATGCAGAAATCGAGAGGTTCTCGTGGGAAGCTATAGAAAGGTCGGAGTTCCGGCACTACATGATTGTAGAGATAGAGTGGGTCACTTGTGATGTTGCAAGTCAAGTTTAGCCACTACAAAGGTTTTGTGAGTGTCTCTAAATTGGTTGTAATAAACTTTTTCTATAGTGAATTTTAGGTGGTGCTTTACCCCCGGAGTGGTTTTAGAATTTGAAGAAGTTTTTTAAATGAGTTTCCATTTCGTGACCAAAATCATTGTGTTGATTATTTGTGATAATTGATTAACTGTTTGTTTGTCTCTATTTTTTAAAAGACCATCAAAATTGGATTACACCTATTCACCCCCCTCTAGGTGTAGTGATTGGTAGAACCACTACTTTTTCATTGATATTTTAAGAATTTCGTCAATTTATCATTAAAAATTGAGAGGGAGATAACGTGTCAATCTTTGATAAGATTGACTGACACGTAGCCTTAGGCCCTGTTTGGATATAGTGATATTTTCATCTCATCTCATCATTACAATTTTCTCAAATTATTATATAAAATATAATAAACAATTCAATTTTTTCAAATTCTAAAGCAATAATAATATTAAAAAAATAATATTCTGATAATATTTTATTCAACTCATCTAAAACTATCTCATCTCACTATCCAAACGAGCCCTTAATATTCACATCAGGTAATTGAAGGCTGGCATGTAACATACTATACTAGGGGCCAATTCTATGATTTTCTAAAGCCAAATTAATGAATGTAATTAAGTTTATGTATTAGTTTTATAAAAGTTGAAAACCAAATTGTTAATACCTGAAGATTTAATTACTAATTTTGCATTTAACTCTTTATTTAAAAGAAAAAAAAAAAGAAAAAAAACAAGTTAAGGAAAGAGCGCTGAACCTGTTTGATTTTTTTTACGCGGCATTCTCTGGTCATTTTTTTTTACCTTCATGAGTTATATATGCAGGCGATTGTGTTAAATATTTTAATATGAACCTTAATAATTGGATCTTTGATTTTCTATGATCCACAATAATAAAATAATGATAATTAAATACGTACCTTTCTCCGTCTGTTTGATGAAAAATTTAATCTGACTATGAAAAAATGATCACCTTAGCAACTTAGCCTCACAAGTGTCTCCCGATGGCTAGAGGCACTCTAATGTTGTATGTGAGAACCCTTAACCCCTCAGTACTATTTATAGACTTCTGGCCATTAAGAAATCTAAGATTTTGTATTTGACTGTGATTAGAGATATAGAGTTAATCTTATCTTTTAAGAGTTTTGTTATCCCATTATAACTCATCTATTAACTGATAAGTTTTGATATATTACAAACTCTATCAAGATGGATGTGTGGAATATTGAGTTTAAATAAAACTCTTACATTCTTCCACTTGGTCCATATGTCCATAAAATAATATTTTCATTTCATGGGTTTATTACAGGAAATTAACCATACTGCGCAAACTCATATCCATGAAACATTTATAGCTCAAAATACATTTCATGAGTTTCGTAATATCAATGCTAAACTAGCTACTAATGTGAGTCGTGGAGGTCCTCTGTTATATAATCAACAAATTCCCTTCCATGTACCACAACACCAGTAACTTAATTTAACACGATCTTTAATTGGGACAATTAAGGCTACTACTGTAATACCTTGGGTTCTAATTCATGTCTATTGTAGACATTATCTTGTCATCATTTATTCTCACAATTTAATGTATATATAAAATGGAAAGACAAGAAAACCGAAACAAAACAATTATAATAGATATCATTAATTGTCCAAATAGAATTAAAAAACATCCATGAGCTCATTAACATGTTCACATCATAAGACCCATTCTATCAACATGTTCTTTAAACTGTTTCGCTATTAGACCTTTCGTTAATGGGTTTGCTATCATAAGCGCAGTACTAATATGTTCTATGGACACTGTTTGTTTCCCATGAGATCGCTCCACCAGTCAACAGGAAAACATAACCTGAAGTAGATTTCTTGCTATCAGAGCAACTAGCAAAACCAGAGTCTGAGCACCCAGTTACCTCAAAACTGTCAGTTCTTCTGAAGGTCAGATGGTAATCTTTAGTTCTTTACAAGTATCGCAATGCCCTCTTTGCTCCTTTCCAATGAGACATCCCTGTGTTACTTTGGTAACACCCAAGCATGCCAACTGCAAAACTAATGTCTGGCCTCGTGCAAATTTGTGCATATATCAAACTCCCCACAACAGAAGTACATGGGATTTTTGCCATCTCTTTACGCTCCCACTCAGTTTTATGACATTGTGATAGGCTAAACGTATCACCTTTTGATATCGGAGTATCCAGTGATGAACAACTTTTCATGTCAAATTTCTCAAGAACTCTTTCTATGTAACTTTTTTGAGACAATCTCAACAGTCATTGTTTTCAATCTCGAAAAATTTCTTAGAGATTTTTCTTTCATTTCAAAGTTCTTAGAGAGAAAACCCTTGTTTTCATAAAGTAAGCCAAGATCACTACTAGCTGACAATATATCATCAACATACAGGATAAAAATTATGAACTTACTCCCACTAACTTTTAGGTATATACATCGATCAACGATATTTTCTTTAAATCCAAAGGGTAATGATATCATTGAACTTTAAGTACCATTGTCGGGAAGCTTGCTTAAGTTCATATATCAATTTATTAAGCCTACATACTAGGTGATCTTTGCCATTTTTTGAGCAGCCTTCTGGTTGCTCCATGTAGACCTTTTCATCTAAACTTCCATTTGAATACTGGATGTGAAAGAGTCATTTTTAGATACTTGAGAAAAGGTCTCAATGCCTTCTTTCTGAGTGAAACCATTGGCAACAAGTATGGCCTTATATAGTTCAACATTGCCTTTTAAGTCACATTTGATCTTGAAGACCCATTTACACCCGACTCTTTTACTCCCTTCAGGCAATTCAACAAGATCCCAGACTTGATTCTAATTCATGGATTTCAACTCTTCTTTCATGGCATCGATTAATTTACTAGAATCACTTCCCTCTATGGCTTGTGAAAACGTTAGTGGATCTTTACTTGTCCCAATGTCAAATTCAAACTCCTGGAGATACACCACACAGTTGGCTAAAATAGCAAGTCTCTGATCTTTCTGAGATATGCGTAAGACAACTTGTTCTGGTGACTCCGAACTTGGTTCATCAGTGGTATTATCATTTTGAAATGGGTGATCATTTACTTGTTCCAATGTTTCATTGTCATGATCAATTAGAGGAACCATTATCTTTTCTGAGGATGTAGGTATAGGAACATCTACCCATACTTCCTCGATGATCACATATCTGGGTTCAATTCTCCCACTGATCTCGCCAAGTTCAATGAATTTGACATTTCATGTTTCCACCATTCGCGGACTTTGATTAGGATAATAAAATCTATACCCTTTGGATCTCTCTGAGTACCCAATAAAGTACCCGCTTACTGTTCAAGGATCCAATTTTCTTTTATGTGAATTGTAAAGTCTCGCTTCAGCTGGACAACCCCAAACATGCACGTGCCTTAAACTTGGTATCCTACCAGTCCATAGCTCGAATGAAGTGTTTTGGAATTGACTTATTAGGAACTCGGTTTAACATATACATTGTCGTCTTAATAGCTTCACCTCACAAACACTTGGGTAATGTAGAATTGCTTACCATACTTTTGACCATATCCAATAAGGTCCAATTATACCTTTCAGCAACACCGTTCTGCTGTGGCGTCCTGGGCATCGTGTACTGTGCAACAATGCCACACTGTTCAAGAAGTTTGGTGAATGGGCCAGGGTTACGACCCGATTCGTCATACTTTCCATAGTATTCTCTACCTCGATTCGATTTGATGATTTTCATCTTTCTATCTAACTGCATTTCCACCTCTATGAGAAATACCTCAAGTACTGAAAAAAATTGAGATTTCTCATATAGCAGATAAATATATTCAAACCGTGAAAAATCATCTATAAATATGATAAAATACTTTTCTCTATCAAAACATTCAGTGAAGAATGGTTCGCATATATCTGTGTGAATTATTTCAAGAAGTTTCGTACTTCCTGTGGCACCTTTCTTAGTATGTTTGGTTTGCTTTCCTTTAATGAAATCTACACATACTTCAAGATTACTAAAATCAAGATGCGGAAGAATCATTTGTTTTACTAATTTCTGTAACCTTTCTTTGGAGATGTACCCCATTCTTTTATGCCACAAGTCATAAGAATTTTCATTCATCATGTTTCTTTTAGTTCCAATACATGTTTCATGGTATTGGGTATAGGTATTTTTAATAAATGTATTATCGATGTAAAGTTGATAAAGGTCATCAGAAAGAAACCCAGAACCAATAGATAAATTATTTCTAAAAATATTGAAACTACTATTATGGAACGAAAAAGAATAACCATAAGTATCTAATTTGGATAAGGAAATCAAATTACGTCTCACAGAAGGCACATATATTGTGTTATGAAGGTCTAAGTAATGATCAATACTCAAAACTAATCGAAAAGTTCCTATGGCTAAAACTTTAGCGTTATTCTCATTTCCCATAAAGATAAATCGCTCACTGGAGTTTGGTGTTTGGCTTGCAAGGTATCCTTGCATAATTATGGAAACATGAACATTAACACCCGAATCTAGCCACTAAGAGTTAGTGGGAACATTTACAAGATTTGATTCAAAACGTACAAAAGTAAGTGGCTTACCCTTCTTTTCAAACCAAGCCCTACGTTTCGGACACTCAGCTTTCATGTGTCCATGCTTTCCCATAAAAGTAGCATTTGCTACTATTATGCTGAACCTGATTAACTTTCACAGGCTGCTTTCCTTTTGGTGGTTTAGTTCGTTCATTTTGCCATAATGATACTTTTTCTTTCCAAGTTTCTTTAGTCACAAAATTAGCAGAGTAATGTCTTTGTTGTTTTAGTCTTGCTTCCTCCTGAACTACCATACTTGCCAACTCATTCACATTCTATTTATCTTTAATAGAATTATAATGCATCTGGTATGGACCATACTGAGGTGGCAATAAGTTCAGAATAAATTAAACAATGAAGGACTCTTTTACTTTCATTCCCAAGGTTTGTAATCTAGCAGCAATATTTGTCATTTCAAGGATATGTTCTTGCATTCCTTTAGCACCATCATATTTTATGGTGGTAAGTCTAGCCATAAGTGTTCATTTAGCACCATTTTGCATTCCTCTTCTCAGCATTTTTCAAAAATATTTGGGCATACATAGTACTAGGGAGTGAGGTTTTTATATTTTCGGCTATGGTTATTTTCTTGAATTTTAGACTCAACCTGTTTGATCTCTCCCACTATTTAGATTACTACATCTCATCTCTATTACTACTCTCAATGATTGCTGGTGGTTTTGGACTCGTAAGTGATGAGTCCAGGTCAAGGACTCCTGATGTGAACTTGACTCGCTCAACCTACTCAAAAAAAACTAGAGCCATTCAAAACAGGAATAGATGAAGTCTGTGAGTGTAGTGATGTATGTATGCTTACTGCAAGAAAATTTTGTCACATAATGCTTTGAGCTAGACACTTAATAAACAATAATCAGAATTTAAACAATTATGGATGAACTAGTAGTGTCATCAAGACCATAATTTGGGAGTAGATCTTGATACACAAAATGTTCTCACCAGTATTAAATTATGTAGATGAACTAGTTGTATCATCATAATTCTCCTTTAGAAGTAAACTCTGACATACAAAATGTTCCATTCAGCTTTACTTTTGATGGATGAACTAGTAGTGTCATCAAGACTCTCTTTTCGGAGTAGATCTTGACACACAAAGTGTTAACTCCATTATACCTACATTACTATGGAGTTTAATGATTTGTCACTAAAATTAAGAAAATCTTGTACCTTTAGAAAACCAATATTTTCTTAAATTTTGATGTAAATCATTTGCCCTATATTAAATAAACAACTATACATGGCATAATAATAAGAGCTAAAATAAATAATTCATACATGTATTTAATAATAATAATAGGGATATAAAATTTTAATATATGTGTATACCAATAATAACATGTATAGAAAATAAAATTTAATACATGTATTTAACAATAATAACATGCATATGAAAGAAGATAAAAATTTCGATTTTTTTAAAATAAATAAGTAATATTAAAATAATAATATTCTAATAAAATATAATTTGACCGGTCTAAGTCTGGATCGGACTGGTCCAGTAACCGAGGCCGAAACCCGATTCATTAGTGAGGTCGGTCAACACCCTGGGCTGGGCCTATTGTACAGGCCCGATACCTTCCCCTACATTTTTTTTTTAGTTTTCTATCAGGTTGGGCCACAATAGTGGCTCGTTTATTTTATGTTGGACTGGAACAAGACCCAAGCCTAGGCCTTTTAGAAGTTAGAATTCTTCTTCCTTTGGCAATTATAGCGTCGCACCACAGTCATGTTGCTCCCTTCGATTCAGCGCAACTGTGGACATCGCCGGCATGGCGTCCTCAACCCCGTCCCATCGCCAATGTCCACCTCCACTCAAGGTTCCTTTTTTTTTTTTTTTAATGTAACATCAATACTGAGGCGACCACTGGGCTTTAAAGCCCTCTACGCCGCCGTCACAGAGATGTCGTGGAGGAGGTTCCCAGCCTCTTCCTAGTGCCGACAACCAAAAGCCCCGATGAGATTCTCAATTAGGTAGGGGTAGCGCCGATTCGGGACTTCACAATCCCTCTGCGTTACCCTTTACGCCGCCAAGTTGCCAACACGGTGACACGGCCACCTTACACTGCATGCTGCCAATACATAGTAGCTCCACCATCATACATGCATGACGGTTTCTCAACCCCATTACCCAGCACATATACAATACAACAATGGAGAAATAAGAAGAAACCTCAAAAATCCGAAATACATACAAGTTTACAACACAACACTTGGCGACTCATGGTTTCTCTACAAGTAATAACAACATACAGAGAAAAGTGAAAATAAAACCCAAGCAAGATTAGAAGGAAAGACATGAGGGAGTTTCTCAGACTTACTCTTCCTCCAGCACAGACTCAATACGACAAAAGTGAAATTCAAAACATATACATAAAGTCACTTTTCGTGAAAGTCAAACACAACATAGATAAAAGAGAATACCATCGTAATTTCTCTTCCATATCTAAAAAGTAGTCTTTTTAGTCTTTTGCAATATGATAAAATCACATATACGAAAGCATATATAAAACTAAATATTTATTCATTGTATGCATTATTGAGATCATAAAAAATCTATAACCTAAAATTTTGATAGTACATATTAAATATTTTAACATAAATATTAATAATTAAATTTTTGATTTTTTATGATCTACAATAATAAAACAATGATAATTAAACATGTACATTTCTCTATCTGTTTGATGAAGAAATTAAATCTGATTATGAGAGAAGAATCATCCTAGTGGCTTAGCCTCACAAGTGTCTCTCGATGACTAGAGGCACTCTAATCTTATAGGTGATAACCCTGAACTCCTCCGTATTATTTATAAATTTTTGGTCATCAATAAATCTAAGACTTTGTGTTTGATTGTGATTAGAGATATAGAGTTAATCTTATCTTTTAAAAATTTTCTTATCTCATTATAACTTATATATTAATTGATAGGTTTTAAACTGTTTCAAACCTTATCAAGGTGGTTGCATGAGAGATAGAGTTTAAATTAAACTCGGTGCACGAGAGATAGAGTTTAAATTAAACTCTTAAATATTGTTCTTCGTACGAAACAGGGACCGGTAATTCTGAATGTCCGGTGAAGACGGTCAGTAGAGATACAACACCTCCAACACAATAATAATCTCTCTCTCTCAATCTCGTGATTCAAGAATCCATTTCCAGTTTGCTTACTTTCTCTCTCTCTGGATTCAAGAATTCATTTCCAGTTTACGTTCTGCCTCGGCCACTCCTCCTCATCTCCCAATCAAGGCCATGGTACGTACCGGCCTCCAATCTCTTTGGCTTTTAATATTGCTAATTTATCAAAAACATGACTTCATATATGTATGCATTCATGGGTCTCTGCAATTTTATGTTTTCAGACTTTGATTCTCTCTTGGCTTCTCTCTCTCTCTCTCTGTCTGGTTGTTGCAGTCTCTCACACCTTTGATGTTTAGGTCAGTGCTGAGGCTACTGGCATCGCTCATCAGTGAGCCTGCGGTTTCAGTCTCGACGTTACTGTACTACAGCGATCTTATACCTGAAAATAATATCCTTCTGGAGAGACTGGTTCGCCACGATTTGCTGGATGACGAAAACTATCTCTTCCATTTTCTTGTTAATTTCTTGAGATGCTTCTGGTAGCTATATTATCTTGCGTCAATTAATATTGGCCTGCTGTGATTTGACTGCTTATTTTCCTATGTATACACATATTGTTTTGAGAAACTTTCCATATCAATATGACCAAACTTTGTTTGAAGTTCGTGATTAATACTATAAGAAAATGTTTATTTGTCATCAATTATTTCTTGCGAAAATGATTATTTTCTATTAAAATGAATATATTTTCATCGTAAATAATCATTCTCGTTACAAATAATTCGTAGCAAATGTTGATTATTCTTATAATGTAATTCATAATCCTGGTGTTATTGTGTAAGAAGTCAAATTAATTTAATCTGCTTGAAAGGAAGATGATAACAACACATAATGTACTACAAAATTGCGGTACGAACATCCTTGAATTAACCCCAAAAACCAAAGGGGACAGAGAGAGAGAGAGAATGTATATGAAGAACCAAGACAGAAGAACAAAGATAAAGCGACAAGCTGACTTTCCTATGATCATCAGCCATATATATATTTTTACACCATCCTCAGACAAAAAGCCATATATACATGTATTGTCGCTTCAGAAGAGAGCTCCCATTGGAGTGAAGGATCGATCGATCCTCCAGCTAGCTAGTGACACGACATGATGACCCTCCACGGCCTGTTTTATACATCCTAAAATATTATTCAGAAGTTGGGAAGTGGATCGATATCCACTTGATCAGAAAACTGGTCTGTACGTACCCAAAAAGGCAGTACTACTCGATCTTTTGATATTAAAGTCAGTCGCCCAGGTCTTGTTTTTGCTAATACGTTAGTATTTTGAACTTCTCGAAGTCTCTAATATTTAAGGCTTAAAGCTAGCCTCCTGTTTCCCATTACTTTCTTTTTGCGAATCGATCAATCAAGCTATATATTTAAGGCTTCGTTCAAATTGTCCACAAGTAAATTGAGATATATAATTGATGCATATGGCCGATTAATGCAACTAGTTACCGCCAATGACCCTGTGTTCCAATCCAAAAACTGTATTCACACGGCGTCGATATATATGTCTACAACCATGTACGGGCAGCCTGAATCAGGCTGTTGGTGATGTATAATGATTGTAGACATCATGAGCAGCCTCATTAAACCACCGATGATTGCCAGAAAATTCAGGTTAATTTTTGTCGTTAGGATGGCAATCCCACGAGGTTGCATTATTGCTTGCAAGCTTTTTTTTTTTTTTTTTTTTTTTTTTTTTAATTTTAAAAAAGAGAAATTCTCTTTGTAGTCTCCGGGACTGCGTGTGCAGAATTAAACGGGAAAACGCACCGTTTTAGGGAGGGAAAAAGGCACCCTTCCCCTTCCTCAGCATGAGTCCTTCCCCCTTCCTCAACGGGAAACAGTCACAAAACAAGCATAAGAATTCAGTGGAAACGTTTGAATCAGCTGGGCTTTCCTCCAACATGTCCTAAGCAGAGAAACTTTCCTCTGAAATCGAGCCAAGATCAAGCTCACCACTTCATCGTCTCATGGGTTATTCCTCACCCAGCGAGGTCATAATTGGCTCGAGGCCGTCTGGTATGTAGTTATAAGCCCAGTCTCCAACCAAAAAAATGCATGAGGTCAAGGAAATGAGGGGTATTGTTTAGTATTTCGTGAGCAGGCCATGAGTTAAGCCCTATAGAACGGCTATATATATGTTGTTCATAGAAGGGAGTGATTCGGAGAATGTGTGGTAGGAGTGTGATAGCTGTATCCATTGCCTGGAGGCTGAAGCATTGAGCATTCTGAGAAACGAACAACAATTGTTGATTTCTATACTACGTGTTTTGTTCTGGTTAAAACAAGATTCACTTCTTCATTATAGATTATACTGTAGAAGTAGAGACGAAAGGCTTTGATTGTTGTATATGTAGTAGATATTCACCCAGATTTCTATCTAAATTTGTATATTTGGGGGGCAGCTAAGATTGATCGTGTGTAATGAATATTCAAACTTATTATACGCATTCGTGAGCGTTAATTTTTTTTTTTTTTTTTTTTTCCGCACTGACTATGAGTTTTTGGTTGGTTGCTTGCAAAATGGAGGTGGGGGAGCAAAAGAACGTGGATTGGATGGTGGGTTTTGTTTTGCCCACCAAGTGTTTGGTTTTAGTCTTAGTTGGAAAGGATCACTTGTTTTCTAGACTAGAAGTCTGCTAGAAATGAAGGAAATTCGTCATTTTGGTTTTATTTTCAAAATGTTGCAGCCTAGAGAATTCATCAATCTTTCTCAAGTTTCATTCAAGTTAGAATCCTGATCAGAAAATTAAGTTGATTTCAGAGGAAAAAAATCGGATTTCAAAGGAAGAAGGAGATTTTGACTGAAGAAAGTGTTTTAGGGATATTGTTATAATTTTAAAAAAATTTTAAGGATGAAACTGTCCAGGCCTGCATGGGCAGTCCCCTTGTACGCAGACGATCTCTTTTAAAAAAAATTGACCGATGGCTTTTAAGTTTTTAAATATATAAATTTCGTGCAAGTCTTTTATAAAAAAAATGAACCTCACTATAAAAAAAATAAGAAAAAATTATTTTTTCTAATAGGATCTATATTTTTACAAAAAACTTCCATAAAACTTGTAAACCCAAGTCTTACACCTAACATGATTGGTGATAGATACAATGGCATAGCTTGCTTCAAACTCAAGACTTTAGAGGGGATTTCTTGGCTTTATTTGTGTCTTGCACCTTATATAATATCTACATTCAAATGCTCCCCCAAAGACACAATTAAAGCACACTTGTCTAGCTAGTATGCTTTCGACATGCTATTATTTTTAGTGTCTTCGAATGTTTCTTTTATTGTTAGAATAAGTTTGCCGGGGTGTAACAAAGATGAGAGGAGTCATGAATTTTAGGCCTGATTCGTTTTTACAAACTATCTCATCTCATCTCATTTTATTTAATTTTTGCAAAGACACTCTTTTTATCAAAATAAAATTTGCCAGGAAGAAGTCTTAGATAAAATCATGGCTCCCAACATGTGTCGCATAACCTATATATATTAACCTAATCTTATGATACACAGTTGGAGTATTTTTTTCAACCAATCTTGAAGTAAGTCATGCGTGCTTAACGTATTATTTATGCTATCTCCATGATGTGATCCTAATTCTAATTGTTTCCTTTTCCACTGTTAAAGGATAGAGTTTTAGATAATTACTAATTGGAAGACAAAACCCAGTCAGATATTGGCCATTTTCTACGCTCATATATAAATTATACGAATCACATTATCCATACATCTTTCTAAGCTTGGATGAAAATTGAAAATTGATTTTAAAGAACAAATCTTATTATATACGTCATAGACACATGATAACATATTTTCTTAAAATTATTATAAATATGGTTAGGTTTATTCTACAAATTAAATATTTTTATAAACTATAAACCAAAACTTATTATGTCAATTTTTATAAATAGATTATTAAGAATATAATAAAAATAATTAATTCTACTTATTCTTATTAGGTTAAGTGGTCACAC
The DNA here is from genome assembly GCF_004785595.1 of Juglans microcarpa x Juglans regia. Lineage (NCBI taxonomy): Eukaryota > Viridiplantae > Streptophyta > Magnoliopsida > Fagales > Juglandaceae > Juglans > Juglans microcarpa x Juglans regia. The sequence goes on from NC_054596.1 coordinate 37,476,627, forward strand.
GTGTGGAAAAGTGTTCTTCACATCAATTTAAAACTTGTGAGTCGTAAATAAATCATAAATAATTTAGGGACTACTTAGGCCTTGTTTGGATATCAAGATACTTTCATTTCATCTAATCTCATCTTATGTCATCTCAATATTCAAATACAATAAACATAAACATTTTTCAATTTCAATTTTTCAATTTTTTCATTTAATTATTACTTAATTATTACAACTTTTTCAAACAAAATATAAAAAATAATTCAACTTTTTCAAATCAAAAAATAAAAATAATATTCTAATAATATTTTAACTTTATAATATTTTTATTTAACTTTTTCTTGATAGGGGTTTTTTTTTATTGTCTAAAAAAAAGAAATTAAAGAGAGAAATATTTGCTTTTAAACCATTAAAACTTATATATATTGGGGAAATACCTTATAAAAAAAGTGTTCAAGTTCTAAAATGCATATAAAAAAAATTTATTTTTATAATAGTGGAATCTATTTTTTTAAAATAAAATATACGAGACTTGCATTCTCCATGACTTCATTTAAGTTAGCATCATCTCAAATTATCAATAATTTGACACTCTTGTAAAGATCTGACCTTCAAAATTATATTAAGTGAGTTATTTTTCATTCATTTCAATAATAGAATTGAATTAGAATACAAAATATTAACTTTCTATAATTCAAGAGTTTAATGAGTATTTGAAACTATTAAAAAAAGATATTTATAATTTTGAATTGTGTAACTGTCGCATAATCATTTTGAAAAAATTAAATAAAATATAGAATCTATATAAAAAAGTTAATTTTTTTTATAATAAATTTTATTTTTTTTAAAAAATTATATAATATTTACATGCTTTACGTTTGTATATAAAATTGTTAATAAAATATCGGATGAAAATAGTCATAAAAGTCCTTACGTATATGATTTGTAATAATTTAAGTGAGGGAAGTAGTGGAGGGTGGATTTGGGTGAAGGTGGGTGAGGACCAGTAGGAGGTTGATCGAATCTCCACTGCTCCGCTGGACCGCATATTTTCTTTCTTAATTTTTTTTTTTGAAGCGTGCTTACTTTATTATGGCTTTTGCCTTACTACAAGGGCATACTCGTTGACTCGGTGCACCCATCGTTTGAATAGTGGGAGTGTTGCATTTTATCTTATTTTATTATTATAATTTTTTAAAATATTTATATAAAATATAATAAAGAATTTAATTTTTTAAATATAAAAATAATAATAAAATTAAAAAAGTAATATTTTAATAATATTTTATTTAATTTTTAACTTTCATTTAAAATCATCTTATTTTATCTTACTGTCCAATTTGTATTTAAAAAAGATTGCGCCCCTATTTTTACTTTTGGCATTACCAATAAATTGAGACTTGATTTGGATAGTGAGATGAGATATAATTATCTGTAAATAATAATAAAATAATTTGTAAATAAGATGGTGCTAGCGAGTTGACGTACCGTTAGTTATAAATTTATTGTTCTTTTTCTTTTGATTTTCTTTCAAGTATGTTTTTTAACATTTTTAATCATTAAAAAAATAAAAAAATATATAATTTCATTAATAATTATTTATTTAATCATTAGGTAAAAAATAAAAAAATAAAAAAATTAAAATACATGAGAGTAAGATTGAGCTGTAAGTTTGAGAAACTCTATTAATATTTTTTTTTATAAATAATAGTGAAATAATTTAAATAAATTTTTATGAGATTTTGAAAAATAAAGAGGTAAATTTATTAAATTAAATTTTTTTTTAAAAAAAAGTCTTGGAATCTATCTGCCGCGAGGCGCGAGCTACGAGACCATTGGACCCCGACGGAAATCCTGTATTCCCCAAAGTACCCTGTCGACGTTTATCAGATTATGAAAAGGACAAGGACATTATGGTAAGAAAGGATAAACCAAGAAGTTCTTTCAGAGCAGGGAGTCAAGAGAGAGTAGACGAGTGTTTCAAAAGAAAGTGTGAGACTCTGACGCACTTATAGCGGCTTTTGATGGACACAGACCTTTTTTGATTTTTGTTGAGAGCTGTGTTTTCGTTCATGTCGAATCCTTCTCTGACTCCAACTCAGTACTGAGAGATCCACAATGTTAGACGGACTTCTCGGCCGCAGCTTTGGCTCCAAATGGTTTTTTTCTTCTCTATCTATCTATGGCTGTTTTAATGTAAAGCTTTTGGGTTCTTGGATTTTGATTTGTTTCCTGGATTTTGGTTTTTGTGTGTGTGGTTGTAGTAAGTCGTTGATTAAATCGACCAAGACTCGGATCGATGTGATTCGGAGGAAGAGAAAGGCGACTGAGAAGTTTCTGAAGAAAGACATCGCCGATTTGCTTGCCAATGGCCTTGATATCAATGCTTATCAGAGGGTAATTCTTCGTGCTCTTGACTTTTCATTCTGTTTCGTTCCCTTCATCCGATTGGATCTTTCAAGTCGAATGTTTTAGTGAATCTCGTTCACTGTCAGTTTTTGGCTGCCGACAAAGTTCAGCCAGAGAAGAAGAAATATAGATCCTGGATTTTCCAGTTTAATTATTTATAAGAAAAAACGACAGACAGCAAAAAAGCTCACTACTTATCCTAAATTGTAGATTTTTTGGATGCAAAATCGTCTCTTTGAATATGTATATCTATCTATCTATCTCTATATATATATATATTTATCCTCTCTAGACTTAAAAGTTATTTTTCATTTTGACTTTATTTTCACCTGCGTAGCAACTTCTATGGTCGAAACAGAGTGTGCTCTCTGTGCTTCATATTTGACAAGTAGTTGAAATGCAAGGAGAGCGTGGGCTAACAAAAGCCAAATGAAGATTAACCTTGCTTGAACAGTAATAATACGGACTTTCTTCATAATTTCATGACACTGGTGCAATGGAGTTATCTTTGTTTACTATGGAATTGGATTTTAAGCTGGGGGGCCCACAAAGGACTCATAACCTGAGCCACTTTCAAAAGAGCTACTGCCTTTTCTTGGTCACTCATGGCTTGACCAATTGCAGAAACGCGACCTCATGTTTCTTTGGACAGTAGAAGAGACTCAGAATTCTTGGAGGGAACTTAGAATTTTTTGAATGACATATAACTTGTTAAGTTGTAAACACCGTGCAAAAGGTTCAACAAGTGCATTCCACACCTCTGTTGAAGTGTAAGTCCCACAACTAGTCAAAGTGAGTCTTCATGCAGAATGCTGGTGATCCAGCGTCAAACAAATCAATCTGAATATTTTTTCCCTTGTGGTTATGTAGTCTGTGTTATCAGAAAGCAAATTTTCTCCTGCACCTGCATAGACGGACTATACATTTTCAGCCATCGGAAATCATCCATCAAGAAATCTGGTCATCTCCTGGCTCTCATTCTAATCATTCTGTTCGTTTCCAGATTAAGAGTTTAACTCATTAGCTAAGATCCTGTATCCCTTATTCTGATCTGGTTAAGTAATGGTAGAAAGTGGTGCTTTTTGGGACATCGGACTTGGTGGATTTTTCTTTTTTGGATGGATGATTGGGACCTGATTGCACTTGTAGATTGTGCCAATGGCTCTGTTTTTAAATCTTCTAATAGTTTTGTTTTGAGTACCTTTGCTCAAAGAACTGTTATTGTTTCTTGCGAGGTGGTGAAACAGGCTGATGGTCTTCTAGTTGAGTTGGTGCTTTCTTTCTGCTATGATTATGTTGAGCTATCATGTGATCTCGTGTTGAAACATCTTTCAATAATCCAAAAACTGAGGTAAGGTTTGATTTTTATTGTTACAGTTTTAGATGAGCTGTTTGGTGGCCTCTAAGCATAGTCAAAATTCCATGGTAACCCAATATTGTAGTCTAGCTATGCGATACGTATGTGTTTAAGATATATTTTATATATGTGAATCCATATTTCAAAATATATTGGGCACATACCAGTGGCTAGATTAATATTCAGAAAAACAATTTATGAAAGCTTTTTTTTAGGTGGGTAACACTTTTTTCAAACAGCTTGCACGCACTTGTAGTTTGCATTATTCTAATATCAAATGGGTAGAAAACACAGGATAAGAGTATACTATAAATTGCAAATCTATCACTATATCATACTCTTTATATTTAGTCATACCGATCCAAGGATGGCCCAAACTACATCTGGGCCCATACTTCAAAATGACTATTCAATGGTATAATTGGAGCCTATTGGAATTATTATAAAAAGCAAGAACTTCTCCCTCCCAAACAATGTAGGATCTAATTCATCACCTATACTCACTCAATAAAGATTGTTTGATATTCATCCAAGTGAGTATAGTTGGTGAATGAAATCCCATATTGTGTTTGGGTGGGACAATTTCTTGCTCTTTATAATGATTTCAAGGGGATCCAATTGTACCATTGACTAGTGTTTTTGGAGTATGTGGCTCGGGCCTTGCTTGGGTTGTTACATTAATGCACCATATTGGCTAGAAAATCCACTTCATATGCCAAAATTTGAGGTATGAAATTCTTTTCCATTGACCTTAACTATTAGCTGGTTAGCCGTCATCTGATGATAATCACCTATGGAGCTCATCTTGTCTGCATACTTCCTTTAGAATTAGTTTTTAGCTACATGTTATATTAAGCTCATCTTTTATCTATTGCACATGTAATACCATTATGTATACGGATAAAAAAAAATAATAATAATACCATTATGAATTGTTTACCTATCATGTAACAATTGGACACCATGGATGACCATTCGAATTGGATATATGTTATGTACTATCTGTTATAGGATTATAGATTTAGACGAAATCTAGTGGGTGTATTTTTGTGGGAGCTGGCATATGAAAAAGTCGGGATAGATGCAATATGGCTGCCATTCTTTTAGACAGCTTCCTTTTAATTGGATATCAAATCTTTATGTCTTATTTATATGTATAATTGCTGGGTAATTATACCGTATAATTATTGGGATTGCTTGATCTATTTTTTATTTACTCTTTGCTGCTAAATAAACATAATAGAGTTACTGGGTATTGGTTGGTCATCTTAGGAATATCACCTGGTATAACATGTTGATTTCATAGGTAAATGTTTATGAATAGTTGAATACCATATATATCCGAAATAAATCCTTATTGAGATTCGCAATTAGTTCCTAATCCGAATGTATGCTTTTTTTTTTTTTTGATAAGTTCCGAATGTACACTGCCTGGATGTGTTGTACTTTTTCTTGCAAACGTAAGGATGCTAATAGGTCCTCTCTCTCTCTGTCTCTCTGTCTCTCTCTCTCTCTCTCTCTCACACACACACACACACACACACACACACACGGTGAATGATTAACTGCCATATGATACCAAGCTATTTAACTTCAACATGTTTATTTTTTAGTAGAAGATTTCCTTTCAAAAAATAGAATGAGAAGTCCAATCTGTTTGTTTGGATGCATATCCTCATAATGAGTTTGGCATTAATAAATTTCTGGTGGGTCCTGTTCCACTAGACTTGCATGTTTTGATATATGAGTTATGTCCTACTATTTTGAAGGCTTGGTCTCGAAGGCCAACGTGAAAGTGAGTTACAGTTTTTGTTAGTTGATCTTAGGCGATCATACTATTCTTTTCTCTCAAAACATCATTGTTCAACATTTCTCTTGCTTCGCCATCTTCTCCACAGGGAATGCCCTGAGGATTGTAGGGAGGCTGTGTCATCCCTAATGCTTGCTGCTGCAAGATTTTCAGATTTGCCAGAATTACGTGATCTTAGGCAAATATTTCAAGAGAGATACGGGAATTCCCTGGACTTAATTGCGAATCAAGAGGTAATGCTTTATTAACTTCAAATAAAATAATTCAACATTCACAACTGTTCTAGTACTAATTGGCTGAGCTGCTCATATATAGTTTGTTCAGAATTTGACTCCAAAGCCATCTACATTGGAGAAGAAAGTTCAATTAATGCAAGACATAGCACTAGAGTTTTCAATAGTATGGGATTCCAAGGCTTTTGAGAAGAGGATGTCTATACCCCCCACAAATGTAAAGGTGTGTCCTGCATTCTATCATTCTGGATATTAGTCCTATAAAAATAAATTTTCTATGGATATTACTGGCGGATAGAAATAGAGAGCAGACCCTGGGATTGTTAGGATTACTGGGACGACTCATTTGCTGAAAAGCATCCTTTTTACTTTTTTTTTTGAAAATTTGAAGTCATATTGCTATCCTCAAAATTTCTTCCACACATTTGAATTTACTTGCAATTTCTGTGCTTACTGCAGGTGCAACCTAAAATCTATGGCTCTTTCAACGTCACTGTTGATGAAAATAAGTCATATAGTGGTATGGGAACCATCCCAAGGGGAGAGAAGTCTGATGTTTCATTTAAAGAAAGACGTGAACTTACTAATGGGCGTGGGTTGTGCAATGGCCATGAGGGTACTGTATTAGAAAGAGAACTGGACTCTCGGTCTAGACATGAACTTTCTGGTAAGGATTACAAGGGCCCCAATGGCAGAGAACGAACTATCTTAGAAAAGGATGGTCATCACCCTTCATACCAAGGACGGCAAGAGGTTGCCGATATCAGACACGAAGCATGGAATTTTAAAGGTGATGCCACCCTGAAATCATTTAGATCTGGCACTTCATCTCGAGGAAAGCGAGTGGAAGTCATTGATGGTGGACCCGGGTTGCTTATTGGTAGGGAGAATACCTCCCCCGGAAGAGACTACCCGGGACCTTTACTTCATGGACATCCAGAAATTTCTCGTAGTTGTATAGGACAGCAGTCGAAGGGCAATGGCAAAGAATTGTTAGCTGGTAATAATCATGCTCGTCAACATGATATTACAAACTCACTGAAGAAATTTGAGGAGGAGGATGTAGTTCACAGTGTGAAGCCCCACTATAATAATGTCATCCCTCCTCCTTATGTTAAGCCTAAAGCAAAGGCTAGCAAGTCTGGACACAATTTAGGATCTTCACTGGTTGGTTTTGACAGCACTGTAGCCCTTACTGACCCTCCAATGCACAAGAAAGGCAATGGGGGTAGCACTTCAGTGAGGATCCAATTAGGATCATATCATCCTGTCCACGAGAGGCAGGTTGTTGGAGCTGCAAGTGTGAATGGTCACGGTCAAGAAAAAGATAAACTTTATCAGGATAATGTAGCTGGTAACACAATACCAAAACCAAGATCAGCCCGAAGGAAACACACGAAACCACATCCGAGTACAATGATGCTGGCTATCTTGAAGATACAGCGCTTGTTGCAAGAAAATCAAGAAGCAAGACAAGGGACCACTCAAGACGTGGCTTGCAAGTTTTGTTTGATGATGAGCACTGTCAGAAGGATGAAGAGGAAAGGATATTGGACAAACTGCTGATGCAGTATAGTAAGAAACCGTCACCTTATGAACCAGGAAGGGTGAGAAAGTCTAAATCTCGTCGGTCACATCAAGCAAGCACTGATGCGAGTGTATCCCCACTGACTAGCAGAGAAGTGCATGATGAGAAGCCAGAGATGGTTCCTCCTCCGCCTCGGTCAATTTCTCTACCTCATGAGCATAGAGAGCAATCAGAGGCAGCCAAAGTGTTTTCTCGTGCTGCTTCTTTTCAGCCTGATAGGTCAAACCCAGCTCGGCATGTGCATCCTAAGCTGCCAGACTATGATGATTTGGCTGCCAGGTTTGCGGCCCTTAAGGGTAGGTAAAGGGGATGAACGTGCAGATTCTCTTTATCAGCGCGAGTTCAACCATTCTAAACTTGCCACATTTGTTTCCCATCGTGCTTCTGGTGCTGGCACAGAAGAAAAGTAGCATGGCTATATCTTCATAATTGGATCACCGTACAAGTTTGGCTTTGTTGTTGCATTTATGCTACTGAGTATAGCTCTAGTGTATGGCTGGGATTGCTGTTTTTCTGAAGTGGATGGATGGACAATTGCATCTATGGGTCATATATTTTGGTACAGGTCCTGATCTATTATTGGCTGTGAGAGTTGTAACAATGCTGTGTAGCTTCAAATACTAGAGATTTTATTATGTTTCGATAGAGGTTGGGGATTGAGATTGCCTACATTGAAAAATAGTCGCTTTGTACCCAAAAAAGAAAAAAAAAAGAAAGATGCTAGAGTTCCACTGTCAAAGATGAAGGCTTGTTTCATGGTTAACTAATTATAATTTCAGTTTCGTTTGAGCTACATTGTAGTTGCTTTATTCAGGGTAAATTTTCAAATTTTCAATCTTTCGGTCTTGTATTAAGTACTATAAAGCTAATTGCTAATGCCAAATTGACCTATATGACCTTAAATTTCAGAAAATCCCAGTTAGCCCAGCTAAAAGAAAAAATCTGGAGAGCAGTCACTGTTTGGGAGTAGCCGGATCACACCTTATGTGACTTTAAGTGAAATGACCAAAAATTTCATACAACAAAATCCATTTTCCGCATGTTCCCTCTTATTTCATTCATTTCAAATTCTTTTTACTTCCTCTCCCCCCCCGCCCCCCGGGTTTCGCCCAAGCCCATCCTCCCCCTGCTTGTCGCCCATCTTCTGCCCCCACCCGCGTCGCCCAAACCTCCTTGCTCGCTGCCCATCCTCTCCCCCCACCACCACTACCTGTGTCGCCCATTATCTCTCCCATCCCCTCCCCCCCTCCCCCCACGTCGCCCATCCTCTACAGGATCTAAAAGGGGTGGTCATAGGGAGGCTACAGTGGAGTTGGTGGTGTTGTCGACTGTTGAGGTAGTGGCATGGTGGTCCGGTGGTATAGATTTGGCCATAAGGGAGAGAGGACCCGTGAGGGAGAGGGAGAGGGAATGTGAGGGAGAGAGGAAGGTCGACGTGGGCTGGGGAAGGAGGGTATGGCCGAGGGGTGGAGGTCCGGCGTGCAGTGTGCTCGTGGGCGGCGATGAGTGGCTTTAGGTGGCGGAATGTGAGCCGCGACGTGGGGAAACTATGTAGAGAGAGGGCGTGCGTGCGAGGGAAGAGGGAGGAGCTATGGGCCTTGGGCTAGGGAAGGAGGAGGGGCTTGGTGGTGGTGGTCCGTGGCTATGGTGGGAGGCCCAATCGACAACAGCGGCAGTGGATTTGGGCTGCGATGGGACACGTGTGAGAAGATAGAAATGGGAAGAAGAGGGGGAGGGGCTGCGAGGACCGGTTTTAAGGAAGGAAAAAAAAAAGCAGCAGCCACGTAGGATGTGCAATGTGTGCACCGCTATAGTGGCTGCTCCTTAGAAGAACTCCAGCAAAAAAGCATTTTGACATTTCTTAAAATCTAGAATCCCGACGTTCGATACCCCTTTTGAAGATTCACTTTCATTGTCAAAGGTTAAACACTGTTACCCCAAGATAAATTATGAAAGATTCTTTTATAACATTATTTGTTGTTTTAGGTCAATTATAATTTTTTTTATTATATCATACGCAATATATTTATTCAGTATATTTGGTTAAGATATCTAAACTTTTATTTATGCACTCTCATCTCGCTATAATGAAGTGATATTGTTTATCAACTTTTGATTTTTTTTAAAAAAGAAATAAAAGACAATGTAAATAATAAAAGCACTATATTTTACTTAATACAATAAAGTTGAGATAAGAATGTGATATGTTACATTAATATTTTTTAACATTTGAGTGTTTGTTTTGCATCTAAGCCTGAAACAAACAAAATCCGAGCAAAGTTGCAGTAGCTGCACATTGAAAAGTACTATAAATACAAAAACAGAAAAAAATTCCAAATAAAAGTAAACCCATAACTAACCTAGGTAAAAATGATATATTAGATTTATTTTATAATAAATTTAACTTTATAATTTATCGTATCATATTAAATTACGTCAGATTATAAATTTATTTTTTATAAATTTTATTGTGGCTAAAATATTTCTCTTAATAAATTATACCAATCATTGGTCAGGAATTTTTTGCAAGAAAAATGATAAACACATAACACTTTATACAACAATATTTTAAAAAGAGGGACATTTTTATAAAATACTTTATAAAACTAACATTATTTTACAAAAATATTCTTATTTTATAATATGTATTGTAAAAAGTATTGTTTAAAGTGTTGTATATTTATATCTACTCTTTTTGCAAAGCAAAAAGACTGGTTACTCGCTTTAATCCCCCATACTCATAGTGCAAATACAAGTGCGCGCAAATTGGCAACATGGAATCATGGATCGCGTCGTTACCCCCAAAGATGCATTCCGGTAGAGCTTATCCCATACGCCATCTCCTCCCACAGGGAGAAGACCCCACCCTTCGCTAATTTATAATATTGCAAGTAGTTTTATTAATAGGAAAATAATACTTAACCCCATGGAATTTTCCTCTGAAAGTTATCGTTTGGATATTTTAATTTCTTTTAATGATTAAGAAAGTAAATATTAATAAAATTATATATATTTTTTGTTAAGAATGTTTAAAAAATATTTAAAAGAAAATAAAAAATAAGAAGTGCAATTTGCACTAATAGTAACCTTAAGGGAGGCAAATCTACGAGATTGAGTAAAGAGTGCTGCTATGCCTACCGAAAATTTGGTACCGAATAGTGTAGATTGTTTTTTTTTTCCTATTTTCTTCAACCATTTTTTAAATCCCTTTAAATATTTTTAAAAATAAAAAAAAAAATACAAAATCATTAAAAAAATAATTTCTTAATCATTAAGTAAAAAAAATTAAAAAAATTCGGTACAAAATATGTGAATGTCATTTCTATTTATATTTGCCAGAAAAAAAAAAAAAAAAAAATCTGACACCCGCCGTGCTCTTTTTGCCTACTTTTGATAAGGGCGAGTCTTGTTGTTTCCCTTTTGATGATCATAGGGCACCATCTAAGCTGACAATACCACCTTGGTCCCCTTGTGAGATCCCTGATTTTCTCTTTTAGTTCTCCACCTTAGTGGCCTGTTTAAGGTACTGTTCATTGGCTAACAAAGAGGAGGAAATACTATAATAGTAGTAGTGGTAAATGATTCAATTCACATATTCCATGGACAACTTTAGGGACACTCAGTTATTTCACAACAAAGAAGAGGTAAAATCATGGCAGGTATTTCTCATTGTTCAAGTACTTTGAGTCCCTCCACGGCTTATTTGTCTGCACTGCTCATTGCAAAATCGATTCCCAGGTCATTTGTATGCACTGCTTAATAGTTATATTGCATACAATTAAGTAATCAAATTTTGCTCTTTACCTATCACACTTCTTACTTCAGTGGTTTATTCACTTTGTATTCAATAATCATTGTCTCGGCCATACAGAGTTATGCAAGATGTCTGAAAGTGTCGCAAATTGTTTTCTAATGAGATCTTAAAATGTACATAGAACAAATGTTCTTACAGCATGTTTGTGAAGCTTGCATGTCAGTCTGCACCTTTGATTAGCCACAATGAATTTCCATCTGATTGAGTGGTGATGTCCTTGAAAGTGATCAAGGAAAACCTGCTATAAGATGGGAGCTGGCAAAATAAGGGAAACAAAATATTTCTTCCTGTCAATATAAATTGTTTTGAGATATTCTATATATAAGCACTAACTAAATACATCACCCGCAGGTAAGGTAGCTCGATCACTGACGGATCAAAATAATGAAGGAAATCTGGACAATCACTTTGACTTCATGTTTTCAGATAATAAATAAAAATGGTGACTGCACAATAACTAATGGTAAGTTCGCAAGATTGCAAGCATTACATACAGTTGCAGAGGAAGTATGGGCATCATGCAGAGCAGCAAAACAGTCTTCTTCCACTTTCTTGTGATCTGCCCTGTAACTTCATCCCAGTTGTACGTGAAGGGTTAGCTTTCGCCAGTCTCTTTGCTGCAAAATAGCTCATCTCTATAAGCACGAAAAAGTTCTGGGTAAAACAAAGAATCAAATTTAGTTAACAGTTGGTTGATGTCACCATACATGGATAAATGGCAGAGCCATATTAAAAAAAAGTTGTCACCAAAGGATGAAGCCACCATTGGACATAAACTAAAGAAGTTGTTTTGAAGCCATAAGTGACCTCGCCCATCCCCCGGCACGTTTTAGGATTCTTATTTCTTGAATTTTTTTCCCTTACAGGGTCAAATATTGGGAATGCCATAAATTTGAAGCTTGAGTCAACCCTCGATCTTAAACAGAAAAAAAGTAGCTAAAGTTACCTATCTCATAGAAGAGCTCGTTCACATTCTGTGCAGTTTTTGCAGATGTTTCAACAAAAACCAAGCCATTTTCTTTAGCATACTGATCACCATCCTGCAACCATTATTACAGAGGATTGAAATTTTTTGTTTTTGGCAATTGCATCAAGCAATGGACTCATTTGCAATAATGATCATCACAACCAACATATAACCTGCTTGAACAATTAACACAAATTACAAATGTCAAGGTGCAACCAATGTGCCATTGAGTACACTCAACTACAAACAGTATCAAGGTGCAACCAATGTGCCATTGGGTACAATCAACTACAAACAGTATAAAGGTAAGAATATTGGACTGTAACAGTGTAGCTACCTCTTTTCTTTGGTTCAATGGTTTTCTGCAATAGTTTTAAAGGGAGGGAATATTCATGAGTTTTTACTTTCTTTTCAGCTTTCTAGAATGCAATTAGGTGTCTCTTTTGTATACTTCCTGTGTACATGGGCTTTGCCTAGTTTCATTTGATCAATAAAGTTTCCTACTTATCAAAAAAAAAAAAAAAAAAAAAAAAAAAAAAAAAAAAAAAAAAAAAGAAAAAGTGTAGCTACCTCAGCTGCCACTTTCCTCTTCCCTTCCAAGTCAGCCTTGTTGGCAGCCAAGAACATTATCAAATTTGGATTTCCTGATTTGGTAAAATAAGAAAGCAGGTTAGCTATTGAACTAAATTCACTTGAATAATCAGTTTATGTGCATAAGTGGTCATAATATCAAGTTGAAGGATCCAGCCAATAGATGACCTTAAGTTTGATTTCTACATTAATTCTGTTTATGGTTTTCATTAAATCCTCTATAACTCGGTCAATTTAAGGGGTGGTCAAACATATAAAAGCCTTGGGATGGAAATTTTTCAGAACTGATAAATACTGTCAAATTGAACCCAAAGGGTCATAACAATAGTGGCAAGTCTTTTTCCATGACCCCACCCTCCACTCATTTTGTAAGTTGAAGAGGTTTCATTTGAGCTATAATTCATTGGCTATAATGAAAAATTATATAATAACAAAAATTTATCTTTTAAGGTATCACCGAAGCAAAATTGGCCCCTGCATATTGTGAAGACAGCAAAACATGCAGTGAACAGATTGTAAAATAGAGACTACTATGGTTCCACAATAGAAGAAAATATAGAAGGTATAAAGTAACAAATATAATCTCACTCCTAAAGGAAAGCAATCCCAGGCAATTTATTGTACAGGAAACCACCCATGGATATGGGCATACATACATCCCATCTGGGTACCACAGGGGCCTCACAAAATGGATTGTCTGGATCAGTGCATCTCAAGAAGGTTAAAGACTTCCATTGCAGGTGATTCGGTCCTGATTTGAAGTATTTCAGCTTGAAAATTTCATACACAGATTGATGATGGGGACAATGATTGAAGAAGCAATAGAAAAAAGAAGAAGATTATACAGGATAGTTTTAGTCTCGGCTTGTATGTGTTGAATTCATTATTTTCTGTCAATTACCTTGTCTTTGCAATTCCTGAACCCACTTTTTGGCTCGTACAAATGAATCCTAAAAAATAAGCACATGCATTTAAAGAGTCAGATACATCCCTAGTTTCAGATTACATAACTCCGACAAGTTCCTTTTTTTCCAAAGAAAGATAATTTAATTGGATATACAATCCAAGCCACAAAGTAATAAAAGAAGGGGGTGGGGAACCCTAGCTATAAACATCCCCAAAAAAAAAACATTGCAGGTAAAATGAGAACCAACTGAAAAAAGTTCTTAATGAAGATTTTTGTTGCTCTTACTACTTGAAAAAAGCATTCACAAAATCACAGATAGATCTCAAGATTATAATCAACGTGGGTAACTTCAAGAGAGGACACACAGGGCCATCTGAACACCACAATGTTCAAAGAAATGGACACAAACACTAGAGAGGATTAAGGTAATTGGCTACTAAAGCTTAGAATTGACGTTCGAAAACCTGCTTAAGTTTAGATCACTACTAACGATATTAGTTGGACACAAGAATGAGTATGTGAGAGGCTAAAAATAAAACTAATTCTAGATGAAATTGACATGTGAAAAGCTAGTAATAAGGTTAGTAGATTCTTGTAAAATAGCTACCATGCTTGTAATGTCATAAACCACAACAGCTGCTGCTGCACCACGATAGTACATAGGAGCCAAACTATGATATCTCTCCTGTCCTGCTGTATCCCAAATATCAAATTTAATAGTGGCCTCATTTAGTGACAAGACCTGTGTGAAGAAGGCCGCTCCAATGGTTGATTCCTGCATCTTATACTCATGTTAGAGGTTGTACACTATCATGATTTTGAGGAAGGAAAAAGAGAGTGCAGATAAATAGTAACGAAATAGATAAGGAACCTGGTACTCAGAAAATTGGCCTTTTACAAATCTCAACACCAAACTTGTTTTTCCAGCTCCCATGTCCCCAAGAAATACCTAGGGTAAAAGCTTGATAAAATCAAAAACAACAAAAGCTTTCTCTTTCGCCAATGATCCATAACCATTCCTATCAATTTCGAAATTCTTATATGTAAGACAACTAATAGCTAATTCAAAAACTTTCTTGCATTTGCAGGGGATAAGCTGGGATCATACCCTCCACGCCACAATACGATTTTAACAATCTATAAATCGTATGTCATTGGAAACCAAGCTCATGAAGTCCACATAATCTCGGGGCGACGACCAAGAAACAAGAATGTCTCACAAGACGGATGTCGATTTTAGTGGCAATCATGCATAAAAGCTACCTACGATCGTAAAATCATACAGTTCCCTCCTTTCTTCATACAGCTACGTGTAGTAATTAAGGCATATGATTACTTATATATAAAAAAAAAAAAAAAGTTATTAAGGCATACGATTTGGCAAATAATTATGTTAATCAGCATTTATATATCTATAACAGGTTGTGTAGTATGAAAAGTCCGTATTCGAAGGTACCCAAAGCAAAAAATTTCAGATGCTACATATCAAAGTTGTTAGATTCGTGTCTCAAAAATCTTATCCATGTGAAATAAAGTTAAACCCTTTTCATTGTTTGGGCGAATTCTAAGAAAATAAGGAAGACATACCCACCAGCTTGGCTTGTACGTTCTTGTTGCCCGTCCTCGCCATTCTCAATCTAAAGTATAAAAAACTCTTCAAGATTTTAACCAAAGGAGAAGCAGGGCTGCGCGCAGAGAGAAGTTAACAGTTTTGAAAGCGAAATCTGGGAGAGCGAAACACCTGTTACTGCTTTGGGAAAGGTGTAGACGAGGAGGAAAAGGAGATGGAAATTGCTATCAGCGAAGAAGTGTTTCTTGATTCCACGAAAGCTTGGATCAGTCTAAACACACGTAGGAAATGAATAGGTAGTAGCGGGTATGGAATGGGACTGGTAGTTTTGTCCGTTGACTGGTTGGTTTCTGATTTTTGTCCATTTTTTCTTTTTTTATTTGCCTGGTTCCTCAGTTCTCACTCTTTTTGTCTTCTTCTTTTGTCCACTTTGTGGCTCAGGCGGATTTAGCTTGGATCAAGATTCTCTTGGTTACAAATTTTACGTTTTTGAGATTTTGATCTCTTGATTCCAACACACTCTTCTTATATATTATGATTTTGAATTCATGAATCTTGTTTCTCTTCATTCGTATAATCTTTTTCTTATGAGGTTAGATAACATCATGATCTGCATTTTCTATGAATAAAGTCTTTGATCAGTTTTTCTAATCTAATAAATGTTTTGATTTTCTCAATTTATGTTTTTTAAATGGGAAATTATTTTAATGGCACAAGTTCTAAATACTCATTTCTGATATAATTTATTACTTAATTGTAGAAGAAGTTTACTCTTGATGGATAAAGTTACTTCGATACATTCTATGAAAGACTCGTGACATTGAAGCAAAATTTATAAAGTTTTCATTGGCATACAAAATAAGAATGTAAGGGGAGAAAAGACCAAGGTGTTCAACCAGATTAATCTAGTGATCAAGATGCTAATATATATAAGAGAATTTATTAAAAGATGATACAATACCTTTAGAATCTTAGGGTATTTGAAATGTTGAGTTGATTCTGAAATACTTTTTGAAAATTAAAAAAAATAGGAATAAGAAATAAAAAGGAAAAAATATATAGTTTTAAAGATTTCTAGAAACTAATAGGGAAATTATATAAGGCTTGATGTATATATGTTTGGCTGAGAGAAATGTTGAGAATGTTTGAAAATTGATGACTTTTTTTAGATGAGATGTTTATGGGGTTTCATGGAGGTAGATATGAAATTATATATATATATATATATAATATTAAATTTTTTGTGTTGAAGTTTGTAAAAATAGAAAAATAGAATTGAAAATTTGTTTATATATAATTTTCTAAGAGCATTTCTATTTTAGTTATTGTAAAAGTTAGGAGTGGGGGGGCGAGTTAGCCGCACCTGGCCGTTCGGCCCGGACGATCTGCTCGTCCCGACAAACTTCAAGTTTACAGACTCTCTCTCTCTTCTAATCTTTCTCCCAATGCTTTCGAATCCCTTTCAGCTTCTCTTCTCCCAACCATCTTCTTCTCATGCTCGTCTTCTTTTCTTTCTTTTCTTTTTCTCTTGCTCCTCTTCTTCTTTTTCTCTTGATCATTCTTCATCTTCTTCTTCTCATTTGGGTAAAATCCCCAACCATGGCCGCGGGTCAGTCAAGCTAGATCTATATTTTCCATTTGTTTTTTTTTTTTTTTTTGTGTTCTTGACCTAGATCTATATTTTCAAACTAGATCAATGTTTTGTCGTTTGAGTTTTAATTTTAATTTTTATGTAGATTTTGGTTAGATCTTTATTTTGGTATTGATCTTATCCAGGTTAACGGGTGGAGGGGATAAAAAACTGATTCATCTGGTCAACAGGGATGGACAAACCAAACAAGGGGGCGGGGGACCATATAGGGCGGGTAGCAGGCCTAGTAAAAATTGTATTATTTTTTTCCCTAAAAAATCTTTTGATGCAAGCTTTTACGACAACCAAATCAGTGAATGTATACAATTGTATCAAGTTGTCTAAAACTCTACTTGTGAACTTCCTTATTTTACTTATTATTTTGGTGTAAATGGTAGTTCCTCCGCCTTAGCGAGGATCTTGCAATTAAAAAAAAAAAAAAAAGGTCTATAACTCTATTTGTAATCCGGTACTTTCTCAGACTTTATATGTTACCTTTACCTAAAAAACCAGAAAGCAATACACTCCGCCACCACGAGAAGGAAGAGGCCGAAGGAAATTACTGTGAAACAGCTACTTGATCAACTGAGATAAACAAAGAACACCGTCGAATTCAAAAAGCTCGTGTAGAACAACCGTAAATACCGGTCCGAAAGATATTATTGCTTGATGTATTTGTTCTTCCGCTGTAGATTATTATGCACCGACAACATCTTCAACAATAAGACTACTAATTATAGTAATGGTGACCATATATAATAACAAGGTTTTACCATTAATGTGGGCGGTGGCACTAATCCTTGCCAATGACTCTCTGTTCTCACATGCTGGTTCTTGGTAATAGTCTGTTTGGAGGTGTTCATTCATGACTTGTTTAATGATAAATGACAGGAAATAAAGAACGGTATTTATGTGGTTCGACTTGTCCACTAGCTTTATATCACATCTTCCCTTTATATCTGATCAAGCATTGTCCATTGTCAAACCCTCTTTTTCTCATTTCCTTCTTTTTCATAGTAGGCTTTCATCTTCATAAGTCTTCAGTGGGCATTACACTTGCACTCATTTTATCCTTAAAAAATCATTATAAAAATTTCTTTCAAGGAACATGAGTTTGTAACATTTGCCCAATCACAACATGCATGAGCACGGGCATATTGGCTGAGTCATATGCTAGTGCATGTTAGCTAAAACTTAGCTAATTAGACGTATAATCTCTCTGCATTGGATTAGGCATAATCATCTCATTTTGATTATGAGCAACAATCATTCAACAGACTTATATATGAACAGTAGTAACTCAGACAAACGCTATACAATATTGCTCTGGTGTACATAGTTTGGGAATTTGTTTTCCATTTTTGTACATTGTGGTGGACATGATTTTTATACATTTTGATTTCTAGGTTGTTGGATATGAGCATGAAACTGATTTTGTACATATTTTGATGCCTTTTACCGTTTGAAAATGATGTTAATTTAGGTTGCTAGATAGGTTTACATCAAACCACCTCAGTAATTTGTAGGTTTACTTTTATGTAATTCATTTGTGGTTAAAGTATTTTCCTATATATTTTGATGTATATGTTGTTGGAAATTATTAAAATAAATATAAAAAAGTATTTAAATAACAAATAAAAGAATGCATTTAAAAGGAGATAAAAAATAATATTTTATTATTATAGAGAATGAATATTATAGAGAGTAAGATAATTAATCTAATATCGAGTTCAAGTTTTGAGTGGGTAATCAAAAACTAAAAATTGACATATTAGCCAAATTTTAATTAAAAATTTGTATCTTAACGACTATATTAATGGACAGAGAAATTTAGGAGGTTCATTGCAGAGCCTGGTATAAGGTCACTGTACAGTCATACACTCTCATTGGCCGATAACTAAAAACAGTTTTGTTATGTACAAGCAAGTTGACATATTAATTTGTGTACTAATGTTGTTGTCTTCATATTCTAAATTTAAATTAGTACTGTTTTCAATAAAATCTACTTTCTAACTAATCATATTGAATGGGTGCGCGTATTAATACGTAGAATTGCTTACAATTAGATTTTTTCAACTAAAAATGAGGTTTAAAGCTCAGTACCTGTTTGAAAATCAGTCGATAATCTCATTGGCCGTTTTAAAATACTTCTGGGAGGCTATTGTCGTTGTTGCTAACTGTTCCAAAAGGCTAGTTCGGTGACGTTTTTCTTATAACGTACGTACAGGGATCAGCATAATATGGTAAAGATGGAACTGAAAGATGGATAAAGTATGGGGAAACAGTCCAAAATGATGATTGATCCGCACTTCAAGGCTAAAGGGCTTTTAAACTGATCATGGAGCTAGAGTTTCTGCAGCATGAACAATATGCATGCCAGTCCCGCGATCTATATAGGGTCCCATAATCATGAGATCAGAGCCACCAAATACTCCCAACTACGCGAGAATTATATGTATATATGCCAAGGTTGCCAAAATCTGTTGGCAAATTACTTTGTGACCAGGAAATTATATTAAGAAAATATGCCAAGTGTACGTACATTCAGCCACATGTAATATCGACGGCCCACAATCACATGGTAAACCTCATCTCTTCATGCAACCCGTCGCAGCATGCACCACATCATGCGCACCTTTTGTTTCTTCTGCTTTTTTTTAAGGTTGTGTGATTATCATCATCTCATGCAGTTTCCCAAAGATAAATGTTTTTTTATTTTTCCATAATATTTGTTTTACTTAAATTACACAAAATATATAGGGATCTAGCTAGGAGTACTGTATGTGGATGCCCTCATATCTTATAAGTTTGAAATTAGCTAATATATATGGAATTAAGTTATTACCAAACTAGCTAGTTAAAGCAGAATCCTGATCTTTGAACTTTGACTAGAGATAGGAAGGGAGCTTTCTTCTGCTTTGTTACTCGCACTATGGACAAACAAGGAGGAATCAAATTTGGGCACCAATTGATTGCATTATTTGCTCTTACCTCACACTCTAAAAGGATAATATTAGTTTGTCGTCTTCTCTTATATGCTTAAAATAATTGAGATCCTCTCCCATTGGTCTTATCAAATTGAATGGACTAATAAAAAACCGCAGATATTGCATATGGTTAAATTCTTTTTGAAAATCTTAAACCAATTGAATACTAATGGCTTATTTGGTTATACAGTTCATATGAGATTATATGTTTTATTAAAAGTTAAATAAAATGTTATTATAATATAATTTTTATTTTAAAATTTAAAAAAATTAAATTATTTATTATATTTTGTGTGAGAGTCTGAAAAAGTTATAATGATTATATAAAATAAGATAGTTTGATTTTATGTAATCAAACTAACCTAAGACTCAAATTATATGTTTATCTCTCTCATGAATTAAACTCTCTCTCTCTCTCTAAGATATCTATTCACAAACACATATATAGGTGTATAGATAGAGTTTTGTTATATACAAGCAAGTTTGCGTACCAATCTGCGTACTAATACTGTTATCTTCATATTTTAAATTCAAATTAGCACTATTTTCAATAAAGTCTACTTTCTGACCAATCATATTGAATGAGTGCGCGTATTAGTGTGCAGAATTACTTACAACTAGATTTTTCCGTATATATATTCCTCTTGTCTGTCTATCTTGAAGCTAGCTTTGCATATTAAGTTGGGGTTTCTCCATTCTCTCTCTCTCTCTTAAACAAAGATATATAATATAACATATGGCTTCGAAAAGTGGTAACGTTTCCACGACTCCGAAAAGTGGCAGAGGAGGAGAAGGCGCCGTCGACGCAACAAGTTCAACAAAAGGAGGCCAATGCTTGTGTTCACCAACGACGCACCAAGGGTCGTTCCGTTGCAGGCTTCATCGGTCATCGGCTAAAATGATGAAGCGATCAATCTCCATGCCCGCCAATACCTCTTCAGCCGCGCCTGCCCTCTCTCCCAACTCTGTCGGGTCTACGTAATGCATGCTAGCTGATCTATATCTGCCTTCAAATTAAACAATTGTCTTATATATATAGCTCCTTCAAAATTCATCTAGAACTCAAGTTGGGATTCTGTCTGCTTGTGATTTATTTATGTGAAGCTCTTAAAAAATCACAGTCACACACACACACACACACAAAGCATATTGTTGGATCTATAATATTGTTGTTTGGTAAATATGATCTCTTTTCTTTTATTCATGAAAACATTAACATATTATGATCAGAGCTGTATGCTTCTGTGTGTGTGTGTGTGTTTGTGTGTGTGTGTGTATATATATATATATATGAGGCTATGCAGGCTGCAGCCGCTAGCACTAATTTCTCTCAACCAAATGATATTGACTATTGAGTTCTAAGAAAAATGGCTGACAGCTTAATTTCCAAGCAAGTTTATTATTCAAGGTAATAAAATTCCTGCGAACCTTGAAACAATCATCATATCTTCTTTTACCTCACAACTCACTGATCATCATAAACTCCTCTGAAAATCAGTGACATTTACGATTTCTTTTTGGTCCAAAAAATATCAGCCAGCTGCTAAGTACCATTAGTGGTCTGAAATTCATATCTGGAGATCAGATTGCATCCATTGTAGTTGTGGGTGGGTGAACTACGATTTTTCAAAAAAATATCAAAAATTCGGATTACGATGAAATTATGGTCGTGAATCGAGATGGGTTTTGAATGGCCAACGAATTTTAGTCATTTTATATTTGGTCAGAATAATATCATTGATAAAATCAGAATAATATCATTGATAAAATCCACAAAGCCCCATGTTTTGTTTTTTCAATATATTCAACAGCCAAAAAGGTGATGTCCCTCGATAATGACTCTGAAAGAAAATTTGACGTGCAAACTGATTTTTCTGTAACATATTCTCTTTCTTTTTCCTTGATCTCTACTGGCCTTATTTTCTTTGTTGCCAAGCATTTTACATAGCTGTTACATGTCACTTTCTCAATACAAATATTCTTGAGTTCACCTTTAGCAATAGAGCAATTCTATATGCAGTCGTTAGATACGCAAACGTCGTGCAATTACTTTCAAAAAGAGTGGGGCCCACTATTAAATTTTTAAAAAAATTACCTAATTATTTTAATTAAATGTAAATAATAGAGTATATATGAATGTATGATGTATTAACTATTTACATATAATGATATAAATTATCACATGATTTATGATTTATTATTAATTGATAGCATATATTATTTTATATTTTATATGGTCAATGATAATAAATTAGATGAAAATTACATCATTAACTTATATAATACTATATAAAAATACTATATTAAATTATTCAAAATATTTTTAAAAAATATATACAAGGGTTCGGTCCAATTCAGTCCAATTCGGTCCAGTCCAATCCAAAATTTATAAACCCTGAGACTGGACCGAATGTCATCGGTCTGCATTTTTTGGGATCGAGACTAACCAGTCCATAATTCGGTCCGATCAGGTCGGTTTTGCCAGTTCAGACCGAATTACTTACAACCTTATTTGAAACCAAGAAAATTGAAATCGGCAACGCTAATTGTTTGTTCCTAAAAATAGATATTTTGAAAGTTTAGTTTAATATGAACTGGCTTTAAGATAGGCACGTCGGATCTCATCTTGCAAGTTAGTAGGAAATTTTTATATTTGTGGATGTAATCTGGGATCACGTTCCAAAGAGGTAGCATATATCTCTTCAGGTTTGATTCTTGAAATTTTAGAAGGATGCTCATTAGTGACAGAAGCATCATGTTTCATTGTTACCGAACTCTCTAAACATATATTACTCTCAGAATTACCCACCTATTTCTTTTTTTTTTTAAAAAAAAAAAATCAATTATTCTCGGCTTACTTATATTTTTCTATACATTAAGAAAAATTTATAGAATAAATCTGAAAAACACCTAATAAGTAATGAAATAAAGTTGTTAGATTTGTTTTTGTATAGTTTGTATTACTTTTAATAAGTGAACAAAAAAAAAAAAAACATGTGAATAATAAATAAATTTCACAAAAGCAAATGAACAAAAAAAAGAGCATGTGAGTCTGTCACAAACAAAATCACTAGAGCACTAACGGCCATGACTCAAAAAAAAAAAAAAAAAAATACTAGGCTCAAGATAATCATCATGATTCATAAACTTTTAGATCCATGCATTTAGAACATTAACGATGAAGATAAAAGGAAATAAAATATAGTTGTTCTTGCAAGTAAATAGTAATATTGTATATCAGTACACATTTAGATTAACATACTAGATCTATATCTAGTGTTATTGGTGATAACTGCTTTCAGAGAAAACCAACTGGCAATTGCACAGCTGTGCTTTGGCTCTAGTGTTAGTGTTGTAAAGAAGGAGAAGAGTGTTTAAAGAGATTATACGGGATTGCAGAGAAAGAGGGATACACGATATATCATATGGGTAGTGATAGATTTACTATCTTTTTACTATTAATTTATTATTTATAGTGTATTTTTTTAAAGTATTTTTTTAACATCTTTAATCATTAAAAAAATAAAAAAAAATATAATTTTATAAATATTTACTTCTTTAACTATTAAGTAAAATAAAAAATCAAACAATTATAATAATAAATAAGTAATAAGAAGATAACCCCATCAATTTCTATATTATATATGTGAAAAATAATGAATTAAATAACAGTATTAGTGTGTAGAATTTAAAGTCAGAATATCAGATCAAGCCCATGCCGAACGCCGTACTGGGTTGTGTTCAAATAAAAAGTTTGTGTTCACTTGGTAGTATGTCAAATCAATCCTAGAGTTAGAGAGTTGATGTTCATTTGCCTAATTTTTTTTTTTTTTTTTTTTTTAAGTATCCACATTTGCCTAACTGAAAGAAAAAATAAACTGTGATTCTAAACATTAAAAATAGTTTAATATATAAGAGCAAAAATACTGTTGATTCATGTTCTTCATTTATTATGAGATTTAAATTATGTTAAAAATTCTAATTAATTAGATAGTTTTATTCTCTTAAAAATATCTAACAAAATTTCATCATTTATTTAATGATGAAAGATTAATATTTTATAAATTAAAGTTGATTTTAAGTATATGATATAATATTTATATTTTAATTATCTATTTTAAATTAGCTTAAATCAATGTTTAAACTTCTACCGTTAGATTAAATTTGGATATTCAAGATGAATGGTTCAGATTTAAAATCTCAAACCTAGCCTTTTTCCCTCACTTTCCCTTTCTCCCCCTCTCTCTCACCTTCCCCTTTAGCCGCATGTCTTCCCTCTCTCTCACCAGATCTCCTCCCTCAAGCAGCCCAACGCCGCTGTGCGCCACCCTGTGGCGTAACTGATCACCTCACCGGCTTCCCCTCACGCCGATGACTAAACGCCACCATCGAAGCCCCTTGGCAGCTTTTCCCTCAGTCGCATGCGAGTAACTCGAAATGGGTCTCGACGCATGGGTTCTCCACCCTTGCACCACCGCGGCTTAGCCTCAACTCCACCAAGCACCACCACCGAGTTCCCCTCACACCATGGACCACTTCCATGGAACCCACCACCTGTAGTTCTTCCCTAGTCCCACGCACGCAGCCCCTCTACATGCACGGGTTTTTCCTCGTAGCGCTACCATTAGCGACCGCCACGCCACCGCATCACCAGCAGCAGCCTCCTCCTTCGCCGACAACCCCTCCATTTCCTCATTTCCTATAGTCGAAGCCCCAGCTCCTCTCATACCCTCTCTCTTCATGGAATCTATTGTGTGGTGATTTTGTGAATTGTTGTGTGGTGATTTTGTGATGATTTTGCGAAAAATATTGCTATGAGGATGTAGAGAGGGGCATTACTGTGGTGGGTTCCATGGATGCTGTAGTGGTGCGGCGTGATGATTTTTTGGAAGAAGAAAAGTGTAAAATAAGATTACTCTTCATTACTGTTCATTAGGCGATAGACGCTTTTAAAATATATAAATATATATCATATTAATTTTTAAAATTTTTGGGGCCGGGGGTAATTCAATTATTTAAAGAAAAATTATAAATATGTTATATAGTATATTAATTTTTAAGAAATTTTTGGGTCCCCACAGTTTCGCCTCTGGATGCATGGTTTTGAAAAAGAAAAAAGTGGCGGGCTTCATGAGACATTGAGAATTACATAACATTAATCAAACAAATGAGTTTTAAAAAAAAAATGATTTATACGTAATATTTTTTACAATACTTTACACAACTATATTTTAAATGAAGATATTTTTATAAAATATCTTATAAAAATAACATCATTTTATTAAAATATTTTCATTTTATAATATTATTGTATAATGTATTGTATAATATAGAAAAAAAATTAGAGACAAAGGAGAGAGAGAGAGTAATGTTTGGTCCATTAGTACGAAGAAGAAATTGACACATTATATACTTGGTCTCTTCGAAGAGAGAGCGTTTCTTCTCAAATTTGCTAGCGGAACCGATGTATGATTTTGAAAGAGGTCCTAACATCCTGTAAGCCAGTGCAAGGAAAATATAAAATGGAGTTTACAAACGGTGTGGGAAAGACACAGCTCACTTAACATCTAAACATAAGAAAGATAAATACTTTTCAATTTAAATTTTTAATTTTTTTTATCTAATTATTACTTAATTATTATAATTTTTCAAAATTTTCAAAAAAAATACAAAAAATAATTTAATTTTTTAAAATATAAAAATACAAATAATATAAAAAATAAATATTCTATTAATATTTTAACTTTATAATATTTTTATTCAATTTTTTTCCTTCATTTTTCAAAACTCTACAAAACATATTAATTCAAATCATTTCACTACTATTCACAAATTATTTTACTACTATTTACATATCATTTATTCTCATCTCATCTGACTATCCAAATGAGACTTTAATGTGAATGGAAAAGAGGCATAAAGAAATCTTCATTGTATAATAGAGACGCGAGAGATTTGAACTGTTTTGAAATTTGGACATCTAATTTGAAACTTAAGGTCTTTTTTATTTTTACAGATGAGATGAATTGAAATTAAAGTTAAAAATTGAATGAAATATTGTAAGAATATATATTTTTTATATTATTTTTATTTTGATATTTGAAAAAGTTGAATTGTTTATTTTATTTTATGTGAAGATTTAAAAAAATTATAATGATTAGATTAAATTAAATAAGTTAAGAGAGATTGTGAAAACAAACGAGATCTAAATAACTCCTCATCATGTTTAAAAATAAGAATATATGAACCCACAAAAACGCACCACATCTCACTTCGTTTGGTAAACATTTAACGCACGCATAATCAACAAATATGGGATGGAAAGGTAACTCGGATATCCTGAAAACGATTTTAAGTAGTGCTATTTGAAGTTTTCATATTATATATCATTTACATATTATAATTTAATTATTAATATTTAAAATTTAATATTTAAAATTTATTTTTTATTTCTTTTAAAACAATAAATTTCATTCAACAAACACTATGGCCTTCAGCCATTACAAAGTTGAGTGCAGGAACCGACACAACATTATCAAGGTTCACATCGACACCAAAATGTACAAGGTCAGGAACTGAAACTAAACCCAAATTTACAACATTAACATCAGACTGAACAAAAGCTATTCCATCTTCACACAAACTTGATTTTTGTTTGTCAACCATAACCTGATCACTTATAACTTGGTTGATGCAGTCAATATCCGTGATTTCACAATTTTGATAAAGTGCATTCTGTGCTAGCTGGTGTGCCACATTATTAGCATTCCTTTTGACATGTGAAATTTTCCAGTTAATACCTGCCAAGATCGAGTGCACATCTTCCACAAGGCATTGTAGCAGACCATTAGTCTGAATGTTTTGATTTACTGCATCAACAACCTGTAGTGAATCTCCTTCAAAGACTACTCTCTACAAACTAAGCTCCTTACACCACTTGGCTGCTGAAATTAAGCCTCTTGCTTCTGCTAAATCAGCTTGTGGGCAAAATTGAAGTGGTTGCATGCATGAAGCCAGCATGTCCCCATCAGCATCTCTAATAGCAATCCCAACTCCAATCCGAGAACCCCTTTCTTTAACTACAACATCCCAATTGATTTTGATCCAATCTATCTCTAGAGGTTTCCAATAAACGCAATCTGGTTGAGCTTCTCTACTGTTGTTTCTAGAGTTGAGTTACTTCTCATTTTTTGCTTCCTAACATCCACACATCCTGCGCAGATGGACAATTCCACAGGACATGAGATGGAGTTTCTTCCACCTGCTGACATATAGGACATAGAGGATCATTTACCACTTTCCTCTTACACAGATTTTTCTTTGTGGGTAGAGCATCATTACAAGCACGCCAAATAAATACTTTGATAGCATTTTTGGTATTCATTTTCCATATTTCCTTCCATAGTTCTTTGTGTAGCCTTTGTGTTGAGGATTCCCCCTTTTTCTGATCTTGCCACTGCTTACACAGATGATAAGTACTCTTGACTGTAAAGCAGCCATTTCTTGTATACTTCCAAACAATCTTGTCCCTTGAGATGTTGGTCTGAGCTACATGTATTTTAACAATCTGTTGCACATCTTCTTCCCAGAAAATATCCTTAATCATCTGTATATTCCACCATCTTGTATTACGATCAATAAGTTCAGCCACCTTAGCATTTGATGATAGAGTGTTCACAGGAGACATAATTGTACCAGATTCATTAGTAGGAATCCACTGATCTTACCATATCTTAACATTTTCTCCATTGGCAATTCTCCAAATCATTCCCTGTTTAACAACATTGATTGTTGAGCTAATGCTTTCCAAGTATAAGATGGTCTAAAACCAGTTGTTGCCTGTAAAATAGAGCTATGTGGGAAGTAAACAGCCTTGAGAATTCTAACTGCCAAAGTTTTCGGATTATTGAAAATTCTCCAGACCTATTTGGCCAATAAAGCTGAATTGAAGGCCACCAAATCTCTGAAACCAAGTCCCCCACCTGCTTTATTCTTGCTCAAACAATCCCAACATTTCTAATGAATCTTTGCAACACTATCCTGAGTGCCCCACCAGAAGTTGGAAATCAATGAGTTCAACTTATTACATAAAGTTTTTGGAAGAAGAAACACATTCATGCTATAAGTAGGTATAGCCTGTACCACTGCCTTGATTAGAATGTCTTTGCCAACTTGTGACAGAAACTTCATTTTCCAATTTTTCACTTTTTTACTCACTTTCTCTATTATGCCTTGAAAAGCTACTGATTTTGACCTTCCAATAACTGATGGCAGCCCCAAATATTTCTCCATGTTTGATAAGGCTCTCAAACCAGCCACTTGCAGAATATAAGTCTTTGTTGCTTGCTTTGTGTTGTTGTTGAAATATAAGGAAGTCTTGCTTCTATTGAGCCTTTGTTATGAGGCCTGCTCATATCGATATAAGATTTGATTCAAATTAACCCACTCTTGGATATTAGCTCGACAGAAAAGCATACTATCATCAGCAAAAAACAAGTGGGTCATCTTGATCTATCCTCTGGCCATAGGAACCCCAGTGATCTATCCTTTCTGTTCAGCTTCCATTAACTAATCTGTTAGCACTTCAGCACAAATGATAAACAAGAAAGGAGACAAAGGACATCCTTGCCTAAGACCTCTAGTGGGTTTAAAATAATCTTGAGGGACACCATTTACTAACACAGAAAAAGAAGATGAAGAAATACACCTCAAAATAAGTTCAGTCCATCTAATATCAAACCCCATTTTCAACATAGCTTCTTTGAGAAATTTCCACTCAATTCTGTCATAAGTTTTACTCATGTCAAGTTTCAAAGTCATGTAGCCCTTCTTTCCTTTCATCTTAGTTCTCATGGAATGTAAAATCTCATAGGCAGCCAAGATGTTGTCAAATATAAGTCTTCCTAGTACAAAGGCACACTGGTTTTGAGAGATTATGGATGGAAGTATCTGTTTGAGTCTATTGGCAAGTAATTTAGTAATGATTTTATAAAGAACATTACAAAGACTAATTGGTTTGTAGTCAGTAATGAGCTTTGGGTTACTGCATTTAGGAATCATCACTAAATAGGTAAAATTGATATCATCCATTCCTTTATCAGAATTCAAAAAATCAAGGATAGCCTCACTGACCTCTTCCCCAACCACAGACTAGTATTTTTGATAAAAACAAGCCCCATAACCATCAGGTCCTGGTGCTTTGTGTGGTCCCATCTGAAACATAGCTTTCTCAATTTCCTCTTTTCGAAATGGTGCCAAAAGAGATTCATTCATCTGGTGACTAACCTTTCTTTTAACTGGCCTCATCAAGTCTTCCATGTTTAAAGGATTGGAAATAGTAAAAAGCCCTTTGAAAAACTGTGTAAAAGCCTCTCCAATTTGCTTGGAATTTGAAATAGTTCTCCTAGTCTCATTAATAATATTAGATATCCTATTTCTCTTTTTTTTTTTTTTTTTTTCACACAGATGATAGAATCTAGTATTTCTGTCTCCTTTCTGCAGCCAAATTTCTTTTGCCCCTTGTTTCCATTTTACATGCTCCCTTTCCAACTGTTGATCAATGTCTTTCTGTAAATCCCTAAGGTACTGCACAGATGTTGCTGTGACAGATTGTTGCAGAGCCTAAAGAGATTTCCTTTTCTGCTTTATACTTACTCTAGACTCATACTCTTTTTGGTAGCTCCAATTTTTCAACACCTGCAAGCAACTAGCCAACTTTGTGTTTATCTTTAAGAAGCCATCTTTATTTCTACCATGAATCTGCCAAGTATTACTAATTACATCCTCACAATCAGAGAAAATAGACCAACAATCTTCATATCTAGAGATCTGAAAAGGTTGCCCATTCCAATCATTTTGTTTCCCAACAGTCATCAAAATAGGACAATGAGCTGAAGAGTATGATGCTAAAACTTGTACCTCACCTCCAGCAAAAGCTTCACACCACTCAGAATTGGCAGTGGCTCTATCAAGCCTTTCCTTTGTGAATTTATGATCTTCTCGCAGATTTGACAATGTATATTTACCTTGGATACAGCCCAAATGTGACGCCCCGACTCCCACGTATAGGGATGCGAGAATCGTGACATCGGGATGATGACAACATGGGTCACGCATCCCAACGAAATGTGCCCAAGTGTGTGCAACATGCAAAAGTGCACAACAAAAATTGCAGCGGATAATATAATAAGTCAACTAAGTACCAAAAATTTAAATACAGGTATCCAAAATAATTTATCTTTAAAAAAAATTATACAGTCATCCCAAACATATTACAAAAGGTAAATACATAAAAGACTAGGATAATAACTATCGATGCACGAGAGCAATCCCAGATCGCTCTCTCAATGGAGCCAAAGCCTAAGACTCATCATCCTCATCTGCATCAAAATCTGCGATACCATAAAACGGTACCGCAGGTAAGTAATAATCCAAACAACCTTCGAGATAAAAACGCATTAAAGCAACCAACTAACAAATCCCAAAACCTCATTTTTTCCTGAAAACAAGTACTTTTCCAACACACGCTAAAAATTCCATTTTTAGCCAAAACATATAATCCAACATTTTTCCAAAAAATGATTTACACAAAACTCAACAATTTATTGGACACTGTAGGCGGGAATCACAGGCGAGACTATACCACCATCCCTGCTTACCACTATTCCTACCGCGTGCACCGTAGGCGGGAATCACAGGCGCGACACAACCACCATCCCTGCTTACCACCATCCCTATCACGTGCACCGTAGGTAGGAATCACAGGCGGGACTCTACCACCTTCCCTGCTTACCATCATCCCTACAGTCTCTTTTCCTTTTTCTCAAACCAGTCAATCCAGTCGTTTCAAACATGCCTAAAAATCATTTCTCACATGAAAACCCAGTTTTTAAATAAACACATGAACATGTATGCAATCATGCGAAAACCCAGTTTTCAGTTACAAACATGAACATGCGTGCAAATGCAGTGAACAAGACATGACACCAATATCCAACAAATGTCAACACAATCCAATCACAAACCAAACATACAATCAATTTCGTCCGCAATCCATCCGACCATCGAACTCCTCGAACTCAGTCCGGCATAGCCAACCAGTTCACAGTTAAAATGAGTTAGTGCAAAAATACATTTAAATCACGAAAGTTCTTTGAGAAAATACTTACAGCGCTATAAAGCAATTTTCGAAGGATCACGAAGCTGTAAGAAGTGACGTCTGAGCAACGGAACAGTGTAAAATACACTGTGGCCGTGGGTCACAAATACCCACTTTCAAACGGAGGCAAACGAAGACCCAAGATTGATAGGGTAGGGCCTAGGGAGGTCGGTGAAGCTAGTGGTGGTGGTGGTTTGCCGTGGGTGGCGGCGCAAATGGTGGTTTTAGGCCGAAAATGCCGAAATCGGAGATGGGCTTGGTTGTGCTTCACCGGTGACGGATCGGAGGTGGGGTTGGGTCCAATGGGTTGCCAAGATGTTGGGGATGAAGTGGTGTGAAGATGGTGGCCGGAGGTGGCGCGACGGCAGCGTTGGAGCGAAAGTGGCGCCGCGGCTTTGAAGAGCTGGTGATGGTTAAAGGCGGCGCGGATGGAGGTGAGGTTGGTGGGGTGAGGTCGCCGGCCGGTGGGGAGCACAATGGGATGGGCGGTGTCGCGCACGGCGGCGCGATGGCGGCGGGCTGGGTGAGGAACGATTGCACGGAGAGAGAGAGAGAGAGAGTGTGTGTGTGTGTGTGTGTGTGTGTGTGTGTGTGTCGCGCGCAGGAGATGGTTGAAGGAGAAATAAGGGGGAAAAGAAAAGAAAGGGAAAAGAAAAGGAGGAAAGAAAAATAGAAGGAAAAGAAATGAGGTCCAATCCTCATAACTTGGGTTACAAAAATGATCCAACGGAGACGATTTTAAAACTATAAGTTCAATAAAATAATTCAAACGCAATGGTAAAGTCAAATTGAAATAATTAAATCACACAGTAATTAATTTAAATATTAAAAGTAATTTAAATGCATAACAATAAATAAATATTAGGAAAACACATAAAAATAATTTTCACCAAATTAAAATCATAGAAATAAACTCACTAAAAAAAATCCAACCAATTTTAAAATAAGAGGATAAATTTTTGAACAATAAAAAATAATCATTCAGTAAAAATACACTAAAACACGGGGTGTTACACCAAATCTTTCAACTAGCATCTTGTAAAACATATCTGAAATCATCCATCTGTTTTTTACCCTTTCTAACTCCTCTATACTTTTCACTATGATATAAGATTTCATTAAAATCACCAATACATAACCACCTTCTAGGCTGGAGGAGACTCAGATGTCTTAAAATTCCCCACCCTTCATGTCTCTTATCAGTTTTAGGGTTACCATAAAAACAAGTCAGCATCCATTCAGCATCTGGTTGCACAATCCACATATTAATGTGTCTCTGTGAGTAGGAGCTAATATTAATCTGAACATCATCTGCCCATAATAGCATCATACCTCCACTTCTTCCCACACTATCAACTGAAAATAAATATTTGAAACCCAATTTTATTTTCAAACCATCTAAATTCTTCTTGTGCAATTTTGTTTCCATGAGAAACAAAATGCTAGGCTTGTGGACCTTAACCAACAAGTTAAGGTCTCTAACTATCCGAGGGTTGCCAAGCCCTCGACAGTTCCAACTTAAGAGCCTCATTTCTCCCGGCGGGGCTGACAAACAACCTCTGCCGATAATTCAAGATCAGATATTAAAGCTTGCTTCTTACCCCTACTATCTTGCTGATTTTCTTTTATCATCAAACTAGATTCTTCATCATTTTTCCTTTTCCTAGTAACATAGTTGGTAGATTGAATCAATTCAGTGCTTTGCTATCCCCTTGCTCTCCTTTTCCATCCATTAATACAAACCTCATGTACTTTCTCTGTTTCACACGCCTTTGGTTGATTCTGCACCCTTTCTGACTGATCAAGCTGAGTAGTTATCACCATTGGCAATGAAAGTTGACTTGCTGATTGTTCCAATAGTTCCTTTGAATTGTCAAAAATTATTTCTTTTGATGCTGCCTCCCTGTTAATCACAGATAGATCATTAACTTGAAGATGGCCAACAGTACTACCTTCATTAACCTCTTCTATTGTATTTTGATTCAGCAGTTCTTTACTTGATTCACCTGTCAGCGGTTGAGTTTCTTTTTGTGCTTGTTGTTCCACCTTATTACTAGATCCTTGCTTTAGTGCAGAAGGACGTAGAGGACCCGAAGTGCTACCATAACTGGAAACTGCAGCTGAACTTGAAGCACGTAGCCATGATCCATATTGTTGCATGTTGTAATCTTTGTTTTCTTCCTTCTGTTTATACATCCCCACACAACCTTGTACTCCATGCTTAATAGCCTCACATTTAAAATAAAATCTAGGTAGCCTTTCATATTTAAATTGAATAAAGCTTTTCTGGCCATGCAACTCCATAATCTTCCCTCTTATTAAAGGCTTCTTTAAGTCCACCTCAACCTTCACTCTAATCCACTTACCCCAACAATTCCATCATAATCAGCCTCCACCTCAATAACTCTACCAATAGTGGATCCAATCCTACCTCCAATATCCTCCTTATTCATGCAACCGAGAGGTAAGTTATGCAATTGGACTCACAAAGAAGTGAGTTAAAGTTAAGATCAACAGGTGATGTAACTCCATCAAATTTTTTTATGCAAACCAGGTTAGTGTCAAACAACCAGGGTTGGCCTCCCCAAATTTTGTTCAAGTCTTCCTCAGTTTGGAATTCAAACACATAAAGATTATCACCAACTTCAAGAATTTTAGTTCCAGCACAAGATTTCTACACTTTTAGCATCGTGTTCATAAACGCATCCTTATTAATTTTTTTATACACAATTACTTTTCCCACCAGATATAATCTCCCTCTCTTCAAATTATTCTTGATGTCTTGGTCAATTATTACAATTTCATACATTTCCTCTTTAGTTAAGGAAAACTTGCTCCATAGTTCGGAAAGTTCTTCTTCCATTGAAAACTAGAACAGAGCTTGAAGTAAACAAAGATTAAGACTGAGTTGACAGAATTAAAATACAGAGATTAAGAACTTGTCCTAGGCAACAAACCCTTCCACCACCGAAAGTGAAGGACCGACTTCCTCCTCACCAGAAAAATCACGAGTGGAGAGGAAACTTAAAATTATTTAAAATTTATTTTTAAAGGATGGTATGGGCGTAAAATCTTTAAATAAATTTAATACCTAATACGCAGAAAACTATTTATATTACCCAACGTGTCATCCGTTAGGCCGTACGACAGGAATGACTTCGAAGAACCACAACTCCCAGGTCCACCACGTCGCCTACGCCCCCCTCCCTCCAATCACCACCACCCGAAGCGTCGTCGTCCTCCCCATCTACCAACAACCTCCGAGTCGCCATCGTATTCGCCACTATCTCGTCTACGCCACCACCACTATCCTCCTCTTCCTAACCTTCTTTCTCCTCTACCCATCCGACCCGGCCATCCAACTCGCTCGAGTCCGCCTCAACAGCGTCCGAGTCAACTCTTCGCCTGGACTCACCCTCGACCTCTCCTTCTCTCTCACCGTCAAGGTCTACAACCGGGACTTCTTCTCCCTCGACTACAACTCCCTGGTCGTCTCGGTCGGCTACCGAGGGACGGAGCTGGGGTTTGTCAGCTCCCAGGGCGGGCGCGTAAGGGCCAGATCTCCTTCGTATGTGAACGCCACGCTCGACCTCAATGGGTTCGAGGTCATTCACGACGTGTTTTACTTGCTTCAAGATTTGGCGAGGGTGTAATCCCTTTTGATACTGATACAGAAGTGAACGGGGCAATAGGGCTGCTCTTCTTCAAAATTCCTCTTAAGGTAAACCTTTATCGTAATCAAAGGATATTATATTTGAAATTACGTTGAATATTATAATGGAAACAATTGGAAATGAAAATAAAAAATACGGTTTTCTCTTTTAATAAACGATGGTATTGAATTTGGTTTTGATTCGATATGATGATTTGGAAGCTACTCAATTAACTCTTTTAGGCCAGTTTGGATAGGAAGATGAGATAAGATGAAATGATTTTAAATGAAAGTTAAAAGTTAAATAAAATATTATTTGAATATTATTTTTTAATATTATTATTGTTTTAAGATTTGAAAAAATTGAATTGTTTATTATATTTTGTGTGAGAATTTGAAAAAGTTGTAATGATGAGATGAGATGAAACTATTTTTGTATCCAAACGATATCTTATTCGTACTTGGTGGGCTACAATTGGGAAAAGTTAGGAATCTAGGATCTTGAGTGTTGTTGAAGAGGCTATTGTGTTTTTGTGGAGTGATTAGAGATATAAATGGAGTTATTCTATTATTCTAAAATCGGTGTGTAGAGCACATCATCTACATTATTTAATAAAGATTTGATTTGTAAGAGTTAAATTTTAAAATTTATTTTCCAAATCAAATTATACCACGTAAGTATTTTACTAAGTGTGCTCTATGCAGTGGCTTGGGAATAGAATTTTCCATATAAATGGGGATTAACTAAAAGAAATCAACTGACTGGAAGAGCAGATAGGCCGTAGGCATAGGGCTGCTACCCGCCCCTACCACACTGAGATTGCTCTGTACTGCCAGCAACCCCAGTGCATTTCTTCTGTACCCACCCCATGGCCATGCGGGGATGGCAACACAAATCATCCGGATCCTGTTAAGCCTAAAAGAAACCCAAATCTTCAAATCAGAATTCATAACCAAATCTCCACAACTGATTTGCAAACAATTTTGGTAAACCAAAATTAAGCAAAAAGGAACATAAATCATAACCAAAATATAAGGTTACGCAGAAAGATGAAAATCAAAACTCTAAACTGCGCTGCGATAGAGCTCTAGTGTGGTCCTTGGTCCTCATTGTGCCATGGGCTAACTTTTGAGCTCTGGTGTGGCGCCTGGTCCCATTTTTGGAGGGAGAGAGTGAGAGAGCCAAAGAGAGAGAGATATACTTGTGTTGCCATTGTGGCTGGTGTGTGAAGAGCTGCAGAGATATCAAAAGTCTGAAACCTTGAAAAAGAATTAAAAATTTTCTGGTAATTGGATTCAATCGCATACCAAAATGGACGTCTTTGGTTTTAAATCGTGCATTTTTATCATTTTTACAATTTTTATTTAATACAAATATAGTATTATATATGTTTATAATATATGGTGGGCGGGTATATATCAAGAAGATTTTGATTGAATCTGCTCCTTGCCTGCCCCAGGTTTGGTTTTTCTAGAATCTACCTGCCTGCCTTGGTAATGCGTGGAAAATCCGCCTGTAACCCTTGTGGGTGGGCAGATTTCGCCCGGTGGGCCAACTTATATGGCCCCTTTGCACTGCCCTAAAAGAGGGCGTTTAGATTTTGGGGTTAGTTTGGTGGGCAAATGTTAACATATGAGGATTGAAGGTTGTTGAAGGGGTATTTGTCTATGACTACGTAAATATTGCTATGCCTAGTTACGTGGTTGTGAAAACATCAATGCTATCACTACCTCATCAACAACTTGTTGTATATGTGAAAATATTTAGTTTTGTAGAAGAAAGATTGTGGTTTAGGGTGGGACTAAGTGAGTGTAGAAGAAATTGGTTGTTCTAGCCAATCGAGGCTGTCTATTTTCTATGATTAATTAATAGGCGTATGACACCTTAGAAAGCCTAATTCTATCTTCTAGTTGGTTTGGTCAATCCACAAAGATGGGAAGATCACTGTTAATGTGCATGGACTTAGAGAGGAGTGGCTGCATTGGAGAGTGTTGAAAGGAATGGAGAATAGGTAGTTCAATTTGGAAGTGAATGTGTGCGGCAGGTGGTGTGATGGGGTCTGCTGAAGTCAAAATCAAAAAAGTTGGATTTGTTGTCCAGTATTAATGTTTCAATGGGATGTAGTTTTTCCGAAGCTATTATGTTGCATATTTGCTCATGCTGAGGTTCAAATTGGTAAAGCATGCTGATACGTGGGTTGCTTTAGATGTTTTCTGAATAAGTTGATAGCTTTATTCTTTTACCTGCTTATGTATTTTCCTTTTCTTCTAACATGGACTGATCACCGGTTCACATAATTAAAGAGACATCTCTAAGAAGAAGATTTAGGGAGCTTGTGTTAGTTTTGGTTCTTCGGAAATATTTGTCTATGACTGCATAAATATTGCTATGCCTAGTTATGTGGTTGTGAAAACATCAATGCTGTCACTAACTCATCAACAACTTGTTGTATATGAGAAAATATTTAGTTTTGTTTGGATGATTTAATAAGATTATGTTCCATATTTGGTTTGGCATGTTGCATGATGAATATTCTTTCCCATTAGATTTAAACTGTGTCCCTAACTTGTCCATCAGGCAAGAGTATCTTGTGAGGTGCGTGTAAATACGAACGACCAGACGATTGTCCACCAAGATTGCTACCCCGAGGTGAGCTTTTCCTTGCTTTCGACTACTTAATGGCTCTTACACTTGCTCATATGAGATAACCGTTGTCATACCAAGCCTGGTCATTTGTTTGGGATTGAAATTGGTGCTTGTTGAGCCTTATCGTATGAGTCTGCCTATGCTATGCCCTGCCTTTAAGAGCCTTTCTGCCGGTTCCCTGAACACTTACTAAATCTAGCTGAAAGTATGGTTTATTGGTTTATGCTAACTGCTAAGAGAATAAGTCCAGTTCCTTGTTCAGAGGAAGTTGGGTAAGCTACAGCTCTAATATTAAATATAATCTAGTTTAGTTCTCTACTGAGGGCACACTCCTTCTCTCAAAAAAGGGTACTGAATTACTTAAATGCTGTCCCTTTTGTGAAATGCTTTGTGTACCGTTTGTGAAAACCAAGCAAGCAATAAGATGGATATGAAGGGTGGTCCAACTCATGTACTAATGCAGTGCTGTTGATTGAGTTGATGATATGTGTAGATATATATATATATATATATATATATGGATAATATACCATAAAAAAATGTATAGATATATGTATGGATATAATTTTCCCCCTTCTCTCCTTCTGTTTTTTTTTTTTTTCCCGGGGGCAGCGGAGGAGGGGGATAAGTATGTATTCCCTTTTTGTCTCACAAATAAACTGAAGCATTAAGGTTTTCTATGCTAATCCATGAAGTGGTTTTTTATTTTTTGCAGTGATGGGGTGGATATAAATAGGATGTGGCAGAAATTCTCGATGGCAATTGGCAAGTTGTAGCCGAACATGAAGTGAATAAATATTTGGAATAGACCCGTGGATTAATGTAACTATAACCCAAAATTGTGTATGTGGTGGTTGGCACTACTCTAGGTGTTAATATGACATTCTAATTTTAGGAAATGGGGATCTTTTTGTCACTTCTAGTGGGAGGCTGCCAAAATTAGGATTCCTAATGGTATGTGACATACATGATGATATTTTTCATTCTTGTAGTCGAATATGTTCTTGTAGATATCAGATGCCCATTAACAACGAAGTAGAATGGTCCCTTTAACTCAAAAAATTACAGATCGACTGACAAAGATAAACCTACTGTACGTGTATTGGTTCTTATTTTGTTAGTGGGACGACTCAGCCTCCGAGCCACTACCCATAACTCTTCCACTCTACAGTATTCACTCATATCTTGCATCTCCATTGCCGTGATTGGCGTTGATCTTGCTAACGTATGCATTGAGTCTCATTTTAGGTATGGAATATGGTTTGACATAAGCAATCTAAACATTTTCAGTAGCTGTAACAGGCATCAGCATTTTGAACTATCACGCAAATGTGTTGAACGAGACTACTCAAGGTCTCGACCAATGGCATCATCACCTTTAATGGAGTAAGTAAATGTGGCGAACGGGTCTCTAGATCATCATAAATTAGATTGAGAGTTGGTTCAATAATTCTTAATGAATAATAGAAGGAAAACAAGAAACTTGCAACTCTTTTACAATTATTTAATCTCTATTTGAAATGAAGGATAGTTATGTAAAATTAAAATTATTTTTAATGAAGTGGTACGATTATATTGGTGAGTTGTTAATCTCTAATCCACTTGTGTCTTTTGTTTCAAAGATGATAAAGAGTATCTCATGCAGATCAGTAGTATCACGTTTGAGATTTAGGCAAGCCTTGCTTGGATAGTGAGATGATTTAAGATGATTTTAGATAAAAGTTAAATAAAATATTGTTAGAATATTATTTTTTTAATATTATTATTATTTGAGATTTGAAAAAATTAAATTATTTATTATATTTTATGTGGAAATTAAGAAAGTTGTAATGATAAGATAAAATGAAATGAAATGAGTTGAGATAGTTTCTCAATCCACAACAAGAAATCAGACATTTTTCAGCGTTCAAAATCGTTGCAAATATCCTACAAAATTGCTACATTTGATCAATTTTGGCGATTAAAAAAACTTTGAGAAAAATACATTTTTGCGGCGATTAAATGCCACCGCAACACCACTAAAAAGGCACTGGAAATGGTGGTCTCAGCATCCTCCTCAATTGTTGAAAAACATTAAAAGCAACGAAAAATATCGTCACAAATGTACAATTAATCACCACAAATAATCTATATTTTTACCAGTGATATCTTATTTTCGTCGCTATTATTTCTTTCCCACGAATAATTATCGCCGCAAATGTACAATTGTTCGCCGCAAATATCTTCTTTTATTTTCAACGATCCTCATTTTCGTCGCAAATGAAGTTATTTTCAACGGAGAAAAATGGCCGCAAAAATAATCGTGCCGCCGCAAAAACTTTATCGTGACAATTTTGTTTATCGTCAATTTAAATATCTGGACGTAAGATCAGTTTTCCGGCACATAAAAATCGCCGGAGTTGAGTTTTTACATCGATTATTTATATCGTTGCTAACTATGTAACACTATTTGCGTCGATCAATATGCGCCACTAATAACCTGTAAATGTGATCATTGATAATTCCAACGAGTTTTAATTTCGCCGCATGGTTCTTTTTTTTTTTTTTTTTTTTCTTTTTCCCATTCGCCCAGAGACGTTGCTGGGCTTCATTTTCACACTTTATCTAATGTATAAATGTTTATCTTATTAACACAATATTCATCTTATTTCATGTCAATCACTAAACAATATTACTTAAAACATCAGTTTCAAGTAATATTGTTTGAGTGAATGACCACCCATAATAAGAAGATAAATATAGTGTTAATAAGATATACTGCACTTAATGTTGTCATGTAAAATAATATTGTTTCATTGCTATATAACACTTATAGTTTATCCAAAAGTACCCATGCCTTATGATATTAAATACTTAGAAATAGGAAACATAAAGGAAAAATATTGAACTTTTTGATACATGCCTTGAGAACACGTAGGTTTCCCA
The DNA here is from genome assembly GCF_004785595.1 of Juglans microcarpa x Juglans regia. Lineage (NCBI taxonomy): Eukaryota > Viridiplantae > Streptophyta > Magnoliopsida > Fagales > Juglandaceae > Juglans > Juglans microcarpa x Juglans regia. The sequence continues at coordinate 37,516,854 of NC_054596.1, forward strand.
TTTTCAACTATTTGAAAACCATTTCCATCTAATTTAATAAATTAATGACATTCAATTCATTCATTGAGGTGGAGAATTCACATTAATGTAGTTATGGGGTATATACACTAGGGTGGACCAATCGGACCCCAAAACATCATTCAAATATGTCAACTGTGCTATTCCTCTATCTTTAAAAATTATATCTAGTTAGATATAACAATATGCACCTGGGCATGAGGGGTGGGCAGAACATCTCCTTACAAGATTGCATCAATGCCCTTATACTTGTGGGATATTTGATATTTCCATCTCGACAAACACCAATCTGACAGTTATGGATAAAATGCATCAGTACACACCATTAGAGCAGTTATAAAGGAGCAGTGCATTCACTGCGTTGACAATTGGGGGAAATAAAATGTCAGTGATGAAAGCATGTAAGCAAACCTCAATATGAGTAATCCATCAATCACTTCCAATATCCAACACCCAGATTTACATGTTGGGGGTTATGAAAAAACAATAACCAAGTATGATCTCATGCTAAACCACCCACCAGCCCTACAGGAAAATATCGTCATTGATGAGCCAAAAAAAAAAAAGGCACCAAGAAGACTCTTTTATACACAAACTTTAAAGAAAAAGGCATAAACTACAGGAAAATTCTTGTCATTGAATTACTCAAACAAGACAAAAGACTAAATCTATCCTCGAATAAGAAAAAAACAATTATAAGGGAACCATAAACAAATGAAGCAAGCTATATAGAGACGAATTTTAATAAAAGCAGGTACAAACCTGCTATGCTGCAGTTTACTTCAGAATCACCATTCACAATTTTCTATAATGATAGTTGCATGCACGATCGCTCCTTGAATCTTGAAGACTGAATGCACATGACTTTTTTTCTGAGGAAATGCAATAAATTTTCCTTTTACACTCCATATAACTATTATAAAGCAAAAACCTGATATATACCTCCAAAGACAAAATCTAGCAAAATAATCTTATATTACTTAACTTTCAAGAAAATCCTCAAATTTTTGGGATGACTAAAACAATTTAAAGTGTGAATATTGGAAAATTATTTGTAGCTTACTCATTTTTGTGTTGATGTATCATGAAAGTTGCTATGAAGTTCAAGATAGTAATGGAACTTCAGAAAACTGCCATACTGGCTTATGTAGAAAATGTAGGGAAGAATAGAGGTAAGGTCTCATGAGGTGGAAACCATACCTATTACTCAAGTCCGATTTAGAATTATGTATCCCAAAAAATCAATTATTCAAACCAAACTCATTCAAAATATTGTAAAATTATCATTTAATAAGATGTATATGAGCAACTTTACATACAAAATAAGGGCTACCCTCTACATACCTTTTAAAAGGAGCTAATGCAGTCCAATTGGAAATTTTAAAAATCAAAATAAATATTTCTAATTATGAAAAATCCAAACTTCCATATATGTAAGCCAGGTGCCTTGCTTAATCTAAGCATGTGATTTTTTCACATGACATGCATGCATATTGATATGACTATCATGTATGATCTCCAGTTTTTGTTTTGAACCTTTTAATTAGGCTGACTTTGTATTACCCGCTCTTAGACTTGTGTCCCCCATTTTAAAGTAATGGAATCAGAGAAACATTTTCAATTAAAGATAGAGAAAACTTATGTTCTTTAACATTGGTGCATTAAAGGAATATAATGATCAAAATCATGAAGATCGTTGCAGCATGCCAATGTGAGGATGTTAGAATAAACACATTTGCTAGAAATGCAAGGATGCGCCACATATATATATAAAAAAAAAAAAAAGGCAAGCAGAGCGTTTAATGGAATTTAGATGTGGTCTATCATATAATAGAAGAAATACAATACACAACATACCAGCATCAACATTGTCCATCAAATCCCTAAGTGGCCCATCAACCACTCCATGATATATGCCTAGCTAGCTTTTCAACCTGCTAAAAAACAGTCACATTTTCCTTGCAAACTACTTACAATAACTAGTCCATACATTTATTAGACCAAAGTCAATAAATACCAAGCCATTATGGAGACAAATGAGTTTGGTTCTTAACTAAGAGTATCAGTGCTTGTGCTCGAGTCCCATAACTACCAAGCCTTCTAGGCATAACAAAAAAAAAATTGTATTACCTATTCTGGAGTTGTACGTGCACATCACAACTAATAATAAGCCTTCTAATATTTGCTATAAAATAGATGATTTAAGAGATTTTTAGTAAAACCTTCTATATTGGACCAATATATTCAGTTTACAACAGATCAATTCTTCATCACAGTTTATATTTTGGAGTCAAAACCACTTGTAACTACAGTAAACCATTTGCATCACACAATAAAATAAAAAAGAAACTTAAAGGAAGTGCTGAAATTCAAGGATTAAAAAAAAAAAAAAAAAGTTAATCCTTGAATTTCATTTCACAGATGGTGCAACACTCAACAGAACGAACTTTCACTCCAATCTAAGAGTATTTAAAATCATATGATTGTGCCTAAGTATTCAAATAACTCACCTGCAAACTAACCATAAATCAAGCGGTAAGTGCAGCAATTTCAATGCCAATATACTTTGTAGATGTCAAAATTGATACAAGCAAGGCTCCTACGAGAATGAAAATGTGTTGCAAGGAGTTAATTTAATAATCGTTGAGCACTTGATATTTATAGAAAAGAATATATTTATACTCTTCATTCGACTATTTCATGTAGTTAGAAAAAACTGCCCAAACTGTAGTATGCTGGCCCTAATAGAATGAATAAGCACTAACCCTAACCATAGAAGAATTGTATATTACCAATAAAAGTGGGAGGAACCACTCCAGGGAACTCCAGATGATCATACTGATTATGGAAACAAGGATCCAAACTAAACAATGTTATCAAAGGTATGTGCCTCCTTAATAGAATATGTAAAAGATATTGAAGATACAAGACAAGTAAAACTTACGTTATCCAAGTGATGTCTATGATAAAGAATATCATGCATTGCCTGGGTAAATAAAAGATCCACTTCACTTCTTTAGAACCTTCATATCTTTCGCTGACAATAATCCTTCACTGATGGCAAGTTCATCGTGCTGCAATTCTTCTAAGCCCACAATATTTCAGATCCTTAACCAACACCCTCTAGATAATTGAAACAACTCAAATGGCAATAACCAAACTTCCACACAGTAAAGCCCAAAATTTCCCTCAATTGCCCAATGACTCCCACGATGCAAAAGTAGACAACCTTCCTCTTCATTATATATATATATATATATATATATATATATATATATATATATATATATATATTTATGTGTGTGTGTGTGTGTGTGTTTATATTTATATATTTTCCACCCACCAACTCCCACCACCAAAAAGTGTCCAAAATACACAAAAAAGCCCTTCCCATGATTTTTGAAGATAGCTCATTGAGTCTCTCACGAGATTTAGTGTAAGACGGGATATGTTGGAAGAACTCCCTCAACATCTTATCAGTTTCATTTTGCCTCTCACGAAGTATGTGCAGTTCATCCCTCATTTCATCAAGCTGTGTCTTGTAGTTGTTGGCATCTTTCTTGTACTGGTCGGCATCTTTCTTGTGTTTTTCAATTAAGGCAAGGTACTCTTTTTCTCGTTCACGGTCTCGTTGTCTTGTCAACTCCAGGATGACCATTTCCCCCCGCCCCCGGGCATATCTTGGTCTATGCCCAAGTACCTCCCTAAACACACTCGCTGCTGCCTCATCGGTGCGTCGTTCAGGCTCTAGATCATCCCGTTTGCCAACCATCTCCTTCTGCACGTGAAAAATTTACACGGTTATTGTTAAGTCCTGCAATGCCTCATGAATTTATCATTGTTTAATATAAAGTAATTGGACCATCCTTTTGATCAGCAAATAGCTTAACATAAAGATCGTACTCACATAGGTGTCTTCAGTGGCTGAGGTGACAAATTTATTATTCTTCTTCGACCAATGAGTCTCCTTATAAAACTCCACCAAAGTTGCATTCGTCGCCCGCCACAAGTGTGTGGAATTTGTATAGTTAGCTATGATCAATCAAAAACATGATTCTATAGAAAATGGGTTATGACCATACAAGTTACGACATAAATCAGTTGAAAGATTATACATTCTCCTCCAGTATCCTAACAAAAGATTTGTGGCCTGTTGCAGTGTGGTTATTGGTTAGCTTCTTTCTATTCTCCTTATTTTGTCTTGAGATTTTCTGTCATTAAAACCCAATGTTAGCTTTTGCAGGAACTGCATAATAAGATAGGAAAATCCTAACTAATTAAATTCTGCCTATTTTTTATTTTGAATAACCAATATATATACCTTGAAGTCTTTGCTTTCCCACCTCGCACACAGCTTATCCCAGACAATGGGGTCAACCATGCTACCTCCAAAACCTAGTACTTCTGCGTGACTTTCGTATGATAAATATTTTTTGTGTAATTCATGATGGAATGCATTGAACCGCTTACACAGTTGGTTTAAGACTGTCAATCTATGATTCGCCAGATCTCAATCCAACACAAAGTCACCCTACAGGAATGAACATCACATTAACATCAGCGATTATTCTACGCCCACTTCCTTACCCTCAAAATGAAATAACAACTGTCTTACCAGAACACGTTCAATCAACTCATCCTTTTGAGCCTGCAGCACATCGGTCCATCTCGTATAACTCATGTCGCAGTGCTGTTTAACTATTTGTGTTACCCGTGTCGTGAACATGGATGCGTTCTAACAACACGGTGCCGTCTCACCGTCATTAATCTTCAAAAGCACTTTTTCGTGCTTTCTCAACTTCTCGAACTCGGTACACTTAGCAGGCCCACGCCTACGTTTGGGCTGTTCCTGGGTAGCTGTAGGCACCGTGAGGGTGGCTGCATCTGTATTTCAACATAACAAAATTTGACTATTAGCATAGGTCATATTTAATCTTTGGTGTTTACACATATATGGTTCAACAACAATAATTATTGAAATAACACGAAAATGATGACCGTACCGATATCTTCTCTATTAAGTTTTGGTTCTCTTACGGGTGAGGATTTTCTATTGGCCTCGGGTGGGGGCTGAGGAATGGGACATGGAGGCTCCCATGGATGACTAGGAGGCTACATTGAGTCATCCGAGCCTGACTGATCCGCGTCTGAAGGGTTATGGTATGAATTGATACGACAGCCTTGTGGTCGACGGGCTCTACATGAGTATGAGACAAATCATTTGGCACGTGGACCTCGTCCAGCACCTTTTCCTCAGTAACTTTCTCCCCTTGCATCACCTGCATTTGTACGACATTCCATTTGAATTAATTTTTTTCCAATATCTTTAATAAATCATATGATCGCTATTAAGGAAAACATGACTCTAATACCCATTTCTTATATGACTAATATCTACAAACCCTATAATGCTGGATAATTTATTTTGTGTTAATACACCTATATAGCAATCTCTTCAATGTTCTCCTCTTGATTGAGATATGATGCTTACTTGGTAGGGTCTTCGTCTGTTGCACAAAGGATGCAGTGCACTAGCATGCAGGAAAAAGTGCAAGAAACCAACTATAAGAAAGTGAGTCAAAATATCTACCTCGAATGTTGATGCTCCTCATTTCTTGTAGACTGAAGATGGGAATGGTCAAACTTTTTTACCCCACTTGAATGCAACACTCGTGTCCTTTTTGCCCCCACCTGAGATGCAGTAATATCAATTTATCAGTTACAGTTAACTTACAGATCCCAAAGAATATATGATGTTATAAGATAAACTGTGAAACACACAATATTGACTTAATTATTAATGACTTCCCCTCATCAAGATCATACACTTCATAGTTAATAAGAAATAAATCAATGCCAATATTGCATATATATATATATATATATATATATATATTATTTAATTGTTTTACACTTTGCCAAGTATAGATAATATCCATGCAACGTTGAAGTATTTGCAGCACATACTTATTAGTTATTGCATAATGGTAATTTAGACTATATTTCTCACATGTGAAACTCACTTGATAACAAAACATTAGAAGGCTTCTTTATAAATGTTTCCAACCACTACTTGAGTCTATACTTATAAATACATAGCCCAATGTCAGACTCGAAGTAGCTATCATTACATCTATACTCAATTAGTTGAGTGCGCATTCAGGATCTAAGCTTCAAAACAATATTTATGAAAACATGCAATACATTACTTGACCTGAATGTACATTAATAACATGTTGTGGTTACTTAGTTGAAAGGAACATATATGTAATTCTTCGTACTTTATATTGGATCCTTACCCATTACAAAAAGGTAAACTAAGTGTCTTCAGTGCATATAATACTTGGCTGGTTGTCTATTCAGACACAGATTCATCGTCTGTGTCTAAGTCCTCCTCATCTGAATATTCCCCATCGGTATAAGCATCTCCTGAATCAGAAGCAATCATGCAATCATCAATGAAGTTGGATGAATTTATGTTTTCGCAAGCCAGACCAGTGACTTCTCGTGCATCAATGTGGATAGGTTCTATATCATTCCTATTTAGTAGAGTTGACACTGGACATGCATCACACGAAAATGGTGCATAGTCATATGATGACTCATCTTCTTGATAGGCATCATCATCACTTAATTCGCTATCAATATCTTCTAACACCCTCGGCATAGTGGAATGTCGTATACATTCCTATTCGTGTACTTCTGCATCACAAACCATCTCCCTTTCGCCCTTATATCTCTAATGTAAAAACACTGGGAATCCTAGCATGCTAACACAAATGGTTCATTCTTATACCAAGTCCTGTCCATGTTGATACTGGTCATATGGTTATCAACTCGTAACCCTCGTCTTGGATCCCCACGTCAAACCAATCACACATGAACAAGTACACCCGACGCCTCCCCATGTAGTGTAACTCCATGATATCATTAATAACACCATAAAAGTCAACATTATTAGTATTTTCGTCACCAGTTACCAACACCCCTGAATTTTGTGTATGCCGCCGAAGTTCACGTTGTTTCGTATGGAACCTTTTGCCATTTATAATGCAAGCAGCATATGATGCAACCCACCGTTCACTCCCAGGTAATTAGAATTCAAGAAAGTACTGTGCACAAGAGCCTTTTTTCGTTTGTTTTTTTTTTCCTTTTATTCAATTTTTGTGGCACGTTGGGATTAGCCAGCTTGTTGTCTTAAAGTATTTTCATGGTGACATCTTGTATAATGTCAGCTGGCAAGGAAGGCTTCAGGTGATCGGGAAACCCACAAAACCACGATATCAATACTTAAGCTGGAAGCAGTCCCTACCAATTCATAGGAGGCAAAGGCAGTGTTGACACTCGTGGCTTTGCTTTGGACTATGAGATTTCTGGGGCCTCACCGGCCAGCTTCACTCCTTGGACCAATTCATTTCCAGATTAGTGGGGATCCGAAAAAATAAAATTGCCAAGTTAAAGCATCCAGACCTCGAAAAATACCGGGACACAATTATGAAGCTTAAGAATCGGGTCAAGAACACGTTGGAACTAATCAAGGGCATATGCAAGTTGCACGAACTACTTCGCCAAAATTATATATATGGTGTACTTGCAGGATTCTCGACTGCCAAGGAACTTGTTCCAGTGGTTGTATACTGGAGTATCAACAGTCTTGTAGCTTGCATGATTCAGATGTATCGTCTGGCCAGCGAGGAGTAAGATATTGCAGAAGCCAGATTTGTGTAAATTAAATTGAATTTGTATCACAATTTTGTTCATTGGCCATTTCATGGGTTCCCAAATGGGGAGTTACTTAAGAACATGCATCTTAGATGATGAAATCACTATTCAGCATTCCACACTTATAGCTTTTGGTATGGGGTATGAGAGTGAATAGTGACTGATGCATAGCATTTCATATATATCGCCCTTTAAAGCTTATACACAATTGACCATGGTTGCCCGATCTCAGGGACAACACACAGGATCTATCGCCCTTGGCCAAGAAAATCGAGACCACCTACGACTCACTTAAGGAGAAGATTAAACTTGGCCATCGACAGAAAGGTTAGTACGTAGCTCGCATGGTTCGAATTCATTCATTTCATAAGGAAACATGCATGCACGTACGTTGTCTTCATGATCATAATATATACGAAGTTTGGTTAGAAAGTTTTATCCTTTTTCTTTATAGAAGAGGATGATACCCAATTTCATTAATATATCCTCATATGATCGAAGTAACTATATGATCGAAGTAACTATTTCTTTTTTAAAGGATCTTTGTTTTGGATTCTCATATTTGGTTAAAAACTTAATTAAATTTATTTGCGGATTCTTTTTATTTAATCATTTATTTTACCGGAATAAAAAGTAAAAAAATATTTCAAATACTATTTACATTTATATTTCGAAAAATGAAAGAAAAATCACAGTTTCTAACTTTCTTATAAGGAAAATGTTAAGGGGAGCGATGGTTTGGATTGAAGAAATGCACCGATCTCTATTTTTTTGAAAAAATATTAAAAAAAAAAAAAAGGAAATGGTGCATTTCTTCAATCCAAACCTCTAGTCCTTTAGAGGGACCTTCTTATAGTATTCCCTTTAAAATTAAAAGATTTTGTACAGTCTTTTATATATATATATATATATATATATATATATATATATATATATATATATATACTTTACAAGAAAAACATAAGGATAATTAAATAGTTCTTACACATGAGAATCTCATATTTTCCAACGTCTTACCAGATTCCCGGCCTAATCATTTTAAAATGTGATTTCATAACATTAATAAGATTAATCTAGATTCCGAAGCATTATCATGTTCTTGAGAATATGAACATCGACGTCTTCAATTAATTGCATCCAAAAAAGCTATTTTTATTAAATTTTCATGAAATTAACCTAAAAGATTATCCATTTAAACGTTAAGTACGTACTGGATCATGACGATGCTGACCAATGATTCTAATTCCTTGCAGGGGATGCATGTTGGGAAAATGATTTTGAATATTGCAAAATGGATGACCATTTAGAAATACCTGAAGAAATCGCAGGGGCTTTCATGGATGCGTTGATTGTCACCAACGATAAGTTGCAGATTGATGTTATTGACGGCTCTACGGCCAATACACAAAAAAAAGGGTTAGCTCTTGTCTGCCGCATAACATGATTTTCACTCTAGATAATATATGCATTCAAAATAAGTTTTCTTGTTTCATGAACTGTGAGAGATCGAAAAATAGACATAGAATCATGAATTATCTCATGCACAGTATTTAATATTTAGTGATTAGGATAGAAAATATATATTTTGGATCAACTATATATAATTTACCCTTTCTTTCAAAATTTGCGTCTTATAGCTCAAGCAGAAACTTTAGGAGATTTTAATCCTTAAATATATAGTTGCGTACACAATTTTAGAATGGATATTGATAAAGTTGCATTCTTATTTTCCTAATTTTTTTTCTCTTTTTTTTTATTTTTTATTTTTTTATCACCAATTGAAATGATAAGATTTTATATAGAATGTACATGATAACGCACGCACGAATGCGTATGTTTAAAGAACCATGCAAATGCTCATGAGCAAGGTACTCTTTAATTTGTGGGCCGAATACAATCAAGACCAAGCACGACCCAAAATCGCATTGGTCAAACACATGATGAATATGGGCGAATCAGGCCGTAAGGTTTGATATTTCTAACCAATGTTCAAAAGATTTCGAAGTGGCTAAACCGAAGGGGCCGTTCAGCAGTACGTAAGTTCCCCTCTCGAATGTATGCTCTCCATGATTTAAGTCAGATCAGGAACACGTTTTACACATGCTACAATTGATTATTATTGGTATTTTTTTGGCAGCTCAACCCAATCGACAGGTATTTTGTCCGGAATTTATACAAAAGGACTCATCAAACTATTACATATATGATTGTTAACTTAATTTTAATAACTGTGTTACTAATATTGCACCAAACAGGTTAGCATCAACGTGCTGAAAAAGAAGAATATTTTATTGCTTATTTCGAGCCTAGACATCTCTGATGATGAGATCTCGATTGTGAAATTAGCAATTGATGATGAAATAAGGAAGAAAGGCCAGTATAAAATTGAATGGATCCCAATTGCGGAGCAATGGACTGATCATGATACGCAAAATAAGTTTGAGTCACAATGTTGCAAGATGAAAAGCTGGTATATCCTGCGCTACTCTTCACTAGAAGGCATAGAATTAGATGAGTACTTGAGTAATTATGCAGAGGAGTGGCAGTTCAAGGAGCCTATGGTGGTGGTGATCAACCCACAAGGGGAGTTGGAAAACCCAAATGCATTCCGCGTGATTCGGCTAGCGGGTATGGATGCATTTCCGTTCACCATGGCAAAGGAAAAGTCACTTGTACCTGTGCCCAATATACCTGTACTTGGGCATCCAAAAATAGAAAAGTCGCATGTACTTCTTGTGAACATGAGTGATATGACTGGACCGTACAAGGTAAAGGTTTCACTAACCCTAACTGCTTATTATATACAAATTTTAAAGATTGAGCTTACACAATCCTTTTATAAAAAAGTGAGTTTTTCATACTTTTTTTACGATAGAGTTCATTTTTTTTATAATATACATTTGAAACTTATATATATCATTATTCATTATATACACTTATATATCGCAAGATTTTGGTGAGGGATCTTTGGGCAAGATCGATGCACATACTCATCATGCACTGCATTATTAATTATGAACATATTGCATGCATGCAGTTTTATGCCCAAAATCATATTAATGTGCATTCAAATAATTAAATTTGAGGTTTGACGCATACATCTTTTGTTCACTCAGCTGAAAATATACAAGTTCTACTATGGAGGTAAGGAGAAAGTGTGGATCCAACAATTTACCAGCAAAAAGAATATTCTAGTTAACGATCCAGTCATAAGGAATGCAAAAGTCTGCATAGATTTTTGTTTCGTAGGAAAAGGCCGGCTCATAATCAATCAGGACAAGAAATTCGAGTCGGATGAAGAAAAGAACTTTAAGCTGCTAATCAAAAGCGAGTTTCATTTGCTCAAGAATAAGGATGGATGGCTTGTGCTAACCGAAGGGAGTACGGTACTAATATTCACTTCTAATCAGGGCGCGAAAATCCTGAAGGTCTTTGACGAGTTAGACAATTGGAAGAACAGTGTGCAGCTCGAGAATGATTTCGATGCATGTTTCAAAGAGTACCATGACAAGCTTCTTTAAACTGGGCATCCTGGACATTCCCCATGGCCCCATCGCAGTTGGAAAGACCCTAAGGCATATGAAATGCATGCCTGGCTGTTCTTGTGATCCCTATCAAATAATGCTCGTATATATGGTCATTTTGGCTCCACTTAATGACCTCAATAATGATGATCAGATATTTATATATATATGCTAAAAATAATTGGGCCCTTTTTCACTATATAATTACGCATTGATCTCTTGAATCATAACATGAACTCTTTCACATAGTCAGACTTGACAAATGTTCGTGTTGAAAGTTCAAATAAGTCCTAATTTTCAGCTAAAATTAATGATTGTGAAGATTTTATGAACTTTGATATTTGAATTCGGAAATTTTGAATTGTAATTTGGCTTGTCATGGGGATGTGGGCTAGGGTTTCTTAGGATAAGATTTGGAGTTTGTTTGGATAAGAAATTATCTTACTTTATCTTATCTCATCATTATAATTTTTCTAAATTTTCATACAAAATATAATAAATAATTCAACTTTTTCAAATCTCAAAATAGTATTAATAATATTAAAAAATAATATTTTAATAATATTTTATTTATCTCATTTCATTTCAAACGAGACCTAAGGGGAGGAAGTGGCCGATCGTGTAGGGCGATGGGTCTTGGGGGCTTGAACTATGATAGTTTAGTGCATAGAATATTGCTTTGGGGAAGAATTTAACACGTATATATATAGGGGTGTTTGGACAGCTTTAAGACTTTGGGTTTAGATAGGACTGGATTAGTTTGCATGTGAATTGGACTGTCCCTTGTAGTGGATTTCGGCCAAGACTTTCATGGATTGATTTGATGGGTCCAACCCTACATGGGCTTCATGGGACGGACTTTCTATTGGGCCGAAGGGCAGAATCGACTCTAGATCAATAAAATTTCAGACTCCTAGATCCTCAAGCATTGATCATGAAAAACTCACCCCCCCCCCCCCCCCCCCTGCCGCCGTCTTGACATCCCCTTGCATGGCGCCATCGTAGTTGGAAAGATCTTATAGCATACGAAATGCCAGAGTGTTTTGATAATTTCTACCAAATAATTATCAAGTCTTTCAACATTCTTTCTCTTCTTAATATATAACTAGAATTATCATGATCAGATATTTATGTATGATACGCATAATAATATTGCGCAGACGGTTCTCTTTTTAGACAATAAAGGAATTTATATATTTTCTAACAATTTTACAAGCATTTTTTTTTTCTTTTTACGGCATGCACGAATGTGGTCAAAATGTATCAAAATTCATTAGCTCATTTAATTGACATGCAAGTCTTGGTTCTTACGCAGTCTTGAATTGTAACTGATCTCAATCGATCGACTTGGACGATTATCGATGAAACATTGAAAGTAGTTTAACAAGTGCTTCTAATTCTGAGCTAAAAACAATGAGATTTATAGGTCATATTTTGACGATTATCTTTAGTTAGAACTAGGAAACTGTTTAAAAAAAATTCTATTTTATAAGCCGGTGTGGATAACACATCTAGTAAAGCTTACATGGTATAATTTAATTTCAAAAAATAAAAAAATCAAATTTGAATCTTACAAATTAATATTATTATGTTATTGATGTAGTTGGTATGTATTGACAGGATCAACCAAATCAGCACCAAATCAGCAATATCAAGATTTTAGGAATTAGGAATATACATAATTATCATATACACAATAATTACCATACATAGCATAGTCAAGGTATCTTTTAATTGTAATCTCTTTCAATGTAAAATGGTATGGTAATAAAGAAAAAGTTTGATTCTTTGCAATTTTAAATGGTATCAGCCTAACCCATGATCCAACCTCTTCCACCACAATAGCTACTCATCCCTCTTCCTCCTCCTCTACCCTTTCTATCTCTTCCCCTTATCTTCTTCATCCCTCTGATTCCTCATGCCTCATCCTTGCTCCTGGTCTCCTCAGTGGAGATAATTTCACAAAATAGCAAAAAGCCATGACCTGAACCCTCAATACCAAAACCAAATTGAGTTTTGTTGATTGTACACTCAAATCACCAGATCCCACCTCCCCTGATTATGCCCAATGGAATCAAACAAAAGACACGGTCCTCTCCTAGATCCTCAATTCTATCAGTCCCTCGATTGCCAATTCCCTTGAATACCATATTGATCCTCGTGAGGTCTGGCTTGACCTCACATCTCTCTTTTACCACTGCAACAATGCCTGCATCTATCACCTCAAACATGAACTCTCCTCCCTACAATAAACCACAAATTATGTCCATGAGTACTACAATCAAATTTGGGATGAACTTGGCCATTTATAGAACAACCATGATTTTAAGGAATTGCAACAAGCTAAAGATGAATGTGTTTTTCAACAACAAGTCGATGGACATGCCCATCCCCAAACCTAGATCCTAGCCATGGAACCCCTCCTCTCCATCCCCAAAGTTTTCTCCATCCTTCTTCAAGAAGAATAACAGCAGCTCTTGCATCTATGGCCACCACCATGCAATACTCTTGCCTTGGCAGCCTGATCTACTAGTCCATAAAACCATCCCTAAAGGGCACGAAGTTTGGCAAGGATGGCCACCTCTGAGATCGCTGCTGGAAGATTGTTGGCTACCCTCCTAGCCAAGAACCCCACAACAAGCTTCGACCCTCTCTTCTCGGCAAACCACCGTTGGTCGCAAATCAAGCCTCCACCTCACTCTCTGCCTTGAGCCCAGTCCTTGGTTTGTCGCTGGAACTCTACCAAAAGCTGATGGACATGCTCACACTGTCCTCTCCTTCGCCCATTTCTTTGGTAACAGCTCCACCACTATTTCTTTCGATAGCCACCGAGATTGGGTCGTGGACAGTGGCGCAAGTGACCACATGTGCCACTGTCGTGCCCCTTCTCTGATCTCAGGAGCCCTACTTCAAAGAAAATGGTTTGGCTACCCACAGGCTAGACCATTTCTATTGAATGCATTGGCACCTGTGTTCTTTCTCCCAATCTCCCTTTATAAAATGTCTTTTATGTCCTTCAATTCTCCTTTAATCTCTTATCTATCCCTCAACTCACCACTAAGATTTCCTGTGTTGTTTCTTTTTCTTCTACCACTTGTCCCTTTCAGGACCCACACTCAACGAGGCTGATTGGAGCGGGTGAGTTTTGCAATGAGCTTTACATGTACCGACCCAATCCCATTTTGGCCCTCTCCGCACAACCTACTGCTAATAAAACCCTGTAGCACCAGCGCCTAGGTTACCCTTCTACCTTCACTATTCCCAGCATTTTTAATAATCCCTGTGTTATTTTTTATTTTGATATTTGTGCTTGTTCTAAGCACACCAGTTATTTTCCTTCTGATACTAATAAAAGTTATTTTCCTTTTAATCGTATTTTTTGTGATATTTAAGGTAGTTATCATACATCTTCCATATGTGGGGCTCATTATATTCTCACGATAGTCGATGATTTTTTATGCACTACTTGGATATATCTTATGCGTTATAAATCTGAGACCTATACCCATCTCATGCATTTTTTTTTTTCATTTTCCAAAATCAGCTCAATACCACTATTAAAATCATTAAGACTGATAATGGACAAGAGTTTCTCTCCCACAAATTTCAAACCACATTTATGACCATGGCATCATTCATGAACGTACCTATGTTGAAACTCCACAACAAAATGGCGTTGTGGAACGTAAACACCGGCACCTTTTGAATGTTGCTCGCAGTCTTCGCTTTCAGGCCCACTTACCTTTAAAATTCTGGGGTGAATGTGTTCTCACCGCCACATATTTCATCAAACCGTACACCAAGTCGTATCCTTCAAAATAAATCTCATTTTGAACTCCTCTTCACTAAAACACCTATCTATGATTATCTTCGTGTGTTCAGTTGTCTTTGTTATGCCCAAACTCTCCATGCTCATCGTGATAAATTCTCCTCCCATGCCTCCAAATGTGTTTTCCTAGGCTACCTTAGCACCCACAAAGCTTACAAACTCTACAATATTGACACCCAAGCTATTTTCTATTCCCACGACATCACTTTTCCTGAACAACAATTTTCCTTCCAGCACATTTCTAACTCTCCTCTTCCTCCCCCCCGTCCACCCTCTCCCTGTTCCTGAACCTATATTGCCGCTACCACCTTCTTGTCCTTCTTCCTTTAGTACTCCCAACTCATCACCTTCACCTCTTCCATCTCCTTCTCTTTGTCCTCACCGCACAACTACTCAACCTGTGTATCTTTAAGACTACGTCTGTCCAACTTTCTCCACGAAGCCCACAAAATCCTTACCTGTTGCACGAACCTCAAGTACTGCTCACCCTTAATCTGATTTTCTTTCCTATTCTCGTTTCTCACCTTCCCATCTTACTTTTTTGACTCCTCTCACTGCTTCTGTTGAACCATCATGCTATTATGAAGCTCTCCACCATTCCATTGTCGTGAGGCCATGTTTGCTATAATTTGTAATCTTGAGGACAATTCGACTTGGACACTTGAGCCACTTCTTCCTTGTAAGAATCTCATTGATTACAAAAGGTATTCAAAACTAAGCTCAAGGTGGACGGTTATATTGAAAGATATAAGGCTCGGCTAGTAGCCAAGGGCTACACTCAGGTTGAAGGCCTCAATTACCATGAGACATTTGCCCTTGTTGCCAAAGTGACTATTGTTTAGTGCTTGTTGGTTGTTGCTACTACAAAACAAAGGATCATCCGTCAACTTGACGTCAACAATACTTTCTTACATGGTGATCTTGATGAAGAAGTCTACATGACCCCACCACTCGGGTATTGCATCAAGGGGAGACCCTTGTCTACCGCCTTTGAAAATCCCTCTATGGCTTCAAACAAGCCTCCTAAAATTGGTTTTTTAAACTAACCATTTTGCTTCTTGCTACAGGTTTTCATCAATCTCAAGTGGATCATTTTTTATTCACTTTGGTCGCTCCAACCAATATCACTCTTTTCCTCGTCTATGTTGACGATATCCTGGTTGCTGGTAATGACATCTTTTATATCAAGGTTTTCAAGTGGTCTATCCACACGCTTCAAAACCAAAGATCTCGGTTCTCTGAAATACTTCATTGGGCTTGAAGTTGCTCGCTCACCAAAAGGCATCTTCCTGAATCAACAAAAGTATGCCCTTGATATCCTTTCTGATAGTGGCCAACTTTGTGCACAGACCGCTCATTTTGCTTTGGAATAACACTTGAAGCTCACCATTCACAACGGCGATCTCCTAACTGACCCTTGTGTCTATCGAGGGCTTGTTGGACGACTCATCTACCTGACATCACACGCCTTGATATTGTCTATGCAATGAATATCCTCAGTCAGTTTATGCATGCATGCTCCTAGAGTTCCTCACATGATCGTTGTCACTTGTGTTCTCTGTTACATCAAAAGAAATCCAGGGCAAGGGATTTTCATCTCATCATCTAGCAAGGTACATGTCACCATAGGATACTTCATTCAGTTAGGCACGAGTCCTATCTCCTAGCATACAAAAAAAAAAGATTATAGTGGCTCGCTCTTCTGCCAAAGCCAAATATCGCACCATGGCTGCCAACCCCTATCACCAAATGTGAACTCATATGGTTGAAGCAACTTCTCACTGATCTTGGTGTTCCTCATCCTAAGCCCATCACCTTAGATTGTGACAATCAATCTGCTCTCTACATCGCTCACAATCCCATCTTTCATGAGCGCACCAAGCACATTGAGATTCATTGTCACATTATCTGTGATAAGATTCGTTCAGGCCTCCTTACAACCGTCCATACCTCTTCCCACGAGTAAGTTTTTTATCATTTTTCATGTAAGTTGGGCATTATGGACCTCCATGCGCCAACTTGAGGGGGAGTAATGACAGGATCAACTAAATCAGCACCAAATGATCAGCAACGACATGATTTTAGGAATTAAGAATATACATAGTTACCATATACACAATAGTTACCATACATAGCATAGTCAATGTATCTATTTAATTGTAATCTCTTTCAATGTAAAATGGTATGGCAGTAAAGAAAAAGTTTGATTCCTTACAATATTAACAGTATGCTCTACACACAGGCTTGAAATAGAATAACTCTTTTTTAAATTTCGTGCTCCCATAATACATCATTTATTTATAACATGACCATTATACTTAATAATTTATTCTTTGAATTTAAATGTCAAATTTTTATTTTCATGATTTGAAAATTACATCACAAAAATAAGAATAGTTTGGATATATAAAGTGTAATTAATCTAATGTGAGAACGTCACCTAATTGCATCAATGAGACGTGATTATACATTCGATAGAACTAAAACTAATGCAATATATATAATGGCTTATAAAACACATCGTTGAGGGAGGTGTGAAAGGGGCTATACTAACCCTGTCAAGTGTAGGAGTGATAGAACAAGCTAGGGCAAAAATAAAAGTTATGGGTGTGAGAAATTAGAAAAAAAAATATTTATTAAATTAATTCAACTAGTACTTTGTCCTCTTTATTTTTGTGAAACCACGTAACCTAAGCGATCCAAGCATGGTGGGCACATTTAGAGCATTCCCATCCGGCTAAATATTTGCTCTTTCTCCCCAAAATATAGTCCAGACTTTGGGGAAGTTGCTCTTTCGACTCTCATCACATCCAGCTGAGCATTTTAGGATTTGGTTTTGGGGGTGCTATAGTAGATCCCCATATTTGGAGAGTTACTGTAGATCCCATATCGAGTTTAATATTCTTTTCCTCTGTTGTGTTGTTTACTCTCTCGCGTTCAACTCTCTCTTGCTCCTTACTTGCTCCCGAGTCCCCTTCACATCTATTGACAGCAGACCTTCTGATTGTCTTCTCCAGTAAGTTTCTCAGCTTGTCCAAGACACACACACACACACTCTCTCTCTCTCTCTCTCTCTCTCTCTCTCTCTCTCTCTCTCTCTCTCTCATGTTCGATATATGCCTAAGAAATCATTGGGAACCTCGCTTGCTCTCACTCTCGCACAGAACAAGTTCCATTTGATTTCACCAAATTTATAATCGACCATTGTACTTCTCATATGATGAAATCTCAAATACATAATTTTGGGTCTCTTTTTTTGCTTATCTAGGGTAATTTGATCACTCTATTGCTAAAGATCTTGAATTTATTGTTGGAACAAATATTTTGCAGCTTTGGGCATTGATATGCACGAGCTATCATTAGGATTGTATTTCTAATATAATGAGGTTGTAATGATGGTTGAATTGAATTTTGGGAGCGTAAAATTAACAAGTATTGTGAAAGGTACTCTATCACTATGGTAAGGTAACCCAGATGACCATTTTTATTATGAAAGTTTCACAAAGCCAATCGGGATTTGCAGCCATTCAAGCTTGTACTCATTTCCTCTGCCTAGCCTTTGACCATTTTGAGCCCCCATATTATAAGTTTATTATACTTTTCTCTTGTTTTCTCCATTGGGGTGAGTTAACATCTCCTAAAAATGACAAATGTTATAAATTTATTATACTTTACTCTTGTTTTGCCATTAACTCAAGTTGTTGGGGATGATTTGGAAACCCCTTGTGCTCGAAAATTTATAGTCTATTAGGCAATTATTTTGTTGCTATGTTATTTAGCTTTGTTGTGGGTTTGATGTTCTCTGGTTATGCAATTAACTCAAATTGTTGTTGGGGTAAGTTTGTAACCCTTGTGCTCAACAAATATATGTTGGGTAATTATTCTGTGTTAGTTGGCTTTGTTGTACTATAATTTCTGGATTTGATGTTCTTGAGTTATGCCATTAAATCAAGTTGTTGTCAGGGTGGGTTGGCAGCCCATTGTGCTCGAAAATTTACACTCTATTGGGTAATTATTCTATTGTTGTGTTATTTGGCAAATTTGTACTATAATTTTCAAATTTGATGTTCTTGAATTATGTCATTAATTCAAACTGTTGGTAGGGTGAGTTGGCAGCTCCTTGTGCTAGAAAATTTACACTTTGTTGGATAATTATTATGCTTCTATGTTATTTGGATTTGTTGTGCTATAATTTTCAGATTTAATGTTCTTTGAGTTATGCCATTAACTCATGCAAGTTGTTGGAGTGGGTTGTGAACCCCTTAAGCTCGAAAATTTATGCTCTATTGGATAATTATTCTATTGATGTGTTATTTGGCATTGTCGTGCTATAATTTCCAGACTTGATGTTCTTGAGTTATGCCATTAAGTTGTTGGTGGGATGGGTTGGCAGCCTTTAATGCTAAAAAACTTACACTTTGTTTGATAATTATTATGCTGCTTTGTTATTTGGTTTTGTTGTTCTATAATTTTTAGATTTGATGTTCTTAAGTTATGCCATTAATTCAAGTTATTGTTAGGGTGGGTTGGCAGCCCTTTTGCTTGAAAATTGAAACTATGTTGTGTAATTATTTTGTTGTTGTGTTATTTGGCATTGTTGTGCTATAATTACTAGATTTGACGTCTTTGAGTTATTCCATTAACTTAAGTTGTTGTTGGGATGAGTTGGTAGCCCATTGTGCTCGAAAATTTACACTCTGTTGGGTAATTATTTTATTGTTGTGGTATTTAGAATCATTGTGCTACAATTTTCTATGTGTTTTTTGTTGCTGCGATGAATGTCTATGCTGGGATTATATGAGGTTGTGATGAAATCAAACTTCATTGGAGATGAGGGAAATGGGCACAAAATCCATAGCAGAGCAACTAGGATGGCCAATATCAATGTCAAGACCCATGCTAAGTGGCAACCAATTGTTGTAGTCATAGGTTTGTGTCCCTTCCTCTATGTTACCACTGCCCATTCTAAGCCTCTCTTGCAGTCCTGATTGTGTAGATTCCTCTATGTTGAGAACTAATTTTGGACTTGAGCACAATTTTTTATGTTGGATTACTTCAATGTCTACAATTTTATAGATATTGACTCACATGAACATGACAATATATTCTTCACAAACCTCTTAAATCAGAACCCTAGAATTGACCATTTATTATTGAGTCAAACTCAACACAGTCCATTGTTAGTAGAAGACTCTTTACCCCAACTCAACTTGTGGTTCTTACGACTAACAAATCACAAGGGAGTCAGCATGGTTCTTGAGACTAGCTTGAGGTTTCTGAGTCAACTTCACCTAAAAAAAAGACAAACTATGTGTGTCAACTGGTTAAATACAAGTTTAGATGCAATATAATGGACCAATAAAAAACATACCCAACGTTGGGAGAAAATTCTATTATACTTCAATGATTATAATCAAAGTACAATGGAGTAGACAATTGGATCCTTAATGCATCGTTGGTCGACGATTAAAAAATCGACCAATAAATTCAGTACAAAACTAGCCCAAGTGAAATGGTTAGATTGAAGTAGCTTGACCGAGCAAGACAATGTATATCCATCCACTAACTTTTTGTTTCTATTTGTCCATAATGTGTTTTTCTGTACTTGCTTAAATACACATTAATTCTTATGCTATCTGTTTGTATTTTGCAAGTTTGACAAAACTAAGATTATGTACCAATTACTGGAGAACAATCAATTTCCATTCAGGTATTGTTAGTATCTATCAAAAGACCAACCAAAATGGGTTGAACGTTGCTCCAAGGACCAACCAAAGAAAAGACCCCAAATCTACATATGTTGCTCTGGATTCACTAATCCTAGGGGACAATGTCGTAGAGAATGGTGTTGTTGACTTATAGAACCCATTGAGAAGGAAAGTGGAGAAAGCAAAACAAAATACCCCAAATAGGCTAGCTAAGGACATTGTCAAGATCTCAAGGATAAAATATATTCTTATTGAGGAGTCATGCCTTCAAGAGAAAGAATATTTTCACCTTAAGGAGCAAAAAATACCTTTCGATCTAGAAATGGAGGAGCATAGAATATACCAAGAGGACAAGAGAATCGGGTTGGAAATGGATAAGCTTCAATTTTTTCGATTTAAAGTCAAGGAAAAAGTCGAGAAGGAGTGGTTAGAAAAGGAGAAGTGAATTATGTTGATGGATGTCACTCCCTTACAATAAGCATATTCCATCAATGTCAAATGGATATTATGGCAAAACGTAATGCACATAGGCAGTGAAATGAGGGTGACAATTGAAATGTAGATTTTTTAATTTTTCTGACAATTATATTGATGGGATGTTGTTGATATTTGTAAAAAATTAACTTTTTATTTGTTGGACTTGAGGACATTGTTTGTGATGTTATCCACTATTGTAATGTTGGACATTAAACGTGATGTTGGATGTTTGGACTTGAGGACAATTTTTGTATAGAATGATTGTTTTTTAAGGTTGGAGAATGTAGATGAGATCTAAAAATTAGCCCAAATCATACTCGATTATTTAATCATAAAATGAAATCGTACATAGGAATGAGAAAACAAATTGGAATGAGAAAACCAAATTGATAACATTTATTACACTAGTTAATTTTTTACAAATATCAACAACATCCACTTTTGTGATGTTGGACATTAAACGTGATGTTGGATGTTTAGACTTGAGGACAATTTTTGTATAGAATGATTTTTTTTAAGGTTAGAGAATGCAGATGAGATCTAAAAATTAGCCCAAATCATACTTGATTATTTAATCATAAAATGAAATCGTACATAGGAATGAGAAAACCAAATTGATAACATTTATTACACTAAACTTATAATTTTCTACAACTGACTTTAAAATTGTCATTGATGCTCAATTAGATTCAGTTGGAGTTGAGCATGAGCTGAAGTGTTTCTAATTTTATGATGACATTGAATGAACTCCATAAGTTCACTTGTATAATTGCACAACAATTCAGGAGGACTATCGTTAACTTGTTTGTAATCATAGTTGAAAACTCAATTAAGTACTCACTTTTCTTCGATAATCATGTTATTTAGAGTTACACATGCTTTCATAATATTTTCTATATCACTAATTTGAATAGGGGTTTAAATCAGTAGGGATCGGACCGGGTCGATAGCTATCAGTTCATTCGGTCCAACCTAATTATTTTGTTATTTTTATTTTCAAATAAATTAAGAAAAAAATTATTTAAATTACTAAATTAAGATTAAGTGAATTATTAATGAGAATTATATAAAAAATACCTAATTATTTTAATTAAGTGTAAATAATAGAGTATGTATAAATGTATGATGTATTAGCTATTTACATATAATGATATAAATTATCACATGATTTATAATTTATTATTAATTGATAGTATATATTATTTTATATTTTATATGGTCAATGATAATAAATTAGATGAAAATCACACCATTAACTTATATAATTATTATATAAAAATAATATATTAAATTATTAAACCCCTCCGAGGATGCCTCACCTGCCAATGTTGTTTGGTATTTATCTAAAGGTATACGTTTATGAGGATTTTTGAGACATGAAAATAGATGGTTTTACATGGTTGAAGTTTCATTCCTCTTTGAGTGGCAAGCGTATATCTTGCCACAATAATTACACTTGGCCTAAGGCAAGCGTATATCTTGTCACAATAATTACATTTGACCTAAGGATCATCTACGGAACAACTCTCAACTTTTATAAAATGATCCCAAACAATTGACGGATCATTCCCCTTCCTTTTCTTAGGAAGTGGACAATTACTACTATTAGGGGCACTTTAGGCAAGGGGTTTTGGTATTTGGGAGTTCAAATCAAAATCAATTGGACTTGACGAAGAATCCATCTAACATGTAAAACAAAGAAAGAACAAAAAAATCAACACAATTTTCAATTATACAGCAGCTAATTTGCAACGTGGCAAATATCACAAATCTAAGATTCTAATTTACATTTTAAATTGCTCATAAACCTCATAAATTATTTTAAGAATCAAAATAAATATATAACAAAACTGTCAATCAACACAAGTTAATAATTTGAAATTTCTGTTAATTAGATTTGTATCACATTCCCCTTTGTTGAGTGACTAAGTCTTATAAATTCAAAACCTAATTGTACAAAATTACGAATTATCAAAATCTATCAAAATCAGAAAACTCGTGACTGCACTGACTGAGTCTTATGAACATTTATCAAATTATAAATTCAAAACCTAATTCTACAAAATCATTTGTGCAAATTCTTATCAATATGGTGTTCAATGTTCAATGGTTCATGACTGATTCACCATCCCAAACCAGAAAACCCTATCCCTAACCCTAGACCCAAATACCACAACGACACAACCTCTGATCAAAAAATAAATTTCAACAAAACTAGACTCATTAGTCAGCAGTCATCACTAAAATAAAAACAAAATCTTAGAATTTCTATCTTTCAAATTTTAAAATCATACCTAAATAAAAAGGTGGAGGCTTGGAGCGGTGGAGGCTGCGCCGTTGCCGCTGCAGTTGGAGAGCTGCGGAAGGCTGAAGCTGGTGAGAGGCTAGAAGGCATGGACGTTGGACAACTGGAGTGTTTGTGAAATGCGAAGCACAGAAGTAGTGTTGAGGGTGAGGGCTCGAATGAGAAGAGAATGAGAGGGAGGGGAAATGAAAATAAGCCCTAGTAGAAATGGCGTCGTTTGGCTTATGCCAAGCGACACCGTTCCCTTTATTTTATTTTTCTAAATTAAAGAAGCAGAATGACGTCGTTTAATGATGGTATATATATTAAAAAAAAAAAAAAAAAGAGGTTGCTGACGTCGGTTGGTTTATCGGTTTTTGGCTGGTTCAAACCAAGACCGACCCGGCCGACTTCGGTTTTGTTAATTTACCACCAAATGGTTCTCTACCAGTTTCGACCGGTTCTAAGCTCCGGTGGCCGGTCTGAGTTGGTCCCGATCAGTTGGCCCTTTTTTGTACAGCCCTATATATAAGAGTTATGCCCAGTTCGGTCCAAAATTTGTAGATCCCAGGACCAGACCGAATTTTTTTGATCCACAATTTGTGGGATCGAGATCAACCAGTCTCAACTTTAGTTTGGTCTGGTATGGACCGAACCATTTTGTCTAATCGATATTTTTGGTCCAGATCAAACTCCTTACACCTCTAGATTTGAACATTCAGGCTGGTCCACGAACGACATTTTTTAAGAACCCCAAATGCACTCTCCACATCCTTTCTTGTTGATTCATGTACTACTTCAAAATATTTCTTCTTGCTCTCTTGTGGAGATGAGATCGTCTTCACAAATGTTGAATAATTTGGATATATACTATCAGCAAAATAATACCCCACAGTGTAGTCATTACTATTAATTGAGTAATTGACTAGAGGAGCAAGCCCTTGGGTGGGCTCAGTGAATATAAAAGATCTGTTTAGCACATTGATATCATTATAAGAACCTGGTAATCTAAAAAATGCATGTCGCATTCAAAGATCATATGATGTCACTAATTTTAAGATAATAATTGGTTTATGACTATGACAAGAGTACATACCTTTCCACACATATGGATAATTTTTTCACTTTCAGTACATGCGATCAATGCTCCCTATCATCCTTGGGAGTTCAAATTGTTGACCAATAGAGAGCGATCAAGCAATCATTGCCATTTGGAGATCTCAAATATTCATTAGAAAAAACATAAATGACCACTTCCACAAATTTTTTCAAACTCTCAACTGTGGTACTTTCTCCATTACGAGTCCCTTTGGATGAAGTAAGGCTCGAATGTCTCTACCTGTAACAACCCAATACTAAGATTAGGCCATAAAATAAGTTTTATGTATTTTTCTTATAACTATAAATATTATTATTATTATTATTTTATCATATTTTACTAGAGTTTTAGTTTGAATTTAAATCTTAATTTTTTTTCCAATCTCCACCGAATCTCATCTCTTGATTTTATAATCTTAGCATCAAACTCATCTTAGACTCCAAACACTTTTGGCATTCTAGATAAAACTCCTAACTACTGAAAATTTCTTTTATGAATTTCAGTCATGCACGTCTCTAACTTATTTTATCCCTCTAGTAATAAACACAACGCAAATCGGCAGAGAATGAAAACTCACGCACACAGAGCAACCCGAAACGTCTCCAACCTATCACGCCGCAAACTGCCATCACCCGCTTTCTTCTGCGGCGACTCCACGCTGCCCAGAACACGTCGACGCCACCACCGGCCACCATGGAATACATCGGACCACCCTCAGCTGCCAAGGCATGCCGCAGCAGCCACGAAGCCTCTGCTTCTCTTGCACGGTAGCCACCATAGGACATCGGAGCACCAATCGTGGAGCCAGAAACTCCTGACCAGCTCAGCCCCAACGCACCCACTCCCTTTCGGTAAGCCCTCGACCACTTCCGGCTACCCAGAATCGACGACTCAGCCCTTTCTCGTTGAGCTCTCCCTATCACATAACCCCTCTCTCTCAAACTCTGTTTTCCTTTTTTGTTTTAGCCCGTGTATTTCGGTTTTAGTAGAAACCGTGGGTTTTGATGGGCCCTTGGGCCCTAGGCCCTAATGCGCGTGTGTTTGAGCTCATCTTGTTGGGCTCATGTAGAAAATAATATTATGTTTGGGCCAGGTTGTATTATTTTACAGAAACTATTCTAATTATTTTAAATGAACTTGTATTTTAATTTGTATTTGATTTTATTTTATTTCAACAACAGTTTACTAATTTTATTGGGCTTAACATTTTAAAAGTCGGTTTTCTTAAATAAATATATTAGTCAAAGACTATTTTTATAAGGATGTTTGCAAATATTTTGTTAATATTCCTTTGTCTATTTAGTAGAATTTAATAAAATTATTATGTTAAGAATTTAATGAAATTATGATGTTAAGAATATTTAATAGAATTTATTAGGTTTCTTATAAGATTTAATAATTATTTTAAGAAATAAAACTTAGTTTAAGAATTTAAGTTTTATGAATTATTTTAAAATAGTTGGAGTATTCTACTAAATTATAAATTAGTATTTTAAGTAAATTAGATACTAGGATTTATTAAATTGTTTAACACTATCTTTTAGATTGTGGATTTAATTAAGTAAGATATTAGTACTTATGTGTTTCCAAACAAATTTAGTAATAGTTATTATTTCATATAGGTCTCAAGTTACGAAGTGTTATTCAAGAAGAAACGCAGTGAGGTAAGTAATTTGATCACAAACTAGGATCATCACAGTTTAGTTTATAGATAATTATTATTTAAGTCAGTTCATTTCCAGCCAATTATTTATGCACCACTCATGTCATATGCAAACATGTCATCCAGCATAGCATACAATTTTGTCATTCCGCATCATGTTTAAATTCAGAAATTATGATTATGTATGTAATATGTCATGCATCTCATGTGTATGAGACACGTAAGTCATCTTAATTTCAAGTGAAAGATAAGATCAAATCAGTTAATAAGATGGTCATTCAGATGCATGGTACCAATCCAATTCAGTTTCAGGGTGGATGTGCAAGCCACAAACTCAGTCGTGGTCCACCATAGTATGTCAGAACACTATCAGCGGCTCCCCATGCGGCCGCGGGACGTGGGGCCGATGCACAACCTCGCACACAAGGTTAAGTGTGTTGGCCAATCAGATAAATTAGTTAAATAAAATAAATCAGTCGATCAGTCAGTTAATTCAGTTAAAATAGTCATGCATAACATAAGCATCAATATGAATAATCATGAATTTAAATTCTCAGCATGAAAGTTTTTATAAAAACCTTATATTTATTATGTTTACGTTGTGATGGATTTCTTGCTGAGTCTTCGACTCATATTTGTTTGTTTTCATGTTTTTAACCACCCAGGTAAGGATGATGAATACGAGCAGGCAGGCCAGGAATAGAATGAGCATTAAATTTTAGTTCAGACTTTCTAAAAAAAAACATGTTTTTATGACATGAATTTTGTTCAATTTATTTCATTTAAATTTTTGGAAGACATTTTAGTAGACCTTTTCTACAAAATAAATTTGATAATTTCATTTATGAAATTTGAGATCTCTTGCCGGATTTATTTTTATGAAAAGTAGGTGACACTCCTAACCTTTGGGAAGGGGTGCTACACTACCTCATGCTGAATACAAAAGAAAAAAAATAAAGCAATCCGTGTGAAATCTCCTTTAAAATATATTGGAGAGATATACTAGTGATTCTATAAAATAGCCATGAAAACGTCGTTCATGTCCTTGTATCTGATCATGTTTAATGTACTTACATTGCTGGCGAGTATCACCACGAGTAGATGTTAATCCTTCATCTTCGTTAAGAACTATCTCCAACTTATCTTTAGGTCTAAGTGAAGCAGCAATTTGTGAAAAAAAAAAAGGTTATAGAAAGAGCGAAGTAAAGAATGAAATTTTCTCTTAATCTCAAATGAAACTTAGGTTGATGTTGATATCAATAAAAGAGCAAGTGCTCTTAGTTATATTTTAAAATATTACCATTTGAAAATATGATCATGTAGAAACTTGAATTTTGAAAAAAACCTTATTCTTAAAAACATAATAAATCCTCTCTAGGGTAAAGGTTTCTCTCTTGTTGAGTGCAGGTTTTTCATAAACTCATCTTGCTTCAACGTTACTTTGATTGCTCTCGGTGCATACTTGTCATAGTATGGATCCGAGTCTTGATTCATTGTGTGCGCGCTTGTCGTTAACTGAACAAGAGGAAGAGGTTCTGAAGGTTGAGGAGCATTCGTTGGGGGATGTTCTTGTTAGGAGTGAAAGATGTTTATTATTCAAGTTGTTACTTCCAAACATTTCAACAAGGAAGTGTTGAAGTCTACCATGAAGAAGGTTTGGCGCCCTGTCCATGCTTTAACCATTCGTGATTTACAACCAACATTGTTTATTGCTGAGTTCGATGATATGAAAGATAAAGATCATGTTAAACGTGATGGCCCTTGGAGCTTTGATAAGCAACTTGTTTTAACAAGTGATGTGGACGGATTGAAACAAACTCACCAAATTCATCTTATGGATGCATTGTTTTGGGTCTATATACATGATCTACCAGTTATGGCACGGAATGCTATTATGGGAAATATAGTTGGGAAGGCTATAGGCAAGGTGGTGGCAATTGATTTAGAGCTTGATTAAATGTCTCGTGGTGAGTTTCTACGTATAAGGGTTTGCATGGATGTATCAGAGCCTATTTTACGTGGAAAGAAGATCTGTGTGGGATCATCTCAACCTATCTGGGTGAAGTTCACGTATGAACGTCTTTCTAATCTATGTTATCTCTATGGATTAATTGGGCCCAGCCATCGCGACTGTGAAGTTTAGGAGGAGTCCATGACTGCTTTGAAAGTGTCTGATTTTCCCTACGGTCCTTGGCTCCGTGCAGGGGGTGATAATGGCTCTACTCTGAGTCGCTTCCACTAACAGTTTGATCAGCGAAGTCCATCAGTGCATCCTGCGAAACAGGTCTCTGGTGAATCTACAAGTAACTGTTAGATGGAAGTTACAGG
Source organism: Juglans microcarpa x Juglans regia (assembly GCF_004785595.1). NCBI lineage: Eukaryota > Viridiplantae > Streptophyta > Magnoliopsida > Fagales > Juglandaceae > Juglans > Juglans microcarpa x Juglans regia. The sequence goes on from NC_054596.1 coordinate 37,545,506, forward strand.
GGGTCATTCAAGTTATGAGTATGTTTCGGAGCAGTTACATGAGGGGTCCAATCCAAATCCTGTAGGGTCAAAGAAGAAGTTAAACTATGCGGCCAATCCTAATCAAGTAAGTTCCAAGCAACAGTTATTTTCAATTTATGATGATGAAAAAATGCGGGGTCTGGTCTCTATAGGATATTTGATGCTAATAAAGAGAATTTTGGATGATACATATTTGATGGGGGTCTCTAAGGATCTTGTTGCAAATAGTGGCTTGTTTCCAATTACTGAGGAAGCTGGTTTTGGTACTAAAGTTGGCAGAACTGACGAGGCTTTAGATGAATTCAAGTCTCAAGTCATTGTGTCACGTAAATGGAAAAGAACCAAGCATCCTTGTATGCTTGATAACATAAAGACTGGTTTGCAGATTGGTGCTAAAAGGGCTTCTGCTTCAAATCTTGGTGTAGAGGCTATTAGAGTTTCTAAAAGATTGAAAAATAAGGGGATTTTGGATGAGGAAATATTGGGTATTAATCATGTTGATTCGGTGGTGGCTGTTGTTCAGCCCCACCGAGCCCCATGAGGATCCTAAACTGGAATACCCGAGGGTTTGGGAACCCTTGTGGTATTCGAACTCTTGCTAATTAGGAGAGAAGATCTCGAAGTTTTGTTTCTTGATTCTTCAAGAAACAAAACTTAGAGCTGCTAAAATGGAACTATGTAAAGTGAAATTAAGTATGCAAATTGCTTAACTGTTGAAGTTTCAGGTCGTAGCGGTGGATTGGCTCTTTTATGGAAAAATGATATAAAGGTAGAAGTGATCTCAGCTACTCTTCTTCTCATATTGATGCTCGGGTTGATGAAGATGCAAACCAATGGTTCCTAACTGGTATTTATGGTTAACTAGAAGCCTCAAGAAGAATGGAAACTTGGAATCTTATAAGAGGATTACCTAGAGGACAATATGATCCTTGGCTTGTCTTTGGTGACTTTAATGAGATCCTAACTCAGGAAGAAAAGTGGGGAGGGAGGAATAGACCTGCTCAACAAATGTTGGATTTATGTTAGTTATTATTTGATTGCAACTTGAAGGATCTTGGGTTTAGTGGTCCAAGATACACATGGTGTAACAAGAGGGAAGATTCGGCACTGGTTTCTGAAAGATTGGACAGATTCTTGGGGAATCTAGCTTGGTGTAATATGTTTGAAAGGGCTGCTGCATTTCATGGGATTTCTAGTTCCTCAGACCATTTACCTTTGTGGATTGATATATGGGGTATCCAACCTAGAAGAAGAATGCCTAAGCCTTTTAGATTTGAGGCTATATGGTCGGGGGAAGATGGGTGTAAACAGATTGTGACTGACTCTTGGAACTTGCTTGGTAACCAGTCATCCTTAGAAGATGTTATGTCTAGTATCTCTGGTTGTGCTACTAAATTATGGTTATGGAATAAAGGCCAATTTGGTAGAGTGCAGTCTAATCTGTAGAAAGCGAGACAACAACTGAAGCTGGTGCAACAAAGAGACCCCCTTGAACTAAACTCTGAGGATGTTAATGCTGCATATGCTAAAGTTAATAAATGGCTGAGTAGGGAAGAAGTGATGTGGAAGCAAAGATCTCGAGCCTTGTGGTTAGCTGAAGGTGATCAAAACACTAGGTTCTTCCATGCTAAAGCATCCCAAAGACAAAAGAAGAACAAAATCTTAAAACTCATGGATGATGGAGGAAATTGGCATGAAGGAGAAGGCTGTGACAACCTCATCATTAACCACTTTACTTTTTTGTTTTCCTCTGCAGGTACACATAATATGTCTTATGTGCTGGATAACATAGATAGTAAAGTCACAGAGGAGATGAATGCAGATCTGATAAAACCATATTCTGGGGATGAAGTCAATAGAGCTCTGAAAGAAATGCACCCCTCGAAGGCACCAAGTCCTGATGGAATGCCCCATTTATTCTTTCAATAGTTCTGGCCTCAGATTAGTAATTCTTTATTTGCTGCTGTCCTCCATGCTTTAAATTCTGGTGATTTTCCACAAGTGGTCAACCATACTTTTATTACCATGGTCCCCAAGAAGAAGAATCATGTTAGAGTCAATGACTTTAGACCCATCAATTTGTGTAATGTAATATACAAACTGATATCTAAAGTTATTGCTAATAGGATTAAAAATGTCTTACCTACTGTTGTTTCAGAAACACAATCTGCCTTCTTACCTGGTAGATTAATCTCGAATAATGTCCTTGTTGCTCATGAGGTTCTTCATTTTTTAAAAAGTAAAAGGAAGGGTAAGAAAGGTTATATGTCTTTAAAGTTAGACACGAGTAGAGCTTATGATAGGGTAGAATGACCCTTTCTTGAAGCTGTGTTGCTAAAGCTTGGATTCCATGAGAAATTAACCAAACTTGTTATGAAATGTGTTCAAAGTGCCTCGTTTTCCGTTCTTATTGATGGAGCTCCTACTTGACATATTATTCATTCTAGAGGATTGAGACAAGGAGACCCCATCGCTCCTTATCTCTTCCTACTGTGTACTGAAGGTTTAATTGGTTTACTGAGGAGAGGAGCAGTTTCTAATTCCATCACAGGTATCAAAGTCTGTAGAGGAGCCCCAAGCTTGAATGATTTGTTGTTTGCAGATGACAGCTTCATTTTTTGTACTGTTAGTGTTGAAACTAATGGCAGATTGCTTGAGCTTTTAAAATGTTATGGGGATGCTTCTGGACAATTGATTAATCAAGACAAGACTGCCATGGTATTTAGTCAGAATACTGAGGCTACTAAGAAGAAAGCTATCATGGATCTATGTGGAAATTCTCAGATTCAGCATTATGACAAATACTTAGGTTTACCACCTTTAGTTGGTAAGTCTAAGTTGACAGCTTTTGCTGAGATTAGGCATAAAGTTTGGTTGAAATTACAAGGTTGGAAAAGAAATATTTTTTCTCAAGGGGGAAGGGAGGTCTTGCTCAGAGCAGTGGCTCTAGCTATTCCATGTCTTGTTTTAAACTCCCTCATAAGTTATGTGTTGATCTCGAAGGAATGATGGTAAGCTACTGGTGGGGACAGAAGAATGAAGAAAAAAAGATCTATTGGGTTAGCTGGCATAGTATGTGTAAGCCTAAAAGTGTAGGAGGTTTAGGCTTCATAAATTTGGAAACATTTAATATGGCTATGAAACAGAGTTGGAGGCTGCTGCAGTGCACAGACAGTTTGTTCTATAAGATTTATAGATCAAGATACTTCCCTACTTCTAATCTATTTGAGGCCACTCTTAGTAATTCACCCTCTTTTGCATGGAGAGGGATATAGGAGGCTAAGAAGTTGTTGATCAAATGAGGGAGATGGAGTGTGGGTAATGGCAGCAGTATACATATCCTCAATGACTATTGGATCCCTGGTTTTAGAGAACTGAGTAATGAAGTTTATGTTCTTTCTAACCAACAAAGTAGTGCATAGGCAGAATTGGATGACCAAGTCTCTTCTTTAATTGAGTGTAATACACATTGGTGGAATATACCTAAGATCAGAACTCTCTTCAATCCAAAAATAGCTGAGGCAGTGTTGAGGATTCATCCCAGCTTTACAAATGAACCTGATAAGTGGATTTGGGAACATGAAAGGAGTGGAGTTTTTTCTGTTCGAAGTGCATACAGATTTTTTAAGGGGTTAGCTACTATTGACACAGGGGAGACATCAGCTGAGGCCTCTAGTAAGAAGTTTTGGAAAGTTTTGTGGAAACTGAAAATTCCCCATAAAGTCAGAATGTTTGCATGGAGGGCATGTAAAGAGATTATTCCCACTAAATCAAATCTGGTCATGAAAAGGGTGATGATGGATGGTTCATATTGTTTCTATGTTAACTCAATGGAAGATATTGCTCATGCATTATTTTTCTATCCAGATATACATGCATATTGGGTAACCAAATCTGCTATCTTACAGAAAGTGGACTGCTTCAAATCTTTTTTGCATACTGCTATGGAAATCTTTTCTACAGAGTCTATTGATTGTTTCACAGATTTTATTCTTATGGCATGGGGCTTTTGGTATCGAAGGAATAAAATGATTTATGAAAGTGTGAGGCTACACCCACAACAAGTTATCAGCCATGCTCTCTCTTTGAAACGCTTTCAGTCCACATGTTCTCAGCAGAAAGTTATGGTTAAGAACTTGAATTATAGATGGACTCCTCCTCCACCAGGCTGGTTTAAACTAAATGTCGATGGGATTGGAGTTATTCTGCACAATGATTGAGGTGTGGTGATTATGGCGCTTAGCAAAGTTGAAGAGGAATTCTTAGAACCAAAAAATGTGGAGGTTATGGTTGTTTTGAGGGGACTCCAATTCTGTTTTCAGATTGGTCTTCCTAATCTTCTTATTGAGAGTGATTGTTTACACCTAGTAGATGAAATAAACAGTGTTGATTCACTTTACTTTTCTAGAAGAATTGTTATCACTGAAATTAGAAGATTCATGCTCAGATTTATGAACTATCAGATACAACATGAATCCCGTATGGCTAATGCATCAGCTCATCACCTAGTAAGGCATGCTTGGTCTATTACTGATGTGGAATTGTGGTGGCATGCAGCTCCCCACTTTATTGATAATATTGTTTACATAAATGCCATTTCTTGTAAACACTCGTAAGGCCTTTTGTGCCTATTTGCAATGAAGATCTCTTTTCTATCAAAAAAAAAAATAATATATTTGAAAATACTATCGTACCCAAGAAAAAAAATGTTAATTTTTGTTTAAATTATTTGTTAGAGATCAATAGTTCAAAATAGAAGGAAAAAAGACAAAAAAACGTGAGTAGTTAATATTGTAAAAAGAAATGAATCAAAATAATAAAAAATAATAATCGAAAATGATAATTGTAATAGGAAAAAAAGGATTTAAAAGTGAGGTTTTGGAAAGATGAGTAGTTAAAATAGGGAAAGATGGTTTTTGAGTAAAATTTGGCAAAATATTTGGTCATCCCAAAGTTAAGAATATTTGGCAAAATATTTTAGATGGCGGTGCATTATGAATATTTTGATCCATCCCTTTCTTTGTTTGGTAATTTCGAATGGAACTTCCAATGAAATTACATCAAGATTCATGTTTGTTTTTTCAATATTTATTATAATTCCGTGTGAATCTTTAATACTAATTAAATATTATAAGTGTTAATGTCAAAAATCGCAAAGTAAGTAGGAAAGAATTATTTCTAACCCATAATGGTAATTCGGGCTTCAATAAAGTGTTCTTTACGTTTAGCCGTGAAATAAATAGTAAATAATAAATAAAAATAAATAATTAGATATATAGAAATTTATATGGTTTGGCATAATATCTACATCTAAGGGTTTCTTGAGAGAGAAATCTACTATAATTAATGATTTTACAATCTCTCATAACCTCACATATCTCATAATACAATGAAAAAATTTAAGTTTTAGAAAGTTAAGACAATGTTCTTTAAAAGAAGATTCTTTAGAGTCATTGTACGTAATGACACACCATGTCTTTTTATTTGTCTATCTTAATACAATTGTTGTAAGTCGGTATAAATAATATATATGATATAATTTAATTTAAAAAAAATTTAAAATTATGAATCTTATAAATTAAATTTTATCATGTAAAAAATATAGATGGTGTGTTATTTATATCGGTTAGCAAATCAAATTATATCGTATCATATTATCTGCATCAAGTTATAAAAAGAAAGACTCTTGTTGTAAACTCGTGAATGAAATGGAGTCGGGCCAAAAACTTGTTGGTGCTGTTGAAACTGGAACGAAGTTTCTTTATATGATCACATTTTTGTTAGACTATTCTAAAAACATGGCGTATTAAAATTGTCCAATATTTATGACCTTTCAATTTGACTTGTACGGGGATACCTGATTTGACAATGACCCAAAGCTCACGTTCACATCCGCTAAGTGTACATTCTTCTGGTGGCTAAGAAACATGGACATCCCATTCAATAGTTCGAAGCCCTTTTGTCCATTTGTTTTGGGAGAGCCTTCCAGATGCCCCTGCAAAAAGGTTCCAGTAAGATCATTACGATTAATGTTCTCGCCAATCTCACATAAGTCAATCTTTTAGAAGTTTCTTCTCAATTTTCTTATATTTTCCTGTTAGGAAATATAAAATATGAAAAATAATCTAGTTATAAAAAAATTATATAAAAATAATTTTTTAAATTGATTTGATTTGATATAATTTAATATATTGTAAATTTTTTTTTATTATAAATTAGATCTAACAGATCTTGTGAATCTATATCAGTTTATGAAATTACTTTTATATAACCTTTTTGTGACTGTAAGATTTTTTTTCAGTTTGTGTTTTGTTATTATTTTTTTTTTTTGTTGTTAATTTTTAGAAAAGTTTATTAGGATCATTCCCACATATTTGGTGTGAATATATATGTATTTTTTCAAGTTCTTGTCATAATTTCACACGGGATTTTCAAATTGCCAATGGCTGCAATTGTGGAGAATCTTCTATAACAGTCCCTCTTCTTTTTCTCGTTCAAGTTGTCAATCCAAACCGGCTAATTATTGAACTCTCAACCCCAAGCGCCCCATCTTTCACGCCTTTCCCATGAATTCAACATGTGGAAAAGGAATAATCCAACGCTAAATGCCATCACCAGCAAAGCATTTATTATTGCCTTCTGGAAATTCCTCCGAGAAACAAAACATGGAACGACACGAGGGCAGTATCCTAGTCCAACCCTACGACCCTTCCAAGCCACTTTCGTGTCCCTGTCGTTTGCTACTCGGTCAAAAAAGCCGCCAACCGAGTAAAAAGACCTCCTTCGCGTCCTCCGCGCGTTCCTTCCAACCCACTCGTACTATCCCCTTCCCCTTCTCGGAAGCTGCACATGTTGCTCAAAAAGCACCTAAACCGCACGCCCACCTATAAAGACCGCACAATTCCCTCCCATCCCCTCCCATCTCCTCAACCCTTTTCCTCACACAGCTCGTAGTTTGAATCCAAATTCATCTTTTTCATTCCTTCTTCTTCTGCAGTTTCATACCGATAACTTGAAGATGAATTCCATGAGATCTTACGCTTTCTCAGTCATTGGCTTTATGTTCTCTGCGCTTTTGCTGCTATCACAAGCTCAGACCTTGGCTCCTTCTCCGGCACCCGAGGGTCCATTCAGCGATGGTAAATAATCCTATGAATCTTTGTTTGTTTTCCTAGTATTCCATTTTTGGGTAAACCAATCTGAGTTTAATTAATAATTATTGGTACTTATTTCTTGCTGTTCTTGTTTGTTAATTCAGGCTCGGCGATAGATCAAGGGATTGCCTACGTTCTTCTACTTGTGGCCCTTGCAGTCACATACCTAGTCCATTGATTTCCCTTATCTCTTGGTGCTTCAACTTGCTGATCTATTTCATATAAATTCTTTATGTATTTTCTCCTCTGATTAATAAGGAGAACTTGCAGCAATTTTTATTGGCCTTTTTGGTTTCTAATATAAGGAGATCGATTGCAATAAAGTGTTTGATCATTTTCACATATTTAACAGCCAGATCATAGGTTTCATTTGTGCTAATACTTCAGTTGATCTAAATTCGGAGATAGAGAGTATTCGAAGAATGAACGTCTGTGGAAATTGTACAGCAAAGTGAATGCTGAAAATGTGATGCTTTTATGTCGTTACCATCCATTGATCGCAAACAAACTTTCAGCCATTACAAATTTACTATAGATTAGGAACACATTCAATTTGATTGGAATCAAAATGCATTTTCCATTAACCAAACGAACTTTCAGTTTCAGCCATTAAAATGGATTGGAAACATTCAGATGTCTCCTCAACATTAGTAACATCTTCCTCAAGACAATGCATTCTTAGCTAATACATGAGCCACCATTTTTGCTTCCCTGCGCCCATGAGTTTTACAGCCCAACTCTGCAAATATACACAAAAGAATGGCCTACGTTTCTTCTATCAGTCGACCATAGCTACTGAGATTCACTTTCCTCAAGTGAATGACAATCCGTTGTAAGTCCCAGTTCCTTGCAGAAAATTGCAGCAGTTAAGAGTTGCCTTAGCTTCTGCTACCACTGGGATTAATACAATAAATTTGTGACGATCTCAGCGTGGCAATCCCGTTTCCTGGCCTTTCACAGTCCCTTACCACAATCCCTATACCGATTTGCTTCCTTCAGTTTTGTTCCCATTTCTACGTATTCTTTAAGTCTTGATATATTTGACGCCCCTGCCCATCCTTCACTGCATTCTGAGATTCTTGTAATGCCTCTTCAGCCTTACTGACCAGAGCATCCGATTCCATTAAACGGCCTCCATCAATGACCAAGTTTCTTCTCGACCATGTCCTCCACGATCAAGTAAAGAATACAACTTTAACCAGAGCCCAAAAATCATCAACCTTACTGCTATGTTTTTGCTTACAGCAACAAGCACTCCATAAATTCTATTAACATTGTGTTTCATATGCTTTTGGACCAGGTTCCAGCAATTTAGGTCTTCAAAGTTAGGCATGGGAAATGAAAAAGACAGAAATTGGGAGAGGACGGTCTTAGGGCCAGAGTATCTAATACCAAAATCAGTAGAGTATTTTTAGAAATTTGTAAATAATGAGAGAGTCTAGAGCCCAGAGAAAGAGAGAGAGAGAGAGAGAGAGAGAGAGAGCAAAGAGCGTAGAGACATTTTTCGTACCTGAAAATTATTATTTATACCGAGAGTCTGGGGGGAAAGATTGTGCCTACCCCCGTGGGACCTACGTTCTCACTATTGTTCCCTTTGTCAAGATCCTTTAATGTGGCATGCTTCTGCGATGACGTCATTAATGTAGCGTATTATTCGATAGTGATGCCATTAATGCGGCATGGTTCCCCGATTTTTCTTATTCTGCAAGCGTTGTTAGTTGTCCGTCAATGTTCCTTTATTAGAAGATAAAAGGTTATTCGTCTTCCTCGTTCTACCATGTACGAGTCCCAATGAGTGAGATGTGGCCGAGTGGCGTCAGTCTTGTTCGTCCCATCAGCCATCATTACTTACTTTCGCTTGCAGGCGAGTTGCTTCGTCGGCAAGTTTGGGCCATGGGGCCGGGTATCAGGGCAAAACCCATTACTCTCGATCGAGCGCCTAGTGGGCTTATGAGTGAGGGGGAAATCCCTTTACAGTTACTCCGTCAATTCCTATCGGATTCTTCCTTTCCTTCCTTGATTAATCAATTTTTGTAACTACGACTATGCGACCTTTTCTTACCCGAGACAAGGAATTATGGGTTTCTCGGTGTTCATGTGTCGCACTTTGCTTTCTAGCCATATCTAAGTGGCCTCTTCGTCTATGTGGCTATGCGGCCTTATGTGGTAACTTGCCGCTTCACATTATAATTCGTTCATTGTAAGCTTACGGCTCCATGTTGTAACTTGTCGTTTCATGTTGTAACTTATCCATTGTAAGCCTACAGCTTCATGTTGTAATTGTTGCTTCACATTATAACTTGTCTATTATAAGCTTGCGGCATTATGTTGTCAATAACGTTATCTTTTTTACTTTATGTTTATCTTCTGTAGTTATTCACTTTCAGGGTCTCCCCTTTCTTTTTTCTCTCTTTTTTTTTTTTACTGCCGTCCTGGAGGTTTTGATGCAGGGAATTATGGGTCCACGTTGGGCGAGGGGATTGCTTTCATTTAGAGCTGTACGGTTCACCCCGTAGTGCCAAACCCATCCCTAACGACCCCACTGACCGACGGCTCCTAGCTTATACTGTCCTCATTTGTCTTTCTTAGTCAGTTATCCTCTCAGTGCCTTTAGCGATATCGTTGACTAGGCCGACGTCTCTCCACTTTTTCTTTGAGCCAATTTCCTTCTTTTTTACCGTCAATCTTTCGGATGCGCTTTACCTTGCCTAGTCATTTAGTTCTTCCTTTTTGTGTTGATGTGCTTTATGTCGACCATCGTCCACTGCCATCGGCTCGAAGGGGATGGAAATCCCCCTTAAGAGTTAAGTTACGTTAAGGAGACTCTGATTGCCTCCTCGGGGGGAGAGGCCAGGAAGCATTTTGCTAATCTGCCACTATGTCCTTCCGAGTAGCTCCGTGGTCATGGAGTCGAATTAAATGATCTAAGCTGCTCTTTGCTGCAATGGGGGCCGGGGTAAGTATGACCGGAAGGCCAGACCCCCTCTCAATCGTTGGAGAGACAAGGTGGCCTCTGGTTCGACTAGTCCCTTTTGTCCCCGCAGGAGGTAGGTTGTTCCAGACAGTTTTGGACTGGACCCGCTCCCGCCCATTGACATTGCATATTTAATTCCTGAAAAAATAAACAGGTTATCATACATTTATCATTAGCTTGGTAAGAGTTAGATTTTGCAAACCTGGGCCCTTTGGCCTATGACGCAACATGCTTGCCACCTTTTATCATGTTGTTGATGTTCGCATTTCTTGGTGTAGCATTCGGGCAGTCGAAGGAGCAAGCTCGCACTTTGTCGGGGAGAGGTCGGAATGCCTCAAGCCAAACTATCTATTTGCCCTCCGATGAGGTAATTCGAACAGGGATATAGCTGGTCCACTCCTTTGCTATGATGGGGGTTGCGGTAAGTTTTCGGGCAGCCTCGGCGCTAAACACGCTCTCCGTCACTAGAGGAACAAGGTGGCCTTTGGCTCAACTTGTCCCTTTGTTCCCTGCAGGAGGTAGGTTGTTCGGGTAGTCTATAACTGGACTCACTCTCGCCCATTGACACTGCAGGGAAGGAAAAGTTTGGGTCAGGCTGGCGCTGATCCCACACTTTGTTATAGCAGAGTTCGGGGTATGTTATTCGGGTAGCCTTGAGGCTGGTCCCGCTCTCTGCCATGGGGAGACAAGGCGACCTCTGGCTTAATCTGTCCCCTTTGTCCCTGGGAAGGTAGATTGTTCGGGCTGTCTGTAACTGGACCTGCTCTCGCCTGTTGATGTTTACGAGGAATGTAAGTCTTCATCTTCAAGTAGTTGAGGACTACTTGCACTCCATCAGGGAGAGATCGAAATGCCTCATGTCAAACTGCTCATTTGCCCCTCGAAGAGGTAATTCGGACAGCGATGTGGTTGGTCTGCTCCTTCGCTATTCAAAATAAGTTTTCGGTAGCCTCAGGGTTGGACCCGCTCTCTGTCGCAAGAGGGACAAGGTGGCCTCTGGCTCAACCCATCCCTTTGTTCCCTGCGGGAGGTAGGTGGTTCGAGCAGTATACTAATGGACCCGCTCCCGCCTGTTGACACTGCAGGGAAGGGTAAGTTTTTGGTCAAGCTGATGCTGAACCCACTCTTTATCGTAGTGGAGGAAGGGGTAAGTTATTCGAATAATCATGGGGCTGGTTCCGCTCTCGGTCGCGGGGAGACAAGACAGCCTCTAGCTCGACCCATCTCCTTGGTTCTTGAGGAGGTAAGTTGTTCAGACAATCTACTACTAGACCCGTTCCCACATGTTGATGCTTATGAGAAAGGTAAGTCTTTGCCTTCAGATAGTTGAGGATTGACCTGCATGAGAGATAAGGCAACCTTTTGGCCTACATTTCATTCTAGTATCCTGCGAGGGAGGTAATTCAGACAATGATGTGGCCGGTCCGCTCCTTCACAATGGTGAGGGTCGGTGTAAGTTTTTTGGGCCATCGGGGGGGCTAGTCCCACTCTTCCAGATGAGGAAGTTGAGCCTCCTACTCACCTATCATCTTTCGTGGAGACGTAATTTGTTCTGGCAGTTTGGGACTGAAGTTGTTCCCTCTCGTTGACATCATAGGAAAGGGTAAGTTTGGGTCAAGATGGCATTGATTCCACACTTCATTGTGATAGAGGTCAGGGTAAGTTTTTCAGGTAGCCTCAGGGCTGGACTCACTCTCCATCGCGGGAGGGACAAGGCGGCCTTTGGCTCAACCCTCCCTTTTGGCCTTACGACAAGTATGTTGTTCAAGCAATCTGTAACTGGACCTATTCCCTCCTATTGATGCCCACGAGGAATGTAAGTTTTTATCTTCGAGTGGCCGAGGGCCAACCCGCACTCCTCTGCATGAGGGACAGAGTAACCTCTGGCGTGACTTGTCCTTTTGGTGTCCCACGATGAGGTAAATAGTTGATGAAAATTTTGTTGATGAAGATTACATTGACGGAGATTTTGTTGATGAAAATTACATTGATAGAGATTCTGTTATGTTCCTGAAACTCGACATTAAAACACAACACCTCTTCCATTAGGATTTGTAGTGTATACATGAAAACATAAATTTACAATAATAAAGCTAACTTTAGCAATAAAATTTATGTAGGTGTTCAACATTCCAAAAGTGCAGCAACTCCTTTCCTTGGGAGTCTCGGAGTCTTTAGGAGCCTAGGTGATTGGTGGTGGTGACCACGTAAGGGCCTTACCATTGGAGGCCCAACTTTCCCTCATCTCGCATTGTTGTTCCTGTTTCTTTAAGTATGAGGTCTCCGACTTTGAATGCTCTCAGATGCACTTGTTTGTTGAAATATCACTCGGCCCTCCTTTTGTTGGCAACAGTTCTTACTTTTGGCTCCATTATGACTTCTTCCATGGCTCCGTTGAGGCCTGAAGAGTGATTTTGACGTTAATGAAATTGTCAACCTAGTCCATAAACTCTTGCAGCATTACATGAGTCATTCTCCCCAAGTTGGCCACGAACTGGGATCATGGCCAGACCCCTCCTAGAAGTGCCGCTAGGGTTATCTTTTCGTCTTGGTCATCGATGGTCATGCTCTCCTTATTAAACCGAGACAGGTACACCTTTAGACTTTCCTCCTTTCCTTGCTTAATGGTGAAGAGGTACATTGCTTGGCATCCCCTTCTTTGACTTGACATGAACTAGGTAAAAAATAGTCGAGCCAACATGCCAAAACTACCTATGGAACTGGGCACCAGAGATTCGAACCATACTCATGTTGGCCCTTTTAAGGTCAGTAGGAATGTCGTGCATGCCACCCCTCCCAAGAAGCAATGCAACGCCATGTGAACTCTAAAAGTTTCTAGGTGTTCAATGGGATCTCTCCCACATCGTACATCTCCATGGTAGGGACCCTGAACTTTGGTAGCAAGCGCATAGCCATCACTTCTTCAGTGTAAGGTAGACAAGTGCTTGTGAGCAGTTGGTCTACTGACGATGATGTGCCAACTTTCTTTGCAATCTCTTTGTATTTCCATTTGAAACTGCAGAGCTCATCTTGCATGTTCTTCCTCTCCTCCTTCATGTTTGCTCTAGCTCCCATGTTTCAGGACTTTATATGCTAACTATTATTGGGCTCCGCCTCTTCATTTTGTCCTTGTTGAGGTTTCTTGAGCTCCTCATTCTCCTTACGATGTTTTTGTACTTCGTCGGTCAACTTTGTTACCCAGTCCTCCATAGCTTTTAGTCTCGCCTTCATGAAAACTTCCTCTGTGACCCTCCTAAGTTGTTTGGAACGGTTATCGTAAGCATATGAAATACACGCAAGATCTACAAGGATCCCACAAACGATGCCACTGTTAATGTCGTGTTTCATACGCCTTTGGGCCAGGTTCCAGCAACTCTGGTCTTCAAAGTTGGGCTTACGAAAATGAAGAAGAAAGAAACTGGAAGAGGGCGGCCTTGGGACAGATGAGTCTCCAATGCCAAATTCAGTAGAGTATTTTTGGAAGTTTGTAAATAATGAAAGAGTCTAAAGCCCAGAGAGAGACCAGAGAGTGTAAAGACGTTTTTCGTACTTGAAAATTATTATTTATACCTGGAATATGAGGGAGAAGATCATGCCTACCCTCATGGGACTTACGTCTTCACTACTGTTCCCATTGTTAGGGTCTTTTAATGTGGCGTGCCTCTACGACTGCGTCATTAATATGGCGTGTTGCTCGAGTAGTGGTGACATTAATGCGACGTAGTTCCCTGATTTGCCTTATTTTACAGGCCATGATGGCCTTCCATCGATGTTCCATTGTTAGAAAATCAAAAGTTTTCCGTCTTTCCCATTCTGCTTTGTACGAGTCCCAAGGAGCAGGATGTGGTCAAGTGGCATCAATCTTGTTCGTCCCATTAGCTATCATTACTTACTTTCCCTTACCGATGAATTGCTTCGTGGGCAAGTTTGGACCCTGGAACTGGGTATCGGGGTGAAACCTATTACTCTCGATCGAGTGCCTAGTGGGCTTATGAGTGAGAGAGAAATCCCCTCACACATCCCCTGCTGCTACACAATCCCATAGAACATGCCCCTATTGTCGCGGCTTCTTAAATTGCGGTATGTTGGGTCACATAAGGTAGGTTTAAATTCTGAAAAAAAAATAGAGAGAGAGAGAGAAGATAGAGAGAGAGAGAGTTCAACTGTGAAAAGAGATAAACATGGGTTGAAATACAAGGAGTTAAGTCCTAGTTTGTATGGTGAGTTGATATGGTTTGTGAATAGTAGCAAGATATTTGGGTTAAGATGAAATGAGTTAGAAATAGTTTGAGTTAAAATGTTTTATGCGATTTTGGAAATTGAGTGAGAAAAAGTTGAAGAAAAATATTATAAAATTAAAATATTGTTAGAATATTATTTTTTAATATTATTTTTATTTTGGCATTTGAAAATGTTGAATTATTTTTTGTATTTTGTTTATAAGTTTGAGAAAATTATAATAATTAGGTAATGATTAGATGAAAAAATTAAAAATCTGAAATTAAAAAGCGTTTATATTTGTGGTGTTTGGGCATTGAGATGATATGTAATCATCTCTTTATCCAAATTAGGCCTAAATGGATTATGACAATCCGAAAAAAAGAAAAAAAAAATATCTCTTATATTTAGAAACTAATGTGTCCCACATACTCTAATATAATTATTTAATAAAAATTTATTTGTGATATTATTAATAAAATGATTAGGGGTGTGCAAAACCTCCGCCAGCTCCAACTCTAGCCGACATTCGCTCCGACTCTGACAAAGTAAAAAAAAAAATTAGAATTTGGAGTCAGAGTCGAAATAACTCCAGAAAAAAATTTCAATATTAGAGTCGGAATCGGAGTCGGGGTCGGAGCCAACGCTGGCTCCGAGCTCCAAACTCTAACTCCAATATATAAAGTAAATATATTAAAAATTGTAATATAAGTGTAAGCCATTTGAGTGGCCTAACAGTTGACAAAGTGTTTTGCAAATACTTAGTCCCATGTTTGAGCCCTTAAACAGACTGATTTCATTAAATTTTTTATTTTTATAAAACAACGTCGTTTTCTACCCCTTACATATATTCATATTTTTCCCTTCATTCAACGAAAACCAATTTCAAAACCCTAACCTCCATGGCTGGCCTCTCTCTCCACTTCAACTGCAACTTTCCTCTCTCTCCACTTCCTTTGCCACTCACTTCTCCATGGCTCCGTATCACAGTCTCAAGTTCTCAACCCCCAACCAGACTCCCCCTCTATGTAAAACCCTTTTT
Source organism: Juglans microcarpa x Juglans regia (assembly GCF_004785595.1). Lineage (NCBI taxonomy): Eukaryota > Viridiplantae > Streptophyta > Magnoliopsida > Fagales > Juglandaceae > Juglans > Juglans microcarpa x Juglans regia. The sequence goes on from NC_054596.1 coordinate 37,560,915, forward strand.
TCTTTGCCCCCAATATTAAAGCGTTTGTCTCTGCTGCCATGGCTACTCTTTTTGACCATTCCCTCGAGGACGAAGCATCACAATCTCTTATCTTGTGCTCTGTAGCACCAAAGTAAGCACCACAATTTTCGATCTCGTGCTCTGTTATTATGATTTTTTTCCCTATTTTTTTTTTTTTTTTTAAGATTGTGGGTTTGGTTGCTGATTAGTAAACATTTGGTGGGTTTGGTTGCTTTGTTTGGGATTTTGGATGAATATTTGGTGGATTTTCTTTCTCTGAGCTTCCTCTCTCTCGCTCTCTCTCTCTCTCTTCCTTTGTGGCTCCGACGTTTTGACTCCCACTCCGATTTCGGCAACTCCAGTCTGAGTCAGAATCTACTTCAATTTGGAGTCAGAGTTGGAACTCAACTTGGCCTCCAACTAATATCAGAGTCGGAGGTCGAAGTTAGGCATTTTGACTCCATTAGAGTCGGAGCCCAGCCCTAAAAATGATGTATACTTGATCATACATTAAGTATTGCATCCCTTGATAAAAGGGTGCCTACACTATTATATATGAGTAATGCTAGATACAGTCATGAGTTATACAAATGTAACACATTTTTTTGAAAAAAAAAATGGGATCTACTATTAAAAAATTAATTTTTTTTAATGTAGATATCATATTTACTTACCTTTTTTAAAATGAGTACAGGGCACTTGCGTACTCTATGACAAATTCTCATTATAAATAGATTGAAGAATCCCTAGCCCATCTCATTATAAATAGATGGAAGAATCCCTAGCCGCCCACCATATGTGCCAATATGAATCAAAATCTAAACAGAACTTATATACTCCATCCATAAAAGCTAATAGAGGTGGATGGATTAAAAGATTCATTTTAGAATCCGGGTGAGCTCTCTCTACTAGTATGATTTGTAGTTATTTGGATAAACGTGGTATTTTTGAGCGACACAATATATATAATTCTTATAGGTTTATTCAAGAGCAGAGTAATAAGATTCACTAGAGAAGCTGGAAGAAATTGAGGGATTCAAAGAGGGATGGGGGTTTGGGGTTTAGAGATATTGAAGTTTTCAATTTGGCAAAGTTAGCAAAACAATGTTGGAGGATGCTTAATTCCCCTTCTCTTTTGGTGGCAATAATTATGAAGGAAAAATATTTTTGAATGGAAAGTATTACTGAAGCAAAATTTAGGGTTTGGTCCTTTCTTCATTAGGAGGAGTTTGTGGTGAGCCATTGACCTTCTTAAAGAAGGTATTTTCTAGAGAGTGGGAGATGGCAAAACCATAAAAATATGGCAGGATAGGTGGCTTCCTGTTCCTAACTCTTTCAAAGTTCAATCCCCTTGTATAAATCTGCCTCTAAATGCTTGTGTAGATAAACTCATTGATGTTGGTTTTGTCTCCTAGAATAGAAAACTAATTTATGATTCTTTTGAAGCTGAGAAAATTTGTAGTATGCCATTGAGTAGATGGCGGGTGAAGGATAAAAAGGTTTGGGGCCCCAGCTAAGAATGGTAGATTTTCTGTAAAAGCAGCATACTACCTGGGAAAAGAGAAAGTGAAGCAAATGGGAGGTGAGTCATCTAAGAGCGATAAGCCGGCTGATGTATGGAGACAGATTTGGGATTTTAGGATTCAAGGGGTGGTGAAGCATTTTCTATGGAGAGTTGTTCATGAACTTCTTCCTACTAAAGAAATCTATACAAAAAGCATGTGTCTAACTCAAGATTGTGTCCCATTTGTGAAAGAGAGGATGAGACAGTCATCCATGTACTATGGAATTGCCTAGCTACTGCGGATGTGTGGGCAGAAGATGGTAGCCCAGTGAAGAAATAGAGCAGTGATATGAGGGATTTTACTGACCTGTGGCAAACCGTACAACAAAGACTGGAAATGGAGGAGGTGGAATTGGTTGCATACCTTATGAGGAAACTTAGGCTGAGGAGAAACTCTCTGATTTTTTAGAATAAATTTGATTCTCCAAGGAAAGTATTCAGAGCTGCTATCCAAATGAGAGGTGTTGCGGTAATTGAAAAACAGAAAAAAGTTGGGATATGAGTTTTTGCAAGGGTTGAGCAGGGGGAAGTTTTGGCATGCTTGTGTTCTGTAGTGGAGAACCTGGAAGGGGCATGCATGGCTGAAGTGTGGGCTCTCAGAGCTGTTGTGTTTTGTCTGGAATTGAGTTTGGAAAGGGTAGTGCTGGAGGGAGATTCATAGGTTGCAGTGAAGGCTTTGTCCAGTGAAGATGATGTGTTGACAGATTATGGTGTGTTGATAGAGGATACAACAAGAATACTTCTAGATATGAGAAACTGGAGTGTAAATTTTATTTTTAGAGAGGCTAATAATGTTGTCCATTTACTTACAAAGTTAGCTTTATCTTTTACAAAAGAAAGGGTCTGGATTGAAGATGGCCCGATACAGATTTCTAATACTATACTTAGTGAGAAGTATTGTATTGATTAATATTCAATGAAGATATACTTATTTGATTCAAAAAAAAAAAAAAATTCTCATATCATCTGAACTCATCATTACAAATTTTTCAAATTCTCACATAAAATATAATAAACAATTTAACTTTTTAAAATTTCAATTCAATTTTTTCAAATCTAAAACAATAATAATATTAAAAAATAATATTTTAAAATTTTATCTAAAATTAAAAATTCTCATCTCACCGTCCAAACCTAAAAATTCAATTCATTTAAAAATTCCAAAGGTATTTTGACCAAAGTTTTAAATTTCGTACCGTACCGGCCGGTACGGCCGAAATTTTTCGTTTCGGCCGTCCGGCCGTTACAGGTACTATACTTGTTTCGTACCGGCCAAAATACCGGCCATACCGGCCGGTACTGGTCATATCGGCCTCAATTTCGGCCTGTACCGGCCTATATTTCGGCCGGTAGCGGCCGATATTTCGGCCTGTGTTTTTTTTTTTTTTTTTTTTTCGTTTTTTCATTTTTTCAAACTACAAATTTATTTTTTAACCCTCAATTCAGACTAGACTATTTATAATTTATATATATATGTATTTGTATATAATTTATTTATATATAGACTATTATTTTAAAATATAATTTTTATATATATTTATATATATAATTTATTTATAGATCGACTATCCCGAAACGTTATCCCGAAATGCTATCCCGAAACGGTACCGGTACCGAAATATTTCGTTCCAGTACCTTGACCGGTACGCTATCCGGTACGGTATTCAAAACATTGATTTTGACAATTCAACTTGGGCCTCAATGAGTTTGTGATTTGTATATATAGAATAAATAAGGTCTAAAGTTTTTTTCTCATCTAGTGTGTACATGTGTGTGTGGGGGAGTATGTGTGAAATCATCACTTATCTTAAAAAATTAAGCTGATGACTAGACCCAACACGTTGAATATTTAATTAAATGGGATAGAGTGTAAAGTCAGGGTTCGAACTAAAGATCTCTACTTTGATGCTATGTGAAATCACCATTTATCTTAAAAATTTAAATTAATGAGAAGAGGTAGACTTTCTTTTATATCTTAACAATACATACACACACATGATACATATACACGAATTTGTATGTGTGCGACATGATCTAACCGTAGATCTCTTTTACAAAACTAGATAAAACATGTACCATTACAATATGGTTGTATAAAAAGGAGCATAGACGCATAGAAAAGGGATATTTTTTGCCTTCTTTCCACCTTGTAACAAAAATGAAGAATTTTAAGAGCTTTGTAGTAAGTATATTTTTTTTGAAGAATAGTGCTATTCTGGAACAGGGGTGTAGAGCATATTTAGTAAGGTATTTATATGATATAATTTAATTTAAAAAATAAATTTAAAATTTAAATCTTATAAATTAAATATTATCAAATAATGTAAATGATGTGCTCTACATAGCGATTTGAAAATATAATAACTCATACTTTCATAGTGGATTGAATCGTTCTTGTGAGCATGGTATCCCTCATTTTCTTTATTATATTTTATTTACAATTTTTTCATGTCATCTATTTTTATTAAAAGTATAATATAAATAATTATATCTATTTCTTTCTACTCATTTAAACTTTTGAGAGAAGTAGTTATTCTACAATCTTCGGCTCTATATCATAAGAATAACAGTTAACCATTGAGTTAGAAAATTGCTTTAACAATATATATATATATATATATATGTATGTATGTATGTATATATGTATGTATGTCTATGTGTATATTATAGTGTTTTCTCAGCATTTAAATAGAACAAAGATAACTGAGATTTCACGAACATCATGTTAAAAAAGTGACAATATAAACGAAATTACTTAGTCAGTAGCGATTTAAATCTCCATAATCTATTTGGTAAAATTGGTAAACATATAGGTACTTATCAAACAAACAAAAAATGTAAACATATAGGTTCTTTTCTTTTGAAAAAAGAAAACGCATCCAAAGCCTGGCGAACCCATTCATGTATTAAACAATATATTTAAAAACGATACAAGGATGGGTTCCATAAAGATATTGTTTTTAAATATTATTTTAATTTTTATGCTATTTTATCATTCAAATTCAATCAACACATAAAATTGAGAGAAATAATATTTGCAGTCATGACATGTGTAAACGTCGTGTAATTATTTTTTAAAAAGTAAATAAATATGAGACCCACGTAATAAAACACTAATTTTTTTCAAATGAATTACGTGTCGATTATACACTCCACAATAATATCTAGCATTATTAGATAAATATTATATTAAAAATAAACGGTAGTACATATAACGAGGATGTGAACCCCAGCAAATATATCAAATAAGATAATACAAACAAAAGATGAAAATTAAAGTGGGAAATAGCTAAAAAAAAAAAAAACTGGTCTCATGTTTTTTAGCACGTATCTAAGAAATTTCTACTGCAAATCAATGAAGGATTGCTGTGGATTATACTTTGTAAAATCTCAGTGGAGGCAGCTGCTGTAGAATTTGAAACTCGTGTTGTTAGGAATGGATGCAGAGATGCGGAGGAGCTTCGCGGTGCATGGGACCACGCGCTGGTCAAAAGGTGAATGAACATGACCAAATGGAAAGGTGGAACGGAACTTCATATGTCCGGCTACGCGTGGTGTGGGCCGTGTGGCGTTGGACCGCTGGTAACTTGGTAGCAAGCCTTCAAAAATTGGAATCTAGTTTGACTCGGCAATTCAATAATTGAATTGGATGATTCATGACGATTATGAATCAATATTTTAATGTTAATAAAATGTATTAAAAGTTATATTTAATGCAATTCAGGTATTTTATATTATGTATAAAAGAGTATAAAATATAAATTTATTCACTAATTTTAATAAAAATATAATACGAATCTAAATAATTTCTATATATATGTAATTTATACATTTAACCTCAATAGTCAACATTTGTTTTCTTTATAGGCGAAAAATATAAAGACTATTAAGTTATAAACACATGACACATGCAGTATTTTATGCACAATCATAAATTTAATATAAAATACTCAATCATTTCTTTAGTTTTTTGTTCGACGAAAAAAATAAAGAACTACGTTTTATCTTTTGATTTTTCTGCAATTCTTATAGAATACAATGATGAAAAAGTTAATATATGTTTAGTTCTATCATATTTTTGTAAAAAAAAAATTAAAAGAAAAAAAATTCAATTGTTAGACAACTTAAAAATAAATACAGTTTTGAATCAGATCAAATTAATCTAAAATCGATCGATTGAAGCGGTTCAGTGAATAGTTCAAAATATTCACTAAAATAGGTTTTATTTTTTGCCGATTCAGTTTGAATTGACATGAATTGAATCTTTTTTTCGAACTTTAGTTGGTAGTCGAATGGTACAAATCTAAGCTCTAAAGTTCATGAAACAGAAAGCAAGAATTAGAGTACATATATAGACAAAAATATATAGAAATTGATAGATATATGAGAAGTGAGAGGAAAGATAAGGCCATAGAGAGAAAAAGAAAACCAAAAAATCATCGAGAATAGTGACGCGTGGGGCTCACACACTAGGTGTGGGCAACGGGACCCCGCACCCCGCCCCTACATGGCGGGACAGGTAAACCCGCTTCAGCCATGTGGGGGCGGGGCCCCGCTCCCCTCATCTAGGGACTCTAGCGAGGGCGGGTGGCGGGGAGGGCCCAACCCCGCCTTGCCCCCGCTTACATTTATATATATATATATACATAAATATATATTTATATTTTACAAATTGTGTGTATATAAATATATATTACAATTTGTTAGACTTGTTCACAAAATATGTAATGAAAAATTTAAAAACTACATAATTTTAAAACTAATACACTATAATTTACACAAAATATGCACTAACAAATTTAAAAATTACATAGTTTTTAAATAATAGTCATATTTAAAAAATTTAAATTTATAATTTGAGTCTAAAGACATATTTTTAATTACTTTTGGACATGGAAATAGTTTTTAAACCAAGTAAAATGTAATATTTTTTTTTAAGTAGACGGAGGCGAGACGGATTGGGAATCCGTCCCGCACCCCACCCCCGCATCCAGGGGTGGGGGGGACGGGGGTGAAATCCTCACACCCCGCCCCATGCTGCGCGGGGTGCGGGGAAAGGGTGGCCCCACCCCCTAGGGGGTGGGTAGCACCCCTCTATCACACACACTTCACAAAAAGGCACTCGAGCCTTAGGCACAGTTAGTAATGGGAATTCTTGCTTTGGTTTCGTGCAAATATGTAGTAGGAAAAATTCTATTCATCATTTTTACATCATACATCATATATTATTTTTTTTCTTATCAAATGTATGATATATAGATGATGAGTAGAATAATTTATTTAATTTAGCAAGAAAAAAGGATAAGTATGGTGTGAGATATAGGATGATGAATAAAAAGGCTCTAGGCAATAGTGGGTTCTAGTGGTAGTCAATGTGTGTGCGGTGTGGTGTGTTGGCGACAATCGATCTTAAGCAATGATGATCGGAAATGGTGGGGAGGTTTTAAGGAGTTGGATACGAAGATTGGAACTCGAGGAAGATATAAGGACAGAAAATCAATGAGAAAAGAAGAAAAAAGAAGCCGGTTGGGGGGTTTCGCTTGAGAGGTTGTTTGGGAGAGATGGCATGATAAGAGCTGAACTTAACACATATTAGATATCCTCTTACATAATATCATATCATTCATAGCTAATAATTATATTAATAATTTTAGTCATGCAATCTTATATGATAGACCAGGACTACTAGCAAAGGCCTTGTTTGGACATTGAGTTAATCTCATTATAAATTTTCCAAACTTTTAAATAAAATATAATAAATAATTCAACTTTTTCAAATATCAAAATAAAAATAATATTAAAAATTTATATTTTAATAATATTTTATTCAACTTTCAACTCTTATCTTATCTCAACTTAAGTCACTATTCATACCTCTCCTAATAGTGTGTTTGGATGTTGAAACCAACTCAACTTATTTCAAACTAATCCTTGATGAGATCACTATTTTTTCAACTCTCTATAAAAAAGATAAACACATCTTAACTTATTTTATACATTCAAATACATCTAATGAGACCCACAAAGTATTACTATTCACATATCAATTCAAATCATCTAAAATCACCTCAATATCCAAACTCAGCCATAAGACTACTTAGTTCTTAATAACTAACATTATGCAAATTGCAAAAGATTTAGGGTGATGCTATTAAGCTGCCAAGTTTTGAACGCTGTGCGTGTTCTCTACTGCAAATTTATTTTTTTTTCTTTCAAATATTTTTTTAATGTTTTAAAAAAATATCAATATATTAATAATTATTTATTTAATCATTAAATATAAAATATAAAAATATAAAATATAAACAGTCAAAATGAGGGAGGAAACGACGTTGGATACTATCATTTTCCATAGATTATACTCGAGTTGGAGCCCATGTGAGATCTAAACACACCAGTAATGATGAGATTTAAAACACAAGTTTCTCCATTTGCCACTTTGGTATGTTAACGCATTCATTTGTGGATGGGTGGATTGGGGTAAAATAAAAAAATAAAAAAATAAAAAAAATATTAATAAAAAATAAAAAATAAAATATTAATAATTTTTGTTATGTAAAACTCACTTAAATAATATGTTAACGTGTGAAAAAATAAGCTTGCAAATAGATTTTTTTTAAAACAGTTGAATATTTTTGAAATATTACTAATTTTTTATGCTAATTGATGTTATTGATTTTCAATTTAATCGTTTATTTGATAAAGAATTTTCTCTCTTTTTTAATTGACAGCCACTTGGTCGGTGAGAACTTGTCTGGGGACTGTGACAGCAAATTTGTCACTCGCTGTGACATTAATCTCAAACAATGAAGCTAAAGATGCAATACGCAGATGCCCACGGAGTGAAACTGCACGCCCAACATCACACACTACACGTAACCCACTACCCTATCGTGTGCATTAGGTTCGCGTGCACCTTCTCCCCCACGCTCACACCTTCTCTCTTGCTAACACACATACCCACCCAAGTCACCGATCGTCAATTCATTTATCGCCTCTCTTTCATGAGCAGCCTCCATTTTCTCAAACATTCAATCTTTTTCAATCTTCTTGCGCCATCTTTATGATCATCGGTCCCAACCAACTTCAAATTTAGATTCATCTCGTAAGGTACGTGTTTGTTGTAGTTGATGAGGTTTTGTTTCTTAACTCTCATCTTTCATTTCTGCAAATGGGCTTTATTAATTCTGAATAAGAAGTTCTATCACATCAATACCTGCCCATTATTCCGTATTGTACTGATGATTATATAAATTTAATTTTTAGTGTTGAAGGTGCATTGGTAGTTATGAGCCTGTGCGGGTGTTCATGTTTTTGTAGGTCTTGTGTGTTTATGTGTATGATTGGGTTTGTGATTACGCCTGTAACGTGTTTACACGGGATTTTCTGGAAGATAATATAATCGGTAGTTGGCCGATTGTGGTGGGTTTGATTTTGTTGGCGTAAAATTTTGGTTAGAGGTTGTTTGCCTGGGAAAGTTTGAGCTTTTAGCTTGGCTTATGCTTTATGGATAGATTTTCAGAATTCAGTTCTGTATCTCTTTTTCTTCTGGATGTGCATTTGTAACCGATGGGTTAAAACTCCCGTTCCTCCGTGACAGGTTTACTTGCCAACTGAAGAAGATCAAAGATGTTTTAGCTTGTAAGGAATAAAGGCACTTCTGGACTAAAAATAGAAAAGTATAAATTTTTAGCTTGAATCCAATTAAGTTGGATGAATTTTTATATTTAGTATGTGATATATGCGTATTACTTAAACTGTATTTATCTGATAGATATAAGCCTTGATAGATATAAGCCTGCAATGTAACTCTTGTGAACTTGATTCTTTGTAAACATTTTTTGATCAGTATAAAGGAAAGAGGAAGAGATGAAGGAAGCAATTACAATTACAAATGCCAAGAGCAACAAAATTGACTAGGAAAACCGAGATGGAGAACTCAAATCTAGCCAACTGTCCACATGAATGGAGTGCATAAAGTTGTAGCTATAAGCTTAAGTTTCGAATGTTTCGTCCCCATAAGATCTGATTATCAAGAAACTCGGAATTAAGAACAATGCAGCAGTTTTTCATTCCTGCCTGCCATTGCTTGCAAATCTGACATGTCAGCCACAAAGCCACTTGGTGATGGAATTCTGCATAACTATGAGCCTATGAGGGTAAAAGAATATTTCAGCATAGCTGGTTTTGCATTTCAAATTTGGGTTTGAAGGGTCCTAATTACATATCTCTCCCGACCCACCCCCTTGCAAAGAAAAAAGAGAGAGAATAGCTTAAGACCAATTATTTTTAACTGCACACCATTGCATCTTACACAAGTGTTATATTTCAGTTTAAAATCTCAATTTCAAGGATCATACTTTTATGCAATTAAACTTTAGTTGACACCATTTAGAAAATAGCCCATTCGACTTTCTTGAATGAAATAGTGCTCCTTGGCTGTTCACCATCATTTTTAACAATGCTATGGGACTGCTTTCTGAAACTAGCTCTTAAGTTTGGCTTACTATGAGGTTCTGGATAATTTCTGTTCTTCCCCTTTATATATAGGTGGAAAGGAGGTCTTATTTGAGCCCAAGCGCATTGACTAACAAATGCAAGGACTAAAGTGTGATACAAGTTAAATAACATTAATGCTTGTGGACATTGTTTGTTCAAAGGTTATTAAAAGAGGGAAAATCGAAGGATCATAAAGACAAGTATTTTTATTACATATCTGAAATTGACTCCCAAAGTGATCATTTTCTCAATTAAATGGTTACTAGAGGATTGTTTCTTCTTAAATGTTCTCATAATCTTTCTTTCTTTGTTAGGTTAGATTTCAATAGTTCAAAGTTCTTTGGGTTTGGAGTGGAAGATAGAAGGAGATTTTCTTTTTTATGGGAAAGAATGCCGGATTTGAGAAGTGGAGTTCGGCGCTCAAAGAGGGTGAATAATGTCCACGAGAATCCTCCAGTTGTAGTTCCAACTGCGTGGCCTGGAGTGGGAAAAGGTAAGGCTCCAAAGCCTCAGTTCTTTAACCCAATTATGTAAAATCCAATCACCCCAGCATTTCTTTTTTTCTCAATCCAGGACCAGTTGGTAACGGAAGAGGAAGAGGACTTAGAGCTATGAATCAAGGTAAGATCTCCAAGCCTCTTGGTGCTGGAGTTGGTGGACGGGGACGCGGGGGTTTAGACTTGCCTGGGAGACAGGTAGTTGCCATTCAGGATGAGTTGGTGGTTCATAAAAGTGCAGAAAAATTAGCTGCTGAAGAGGAGCCCAGCTCAAGTCCACTTCCTGAAAGGGTTATTCTTTCTGCTTTCGAGCTGCAGTCTTTAAATTGCTATTGCTCTCTTGCTATGGATTCCTTATACCTGTCAGTGATTGTTTCTGTATAAATCTATTATACCCCTCATATTTGTTCTCTCTTTTCTCTTTTCTCTGATCATGTCTAATATGTATGTTTACCTGGATTAACATTAGTACGGTCAAAATAAATAACCTGAATAATTAACAAAACTCTCCATTTTTATGTGGAAAGTCAGCTTCAAATGGATGATTTTCAAAATTCTTATGGGATTTTCATAGTAACAGTTTTTCAAGGCTCACTAACTGTGATTGGAGGCTTGCGTGAGTTCCATATGTGGTATCTTTGTAACCGATAGACAAATTAAATGATTAAATTCATATACTTCCATGATCCTTTTTTGGGAAAATTGGTCATTTAATTTGGTATCAGATCAATTGTCCTGATTGGAACTGAGTCGACTCTATATTATCCCTATTTCCATTATATTTTCCTACTGTTGAGTGTACTTATCAAGTTAAATGATTAAATTCACCTCTTCTTATGGGCATAAGGTTTTTTGGACAATTGGTGATTCAATAGTATGAAAGAGGCCTTCTTCCTTTGAGACACTGGTCAATTGACTTGTACATAACTTGTGTGCTTCTTAAATCTGCAGTCTGCTGTAATATATTGACCACATATAATTGGGGGTTCATGGTTTCTAGAAAGTAATCAACATTCTGATGTGGTTTCTTTTGTGGCTTTAAGTTAAAGAAGATGAAAGGTAGGCTTGCTTAGTGTGAAGAGTTAGGTTCTGAAGTTCACAGAGAGCTTCTTGCACTTTTTTTTTTTTGGGAAGGAGGGGGGGGGGGGGGGGGGGGTGGGTTGAAATTATATATGCATTCTTTTAACTCTTTTACTTGAATTTAAAAAATGGTGTGGTAGTTTTGTGGAATAAACTTGAATATACTACTTAAAAACTTCCAAGCGGTTGAAGTGTAAATGTTTTTTGCTTATCATGTAATGTATTTTGAAATCCAATGAAGAGATGATAGACATAAATATTGGTGATATGTTCTGATTAAGAAAGAAACAACACAGCTTTACCCATAATGATTTTTCCCCATGCATTTATTGTATTGAAACATGTCTTGAGGTAATTTCCCCCCTAATTATCATTTTCAGGTTCAGGTTGGCAACTCCCCTGTGTACAAGTTAGACAGAAAGCTGGGTAAAGGGGGTTTTGGGCAAGTATTTGTTGGAAGAAGAGTGACTGGTGGTACCGGGCGAACTGGGTCTGATGCCTCTGAGGTAGGTTTTTTCTCTCGTGCATTTCTGATATACGATCTACCTGTCTAAATTTACCTAGGAAGTTTGTTCTTTTCTTAATGGAATTCTCCTGTACTTTTTTTGTAGGTTGCTTTGAAATTTGAGCCTCGAAAAAGTAAAGGAGGTCATTGTGGTCCTCCTTTTGAGTGGCAAGTATACAGGTAAGTTTAGTTCTTACTATTAATTGAATTCTAATATTTATGATGTAACTAATCTTTTGATTTCAATTAAAATGAAGCAATCTTAATGGTTGTTATGGACTTCCCTTGGTCCATTATAAAGGGAAACAAGGAGACTACTATATCCTAGTGAGTTTTCTTCTAGCACCTTTTTTACTCGTGTGTCTTATGTGCGTTGAATCTAGTAACTGCCACAAATATCTGATCATTCCTAATTGTGAATGTAGGTGATGGACATGCTAGGCCCAAGCTTATGGGATGTTTGGAACTCTTACAACCAGATGTAAGAAAAAATGAATGCTTCTAAAAAAGTATTTCTGTCCATTTATGGAATTCTTGTTTTGAATTTATTGTTCTTGCCTCTTAAGTTTTTTTGTTCCTTTGACAGGCTGTCTGAGGAGATGGTTGCTTGTATAGCAGTGGAGGCTATATCAATTCTAGAGCAACTTCATTATAAAGGGTACCTTGCAAAATTTTGTCGTTTCTTTTCTCCAATTTTTTTTTGGGGTAATATTATTCATAATTGCTTGGTTTCATGCCAGTTTTGTGCATGGAGATGTTAAGCCAGAGAATTTTTTGCTTGGTCAGCCTGGAACACCTAATGAAAAGAAGTTGTATCTTGTTGATCTTGGTTTGGGTATGTTTTTCTTGGTTAGATAAGTCATAACAACCTTTGATAGACATCTGGAGATGCATCTATACTTATTCGTCAATAGAAAGATGTGACTTGCAATTATATTTTCTTCTTCAGCTTCAAGATGGAAGGATGCATCCTCTGGTCGTCACGTCGATTATGACCAAAAGCCTGACATTTTCAGGTGACTATATGCCTCAAAAAAAACTTTCTTTAGTTCAGTGGAAGATCAGAGTGTGAAGGTGGTTTCAAAAAACTCAATCCTGTTTTCAAATGCCTCAAGGAAAAAAAATTCTTGAGAATCATTCTTTAATATTCCAGAATAAAGGAAAGTGCTTAAAAAAAATCCTTATTTCAGAGGATAGGTTGGCTTAACCAAGTTTATATGTGATTTTTCTTATATGAAGCTTTTGTTTTTCTTTTTATTTAAAAGTATATTTTATATTTATGCCTTTTCTTACACTTAACTTCCTTTAGAGCTGCTGCATGTATAAGGCTATAAGTTGTGATAGCCCAATTCATCTTATGCTTGTGACAGGGGAACTGTTCGTTATGCAAGTGTCCATACTCATTTGGGTAGGACAGGGAGCCGAAGGGATGACCTTGAATCCTTAGCATATACCCTCGTATTTCTCCTTAGAGGCAAACTTCCCTGGCAAGGTTATGTTGTAAGTTCACTTCAATTCTAATTCCTGATTCCATTCAACCATGCATTGACAACTACAACTTTGTGGCTTAGACTTTGTAGGGTTGCCATATCTTTTCCTTCTCTCTCTCTCTCTCTCTCTCTCTCTCTCTCTCTCTCTCTCTCTCCCAATGTCTAAGGCCCGGTTTGTATTCGCAAGTCATCTCAAGTCATCTCAAGTCATCTCACTACTATTCATTATTATTCATCAACTTTAACTCATAAATTTCACTACTATTCACAACCCATCTCAACTCATCTCAACTCATCTTTGAATCCAAACGATACCTAAATGTCTCTTGGGCTGCAGGGAGAGAACAAAGGATTTCTTGTTTGTAAGAAGAAGATGGCAACTCCTCCTGAGATGCTATGTTGCTTGTGCCCTCCTCCTTTTCAACAATTTCTTGAGATGGTGACCAATATGAGATTTGATGAAGAACCAAATTACTCGAAGCTAATTTCCCTTTTTGATGACAGCATTGGTACCATTCCAACACTGCGACCAATCAGAACTGATGGAGCTATAAAGGTGGTTTGGTAATTTGACTTTTTGATCTTCTTTCATGAACCATCTTTTAACTGCTTATTGTGGATATAGGTGGGTCAAAAAAGGGGGAGATCACTTGTTGAGTTAGAAGATGTTGGGCAGCTTAAAAAGAGAGTTCGACTAGGTACTCCAGCCACCCAGTGGATCTCAGTCTATAATTCCAGATCAGCAATGAAGCAAAGGTAAGTGATGTTTAAATATTGTGTGATATGGACACTTGCTCTCTTTTCTATGTGAGTCGTAGTATCTAGAATTTTCTAACTATATATGTTGTTTCTTTGCCTGGCAATTTTTGGTTGAATGTAGATTTGACAGTTTATCTTCTTGGTCTTGTATAGGCATAAAATTTTGCATTGCATTCTAGTTAGAACATTTGAAGCACCAAGATTGAGGGTCACCATGGGAAGATATTTTTTTTGTCTCATTATGTCTCCCTCTGCAGTAGATTTTTAAATTACTTTCCCTGGCTCATTGTCTCAAATTCAAAATGTTTCGAAATGTTTTGGTGGGAAATAGTCACTAGTTCTGGATATCTACATCATATTATAACTTTTGGTGTGTAGCCTGGCTACTCAATCAATTTCTTAAAGGAGAATGTATATTCAAAGTTGTAGATATCACATAGGGATCAGGAGTAATTCTGCTTGTGCATAGCCCATTCTAGATTGCTATATAGGTTGTCAGCATTACAAAGCAAAAGAGACTTTTAATTGAACCCATGATCATACACAAATATTCTTGATGACGAGGCCAGTCATAACCTATCATAGGATTATCCTTCCCAGTTGTTGATTTTAGATTCTTTATCTTATCGTGTGATGGGATTCCTATACGATAGGTATCACTACAATGTTATGGATTCAAGACTACACCAGCATGTGGAGAAAGGAAGAGATGATGGTTTGTACATTAGCTGTGTAGCTTCATCGGTGAATCTGTGGGCCATTATTATGGATGCAGGGACAGGTTTTACATCCCAGGTTTATGAACTCTCGACCGTGTTCTTGAATAAGGTATGCATTAGTGTAATTTGTCATCAATTTTGGAATTTTCATGTTTAATTATGTATCAATTTAGCAACTTTTTCTTCTAATTGTTTCATCAGGAGTGGATAATGGAACAGTGGGACAAGAATTACTACATCACTTCAGTGGCTGGCGCAAGCAATGGCAGTGCCTTGGTGGTAATGTCCCAAGGTGAGTGGCACACACATATTTTTCCTTTATTTTTGTCCCTTCACTTAGGCCTCGTTTGTATTCAAAACCCACCTCAACTCATTTCATCATTACAACTTTCCCAAATTCCCACACAAAATATAATAAATAATTCAACTTTTATTCTACTATTCACAAACCATCTCAACCCATCTCAACTCATCTCTAAATCCAAACCACTCCTCAGTTTATATCAATTTCTCAAAGAGCAACATTTGGTTCATTATAGTCACAGTAACTGAATTTCCTTGGTTTAGGCTCCTGTCAAATTTTGATTCTTTTCTGATTAGCATATCCATGGTGTGCTACTACCCAGGAAAGAGTATAAATTAGGACACTGTAGGATGCTGAAGGATCTAACTTAATGTTCTTCACTATTCATGCTTTCCTCTCTTATCATAACTTTAATTGGCTGGATTACCTTGTCTAATGGATAGTCCACCTTAGGATCTAAAGTATGGTATTTTTATTTCTCAATGCTCTCCACCATATCCAGATTGCTCAGATGGTTTCGGTGGAAATTTCTTCCAGCGACACATTTTGGTTAGGCTGAAAAGTCCTTTTGAAACTAACTAAGCCAAACTACACAAACCTCAGGTTCCAATGAAAGCTGGTGATGATATGCCTTATAGATTACGAACAAAATACCTCATAGATTACTAACTTTTTTTTCTTGGTAATCATTCAGTATTAGGCTTCATAATCAATGGACAGGTCTTCATTATCTTTACCCAGCAAGTTTTTGGTGCAGTTATCTGATATATTGCCAATACTGCCTTTCTTTTTTTTGGCATTAAAGGGGTGCCTTACACTCAGCAGTCCTACAAAGTTAGTGATGTATTTCCTTTCAAATGGATCAATAAAAAGTGGAAAGAAGGCTTCTCAGTTACTTCTATGACCACTGCTGGTGTGAAATGGGGCATTGTCATGTCCAGAAATACAGGTTATGCTAATCAGGTAATTCAGTCTCCCCCCTTGTCATGTTCTGCTTCAGATGGAATACTGCAAAAAGAACTAAGTGTCCTCTGCTGTGTATCATCAGGTCGTTGAACTTGATTTCCTTTATCCAAGTGAAGGGATTCATAGAAGATGGGAGACTGGATATAGGATCACCTCTACCGCTGCTACAGCAGATCAAGCTGCATTTATACTTAGTGCACCCAAGAAAAGATCAGCAGATGTGGCACAAGAAACTTTGCGGACATCTGCTTTTCCTTGTAATCATGTGAAGGTACATATGACCTCTATATAATTATATATATATATATATATAATATTCCATCCCATTATTTAGGGAGAGATCTACATTGTTTAATTAGATTGGAAGAGATCGACGTAATATTAAGAGATTATATCTAAGTTGTCTTAAAGTTTGGAAAGAAAGAGCTTGTTTTGTGTTATACATAACCTCATTTTAATCTTTGGAAGTTGACAAATTTTTTAATTACTCTTTGCCCCCACTACCAACTTCTCCCTCCTCTCTCTCAGTTTGAGTTTTGGGTAAGCAAGGACTAGGATTTTGATGGGAGAAGGTCTGAAAAATAGAAAGGAATAGGTTCATTCCCTGATTTATGTTGCACATCAAGAGTAGCCCTAATGTTTTTCCCAACTTGGTAAAATATTGATTTTCTCTTTCTCCAAAAAATTAATGCTTCCCTTGTAAGGATGCTACATTGTCATCATTGTTTCCTTAGGAAAGAAGATGAATTAGCATTAAGTCCAACATTCTTCTCTCTAGAGTTGCAATCTAACAAATTCACAAGTTGAATTCTAAAGCCCTTAAAAACTTGAGAATGAGTTTTCTTGAATCATCGGAGAATAATGTAAAGGGTGAATATCCGTTTTTTTATTGTTCTAGTTTTATTCAATTTTTGGAGTCGAGGGTTTTTTTTTTTTCTTTTTTTTTGTAATTTTTAGATTTCCATATATGGGCTACAATTTTAGTGCATTGCGATATGTTTTTCTTTTATTTTGTTATTGGGTTCTATTTGTGGGTTTCATTAGTTATTTTGTTAGGTATTAGATGCCTATAGATGGAAGTAATTTTTTAAAAGAAAATTTATAATTAAATTATTCAATAAAGAAGATGACTTTGAAGATTTTCAGCAACTATTGCTCTTGAAAATTATGTGATGCCTAGGTTTATCTCTTTTTTTCTCTATTTTATACCAAATTCCAGGCAATATTTTATCTGATTCTAGATTGATTTAATGACAAGACCAATCTTGAAAAAGCCCTCAAACCACCGATCTATCATATGGCTTCCCAACAACCAAAAGTACCAAATTATCCATTTTCCGATTACTGTTAGCAGCCCAGGAACAGGCATCCAATCCCTAATTTTTCTTCAACAGGCATCCCAACCATAGGTTTTCCTCTTTGATAGTCCACAGCGTACCCTTCCCACATATCGTAAGAAGGCTTATATTCTCTAATATTACCCACACCTGAAATAAAACAAGTTGCTTCCAGAAACTTTTGCATTGGATTTTATGTGACACCCTTTATTTTATTTCCAATGTTACTTTGATTATTTGTACTTGTGGATGTTCATTTTCACAATTTCAAATGGGTTTGGTAGATTCTCTCTCAAGGATTTGCATATTGTTATATGAATGGATGCTTTTGTCTATATGGCAGGAGAAATGGTCAAAGAATCAATATATTGCATCCATCTGCTATGGAAGAACAGTGTCCTGACATATGGGGCTTGGAAGAAGAAAGTGCACCTGCACATTGTTAGTAGGTAAAATATCCCAGCCTATCCCACATGATGTCTTTTAGTTTTTATCTATTATGATTGCAAGGCGTGAATTTTGTAGTAAATAAGGAGTTTCCATTATTTAATATCTGCTTGATTCTCATTCTATGCTTGTCAGCATGATTTGTACTTTTATAGGCTTCCTTTAAAACTTGTCTCTAGTTATTTTTCCAATTGGCCTGTATTCAAGCAGAGAGTATATCCCCTGAAAATTTACTTACTGCTGCACTCCTTGAAGTCTAGTGTCCATATTTAGTTAAATAAAACCCTGTTTAAAATTATAGTTTCATTCATGTTATAACTTATAAGTCCTGGAGTTTTATCGGAAGAAAGTGCCAAAAAAGCAATTACATTACGGGAGTTCATATTTTCTTTTTTCCTTAGCCAGAGTCTAATGATACAGATTTTCCCTGTACATATTTGTGTAGATATAGAACTATCATAAGATCACGTTTGTAACCTGTATGGACATTGCTCACTGTCTATCCGATCAACTTTTTGTAACCTTAAGAGAGTTTTACCGCTCTCAAACTTTTGGAAGGTGAGATAAGAGTTTGCCCACGTCCAATGAGATTAATGTTTTGGTTTCTAAATCAGGAGTATTAAGGCCTTGTTTGTATATACAGGTATTCTCAAATATTCTCAGATATTTCCTTCCCAAATATTACTCAAAACAAAAAACACTTTTCAATTCAAATCTTCAACGTTTACATCTAATCATTAGCTAATTATTACAATCTTTTCAAACTTCTAAACAAAACACAAAAAACAATACGTTTTCAAATTTTCAAGAAATAATATTAAAAAATTATATTAAAACAATATTTTAACTTTATAAGATTTTTATTCAAGTTTTTTTCTCTCATTTTTCAAAATCCAATAAAACATTTTAAACTCAAGCAATTTCACTACTATTAACAAATCATTTCGCTACTATTCACATATATTTTGAGATATTATAAGTGTCCAAACGAGCCCTAAATTCCAAAAAATTGGAAAATATACACAAGTTGTGGAGCACCCGAATGAAAGCTGACTTTATTTCCGTAGAGGATTTTTCCCATTACTTCAGAATAAAAGGCGAGCATGACTTAAGTTTAAGTTTTGTCTCCTGACTCCTTTTTCTCTACAGATCTGACTTGAGTTTATTTGTTAGAGTGAGTTCAGTACTTTATTAGTAATCTGTTGTAATTGCCTGGACTGAAAGTGGATTTTAGACTTTATATTATCACTTTTACACAGGCCTGCGGTTGATAGGGCTTTTGAAGGATTCAGAATGTTTTGAATACGCATGGAGGTGGCTTTCCTTCATGTAGAATCGCTGCAAACAGAAACAGAGGGATAAAAGCTTGAACTGTGCCAGTATCAGTCTTTTTGGTCATGTCTGGCAGAGCTGTTTAATTTTGTTCAGCCCCTTATAAATGTGTGTATCCTCCGTTTTGGTATGATAGTTGAATACAATCAGTTAAACCTTGTAGACAAGAGTTTGAAAAGGATCAGTAAAAGTCCTAAAGCTCTGCAGGTGTTGCAAAGGAGTTGAACCTCAAATTATTTCATATCATTGTTGTGTTCATAAAGGCATGTATGTTTATCAATTGTTGTACCTATCTACCATATTATTACAAAAATGGGGATAAAAAACCAATTGAGCCATCGTTAATGTTTCAGTCAGTAAAGTATGGCCATCTATCTTCAGGAGAATAATCCAGCCTCTCTATCTTTGCAAACCCAGCATGAATCACGGTACTTGTACGTATCTTTCACAACTATTTTCTATGGTTCTCGTGAATTCTTTTGTTCTTGAAACATATTGTATTCGTATTCTCTTGTGGTCCTTATCATTGCTTGCTGTACAATCTAATTTGCTTGAGAATCTCAATTCAGGTGCGAGGCCATAAAGGGAGATAGATTTCGATAGCATACATAATTGATGTGTGTGTATATATATTAATATCGAAATAGCTTGGCATTCTTGATGCCCTGCAAAAAGTAGCCGAAAGGCGTTTTACAAGTTTTGGAGAAAGAGAAAAGTGGCACGAGAGGCTATTAAGATAACTTAGAGAGATGCTTTAGCCAGATATCAGAGCCCTTGAGCCTTTCACGTGCCTGTTGTAGCAGAATATTGAATGGGATCCACGTAACCCGGAAAATCTTTGGATCAATCCATGTTTTTGTGTGGTTTTTTAATGGAAAAAGAACTGTGCTTTATGTAAGTTTCGTGCAATTTCTTTGAAAATAGTAGATTATATCATGAGAAATTTACTTTTGGCCTAAAATTTATTTTTTCACCATAGAGCCCACTTTTTTCTAAAGAAAATGAACAAAATTTACACTCTAAATTTGTATGTAACATCACTTTTTTATGAGTAATGTTAGGTTGTCGCCAAGCAGTCCAGGCGTGTTGCTTAAGCAGAACTGAACTTTTTTATTTTTTTTATTTTTCCTTTTCATATTTTCTTAACATCTTTAAAAATTTTTTTAAAATAAAAAAAATCAATACACTAATAATCATTTCCTTAATCAATAAGTAAAAGAAATTAAATACATGAGCAGTCAAAATGAGGGGCAAAATAAGAGGGTATTTTAACATTATTCCTTTTTTATATTAAAGTAATGCACTCTTCATCTTAAATTTTGTTATTTTTTATCTTACTAATTAATGTGGTACATTTTAAATGATTTTATTAGTCAACTACTTCAATAAAATAATAATAATAATAATAATAATAATAAAATTAAAAAAAAATTAAAAATACGACGTACCAATTGATGTTAACAGGAATGATGAAAATCAAAATTAAGAACGTTATTTTCCTTTTTAATACCACACTTCGTCCTGCACTTTTCAACAACATGTGCGTACTTCTCTTTATCCGATTGAGCTGAGCCGACTAGAAACTCTATAGCTTTGCAACAAGCTAGCCAACTTGGACCATTCTATTTCTAATCTTACCGACTTACAACATGTGCTTATATATATCTACACTTCTTTAACATGCATTTTTGACTCTCTGGGAATAAATTAAGCTCTGGGTTTCAAAGCTTCATTGGGCAGAAACCTTGGTGCCGAAATGGACATCAGAAGCTGGTCCTGTTCAGGCAGCAGAGCTATCCAATTGGGGAAGTACTACGAAGAGGTTGAATATTCAAGCCTACCTTCTACCAGATCAAACAAGTTGAGGTGGAAAGTGCTGTGGATGAAGTTCAAGAAACAAAAGAGTAGGATTTTTAAATCTCCAGCTCCAGTTCATATGCCCTATGATCCATACACTTACTCGCAGAATTTTGACCAAGGATCTTCATGGGATGATGAACCCGATACCCTCTCCCGGTCTTTCTCCGTTCGGTTTTCCGATCCTTCCAGTATCTTTCGAAGGGAAAGGGTTGTGTAAGCATTAGCAAAGTTAGAAGGAACTTGGTATGGCAATATTATATGACTCCTCTGTATTTAATCCTGGAATGCAGCATACTATTAAATAGCCTTGAGTATGAACCTCTCTATCTGTGCGTTTGTGCGCTCAATCTCCATTTGATATCCACATAGTAACTTCTTGGCTGAACTGAAATGGTGAGAAAAATCTTTGGCAAACTTTTACTCTCTCTGTATATGTATGGCTGCCTGTATTTATGTGTTTCTTAGGCATTTGTGGGATATTGTTCTTGAACATGCTAGTCTTTGCCTCTATCATGATCAGTTTATTGCCAAGCTTTGCTTCTTTTCCATCTACCCCTATCTTGAGGAGCTTGTAGAGGAGAGAGGCCACCCTCCTTCCCCCATTAGTAGGATCTAAGCATGTTTATTAATGGTTGAACAGGCTGAAGGTTTTGATTGATAACTACAGAAATAAAATACATTAGCAAATGCTAAACCTGTTGGAGAGACAGAAATGTTACCATGGAACATCTTTCATTTGCAACTACTCAAATAGAATATAGGATAGAAACGGCCATCGGTTAGTTCCTTTTACTTTATTCTGCACCAAGTTGAGATTCTTTAGGAGAACTTTGTTCAGATGAACTTCTCATGTTCTGTGGTAGACTATTCATTGATCAGAAGGAATCTTCAAGCATTTTTGCCATGAAGTTGAGAGCTGGTTTGGTACTGATTTCTCAAAAAGAAAATGATAAGAAAAATAAGAGGATTCCCCTTCTATTAATTGGATCACGAGCATAGGTAACATAGAATTTTCAAACATACATCTCAAATTGTAGGGTGGAGATGGCAGCGGATTTCATGATAACTCATGAAATATGAAGTAGATCTTACAACAACACTTAATTGAGTATTTAATGCGATCCAAAAAATCAACATGGGAAGTAATAAATATAGAATCCATTCATTTCTCTGTCACTTAAGGCCTTCAAAATCGGCAAAAACATGAGAAAATTATTTTCAATTCATAGGCATCTGGAAATTGCTTCTGCTTAGGTTTTATTAACTGGGATGAATAATATATCAATTCATAATCATTTAATTTGACCCAATGCTTTTTTAATCATGGTGGCTTATAGCTGGATGCTCTATCTGCTGCCGAAACTCCTAGAAATTGAAGTCATTCTCGTTGAATCTTCTTCATCTTTGAAAAAAGCTCCAAGACTTAACCAGCTGTATAGAAAGCAGCATCCTTATCTTCTGACATATTGATCCAGAAAATTAGAAACGAGCGTTTGACAAACATAGCAACTGATGACAGGCGCAAACTCCGCAAAGGGCTGCTAGCCCACCTAATGAATTTGCAGACAGTACTTAATCCATACAAAATTAAAGGACTAGCCCACATCCGTATAAATTTAAAGAGGTTCCATAGTTATAAATAAAGTTCACATCTTTGAGGATACTTAGAAAGAATATGCTGAATGGTTCCGCATCAATAACCAATTGCAACATGCATGAAAAGGCATGGTTTGGATTGAGAGTTAATCTCATCTTATCATTATAATTTTTATAAATTTTCACATAAAATATAATAAACAACTCAACTTTTTTAAATATCAAAATAATAATAATATTAAAAAATAATATTTTAATAATATTTTATTCAATTTTTAACTTTCATCTCAAATATTTTATCTCAACTCGCTATCCAAACCTAACCTAAGAAACAAACCCTACATCTATTAATTAGCTTATTTGCTTAATTCCTTGATCAGCACGACAGCAAGTCGATGGATCTCGAGCAAGGTAACCATGTTAGTTAGGTCCAACCATAAATGCAAGGCACCTAACAACAGATCGAATAATTGAGGTAGCTTGATGATGAGGGCAAAGGGAGCAAGCTAGCTATCCTGCATGAGAAATGACAACCTTAATTAATATGTAGTACTTCTGTATCAGCTTGATACATGCATAGAATCTTATATATTTTAGGCTATATATGCCACCCCTAGATATATAATTTATTAATTTTTGACTAAAACCATTCTCTTCGATCACATTATCAAAGAGATATCTCTATTAATTAACGTCGTGAGTCAAAGCCAAATACATCGTTATCGGTCCCGGCAATTAAAAAAAGGTGAAGTTTATGTCATGAGTTCAAGCTAATTCTATTAAAAAGAAGATGAGCTCCTTTGCAGTATGTCATTTTTCTGTTGATTGGTAGATGAGTCTTCATGGTTAGATTACCCAACTGTATTACAAAACTCAAATAAACTTCTCTCACGTCTCTACCATCATCATTATTTTGAAGTTTGATAAATTTATTAGGTTTTTAGAATCCTTTCACATACACTTCGGCCACATAAATGATTTGTACATTTTTAAAATATGCGAATTCTGCACTATAAGAAAAGAGCGTCCATAGTAGGCACCCCTTCACCTTCTCTTGGAGATTATCAAGTGGTTTGTAAACCACTTCATGAGCCTTGATGGTTGGCCTAGGAGTGGGCAGCAGGGCCCCACTCCCGCCCCGCATGGAGAGGGCCTAGTAGGGGGGCAGGATGACTCCAGCGAGGGCCCGCCCCCGCTCTACATATATAATTTTTATTTATTTATATATATATAAATAAATATATTGTATGGGGGGCGGGGGAAAAACTCCAACCCCCCTCAAGGTGCCCGCGGGGTGGGGGGCATGGCCTGTCGGGGGTTACACTTAGAGGGCCCTTTCCCCTTTGGATGATACATATATAAAAAAAACGATATCTCTCTCAAATGGTTCTCTTTAATCACGGCATCTAAGCTGTGAAATTTGTGAGTGTTACTCTGGTATTACCACGTAGCACACTCTACCATCGATGCGAAGATCGTGACGAACAACGATGTTGGAGAATCCGTAGAACAACCACACTAGATCTACAATTTACCAACGAGGTAATATCGTTTTCGTTACGTATTCTATCTAGTATTTCTAACATTAGCCTCCTAGGCGCCCATCCCTTGCAAGCCTTTCTTAGCCCAGTTGTTTAAAAACAACACACACACACATATATATTTTAAATAGATGGATTGTTGTTTAAAATATTTTTTACATGTGATTATGGTTATTAAATTGCCTAAATTATTATTTTTTGGCGAATAATAATTGTTTGGGCGAAATGTGATGAATTTTTTGTACATGTACTATGTTTATATGCCAAAGTATGAGCTTATTTTATCACTAATATTTGTTAGGCTAATTTTAGGAATTAGTCTTCAATTTTTTAGAATGTGATAAACTATAGGATTAAGTAGCCCGAGTTTGATTAGTCCATACTTATAATTGACTTAAATTAATTTCTTCGATTTAGGAAAAAATTATTTTTTGCATGTGATTGACTTGATAGATTACTTATCCTAGTGAGAGTATAGTCAAGATTAATTTAGAATTAATCTCCTATACAATATTAATTTGCACGAAAATGAATTAATAATTACACATTGTGGCACAAGAGATAATTAGGAAGCATAGCAAATTTTTAATCTTGCGACATGTATTAATTATTTTTATTCTGACTTAGATTAACGCAGCAAATTTCTTAGATGTGTGTGCAATTAGATGCGTATATATTAGTAACTTTGAGATAATCGAGAAGAAAGCCTAGAGATTATTTATGCAACTTAATCATCGCATTAATCTCCTCCATGAGCAATAGTTGTAAATGAATTAAGATCATTATGAGTGTCAGATAGTCTTAGACCATCATTATTATAAAAATCTCTGAAAACTCTAGAATAAAATTAGAAGCGCGCATGAGACGCATGCACTACAATTTTTCATAGAAGCTGATATAATCAACTGTCAAATAAAGTTAAACCATTATTTTACCACAGAGAATCTTGTGGATAATAACGAAAGTTGCGCGTTGTTTTTGTAATGCAAAAATTAATTGCTTTTATATTTGAAGTTGAGCATTATAATCTTGAAGCAACTTAGATTAACTCACGGATAAATACATAATCTTTGAAACTTGCTAGTATGTCTAGCAAGTAAGACATTAAACATGAGTGTGCAGGAGTGTTGGAGATATTCTTGATTGACACATTCATTTTAAAGGTTTTATCAATGCACCTCTATGTGGTATTAGTATTGGTAATCTTGCTCAAGTTTTATTTCTCTCTAGTGAGAACAAATATGTTCTTGTAGATATATAAACTTAGGAGCACTAATTGAGAGTAATATAATACCAAACACCTTAGAGGTTTGCATGGTAACTGTAGTAAAAATCTGAATACTTAGGTACGATTTAATTATAGCTAAAAATCTTGCTCATGATTGCACTGATGTAAGATAGGTTTTAGGCTAAGATAATTTCTTGCAAAATTTTTTCTTCTCTCTCCTATAGTGGATTGAATAATATGAAAAATATTGGAAGTAAGAAATTGTGATATATCGCTTGTTAGCAGCTAAAACGTCACATACTGCATTTGTTGCACAAAGCGATATTTTTAATTAGCGCTTTTAAATGCGACATTAGTGAAGTCTATAACTAATTTGATTTAAAACTCATTGAAAATAGTAGTGTTAGTGAGAGTTCCAAGAGGTTTTGAAGTTGGATGGTCACTCCTTAACTCTGTGATATTATTTCTCGGGTGGAGAGATAATATATTAAAATGTGCCGTGGAGGCATAGAATAATGGGTGTGAAGCTTGAGAAATTGAAACTTTTCTCGCTAATAAGATCTCTCTCCTTTATTTAGAAGAGTCAAAGAGAAATGACAATATGAACATTTTCTATATGAAAGTTCTTATAGGTGCACACTAGGGACATGAGATAATGAAAATATTATTTCATCATATAAATGCGATCCAATTTTTTTTTTTTTTTAGGAAAATATATTTTCAGTTAAAATAATTTTTTTTTATAAATCGCAATTGTATGAGTTATATGATGAGAGCAATTATCTTGTAGTTTAATGACTTGATGAGAATGGAATTATAAATGAATTATGGCGCAAAGCAGTTGTTACATCATATTTAGGTTGATGTAATAAGGAGTTGCGACCTTAATTCTGATTTGTCGTCCTTAGATCGAGTTCATTTGCCTTTGAGAAAGGCTGAGTGACTATTTTGTGCAAACATGAATTCTATTAAAAATCTAGAGGATCTAAATTAGATCATTTTTTGGTTGAGTCAAGAAAATTACTCGTATTTTCAGCGAGGGTGGGGAATTGTGGTTTTGAGATTTGAGTAACAGTTTCTAGGATATCTTGTCCAAAATTTATAGACAATTAATGAGATAGAAAATACCAAAGAATCTAGTTTTACCTATACTATTTAGTATTTCCATTATAGTTTGCTCATGAGAGATAGAGATTTTGTTTGAGGATAAATATGACTTACTTGATTAAGTGAGTTTGTGATGCGATTGTCGTTAAAAGTAATGACTAGACTATTATGATTATCTATGGGGGCAAAGGCTCTAATCACTTTACTCTTAATGAAAAATAAATTATAGTTATCTCACATGCTTTTGTTGAATACAAGAGATCTGTATGAAACCTTAAAGTCACAAATTAAGTTTGCTGAATGACATTTGTGGTCACTTTATAGATTCTTAAAACTTACAGTAGGATTTACTGACTAAAATCTAAGGTTTATATTTTGCGTTTGGCCTTAAATGAGATTCGCAATGAGTCATCGTTAATTTCATAGTTGTGCAAAGGACGTTTATATATAAACATAAAGTCTCTTGGAAGGCGCATGTTTTGAAAAGTTACTACTCATGAGAATGCCCACGGAGAAAAATGGTCCTAAAACTTCACTTGAGAGTCGTGGTTAGATTATTTTTAGTTGACTATGTGATTTCTCTTCGTCATGGTATTGCTCGTTGTGCACATGATACTGATGTGCTCTATGATCATGTGGCATAGCTGGAAGCTTTTTTTTATGTAAACACACATATTCGCCATAAATTTAAGAGTTATGGTGAAAAAGATATATCGACAGGCTTAGATCAGCTCACTTACATGAGCGATCGCCTTTAGTGCTACAAAGTGGTAGCGAGTAAAGATGAGACAATGTGTCACTCGATACTTGTCCAGAGAGGAATAAGTTGTAAGCCATAAAATATATGTTGTCTTAGTATAAGCTAAGATGAGGTCCATCATATTTAAAATGATTGATGCATGGTTACCCACAATCCATGTAGCCTGTGGTTTAACCAGATGCGAGATCCTCTTTCGCGCTTTAGATAGCGAGCAAATGGAAGAACTCAAGTTAGGCGTTGAGATAGAGACTAGACTAAGATCTGTACGGTGAATTGAGATTAGATATATGCTCTTTTTTTTTAAAAGAGAACTCCACCATAGCATGTATTTCATAGTACATGTGCTTTTGCGACAAACTGTAGAGGTGAGTGAATAAATTCCTAATTTCTCGCCGTGTGAGTTCTGTAGGTCATAATTAATGATCTTAATTTATTTATGCTATGAGACCTTTGACTATGTCACGAGATTAATATTTTAGTAACTGCTACTTTAACATGTTATCTATGACCACGAATTATACGGTTTAAAGAGACATTGCTGGGAAAGCGACTGGACTGGAACTAAATGACATGAGGGCAAATGGAAGACTATTTGGCAACCCATCGATATTGGTGTGTACTCACTACCGGCAAGTTATGTTACTACTTGGAAGTTGCGACATAGTTGTAAGTACATCATACTTTATGGAAATTGAGGATTGCTTTGAGTCATTCAGATTCGAGAGGGATTATGGATGCTTAGTTTGATGTGACCAAATGATTCGGGGCATAACGAGACACTTTTAGGAATGTTTGTTATGCTGGTATTCTCTTGGAGAGATTTGGTATAATGCTTCCCTTTTTCTATTACAGTTGTGTTCAATGGTCGCACAACTTATTTGCCAGTATGAACAAGATTGAGAGATGCAAACTTGAGATTTTGCCCACTTTGTGCGAGTGAAAGATGTAAAAAAGGGGCACTCATAGTGAGCACCCCTTCAACTTCTCTTGGACATTATAAGTGGCTTTTAAACCACTTCATGATTCTTGATGGCTGACCCTTAATGGCTAGTTGGAGGTTACACTTAGAGAGGCTATTTACGAAGCCCCTCCCCATTTGGATGATACACTTGTATAAAAAAACGATCTCTTTCAAATGGTTTTCTCTAGTCCCGGCATCAAGACTGTAGAATTTATGAGTGTTATTCTGGTATTACTACGTAACACACTCCACCATCGATATGAAGATCGTGGACGAACAACGACACTAGAGAATTCGTGGAACAATCACACTAGATCTATGATTTACCAACGAGGTAATATCACTTCCGCTATATATTCTGATCTAATATTTCTAACATGCACATTAATTTAAGAAAAAAATAGACAAACCTAATATCTAACATTACTCATTTAACTAATAACTAAGGAAATATTAAATTTAAAAATTTTATTTAATTTTAACAAGTATAGCTCAGTAATAGACGAATTGTTAAGGATACAAAGCTTTAATTATAATCTTGGGATTTGATTCTCTCAATACATACGTACGTAAGTACGATTAATGTTACATATAGTCGTGGAGTGTCTAAATACCGTATAATTCTTTAAAAAAGAATGAGATATATTATTAAAAAATTATTATTTATTTATTTAATTTTATATGGATTCGTATTTACTAATTTTTTTTAAAAAATTGAGCAACACTTGCGCAGAAGCCTTCGATAAAAGGGAGGAAAAGAATAAGTTTTGAGGTAAAGTTATAATATATATTAGTTAAGAGAAAACCTTCAAAACGGTTGGATGTGTATTTCTCATTTACACCAACTAGTAAAAATCCAACATATGGTAGCCTTATCATATTTATAGTGGATGCACATCCAGTTAAACCCCCTCTCCCTTTTCCCCTATTCCTTCTCTCTTTCCAGTACCTTCTTCATCTTCATTTTCATCTTCCTCGTTTTCTTTCTCAACCAACCAGCCTTTTGCTGGAGCAGATCTATAGTGCATAAGCAACAGAGCATTTGGCAGAGGAGCAGCAGATGCAACAATAGATTCATCATCAATAATTTTCTCCCTTTCTCCTTTCCTTTTTCTCCTTTGTAATTTTTGTCCCTCTCTCTCCTCAAAGCACTCAAAGCAACTGCTATTTTTGCCCTTTTTTTTTTTTTTAAATACCTAAAACCAATATTGCTCAATATCCATTTCTATGAAATACTGATAGCCTGAACTTTGAAAGCTTAAATCAAGAAACAAACAAGTGACAATTACTTTTATACGAAACTAGAAAATTCAAACCATATTTCATCCACCAACCTTAATAAACAAAAACAATTTGGCTTCAAAATATGACATAAATTTAATTGATCAAAAGAAGTAACTGCATAACTCAGTAATCTACTCAATCTAGTATTATACACAACTTGAGAGATCGTATATTGTTAGGTACCTAAAAGCCCCAACTCTAACCCCCATGGATTTTGATGGAAGATTCGACTTCAAATGAAAATACCCTCACCTCTCGTCAATGCCCACAGCTCTCTCGATCGAGTTTGAGGGGAGCAACAATAAGAGATTTGACGAAGGAGAACAGGTTAGGGGGAGGGAGGGGGAGGGCAGGGAGGGGGAGAGAGCGAGAGCGACGGAGGGTGGGGGATAAATCAGAACTGTAAAAAAAAAATAATTATCTGCATGAGTCAATGTTATAATTTACTACACTTATTACGTGGTAAATTATGATTTGTTTGGTGTAAATTGACACTGGTCACCCGACCGGTTTGAAGTTGCACTCATTAGTTAAAGGGCGATTATGCAAATCAGCCAAAACTAGTAACCTTCTTCCTCAAAAACACACACTGACACTCTCTTCTTCCTACCAACTAGGACTTTAGGGTTCGTGCCCTCTAGATTTTCCCAAATCTAATATCTATACCCTCCACGAAGTCACAGTTTTACCTAAATTTCTCTTCAATGGCGACGGAGCTAGTTATCAGCACAGACGGAGTCCGGAAGTTCTTCGATGACCTAGAAGCCCAAAAGACTATTCTGTCCTCCTGCACCCAGCTATTCACAACCCTGTCCAATCGCTTCACCTCCCTCAAAGATTCCCTATCCCTGAAATCCCAGTCCTTGGAATCCAAAATCCAAGCCCTGGAATCCACTTCTCGGGAAACGCTCGAATCCCTCTCCCACCGCGAGGATTCAATTCTCGAGCGCGAGTCCTCGGCAGCCGCCCGCGTTGAGGAGCAGCGGGAGGCCGCCCTGGCAGAATTCGATAAAACCGTTTCCGGGACCGCTGAGTTGTCCGAAACCCTGAAATCCCTTTCCCGGAAAATGGATTCCTCGGGGCTGTTGAGGTTCATTGTGTCGAAGAGGAAAGAGTCGGTGTCGTTGCGGGCGGAGATTTCGAAGGCGATAGCTGAGGCAGTGGACCCACCGACGCTGGTTTTGGATGCCATGGAAGAGTTTCTGGGTAAGAAATCGGCGGATAGGCGATGGGCTTGTGGAATGCTGGTTCAGGCGCTGTTTCCGGACAGTTTTTGGAAGGGGAAAAAGAATAACGGCCCGGAGTTTTCGAGCAGTGTGGTGGAGAGGGTGGCGGGGATTTTGGAGCTGTGGAAGGGACAAATGGACGAAGAAGGTGGGGCATTGGGCGCGGCCGAGGCTGTCATGCTTTTGCAAATGATTGTTGGTTTCGGGTTGAGGTCGACTTTCGATGAGGAGTATTTGAAAAAGCTGGTGGTGGAGTTTGCCGCCAGGAGGGATATGGCAAAGCTCGCGGCTGCGTTAGGATTTGGAGAGAAATTGGGAGGTTGGTATTGACTTGCTTATGGCTAATTGTTTGTTTTATATTAGAAGTTAGAACTACATGATATCTTACTTTATTCGTGATTTACCATTTACTTCCACTTTGTATTTCAAAGTCCTTATTGGGTGAAGACTAATTCGTGCATAAGGTGAACCTTTAATTCAGAAGCCATTGCTTTAGAATGGGTGTTTGCATCTTATAACGTGATGGCATTATAGTGCATTTGAACATTTTATTGCTTTTTTGTGTTTCATTTTCTATGTCATATATGACCTAAATGGAGCTGTTACAAACATTGTTGCACTGGGTGATATAACAAACGATGAAAATTAGAACCAGCAATGTAGCGAAATCTTTTTTTGATAAGCAAGAGATAAATTTTACTGATATGAATGAAATAGGCAAAGTCCGTGTACACAGGAAGCATACAAGAGAACACATAAATACATTCTAAGAGCCAGAAATTAAAACCAGAAAGTCATGGACATTGTTTTTATTAAGCACAATAGCTGAAAATCAAAGCAATAAAGTGTGTAGGAAAAATTTCTGAAGCTCCGCTGTTGTACGTTCCTTATCTTCGAAGCACCGTGCATTCCTTTCCAACCAAGTACACCACATAATGCACAACGGAATCATCTTCGACACAGCCGCCCTTGGGGACATCCTTAAATCCCTGTCCAACAAGCTAGTAAATCCACTACCCTCAATGGCATTACCCAAGCTAAACCAACTCTTTTAAGTATCTCATCCCATAGCACTCTTGTCACTTCACAATGCAATAATAAATGATCCACTGATTCACCATGCTTTTTACACAAATGGCATCAATCCATCACAATGAGCCCCCTGTTACTCAAATTATCCGTGGTCAAAATATGCCCAAGAGAAGCAATCCATACAAAAAAAGCTACATTGGAAGGCACACGTGACCTCCAAATACTCTTCCATGGAAAAAGGAAAATTATCTTGTGGTGCCAATAATTTGTATACGACCTCACTATAAATTTCTTGCTACCATTAGGCCTCCACTGCATCCTGTCCCCCTGTGCCGAGATATCAAGCTGAAGAATTTTGAAACAATATTCAATTCCCAATCATGAATATCCCTATTAAAGAGGACATTTCACTGGTGAGAACCGTGAGAAAATGCAATCAGATCTGCCACAAAAGCATCCTTCTTAACTGCTGCGATAGAGAGCTGGAAAAACCCTATCAAGAGTTCTATCACCACACCAAACATCATGCCAAAACTTGATTATGGAACCCTCGCTGCCACAAAACAGATTTGAGTTTCAAAACTCTGCCAGCCCCTCCTAATAAATTTCCATAAGGCTGTGCCACATCCCCTTCCCCCCCCCCCCCCCCCCCCCCCCCCCCAACAACAAAACAGATTTGAGCCTTCCTTCCAAAGCGCATCCCCCTCCAAGTGATATCTCCACAACCATTTCCCTAATAGAGCTTTATTGAATGTCCTCAAATTGCACACCAGATAGGAGAGCAAATTTTAGTCCAATTAACAAAACGAAATTTTGCTTCTTCCCCCACTCCACCCCACAAAAAAGCCCTGAATAGCTTCTCAATCCTATTAGCCACCCCTGTAGGTAAAAGAAATAGAGATAAAAAAATAGGTGGGGAGATTAGATAAAGTACTCGTAATTAATGTGAGTCTACCCCATTTTGATAAATATCCATTTCCAGCCTGCCAACTTTTTATTAACTTTCTCTATAACCCTATCCCAAATATCTGTAGCCGCCCCCAATGGGAGTCCCAAATATTTCATAGGCAAAGAAGACACTTTACAACCTAGGAGACTCGCCAAGTTAGTGATGCTAGGCACGGGCCCCATGGAAACCATCTCGGACTTACCAAGGTTCACTTTAAGACCTGACACGGCTTCAAAGCATAATAAGATTGCCCGTAAGGCTTGAATCTGGCCACGATCGACATCACAAAAGAGAAGAGTATCATCTGCGAAAAGGAGATGTGAAATTATAATAGAGTCGTTGGTACCTTTTCTCACCGAGAATCCAGATAAGAAACCTCCCCCAACAACAGCCTTTGCCATCCGACCAAGTGCCTCTGACAATAACAAAGAGAAAATGAGGCAATGGATCCCCTTGCCTCAAACCATGGGAATTGTTAAAAAAAACAATAGGGGTGGCATTAACTAGCACTGAGAAGTGAGCGGTAGTAACACAATGCCGAATCCATGAGATCTACCTATCTCCAAATCCACACCTCCCGAGCAAGTAGAAAAGAAATTCACAGTTCACATGTTCATATGGCTTTTCCATGTCAAGCTTGCACAAAACCTAGAACTCCTTCCCTCAACCTAATATCCAAGTACTCATTGGCTATGAGAACCGAATCAAGAATTTGCCTCCCCCAAACAAATGCATTTTGAGGCTTAGAAATAATTTGTTCCATGACCAAGCTTAATCGATTAGCAAGAACCTTCGAAATAATCTTGTATACCCCACTCACGAGACTTATAGGACAAAAATCCTCAATTTCCCTTGCCCCATGTTTCTTCGATATGAGAGCAATGAAGTCACATTGAGGTATTTCTCAAACTTCTTAAAGGAGTGGAATTCAAGGAACACCCACATAACATCACATTTCACAATCTCCCAACAAGCGTGAAAAATCCCATCGAGAAGCCACTAGGACCCGGTGCTGTCTTTGGCCATACCACCAATGACTTTATAAATCTCATCTTCTTCAAAGGGTCTTTCCAACCAGCGTGCACTCTGCGGATCAATAGACTCAAACAACAAACCATGAACGTTTGGCCTCCAATTAGCCGGTTCCGTGAGGATGTTCTCATATTGATGCACTATATGGTTCTCGATCTCTGAGGTGGTAGAGAGCACTTGATTACCTGAATGAAGTAACTCAGTAGCTGTTGCGTTGATGTGAATTAGCCATTTTATAGAAAAACTTCGTACTTTTGTCGTCTTCTTTTAGCCAAAGGGCCATGGATTTTTGTCGCCACGAAGTCTCCTCCATTAACAACACCCTTTCCAATTTAGTCATAACCACGCTCTTCCTCAACAATACCTCCTTCGAGGTTTCTCCCATCAACTCCCTCCCCTCTAAAGCCTGCAGCTCCTTTATAAGGGAAGTCTTCTGATTGTCAACATTTCCAAAAACGTCTAGATTCCACTTCTTTAAGTCTTGCTTCAAAGCTTTAAGTTTTCCTGCAAGAATGAAACTAGGAGTGCCTGTGAACTGATAAGAAGACCACCAAGATCTCACCTTCTTTGTAAAGCCATTAGCAGCTAGCCACATATTTTCAAACTTAAAATATCGGTGTCCCCCATGAATGCCTCCACAATATAATAGAATAGGAAAGTGATCCAAAAAGTGGGCCTCCCATGAAGGAGAAACGAGAAACTTATCAGCCTTGACCAAACCTGACTATTGGACCATGTGAACTTACCCCCCGACAAGAAGCAGATCCATGAGATCCAAATCAAATATGAACGCTGAAAACTCTTCCATGGCCAAGGAGTTGCGATAAATCCCCGATCGCTCACTAGGAGAATGGTAATATTGAAGTCCTCACCCATACACCACGGCACATCCCATAAATAGTATAAACCCGCAAACTCCTTCCATAGCCTTCTCCTATCTCTATCCATGTTTGGCCCATAGGTGCCTACAAAAGCCCACTCCCATCCATCTTCAACATTTTTAAATAAACTAGCGACCAAGAAATTCCCAATACATTCCTCAACTGTCTCCACCACTCTTTTATCCCACGTTAAAAGAACACTGCCTGAAGCCCACTGAAAAGCCAAATAAGACCAACCTACAAAAGAACACCCCCACAAACTATGAATGATTCTTCTATTAATAACATGCAATTTTGTTTCTTGAAAACACAAAGCATCAATCTTCCACGTCCGCAATAATGATTTTATGCAAAGGCGCTTGTTGCGATCATTAAGCCCCCGCATGTTCCAAGAAAGGATCTTAGGTTTCATTAACAAAAAGAGCACCCCTCCCTTTCAATCTATCCCTTCCGCCACTCCCCTTTTTTGCTTCATAATTAATTAGTGAAATCTTGAATCACTATAACCATTGTTTTATGTGGATGGCTTCATTTCCTTCCTGGAAAACCTATTTTGGGTTATGGTAGTTATGGCGACAATGCAAGATGACTAATGTCCCACAATCTTGCTTGACAAATGCTATGTAAGATGCAATGTGTTAAGAGGAATGGACAAAGATAAAGCACTGGGTCCAAACGGCTTTTCCATGACATTTTTTCAGGCATGTTGGGACATAGTTAGGGAGGACATCATGAAGGTTTTTATTGAATTTCACTCATTTATGAAATTTGAGAAAAGCCTTAATGCTAAATTCATTGCGCTTATCCCTAAAAAGGTTGGGTATGAGGAGGTGAAGGATTTTCGACCCATCAGTCTTGTTAGTGGTGTGTACAAGATTATCTCACAGGAGCTCGCTAAACGTTTGAGTGTGGTTATGGGGAAGATCATCACAAAGTCCCAAAATGCATTTGTCAAGGGAAGATAAATACTTGACTCTGTTCTCATTGCTAATGAATGCTTGAAGAGTGGAATTAAAGGCAGTGTTCCAGGCATCCTTTGCAAATTGGATATGGAGAAGATTTTTGACCACATCAATTGGGATTTTTTGATATATATCCTCGTTAGGTCTAGTTTTGGGAATAAATGGTGTAAGTGGATGAAGCATTGCATATCTTCAGCTAGATTTTGAGTAATTGTTAAGTGCACCCCAGCTGGTTTTTTTAACAGCTCTCAGGGGGATCCTTTATCCTCTTTTCTCTTTGTTTTAGTTATGGATATGCTGAGTAGAATGTTGAAGGCGGCGGAGGATAAGGGCTTTATCTCGGGCTTCTCAATGTGGAGAATCAGCGGATCACCTTCTTCTTCATTGTAATGTGTCGAAGGCTTCGTGGGATGAGGTTTTTGCCAAGCTTGGCATTGCTTGGGTGATGCCCAAGAGTGTGGTGAATCTTTTGGCCTGTTGGAGAGGGATTCAAGGAAATCATCAAATAGCGGCTGTTTGAAAGATGGTTCCTCTGTCTCATGTGGTGTAATTGGAATGAGAGGAATAGTCGCTGTTTTGACAATAGAGAACACTTAGTGGATGGGATTAGAGCTTTCTTTTTTCGTACTTTGTTGCTTTGGGCTTCGGTTATTGTAATGGATGGGTTCAATCCCAATGACTTTCGTGCTGTTTTTCAGCTTTAGCTTGTAATTTGGTGTTTTCTCTTGTATACTTCCTGTATACTTGGGCTCTGCCTAATTACGTGATTTCAATAAATTTCTTACTTATAAAAAAAAATGTAAGATGCAATCCAACTATATATTTGTGAGTTGACCAACGTGTGCTTTACTGTACTTGAATAGTTAAATGAAATAGCTCTCAATGTCTTATTCTCATTACGATAAAGATAATCATCTAACCATTATGAAGTTACTGGGAGAATTATATTGTTACAAATGAGTATTGTCATGTCAATTCTAATAGATTTCATTATACATTGAAATATCAAGTTGATATGAGAATCACTGACTGTGGAAATAATTTGGCTGGTATGGTTTCAGATGAGCTCTCTTTTAAAATTTTTAGGTGAAAACAAAATGTAATCCTCCATGGAGTCTGGAAGAAATATACTATCATTGTACATTGTTGTAAATCTTGTGGTGTGATAAGTCCCTAGTTATCTTCTAAAATATAAAATTATATTTAGTGAAGTTACAATGTTGAAAAAGGCTTCAAATAAATAAAAAATGAATATATAAGAGTAGGTTTGATTGGACCTTTATTTTTTACTTGTTTGTGATAGGCCGTAATGTTTCCTTTTCCATGTGCTTCTTTTCATTTGACT
Source organism: Juglans microcarpa x Juglans regia (assembly GCF_004785595.1). Lineage (NCBI taxonomy): Eukaryota > Viridiplantae > Streptophyta > Magnoliopsida > Fagales > Juglandaceae > Juglans > Juglans microcarpa x Juglans regia. The sequence goes on from NC_054596.1 coordinate 37,598,178, forward strand.
ATATCTCCTTTATAGTGACTCCGTAGATAATCATAGTGACTCCTGAGATAATCTATGTATCCAAATTAAATACGAATTGCTTCATTGCTAATTTTTTTGGATGCCCAACTTTCATTAATTATTTCTGTTGCATCCTCTTTGTTAAAGAAATTTCTTCTAACTACAGAGATTATTGATGAACTGGTGAAGAGTGGTAAAGAGATAGAGGCTGTGTATTTTGCTTATGAGGCTGGTTTGACTGAAAGATTTCCTCCGGTTTCTCTGATCAAGTTGCACCTCAAGAACTCCAAAAAGAATGCTAGCACCATATTGAAGAATGGCAATAATAGCATGGCTGCAACAGTATGTGTAACACCTGCAAATTTAAGTTTGCCAATAATTTATGTTGTCACATTAGAGTTTATGTACTTGTTACATGATTCCTTACTATAAATCAACCTTTTAGGAGGAGTCGAGCACTCTGGAGTTGAATTCCATTAGAGCAATCATCAAATGTGTTGAAGACCACAAGCTTGAATCAGAGTTTTCCCTCGATAGCTTGAGGAAGCGGGTTACTCATCTGGAGAAAGCCAAGGCAGAACGGAAGAAGAGTTCGTCAGCAGCTGGTAAGCCACAAAATAAGCGAGCTTATGGTGCCAGTGGTGGCCGGGGCAGCGGACCACCTTCTTTCCGTCCATCCAAAGCAGCCAAATTTAGTAATACCTACCCTTCCTCCTTCAGCCGGAGGAACCAAGCTCCTCCTGCACAAAGCCCAACTGCAAGATATACTGGACCATATAACTATCCTAGCCATAGTGTGTACGAGGGTCCCAGTGCAACCCCTTATGCTTCCAGCTACGGTGTGCCCCACAGTCAAAGTCCTGCAATTCCCAGACAACAACACTACTCACTTCCTGTTGACAGCATAAGCGCTGCTGGGTATCGGGCTGGTGGTTCTTATGGAGCCCAGACTAGCTATGGTGGTTATGATTACAGTAATGCTGCCCCACCCTCTTACCAACCTTCATCATATACACAATAATTCAGAAGCAGGAATAGCTAGATGTTAGAGATTGTTTTTTTTTGTTTGTTAGTTGCAGAGGGGCTCCTCGTTTGAGAATGCTGTTTTATCTTCTTTTGTTTCCTTTGTTTTTGGCTGCCCTCCTTGGTGGTTTGACCGGGAATAACTCAAGGCTCCCCATGGATTATATACCTTAAATGAAGTAAAGGTGGATTTGATTATCATGAATCCACAGATTTTTGTGGATTTTTTTTTTTTTTTTTCCTCGGAGGTTATTTGTTTGCAATACTTTTCCCGGTGAAATTTAACATTTCCAGTTTGGTTGAAAGGTAGGTGCTGAATGGCGAATACTGGTCGGTGGTTTTGGCTGAGATCGAGCTGTGGGGATTTTACCCAAATGATTGTTCCCGTTTACCGGAGATATGCTGCATGCATCTTTTCTTGAACAATGTCACCATTAATCCTCAATCTAACCATCAAACAACAATTCTCAATCTGTTCATGCTATTTTCAACAAAACGAAGGAGAGCCTAGATAATCATTGAACAAACGTGGAGTACTTTAGAGATCCATTGCTATGGTCACTGGATGTGTGCGGAAACTTTAGAGAACCGCCGTATGAGTACTGGCATGATAAGGGCTGAAGACTTGCTCAAAGATCAACTACAGACCACTCTCTTCCTCGAAAAGCCAATACTTCCTCCAGTAGCATTCAAAGAGACAAATGAAATTTTGACCTCGGCTATGAAAAATACTCTTACAAAACATTTGGGCAAAGGCAAGGCAGTTACTATCAGCACTAAAAGTGGGAACAAAAAGGAGTGTTGTATAAAAAAATCTTTTCAGTCAGTTCTACCGAGCTCTCGATCAGGCAAGATGACGACAATGTTTAATTTCCTGTAAATCAACTCCTTCGCTCAGAAAGAATGGACCCAGTTGTGGACTTCGTACCACCACGTGGCATCCTCCAAAGCCTTCAGCAAACAAAACTATCAGCTTCTTTTAATGAACATAATCATCCGGTTCCCAATATCCCCTCACACCTGTCAGATGATGTTAGCCTCTCTTTAATTCAAACCCGCCTCCTAGCTGAAATTGTCAACCCTTGTCCCCAAAAGGAAATCTCCATCCTTCCATCTGAAGTCAACCCAATATCTCAAACTCCTCCCCTAGAGCTTACAAGCCCAACCCCAATCCGGCCTGAGACCAACCCTTTCTTCCTTAACCAAGTAGCCTAACTCCAAACCAACAGAGGCCCAATCCTCACTGACCTGTCCAAACCAAACCAAACCAAAATCTCTCCCTTTTGGTTAGCCCATCCGGACGTGCATGCATTGCCTTCAATACCTTTCAACTCAATCCAGCCCCATCCCTCCCTAATTCCTAACTCTTTCCTCTTCGACCCATCCATCAGAGCAATAACCAAACCCTAAAACAGGGGAACATGGCTTCGGCATTCACAGTTCCTACATCTTCCCCAGCCTCGTCCAATGAGTCAACTAGAAAGAGGAAAATCATCAATCCGGTAAAGCCAGTCTCTCAATACCCGCACAAAAAAGTCATTCTATCTTCCACTGTCACATTGGCCGAATCTGAGATGGTCAACAAGGAGCATGAAGGAATCCCTTTTGCAGTTGGGCCACATATTTCTACAGATAACCCTCAAGAATTCAAGGTTGTGCTGCACATCTCCACAGAATGCCCTCCAACCTGTAAAGCAAAATTGGAACGCCGACAGCGTAGGAGCAAAAGGAACAGCTCAGCCGCCCATTATGCTCCGTACCAGAGGCAAGCCTTGACAGTTTCGGATAATAAAGTCCAGACTCAAACCGTGAGTTTTTTTCCCATTAATCCAATGACTAGAGTGGCAGGGTCCTCACTGCCACCAAAAAATCCATGAGGCTCCTTGCTTGGAACTGCCGAGGTATTGCCCGACCTCGTGCAATTAGATCCCTCAGGGCAAATATCAGGATCTATAATCCTGAAGTTATTTTTCTTTCAGAAATCTTATTATCTCCTAGTGATAATGAACGTATTGTAAATATGCTGGGCTTTTCATTTTTTGTCCACTCCCCACCTACTAGAAAATGGAGAGGCCTTTTGTTAATAATCGTCCTGGATTCGATACAGAACTTGTGAATATTTCTAGCAATATGATATCCGTGTTAGTTTACTCTGATCCCACTCATATGCCATGGCTTCTGAATCTTGTTTATTGTCCAGTCCCATTCAGTAAAAAACATCAATTTTGGGATCTTCTTAGCTTGACTATTGAGTCCTTTTCTAAGCCTTCTCTTGCAATTAGGGATTTTAACTCGATCCTCTCTCAATCAGAAAAATTAGGGGGAAAATTTTTTGTTCAATCCTCTAAACTGAAAGGGCTTCCTCTTTTCATGAATAGATTTGGGTTTGTTGATATCGGTTTTAATGGTCCAAAATATACTTGGTCAAACAAGAGAGATGGTCACAATCTCATCAAAGAAAGACTAGATAGAGGAATCGCCAATTTAGCTTGGCTTGATCTGTTCCCACATGCATCTATCACTACTCTCTCACCCGTGACTCATCTGATCATGCTCCAATCTTACTGGACTCATCCAATAGAAAGCCTTTTCCTAAAGCTTTTAGATTTGAGGAGTTTTGGTTGAGGGACCCCTCTATTTTCATAATTATTAAAAAAGCATGGAATTGCAATTTCACAGGAACCCCCTCTTTTATCCTCCCAAAAAAAAAAAAAAAAAAAAGCCCTTCGAGAGTGGAAAATCAAAAACTTTGGCCATATTCAATCTCAAACAAAAAATCTTTCTGAGATTCTTTCCTCAATTCAGAGTCAAGAACAAATACCCTCTTCCATCTCTTTGGAATCGGACCTACAAGCAAATCTTCGTGAACTCCTTCTTAGGGAAAAACCTTTCTGGCGTCAAAAATCTAGAGTGACTTGGCTCACTACTACAGATTTAAATACTAAATTTTTTCATGCTTCTACTGTGATCAGACGTAGAAGTAATAATATTGAATGCATTAAAATGGGAAGAAATCAATGGTCCTTTGATCCATCCATTATCTCTGCAGCCATTCTGGACCATTTTCAAAACATTTTCAAATCTTCCAATCCTACACCATCTGTAGATCTGGATCATCTCTTTCCGAGCAAAGTCACTGATGTTGAAAATGATTTCCTTTGCCATATTCCTTCTGATGAGGAAATTTCCCTTGTTGTTAAAGCACTTCCCTCCTCAAAAGCACCAGGTCCCGATGGGTTTACGGGCCTTTTCTTCAAAAAATTTTGAGAAATCATCAAATCTGATATTCTGGCCACCGTTAAAAGTTTCTTCATTCACGGGAAACTTCTAAAAGAGCTTAGTCATACCGATTTGGTTTTGATTCCCAAGGTGGAAAATCCAAATGACATCAATCAATTTAGACCTATTAGCCTTTCAAATGTTTGCTATAAAATTATAGCAAAAATTCTTGCCAACAGGTTTAAAGCTATCTTGCCAAATATCATCTCCTCATATCAATCTGCTTTCTTGCCAAGTAGACTCATTCAAAAAAACACGATCTTGGCTCAAGAGATTTTTCACCTTATGAAAAAAAGAAGAACCAGAACTTGTACTATGGCTATTAAAATTGATATGGCGAAAGCTTTTGACTCTATGGAATGGACATTCATCCTAGATATTCTTCATCACATTGGTTTCAATCATAAATGGATTTATTGGATTAAAGAATGCATTTCTACTGTTTCCTATTCAATCATTATCAATGGGTCCCCACATGGTTTCTTTCAACCCTCGAGAGGATTAAGACAGAGAGATCCTTTATCTCCCTTTCTTTTCATTCTTGGCACCGAAGTGCTTTCTACACTCACCATCCATAAAGAAAACCTTGGCTGTCTTAGAGGCATAAAATTGTCAAGAGTCTCCCATTTGCTCTTTGCTGAAGACCTGTTCCTTTTCGGTACGGCAAATTCTCAAACTGCCCAAGCCTTTGCTGATTGTATTGCCACTTACAACTCCTGGTCAGGGCAAAATATCAATCATAGGAAATCCTCTATTCACTTCAATGCAAACATCAATCCTGATTCCATTAATGTAATTAAAAATTTCTTTGACTTCAGAACTTCTTCTCCAAACTCTAAATATTTGGGCCTGCCCCTCACTAATGGTGTTGAAAAGAAGAAATTCCTATCTGACTTCATTGAAAAGTTAGGTCAAACTTCAAGGTTGGAAGACAAAGATTCTTTCTCAGGCATCAAAAACTGTCCTTATCATATCGGTGGCAAGTTCTTTGCCCTCTTATGCCATGTCCACCTTTCTCTTCCCAAAGGAAATGGAAAAAAAAATTGATACTTTGTTAAGGAGGTTCTGGTGGGTGTATGAAGACCACCAAAAAAAGAAGTTTACCCTAGAATCTTAGAATTCGATTTGTTTGCCTAAATCCATGGGTGGCCTTGGCTTGAAACAAACTTCCATCTTCAATTCAGCCCTCATTTCCAAACTAGCATGAGCTTTCATCAATGGATCTACCATCCTTTGGAAAGAAGTTCTTTCTAAGAAATACCTAAAATCAAATTCCTTTCTAGAGGTATCCCCGAAGTCATCGGACTCCAGATGTTGGAAAAGTCTTTTAAAACAAAGAGATTTCTTACGATCTAGTATTTGTTATCAGATCAATAATGGAGCCACCACAAGAGTTTGGATTGATCCCTAGATTCCCACTTTGCCAACTAGTATACCTCAACTGCATCCCACTAATACTTTTGTTGATCACTCCACGACTGTTTCAGAGCTCATCCTAGAAGAGCCAAGACGTTGGAACAACATTCTCTTGAATATTCACTTCTCAGAAAATACTATCAAAGAAATCCAAAAAATTTCCTTAACCAACCATAACTTCCAACATATACCTGAAAAAATCAAATGGCTTCATCATGTTTCTGGAAAATTTTCTGTAAAATCAACCTATGCAGCCTTGGTTCATCAGAATGGCATTTCTTCTACTAGAAACCTGCCCATCAATTGAAAGACCCTCTGAAAGATAAAATATACTTCCCATTCAAAATAAATACCCCAAAAGAAAGAGCTCCATCATCGAAATACCCTCCCTCACCTCTGGTTACGTTTGGGTACTAAGAGTACCTCAAATACTCTCACTACTATTCTTTATTTTATTATTACTTTTCACCTACTTTTTTACTATTCATTACTTTTTTACCTACTATTTATTATTCTATTATTACTTTTTCACTACTTTTTTACTATTATTCATAAACATTCTCAACACTTCTCAAATATTTTCACTACCCAAACGTAACTCTAAGTATCTATCTGCTTATGACACAAAAAGTGTCCTTTTTAGGTACAGTGCCTGGGACTTGTTTAACATTATAAAGTTCTGAAAGGGATATGACTCCCAGGAGTTGCCGGGTTGGTTGGTTGGCAATTATTCTTTATTTATTTATTTATTTATATTGTCATTTACCAAATGTGAAAAACAACGGGCTTCTCATTTGGTTGTTATATTCATTGGCTGTACACAATTTGCTTTGGCATTAAAAAGGACTCTTCTTTGATGCAACCGTTCTTGTGCGTAAGCAAATTAAGTAAATTATTTTATAAATAAATTTAATTAAATGTGATGCCTCATATTTATTTTATAATAAAAAATATTAAATTGATCTTATCATATTAAATAAATAAATAGATAGATAGATAGATACCAATATATTACAATGATGCTTGAATGAGATCAAGCCAATATTAATAGATCTAAATTGTTTCTCATCAAGGAAATAACTAGAAGCATGCATGCTACAAGCCGTATCAGACGCTTTGGTTTTAAATATTATATTGATTAGGAACAAACAATAAAAAGCCATTAATTACCACATTAAATTGATTATGCATGTGTTCTAATCAGAGCCAAGGAATCAGAGGACCACTTCATGAAAGATTGCCGTTCTTACATGACCGTCTGCTGCTTTGATTAATCTCAAATAAATGCAGTACCGCGTGCGTGCATGCATACATACATACATACATACATATATATATATATATATTATATATGGACCGTACTACTGTGACTAATGATTTAACTAAAGAAGTGGACCGATAAGTGCAAATGCACTTTTTTTGTTTTGTTTTTTATTTTTTTCTCTTTTTTTTTAATTATTTTTTACACAGTTTTAATTATTTTTTAAAAAAAGAAAATCAATTCACTAATATTCATTATTCACTTCCTTAATTATTAAATAAAAAAATTAAAAATTCAATCAATATTTTTATCGTTTCACTAGCATTTTCTAGATATATATATAATAAGCGTCAATGTAGAAAAAATTTTGTCCATCTTTTTTTCCGTCTTTGTCCTTGATTTTGTACAAGAAGCAGGCTGCTGAATAATTTTTTTTTCCATTTTTGCCCTGCAATTGGTATTTCTCTTCCATTTCTGTCCATGAATACTTTTTTTTTCCATTTCTGCCCTTGAATTGGTATTTATTTGTCATTTCTGTCATTGCCATTCTTAGTCAATTTACAATTTTGTCTTTTTTATCTTTTTTTTGTTCTTCTCGAATTCTTGTGTTATTATTTGATCAAATTTGTAAATTTTTCTTCTACGGTTTTCTACAGCCTTCTCGATTCCATTTTTTTTCATCTTAAGCGTTTCCCACCGTCTCAACTGTTTTTCTCTTACCAGATTCTCATTTTTTTTTTTACATTTCTTCCACCGCTTCCTTCTTTGTATAAGAATTATCTTCCTTTTTTTTTTTTTTTTTTTTACATTTATCAGAATCTGATTTTGTTTGTCTTTTATACCGCTTATACTGCTGACCACTTCATATAAGAGTAGATTTCCATCTTTATTTTCTATTGTTTCCTATCTATTGTTTTAACTATCAAAATCTGCTTCTTTCAAATCTGGGTTCTAAGCTTGCCTCGCACCTCTCCACTTTCACAGGTCAGTTCTTTTATGTTCATTTCCTAACTATCTTCTTCCGTTATTTACATATATGCAATAGTTAAGAAATAAAATGGTTACATGACTATTTGGATTTGGAAAACTAAATTTGGTTGAGAAAGAGGAGTGAATCTTCATTTCTTATTGTGCTATTGTTTTACTAGTTTCCCTTCCATTCTCTATTCATGTATACAGTATCTGGAAAAAAAATACAAGTAAGAAATAAAATTAATCACTTCAAAACATGTAGATTTGCACATTTACATGTACTCATTAAACTCAAAAAAACTGATACTAAGAAAAAAATATCAATATAGGACGAAAAAAATCTCAACAACCGACGAACTACACATGTTCAGATCACATCTAAACAAATATCAAACATAGCAAAGTATGCTAAAAAACATAAAAGCATATACAAAAAATAAATCAGAAGATAAGAAAAGTAAAGATTTATAAGCATCCAAAAACCAAAAACCTGCAACCAAAATAATCATCACAACAGCCCAGAGACATGAGTTGTAAGCATTTGAGAAAAAACTCCAACCAAAATAATCATCACAACACTTGAACGCATAAAATAAAATGAAAAGGAAAAATAAATGAACATGCCATAAATATAATCTCAGATTTGTATGTGTTGACAAAAAAATTTAGTAACAAGCATAGAGATAGGGAGGAAACAGATCAGTAAGAGCAAATCAAGATAGAGGAGGCAAGAAAAAAAAAATCAAACTTGAAACATGAGGCTTTAGATTCGTAAGATTTAAAAATTTCTTTATAAAAAATCAAAAAACAAGAAGGAAAAAAGAGGTGGTGCTTTTTAGAGATCTAAGCACTCGAAAAAAAAATCAACCAAAAAAATCATCACAAACCAACACACAAAAATAGAAGAAAAAAAGAAATAATAAATGAAGATCTGTATCTATTGTCAAGAAATATTTAGAAACGAGCACATAGAGATAATCAATACCATGAGATATGAACACGATCTCTTGAAAAATTACTCAAATCTGTAGGAAATGAAAAACATGTGTTCATTTACTTATAAATGCACGATGGAAGAAAAGAAAATAAACAATAAAAATACAAAACAACAAAGAAAACAAAAGCGAAAAATATTTACACAGAACGGGAAAAGTAAAAAAAAAAAAAAAAAAGGAACACTATGAGATATGAACACGATCTCTTGAAATATATGAATATATGTCCAGATCTATACAAGAAAAAAATAAATAAAAAATAAAAAAACCCCAACTTCAAAAAAAATTAAAGATTGACTCGGATCTGTAGGAACAAAGAAATTAATAGCAAAAAAAATTATGAGAAAAAGTTGAAGGTTGGTTTGGATCTGAAGATCTGTAAATGTACGGGGAAATAAAAAAATAAATAAATAACAACATTTGTATTTAAACAGGATGTCTTAAGATGTACAAGGATCTGTTCAGATTTATACAGAGATAAAAAAATTTAGACGAGGCAACTTCAAAAAAAAAAAGGTATTCGGATCTGTATGTAGAAAATAGAAAGAAAACAAAAACAAAAAAAAAAAAAAAGAAAAAAAGAAATAAGAACATGTAAAAAAATCCACAATAAAGCAACCAAAACGTAAAAAAGAAAAAAAAAAAAGAACAATCTTTGGTAATAGAGAGAGAGAGAGAGAGGGAGAAAGAGATGATAGAAATAACTTCCATAGCCGTGTGGAGAGACTTGTATTTTGGGGAGAGGAGGGGAGGATCTTCGGTTCTTGGGATGGCGAGGGACGGTTGGAGATGTCGAGCGGAGAGAAGGCGTAAGAGACAGGGACGAAGAAGAAGAGTGGGGAGAGAGAAGTTTTTGAGAGAGGGATGAGAAGCCGTCGAAGCAGAGAGGTGAAATGAACTAATGAAGTGGAAATTCAATAACGACGCATTTATACGGGTGCGTGTAGAATTAGGGTTTTATTTTTGTTCAGAACGATGCCATTTTAGGTTTTAATTTATTTGTCTATAGTTAAATTGAATTAGGGTTTAACTTTAAATTGGTAATAAATTATATTAAAATTATTAATAAAAATAAATTTGTAAAAAAACCAGTTTCAATATTCTACAAATTTTATTTCCAATCGGAAAAAATTTATTGTAAAAATATAGTCAATTTTGTTTACATAATATAACATTTGTTATTAAAATTTGAATAAAAAATTATTACCAAGTTATATTTTAATATGTTAGTATAGCTTTATTTAAGAAACAATATTATATTGTTAACATGATTATGTTATTTTTTATAATATATTTTTTTGCAACAAAATTGCTGACTCTGTGCTTATCTTGTTGTTCCTCAATCTCCTGGTTGCTGCTCTGCTCTATTTTCGCTGATCTTTTATTCATTCCTATCTCTAGGTATGTTTTATTATTATTCATATAAATAGATGTTATTATCTGTATTGTATAATATTTTATGCACTTATTTGTTTAATGCATTTTGCAAGTATATGAAATTGTGATTATTAATCAAAATTAGTAAATATTTGCTGTATGTTTATTTAAATTTTTAATTATAAATAGTGTGATATTATATTAGTTGATTTAATTTAAATATTAAGCATATATTATTGATTAGATTATATTTCTTTATGCTTTAGATATAGATATTTATATTGTTGTTTGTTTTTAGAATCTCGTTTCTGTGTTTTGTATGTTTTCATGTTTTACAAATTATTATCGATTTCATTCTATAGTTTCCCAAATTATATCTTTATTTTATTAATCATTCTCGTCTAATGATTTGTTTCGATTTATACTTTCCAGAAATTTTTTTTTTTTTTTCCATCCTGGGTCAAATTTTCCTTTAATAAAAAATCTTATATTGATAACAGGTTTGATATTTTGAAGATTTAATATTGCTTTTTGGATATTAAATTTTATATTAATACGAAACTTGATATTGATAATAGTATTAATATGGTTATTAATGACATTTTTAGTAAGTAATTTTATTTTGCAATTATTAGATTCTTATTATTTTAAAGTTTTCTACCGTTTACACAAATCTTATCAGATGTTATTTTTAATTTTTTGCCCACCGCTTTCATTGCCTGCGATTTAGTATAAAAGCAATTGTCATATTATTTATTTTCTACTATTTGCTATCTGATAAAATTGTTGTTTTGATTTTCCTGAATCTATTTCCTCGGTTCTAAGTTTTAAATTGTTTGTGAAATCTACTACTTCGTTTCTTAATATTAGAATAAATTAGGTATGCTTCTGTTTCCTTTTGTGTTCAGTTAAATATGAAATTTTCTATGCATTCATCAAATAGTACATACACATACATGTTACAAAAAATTTAGAGTGCAAATCCAAATAAAATTGTAAGTTAAGAGAATTGTTAAACATTTATGGTTTTTTTGATTTCAGACCCATAGAAATAGATGTTATTGTTTTTATTTTATAATATTTTATGCATTTATTGGTGTTAGACAATTTACAAATATAAGAAATTGTGATTATTAAATAAAATTACTCAATATTTGTTGTATATCTCTTTAGATTTTTAATTGTAAATAGTTTATTATTATATTAGTTTATTTGATTTGAATATTTTACATATCTTGCTGATTGAATCATATTTTTTTTATGTTTTAAATATAGATGAATGTTTTAAAAAATAGAAATTTTTATCTCTATTTTGTATATGCATATGTACTCATGTATTTGATATGTTGTCAAATGTTTTTTAGATTACATTCTGAAATTGACGCAGGATTTAGAATCTTCTACAACTTTATGTCGATTGGTAAGATGATATTGTTAAATGCAAAAATACATTTAAACATTATTAACACCATTTATTTTCATTTTTAGCTAACTACTTCTATAAATAAATTTTGAAGAACGTGCAAAAGCTTCAGTAAGAAAAAGTTGGTATGCTGCCCAATCAGAGAAGAAAAAAGAAGAGGTCCGCAAAAAAAAAAAAAAGATATGCCGAGTTGAAAAAAATTCGAAATAATAAAATTCAAATTCAAACGCAAATACAGTCTCAGCATACTCTCTTGTCGTTCAAATGACAATGAAGTCATTTGTATAAGAGAGATTGATTCGTCTTCGAATGTTAATTCTTCTGAAACTTCAACGCTTCGTGAAAGAGATTTATGTTCTGACAACATAATTGCATCTACCCCAATATTGAGCGATCATGTGTATTCATAACTATCTCTTATTAAAAAATATTTACTTCATTTTGTTTCCATTTTTACCAATAAATACAAAAAAAAATTTCTTCTATAGGTTAATTATCTATATGAAGAGGGATTTAGTTATGAGAAGACGTCAGAATTCCGTTCGGAACCTCAGGTAAACTACAAATTATCAACTTCTTGCATTTTTTTTTTTTTGCATCTATTTGATACGTCATTCTCAATTATTTTATTATTATTATTTTTTTGTATAAGAAAACAACAAGACAAATCTGCATCCTAATGTACCTGAAAGAATAGAATAACTATTTTGAAACTTCTTTCCAAAAGTTTAAATCATTGTAATATAAAAGCACAAAGTATTTCTATGTAGTTATAAATGTATTTGTGAAAATTTTTATGTTATAGTACGAATATTTTCCAGATAACATATGTGATCTTTTTTATGATCAGAGAAAAAATGTTAAAATATAAATGGAACTGCCTATACATAGTTAAATTTAGAAATTTGTATATATTTAAACTCTCATTTTTTTTGTTCATTGTGAATTGACAAGTAGCCAAGTAAAAATTAATTTATTATCATATATGTAAATTTGTCGAATATTACCATCTATTACATTTCATAACTATATTTTTTACTGTATTTTACAAAATCGTGTCTGAAGCCCAAAGAGAAAAAAGAGAACTTAGCCCAATTTACCCAAGCTTGAAGTCAGTCATAAAGCCCAACCACCCAAAATATAAAACGGCGCCAATTTCATCATAAAGTCTAATGCTTCTCATCCCATTTAAAGAACGGTGCCGTTTTGATTAAAATAAAATCTTAATTCTACATTCATCACTATAACTAAATCGTTATTCACACCTTACTTCATTTCGTCTATTCCAAGAGCAGAGCAAAACTTATTGAACTCTGGTGTGAATAAGGACAACGAAGATAAAAAACAAAACACATTCAGTTATTTTGATACCTAGGTTGGGATGCTTGATGATTATAAAAGTTGGTCGCATACATTTCAAAGTTGTGACTTGCTTCTTATAAGTCGTATTATAATTATAAATATTATGTAGATCGTGTGTATAATATGTATTGTAAACAAGAAAAAAATTCTAGAAATATAGACATAAATCTATCTATTTATAGTTAAAATTTCTATGTTATGATTATCAATCTTTTGTACATAATATATGTGATTTTTTTATAATCAGAAATAAAATCCTAAAATATAGATGAAATTTTATCATTAATATTTAAGATTAAGAAATTGTGTGAATTTAAATTATCATTTTATTGTGAATTGTGAATGGACAAGTAACCAATTTTTCATATTTTTTCAATTGGGCACACGTGCATTGCACGTGTTTGCCCTTTACTAGTGTGTGTGTATATATATAATGTGTGTGTGGGTCAGTTTTAGATAAGCGGTGCAAACAACAAAGACGCAGCCTGACCGAGAGAGAAGGAGAGAGATGGCAACTCCCAGCAATGGCAGCTCGGACTCTTTTGTCAAGATGCCAACCATAAAGTTCACGAAGCTGTTCATCAACGGAGAATTTGTTGACTCCATTTCAGGTTTCTCAGTTCTCTATCTCCTAGCTAGCGAGTTCCAGCGAACTCAGTTTCTCTAATTCATATACTCTGGTCTTGTATTTACTTCGATCGTATTCGCAGATTTCCCAACTTTATTTTTTGTGAGTACTCCTCTGCACCGGGCAAACCATATTCGCATTTCGTTTCATCTCTTTTCCTCTACTTTTTTAGCATCGATCTTAGTTAGTCTTGGATAAATAAGTCTTGAACTGAACTATTCCTCAGTATTTACGTGTGTATAGGGCTGTCCATCCGGATATGGATCTATCCAAAAATATCCAGATTCGTATCCAAATTTTTAAAACCGAACGTATATCCAGTAAAACTGATTACAACCCAAACGGATATCCGGTTTTAGAATCGGATACTTGGATTGTAACTGGTTTCGATTTTAAATCTATTTTTTTTAACTCTAATTTTTTTGAGTAAATCTATATATAACTAAGAAATACGTAAACGACGCCTAATTGCTTGGAAAAAGAGCAGGGTGTACTATTAAAAAATTAATTTTTTTATGTAAATTTTATATTTTATTCACTTTTTTCAAAGTGATTACACGGTAGTTATATGATTCATTATTGCAAATATCTTCTTCTTTTTTTTTCAACTCTAGTACTATTTAGATAACTGTCTAGATTCACTTGAATTTTCGAGTTCTCAACCGGATTGAAAAAAAATTGGGTCAGAATGCATAACCTTGTGTGTGTATGCTAAAAGGAGTTGTTATAATGCTGAGATCTGAGAAGTTTGGTTTCTTGTTAAGATAATCTCAGCCGATCTTGACTTAAAAAGAAAAGAAGATGATCCATTAATTTTCTGGACTGTACCTAGGAGCCCCTTTCTTTTTGAAGGATTAATATGGTGTTCGATATAATATTACAAACCACCCAACCCAACCGATTGAAAAACCAGTTGGCAGCAAAATTACCAGAGTACCGCATGTTTCATTGTCATTTCATTTCACTTTACAATATTACACAGTACTAGGGCATGAAACTTACTTCATTTAGTTGTGTTTTCATGGAGGAACATGTTAGCTAGAGCCTAGAGTACTATAGTAACTGAATTTATCTGTGGGAAACTTTTCCAACCAAAAACAAAACAAACAGGAAAGACGTTCGAGACTATAGATCCAAGAACTGAGGAGGTAATTGCGAGGGTGGCGGAAGGGGACAAGGAGGATGTCAATTTGGCCGTGGAGGCTGCGCGTCAAGCTTTCGATCATGGTCCATGGCCCCGCTTGCCCGGCTCTGTACGTTTATCTCAGCTTCTTTGATGGATCAATATTTGTCGTTTAGTACTTTACTGTAGACTTTTCTGTTTGGATTACTCGTTTAACGTTTGGAGTTCTATTATGCCTGTCGATTTTCTTTACATATATAATTTGGTTGATATTGATTAATTTTTCGGATAGTTGTCTTAAGGTGTCACGGGCGTAGATATTGGTACCCAACCCCACATGCAAAGAGGTATGTCATATGTGTGTTATATATATATATATATATATAGATTATATATAGTCAAACGGTTAAATTATAGATAGTGAAACTGTTTTATCTCATCTTATCATTATAATTTTTTTAAATTCTCACATAATACATAATAAATAATTCTATTTTTTCAAATTTTAAAATGATAATAATATTAAAAAATAATATTCTATTAATATTTAATTTAATTTTCAATTTTATAACCATCTTACAATCACCTCAAACCGCACCTAAATATTAGCGGGCCGGTGGCTTAATTATGTAGTCCTCAGTCTATTGCGTAAAGTCGTCGTCCAACTTAACCCTACATGGGGGGTTTACTTTGACATTTATTTTCCACAATTGCATTTTCCTCAGCCCACCGATTGACGCATCTGCAGTCAACTTGACGTTTAAAGAGATAAAGAACAGTACTGAACAGAGGCGGCATTTCCTTTCTAGCATGCAATTGTTGCGTATAAACTTAGGACATAGGGACGGTGTAACGCAAGGAGGGAATTTATCAAAATCTCCCCTCCTTAATTTTCCCACAGATTGGTCTCCTTGAATTCTTATATCCTTGTTGGACTAATTCGAGGTAGTTGGCATAGTTTAAGTCTTATTTTATTTTATTAGAATACTCTAATATTATATGTAACGTCTCGAGAGAAACTCAAGTTATATCTGAGTCTACATTTAAAAAGTAATATAATTAATGATACAATTAGAGTCTCATTAGAACTATTATAGAGGACAAAAATTTCTCGTTCTTTTAATAATATGAGATAATCTTATATATCACCTACCTTTATTACTTATCAATCGTAATAGAATATCACAAACAATAAAATTTTGAAAAAAAAAATATTATTTATATAAGTAGTATCTTTTTTGTTCTCTATCTGTGTTCAAAGTACCCTAGCAATCTATCTGTGTTCGTATCAGGATTTAAGGTCTCGTTTGTTTTCGTAGATGAGATGAGATGATATTAGTTCAAATTAAAATTAAAAGTTAAATAAAATATTTTTAAAATATATTTTTTTAATATTATTTTTTTTTTAGATTTGAAATAGTTTGTTTATTTTATTTTATGTAAGAAATTGAAAAAGTTATAATGATTAGATGAGATGAGAAGATGAATTGAGAGAAGTTATGGAAACAAACGAATCCTTCGTTTTTAGACGGCTCATGCAGAATATCTGAACTGATTCCACTGCCATGTAGAGATGTTATGATTTTCTCTAAGTAGCTTATGACTGGATGACTATTTATATACTCAAGAATTTTATTTATAAGCTAGCTATTTGATTATCATATCCTTTAATCAGTTTTTGTGAAAACATTTAAACAATTGAAAATATTTTATTATCATTTTATTTATTTTTTAATTATTTAATACTGCATTAAAATACAATGAAAAGTTTATAAAAATACTTGCAAATATTACTCGTATGATATATTTAATATATTTATGGAGAGGTGATGCCCATGATAGATAAGAAGTAAATTGGTGTCCATCCACATTAAGTAATTAGAAGAGTTAATCTGGTATACATGATTGAGTTCGCTTCGGATATATATAGTTTATAAGCATTTTTTAAGTACAGTGTAATTAGTGAGACTTGGTGCATTAATTTGTCGCAGTAGAAACCATATATTAAGGAAAATATCAAAACATTCCACGTGAATGCATGTGACGAAAAAACTAATTTCCTGTCATACCGGATAATATAAAGATGTTTTGAGCTAGTCGTCTGTCGTCTACCGCCAGACTACTGCATGCCCTCCTAAACTTAAATGGTCATTTATTTATTTATTTATTCCTCGTCACCTGTTCTTGAACATGATCTTAATTAGTACTATCATATTATATAGGCCGTCCGGTTTAGATATCGTAAACCATTAGTCATTGTAATATTCTATGATTCTATATATATGAAGATTATTTTGGAAATATACATGATGATGATCATCATGTGGGTGCCTCGTTTTCATTTTATATATATAGCATAACTCTCTTTATAAACGCTGATGCGGTATATCTAATATACGTACTTATAAGTAGTATATATATGTGTGTATATATATACACATGTTATATATGTATATATGTTAGTACATCACTACTGGCTCATAATGGGCTCATAACATGTAAGAATGTCACGATACCTTTCTTTTTTGTTTTCATTTGTTCAAAGAAAAGAAAACTAATAATTGGGGCTTTTTTTATTTTAATGAATTTTAGGAGAGAGGAAGGATTATGATGAAATTTGCAGATTTGATTGATGAACATGTAGAAGAAATAGCTACCTTGGAGGCTATTGATGCTGGGAAATTGTTTGGTCTAGCTAAGTTACATGACATTCCTTTGGGAGCAAATACCCTACGATACTATGCGGGTGCAGCCGATAAAATTCATGGGGAGGTGTTGAAAATGTCTCGAGAGTTTCATGCTTATACATTGCGTGAGCCAATTGGTGTCGTAGGACTCATCATTCCCTGGAATTTCCCAACCACCCTGTTATTTAGCAAGGTTAGCCCTGCCTTAGCAGCCGGCTGCACTATGGTCGTCAAACCTGCCGAGCAAACACCCCTTTCAGCTCTTTACTATGCTCATCTTGCTAAGCTGGTATGTTCCCATTTAGAAGAATCAATCGATGCATGCATGCGTGGTTGTAACTAATTAATATGCCATTATATATTCCTTATAATTTCTTCTTCATTTTTCTCCTTTTACATTTTGTAATAACTTTCTTGGTTAAGGCTGGTATCCCAAATGGAGTTCTAAATGTTGTCACGGGATTTGGACCTACTGCTGGTGCTGCCATTAGCTCTCATATGGGCATTGATGGGGTAATTTTTAGTATTTAATTACTTTGATATCTGTTTTAATTATTAAATATTTTGGAAAAGTCTTGGGCCACTTCTATAATATTACTTGATCAGTTGCATCTTCAATATTAATCTAGCTAGTACTTGTCGTTGTCATTATTTAGGTCAGTTTCACTGGTTCCACGAACATAGGACGTGAAATAATGCAGGCTGCAGCAAAAAGCAATTTGAAAGTGGTTTCACTTGAATTAGGAGGCAAGTCACCCCTTGTAATTTTTGACGATGCTGATGTAGATAAAGCTGTTCAACTTGCTCTGTTGGGCATTCTATTTAACAAGGTGAAATGGATTTCCTTTAATCTTTTTATAATTTTATCTTCATTTTAGATTTATTGCATTTTTAATTAGAAAACTAACAAGGCTAGAAAAATGTGGCTTGCATGATTCTTTTTTCGTTCTCCTATATTATATGTTTTTTTCAGGGAGAAATATGTGTGGCAAGTTCTCGCGTTTTTGTTCAAGAAGGAATTTATGATGAATTTGTGAAGAAGTTGGTGGAAAAGGCAAAAGATTGGGTAGTTGGGGATCCTTTTGATCCTAAAGTAAATCAAGGACCACAGGTAATTAAGAATCGTTTAAAGGCATTGCATGCGCGGGCGTGCGGACCGTCTCGTTTGTTTTTACAACTATTCTCATCTCATCTGATCTAATTATTATAGTTTTTTGAAATTTTCATACAAAATAAAATAAACAATTCAATTTTTTTAAATTTCAAAATAAAAATAATATTAAAAAAACAAACCAGGTCATGCGCGCATCTCTCTATATGCAGGTTGACAAGAAGCAGTTTGAAAAGATCCTTTTCTACATAGATCATGGAAAGAGAGAAGGAGCAACCTTGTTAACCGGTGGTAAGCCTGTGGGGGACAAGGGCTACTATATTGAGCCAACAATTTTCGCCGATGTTAAGGTGCGTGCACGTGTATTCGACTTCAAAATCTCTTTCATTTCTGGTCGTACGTGCCAAAAAATAATTAAAAGGAATCACGAGGACGTTAGATTTATTTCTTTAATTATATCCTTTGAAACTTTGCTCAGGAAGACATGCTAATAGTGAAAGATGAAATATTTGGACCTGTGATGGCGCTCATGAAGTTCAAGTGAGTATTATTAATAGCATTTCAGTCTTCCTTTTCTATATTTCTACTGTGTAAAACATTAACACATTGACATATTTTCTATATATATATATATACTATGAGAGAGATCGATCATACGTACAGTACTACGTACGAATTAAAGGAGTTTTAAAATATCTATTAATTAAGCATTTACTTATAATGCTTAATTTTCGAGAAACTGACTAGAACAACTATATATGACTAGTCTCATGTCTTAAGTATACATGCAGAACAATTGATGAGGCGATTAAAATGGCGAACAACACAAAATATGGACTTGCAGCAGGTATCTTGACCAATAACTTAGACGTGGCTAACACAGTGTCAAGATCAATCCGTGCCGGGATCATTTGGATCAATTGCTATTTTGCTTTCGACAGGGATTGCCCTTATGGAGGGTACAAGATGAGTGGGTTTGGGAGAGATAATGGTTTAGAAGCCCTTCACAAGTATCTTCAAGTTAAATCAGTTGTGACACCCATTTACAACTCTCCTTGGCTTTGAATCATCAGTACTCATGACGTGGCTAATTCGCGATAGGGTACGTAATTTCAGTTTCTTGTGAAACTTGATGCATGGGTAGGATATTGTATTATATCTCTGAAATAATGCAAACAATGTGAAATAAATTGCGGTGCTTTATGGATTAGAAAAGTACTACTCAACTTGCAGTACCCTTAATTAATTGTTAGTTTTAAAGAAAATTGCTCATAGAATTAACAGCTAGGGTTTGTTTGCACTAGGGAATTTGAATGAGGCAAACGCGGTGTTAACATCAATTTGTGCTGCCACCATTTGAATCAATTTTTACAAGTCTTAGAATATTTTTTTCAAAAATAACAAATGAAAATTATTAAAAACAAAATATTTAAAAAATAGTTTTGGGTGGCTAGCCTCCATTCAAAATTAAGCTTATAAGGAATCAAGCCACAACTCTTCCAGACCCATTCCGCTCTCTCTCTCTCTCTGAAGATGAGTTTTTTCCTCCCCTCTTTGTAGTCTTCCCTTTACATACCTACCTTTCTATTCTCCATTACTGACTTGAAAACCATCGCCATCAATACCCCACTCACTCCTTCCACCAACCACCTGTACCCCATCAACTAAACTCCTTTGTCATCAATCTCCTCACCAACCATTCCCACAAAAATCACAATCAACCAAACTTTTTCCCAACAATGTCAACAGAAAAGGAAAAAGAAAGTCTGGAATCACTCATTGAACGCACAAAAGGCCTTAACTTGGGATGACATTATTCTGGTTCCGGAAGTAGATATAGCTACAAATATTTCGAATCATGCATTGATTGGTAAGTTGGTCTCCTCTAAAAATCTGAACAAGTATCTCTTTCATTCCACAATCCGTACGGTTTGGAGTTTCACAAAAGGTCTCACCATTGAAGATCTAGGGCCCAACATTTTTCTTTTCACATTTCCATCACCGAAGGAGAAATTTCGAGTCTTCTCACAAAGACCGTAAAATTTCAAGGGTTATCACATGGTGCTTAAAGAATGGCCCCCATGATTAAATCTCCAAGAAATAGACCTTATCCATTCCGCCTTTTGGATCCAAATATATGGGTTACTATTAGAAATGATGACGGAAGATAATGCTGCAAAAATTGGAAGAGTGCTGGGTAATTTACTCGAAATCGATCAAGCTTTCATTCCTGCTAATAGGGTCAAACAATGTCTAAGGATTCGAGTGGAGATTAACACAGAAAAGCCCCTTTACGAAGGGTTCATCCTTCCTCGTCCTAATCGAAACCCAGCTAAAATCAGTTTTAAATATGAAAGGCTTTCGGAGTTTTGTTACAGTTGTGGAAGAATTGGCCATCTTCTACAGTCATGTCATATTTTTTTTAATCCAGCGGAAGAACTTCCTTTTGGTCCGTGGATGTGAGTTGAGTCCCAAGAACCAAAAAGACAGATGCGTTTTGAAGAACACCAAAGAGACCAATTCAGTGCCCAGACCCTTCACTTCTCAGATCAAATGAAGTTTATTCCACCTACGCTTCACTTCTCATATTTTTTTTAATCCAGCGGAAGAACTTCCTTTTGGTCCGTGGATGTGAGTTGAGTCCCAAGAACCAAAAAGACAGATGCATTTTGAAGAACACCAAAGAGACCAATTCAGTGCCCAGACTCTTCACTTCTCAGATCAAATGAAGTTTATTCCACCTACCCTTTCACCGATCTGCATTAAAGAACCAGTCAACCCAATTTTCTTGGAAGGTTCGGGAACAAGTGAGCTATCAAAAAAGAATGACAGAGTTGAGCATTTGGGGAAAGGCAAAGCCATTATCGTCAATACAGAAGAAGGCCAAAGGAAGGAATTTTGCATAAAAAAGCTCTTCTCTGCACTACCAGGAAATGATGGTGAAGCCCTAAGGGACAATATTATTCATCCCAATTTACTGCACCAGGATCCAGTTTCAATGCCGCGTGGAAATGTCTCAATTCACCAGACAAAGTTTTCAGATCCCATTAAGGTGAGCAGCCAAACACTCAGTCCCAATAATTTGGACCCTACGTCACCGACACACTTGTCTGCTAAGGACCCCCTGACCCTCCACGTGTCCTGCACTTCATTAAACCAATGCACCAAAAGTCAACTCCATGTCCCCCCATCCTTACCCCTAAGTTCAAAATTGCCCGAATTGATTAATTCTGGAAAAATTCCTATCGGGTCTCTCTCAATTGAACCCAAACCCAGCCCATCATTCATCAAACAATTCATCTCTCAACTTAAAGATAAAGAAAGCCTATCTGAGTTTCAGAATCCAAGCCATAATATTTCCCTTCTAGTAAGCCCATCTGGCAAGGCCTGTTTTGCAATTAACACCATTCAGCTTAGCCCAACAAATATTTTCTCCACAACTCATCAATCCAACCCATTCTATTCTGATCCCCATGCCATTCTCCCCCAATTCGAACATCCACCTTTGAATCAAACCCTACCAAAAATGAATATCCCATCAGATGCCAAATCTCAATACCCAATTTTCACCCACAACGACACTAAGAGGAAGAGGAAAATTTCATTCTTTGAGATGGAGCAATTTAATCCACTCAAAAAATGTTCACTCAGCATTGACATACCAGTACCCACTGAAGCGAATGTAGTAGATCAAGAACAAGGAGGTGAGAAGATGAATCAGAACAAAGCAGCCAAACAACCGAAGAAAAATCAGTCCTCAAGAAAGCAGCTGAAGAAGAGTTCAACAATCATGAGATATGCTCCATACCAAACTTAGAATCTGAAGGCAACAGGCAACAAGGTTCAATCTCAAACCATGAATTTATTCCCTATGAATCTAATTGCTGAAGTGGCAGGGTCTTCACTACCACCAAAAATTCCATGAGAATTCTTGCTTGGAATTGCCGAGGCATTGCCCGGCCTCGTGCAATCAGATCCCTTAGGGCAGATATTAGAGTCCACAACCCTGATATTATTTTCCTTTCAGAATGTTTAATATCGTCTACTGATTGTGTTCGTATTGTGAATATGTTGGGGTATGTCTCTTTTGTGTACTCTCCTCCTACAGGTAAATGGGGAGGTCTTTTGCTCATGAATCGACCTGGTGTTGATCTTAAAAATTGTACATAACTCTAGTAATATTATTTCTGCTTTGGTGTATTCGGACCCTTGTCATTTTCCATGGCTTATTAATTTGGTGTACAGTCCAGCATCCCACAATAGAAAGGATAATTTTTGGAACCTTCTCTCGGGAGTTAGCTCTTCATTTCCTAGTCCTACATTGATCTTAGGTGATTTTAATTCAATTATCTGTCAAAATGAAAAATCTGGTGGTTTTCCTTTTGCTCAATCCTCAAAACCCAAGGATCTCAAACTCTTCATGGAAAATTTTGGTTTTGTTGATTTAGGCTTTCCGGGTCCTAAATTCACATGGACCAATAATAGATCTGGCCCTCATCTGATTAAGGAGAGACTAGATAGAGGTATTGCTAATATCTCTTGGATTGATATGTTTCCCCATGCCATCCTTACTATCCTTGCCAAAGTCACATCAGATCATGCTCCCATTCTTTTGGACACTACAAAGAGAAATACATTTCCAAAATCCTTTAAATTTGAAGAATTCTGGCTTCATGATCCTTCCATTTTCAAAATTATTAAAAAAGCCTGAAATTCTCACTTTAGGGGAACCCCCTCTTTCATTTTATCTAGGAAATTAAAAAACACCAAGAAAGCCCTCAAAGATTAGAATCAAACAACTTTTGGTCATATCCAGACTAATCTTAAAACCTTAATGTCTAATCTCTCATCCCTGCAAGATCAAAATGCTCATCCATTTTCTAGCTCTTCAGAAGCTGAAATTAAAGAAAAAAATTAATGAGTTACTTCTCAGGAAGGAATCTCTCTGGATACAAAAATCTAGAATAACTTGGCTGACAACCACTAATCTGAATACAAAATTCTTCCATGCTTCCACTTCTATCAGACAAAGAAGGAACAATATTGATTTTATCAAGTTAGGAAGAAACAATTGGACGGCGGATCATAACATTATCTCATCCAAACTTCAAGAACATTTCCAAGCTATTTTTTCTTCCACATATCCTACATCCCCAGTAGACATGGATTCTCCTTTCCCAAGAAAAATTTTTGATCAAGAAAATGATCTGCTTTGCAAAATTCGAACTGAGGATGAAATTGCTTCCAACGTTAACAATCTTCCTTCTACCAAGGCTCCCGGTTCGGATGGTTTCACGGGTCTCTTTTACAAAACTTTTTGGGAAGTCATTAAATTTGATCTAATTGCCGCCGTTAGGAGTTTTTTTGTCCATGGGAAATTGTTAAAGGAACTCAATCATACCAACTTAGTTTTAATCCCAAAAGTTGGCAATCCAAATGATATCAATCAATTCAGACCCATAAGTCTATCCAATGTTTGCTATAAAATTATAGCAAAAAGTCTTGCAAATAGGCTTAAATCCATACTCCCCATTATCATCTCTCCATGCCAATCTGCCTTCTTACGTAAGCGTCTTATCCAAGATAATACTATTTTGGCCCAAGAGATATTCCACTATATGAAAAAAAAAGGGGGAAGAATTGGTCAGATGGCCATTAAAATCGATATGGCTAAGGCTTTTGATTCCATGGAATGGTCATTTCTCCTTAATATCCTAAAACAGACAGGTTTTAGACAACAATTGATCAATTAGATTAAAGAATGTATCACCACAGTGACATATTCAATCATCATCAATGGCTCCCCGCAAGGTTTCTTTCATCCTTCCAGAAGTCTTCGACAAGGGGATCCACTATCGTCATTTCTCTTAATTCTTGGTACTAAGGTCCTGTCTAGACTCATTGCACAAAAAGAACATTCTAGTGGCCTCAAGGGTATTAAGCTCTCAACTAGCGGTCCTAGCATCACGCATCTTCTTTTTGCTGATGATTTGTTTCTGTTTGGGTCAGCATCTGCTAATAATGCTAAAAAATTCTTTGATTGTCTGAAGACTTATGAACAATGGTCTGGTCAAAGCATCAATGTAACCAAATCATCTCTCCATTTTAGCAAAAATGTCTCCCTTGCATCCATTAATGAGGTCAAATCATCCTTCAATTTTAGAATCCCCCTCCTAATTCTAGATATCTTGGGCTATACCTCTCTAATGGAGCCGATAGGAAAAATTTTTTTGAGGATTTAATGGAGAAAGTTCAAAACAGGCTCCAGGGTTGAAAATCTAAGATTCTTTCTCAAACAGCAAAAACTATTCTCATAAGAGCAGTTGCAAGCTCCATTCCTTCGTATGTGATGTCTTACACTTTGGTCCCCAAAGCAATAACAAAGAATCTTGATTCCTTTTTCCGAAGATTCTGGTGGGGACTTGAAGATAGAAAGAAAAATAAATTCATCCCAAAATCCTGGAGTTCTATATGCATTCCTAAATCAATGGGAGGTCTTGGAATCAGACCTATGTCATCTTTTAATTCCGCCCTGGTTTCAAAAAATGTTTGGTCTCTTCTTAATGGACCAAATAGTCTTTGGAAAGAGGTCATTTCAATAAAATACCTTGGTTTAAAAACTTTCTTGGAAGTTTCTCCTAAATCTTCTGACTCCCGATTCTAGAAAAGTTTGCTTAAAATGAGAGTTTTCTTGAGATCTAGCATCTGCTATCAAATTAATAATGGGAGTTCTACCAAGGTTTGGACTGACCTCTGGATCCCTACCATTCATAACTCTATCCCTGATCCAAATCCTGATAACAATCTTGAGCCTGATCTTAATATGCATGTTTCAGAACTCATACTAGATGAACCAAGACGTTGGAATGTTCTTCTTCTCAATACTCTCTTCTCAAGACATTCCTCTAGAGAAATCCAAAAAGTCCTCCTGGCCAATCATAATTATCAGAACGTTCAAGATAAGATCATTTGGACTCATCACTCTTCAAGGAAATTCTCTGTTAAATCAGCTTATGCTGCCCTTGCCAAGAAAAATAACGCTCCTAATCCCAACAATCAGAGCCTCAATTGGAAGATTTTATGGAAAATGAAAGTGCAAGATAGATTGAAATTATTTTTCTGGAAAACAAGTCATGATATTCTTCCTACCAAAGTTAGGATCAACAATGTCTTGCACCTCACCGAAGATCAAATTCTCTGTCCGTTATGCAACATTGAACCAGAAGATACCTCCCACCTCTTCCTAAATTGCATTTACTCAAAAATTTTGTGGAGGCATTCCAAATGGCCAATTGACATTTCTTCCTTCTAGAGATAGCCCATTCAGACTTGGCTAAAAAATATTCTCAATCCTTCAGTCGCCCTTAAAATTCTTGATGAAGAATGTCACTCTTTTCAACTTTTTGCTCTGATAGCTATGAATAGTATCTGATTTCTTAGAAATAAAAAAAATCCATAATCAAGTTCCCTCCTCTCCAACACCTTTTTCCTTCATGGAGTCTGTTTCCTCCATTTTCAATCAGCACTTAGCTGCTTGGGTCATTATTAAAGATAAATCACCAGAAATGGACCTAAGGCATCATCCAGTAGGCTATTTCCTTATCAGATTTGATGTTGCAGTTCGAGCCAAGGCTCTATCATAGCAGCTATTTGTTGGAATGATTCAAGAGAAGCTATCTTTGTAATTACTGATTTCATATGTAGTGTGAGTCCAAATTTAGGAGAAGCCAAGGCAGCCTTGATGGCAGTTACTGAAGCAAAAAAATTGGGTCTACAAAAAATAATATTGGAAGGGGATTCAAGCACCACCATAAAGGCAATATCCAACCCTGTTATTGTACAAGACTGGACTATGATTCCAATCACGGGCGACATCAAACATCATCTCACTTCTTTCAAAGAATGGAAAGTTAGGAAAATACATCGTTCATTGAATCGATGCGCGCATAACTTGGCGCAATGGGCAGCGACGACGCAAGCCTATGGCAATATCCCTTTAATCCAAATTCCCCCTTCTCTGCTATCCTTTCATAGTGAAAAAGATCCACCTCTGTATAATTAAGTTTCGGTCAAACAACTTATGATGTATTAGTTTTCTGGTTTCATCTATAAAATAGTAGACTTCTTACGGGAAAAAAAAAAAAAAAAAAACTTATAAGACCAGCTCCACGTCCGTTTATATGAATGGCTAGACTGCCTTTAAAAGTCAAGGGAGTGGCCGCACCAATCCCGTATAATCTTTCTAGGTGGTGCAATTATTCCTTTGGTTTTTTGGGGTGGCCTAGGCCACCTTCTAATGGCAACAGAGGTGGCTAGAATGTTGAATAAAGATGACAAGTGAAAAAATAAATGCTACTTTGAGACGTGTAGAATACTATTTTTAAAGTAATAATTGTCTACACTTGAAAGAGTTTGCTACTGGGTTACAAGCAATTCACTTCTAGGATACAATAAATTCACCAATTGCAAATAACAATTATGAAGTTTGTCCTTCAAAGTTTCTCTACAAAATTGTGTATGAGATAAATTGAAAATATGAGAGAATAGAATTAATCATATTCGTGGGTTATATTCATGAAGTGGCACTTTGTGAAATCAGTTTTGCTACGTACAACTGGCGGTGGGGAATTGCCGGGTAATCTGCTTACGTCAGTTGACATTTAATAATAATAAAAAAAAACAAACAACAAACAGACGAAGTTGGAGTGTACAATTCTCTTGTATCCTTGTCACATGTCTTCTTTCTGCTATTCTTTTTGTTTGCTAAGACTATTAATGATTCCAAGTTGAATGAAGAAGTTGGAGTGTACGATTTGAAGATGGGAGATTTTTCTATGAAGCTTACCAACTACGATGCAATTGTGATCTCTGTCATTCTCCCTGATAAAAATGGGAAACTAGATGATGTCGTTCTTGGATACGATTCAGTAAAGGAGTACAAGAATGATACAATCCACTTTGAAGCCATCTTATTGGAATTTGGGGGCCACAAAAGTGGGGACATCTTCTCCCACAATCTCCTGCTTTTTGGGTCACATATCACTCCAATTAATAACCAACTTATCCCCACCGGTGAAATTCTCTCCATCAAATAAACAATATATGATTTTCTCGAACCCAGATCGATTGGCAGTAGGTTCAAAAAGGTTATAATGATGTTTAGAAATAAGTTTCTTTTTTTTTTTTTAATGTCCCTCACACGACGCAACTTCTAAAAGCTTTGTTTATTTTGCTTTCGGAGAAAGCAAGAAGACA
Organism: Juglans microcarpa x Juglans regia; assembly: GCF_004785595.1. Lineage (NCBI taxonomy): Eukaryota > Viridiplantae > Streptophyta > Magnoliopsida > Fagales > Juglandaceae > Juglans > Juglans microcarpa x Juglans regia. The sequence goes on from NC_054596.1 coordinate 37,626,090, forward strand.
TTGAACAAAAAAAAAAAAAAAAAAAAAAAAAGACAAAATAAGAAAAAGAAATAGGAGAAAAACCGTTTATACCATGAACATCTACTCTAAATCATTATCCATCGGCCACAAAAGCTTTTGGTTCAAAATAGGAGAAAAAGCGTCTGAGAGAGAGAGAGGAGGAGAGAGAGTGACGTCGTGTGTTGTAGGTAGGAGAACCAGATCTATAGTAGTGATCTAGTGAACCAACTGGCGGGTTGCATCTATGTTGGGTACAGAATTTGTGTTGGGTATTCAAGATCACACACACATAATTCTTGTTAGGAGCTTGAGGAAGTAGATGAGAAGAAGAACCTGCAAACAAGGAAGCTGCGACCATGTCTTCGTCTATTTGGGAGGAAGGCTTCGTGTTTTTCTATGGGAAGACGAAGGGAGCAATTCTTCAAGAGGAAGGGCAAAAATGATGGAACGCAGTTGTTTGGTATATATGAAACACACAGCTTCATTTTTCACGTGCATGCCGATTACGCGACGGTTCTCTCAGACGGTTGTAAGTATAATTTCTCTTGTGCAATACCACAACTCTTAACTTGTGACTTTTTAACTAGTAGTTGTTAGTTTCGACGTCATGGTTCACCTAGTTGTTCATTTGCCACGTGAGGCTCGACTTGCAAGACCAATCCAATATAGATGGATGTATCCCATTGAGCGATTTCTTGAAAAGTTGAAATGCACAGTGGGTAACAAGGCCCGCCCAAAAGGATTAATTTACAATGAATGGCATATATTATGTTCCAAATACTTCCAAGAAGTTGACAAGAGGTTTGATCGGCCGGAAAGAAACTTTGATGTTAACCAAGCAAGACAAAGGAATGAGTTTTCTGTGTTTTCCCAACAAGTATATCCACTTGGTGCAGCACGTGGTTATGATTTGTATAAAACAGAGTTCGAGAAAGTTCAGTGGTACATGCTAAACATTGCTCTAAGATAGAGAGCCATTTGAAGTAAGTTGTCATTATTTGTTAATTAATATTGTAATTTACTTAAAAAATTATAAGAATATAAACTATTTGTAATATCTAATTTTAGTGATCATACGAACATGCTCAAAGAACCAAAAGTAAATGATATAGACTAGAAACATGAAGATGAGTCCCCGAAATGGTTTGAACAACGAGTAATGATATTACAGATGTGAGTCTAAATTACCAAAAAATACATTGATTATTTACTTTTGTATGTTTATCCTTTATTCAATATGTAGGTTATACCAATGCATGCGAATAATCCAAAGGATATATCGGATGAACTGTATGCATTGGCACGTGGCCCCTCAAGACGTGCTGCTCGATATTCTGCATGTATTTCTCGAGGAAGTATGTATCACACAATGGATCGAGAATGCTAGAAGAAAACACAAAATAGTGGTGTCCTAGTCAAAGAAAGTCATGACGGAGAAAATACTGATTTCTATGGAGTTATTGGCGATATAATTGGAATGAGATATTTAGGAGAGCTTGTGGTGTATTTGTTTAAGTGTGATTGGTGGGATTTAAGCAATCCTCGAAGGGAAAAACACGATAATGAATATTTTTTGAGTATTAATACATCAAAAAAATGGTATAAATATGATCATTTTATTTTGGTCTCCCAAGCATCTTAAATATTCTACTTAGATGATCCTGAGTTAGAAAATCAATAGCGAGTAATACAAAAGTTTTTTTCAAGAAATATATATGATGTTATCCTTAAGGCGAAGGAACGAAATGAAGAAGAATATGATCCTTCTACTCAAGAAGCATATCAAGAAAGTCAACCCATCTTTAACTTGTTTGTGGATTTGAGGAAGAATGAGATGATTCTATTACAAAGGGAAGATATTGAGGCTGAAATTGTTAATGTGACAGTTGAGAAAAATGTTGAGTCATCTGAAGTATCTACAGATGATGAGAGCGAATCTACAAATGAAACTGATGCAGATGATTGACCGGTTTTGTGTTCACATTACACATTATTACAAATCTTTTATGTAATAAATATATCAGTATTTCAAAATTATGTCACCGAAGATGAAGGAAGTTCGCATCTCATCTCCACCTATTCATTGCTCTCCGTCTGACTCACCATTAAAGATTGACTCTACAGAACAATGTAAAAATCTAATAGTCATTTTGTATCTATTAAGATCATTCATACATATTATATTGTTCCTAACCATCATTTTCTTTGTCTCTACATCGAACTAAATATTTTATAGAGTTAACAATATAATCTCGTCAAGGTCGAGGCACTACTAGAGGCATGAAGTTAGAAAAATATCGTAAAGTGGGTAAGATTAAGGTTTAACATTCCTGGCGAATATACCGAATGCGAAGGAAAACAAGCAGTTTGGCTTGTATCACATATTGGTGCTCTTACATGAGCTTATATACCTTTGGCTACGAGTTCATGGCAGAAAGTTTCCAAACATATGAAAGAGCTTATCAAAAAACGTTGTTTGGTAATGTTTAAATAATTGATTTGTATTAATATTATTTAATATATATGCAAAATTTAGAATATCCTGGGTGATAATATCTTTGTGTATATATTTTTCAATGATGATTTCGAACTAAATCTTGGTTGAAGAGAGACCGAGCGTAAGACTGTTGATGAGCTTATGTGTAATACATTATGCAAATATAAGGCGAAGTGTTATAAGCATTACAATAAGTTTGAGAACAAGGAAGATGCACGCCAGCATCATTTTCAAGATGTCCGACCTTCCGATTGGGAAAAACTTTATGACATGTTTGAGGCTCTATCATATAAGATAATTTACATGAATTTCTTTACGTGTCCTATTTATAATTTTTGCTTCTTAATATTTACAACTTCTATGCAGGAGCGAAGTTCTATAAATAAAACAAATAGATTGAAATTGAAAATTCATCATCATATAGGCTCAAGATCTTTCCATCGCCTCTCTAAGAAATTGGTAATGTTATTTTATTTTTTCTTATTGTATATAGTTTGTTATTTGGATGTATTTTAATTACTTTATATTTCAACAAATGTCTCTTGTAGCAAAAGTCAAATACAAATTCTGATTTGCTAAATTATATGATGCATCACATACTGATCGTAATGGAGAGTGGACTCATCCCTATGTTCGTGAAAATTATGTAAGTATTATAATCTGTTTTTATTAAACATATTTGAATATTTGTGACAATATTAATTATTTCTCTTGTGTGTAGGATAAAATGGTTGCCTTACGTGCTGAATTTGCGTCAGATCAAAATTCTTCGACAAGTGATGTTGAAATTTTACACAAGTTCTAGGTCAATGTTTAGGATATTTGAGGGGTTTGGGTCGCTATATAAAACCTTCTAGCTCTTCCTCATCGTCCAGGTTTGCCTATAATACTTCTATAGTGTTAGACAAAGCGAATTCCAAGATCGACGAATTGACTGTAAGGCAACATGAGTTAGAGGCTCAATTGGCGAAACAAGCAGATATGGAGATACGCATGAAACGACAAGAACAACAACAACAAGAGTTCAGGAGAGATGTGCAACTCCAAATGCATATGCTTATGCAACAGTTCAGGCCTCCAAGCAACATATTTACATTATGTGTACAAATTTTGGAATCTATTTTTGTACAAAGAACACTAGTACTACTACTGTTTTATTTATTTGGTTTGCACTTATTATACTAGTTTTTATGGGTATTGAACAAATTGTAATGTATTTTTTTAAATATTCTGTATATCTATTTGGTTTTTAATTATTGGGTAAAATAAAATAGTTACCATTCAAACAAGCAAAAACCGTTCGAACAAGATGAGTAAAATCATTTGGACATTGATACAGAACATTCTAATGTAATCCAAATTAAACGTTCGAACAGTACATGAAACCATTCGAACGAATTATCAAATGTGAATTAAACGTTCGAACGTCTACTAATATGAAATCGATCGATCCTATCATGGTCAGTTCGAACGTCTTACTCAATCCGTTCAAACATATTTTATTGTTCAACCATCAAATTGTTTGTTCGATCGCTTCCTCATGCCTATTTAGTCAAATGGGCTGGCATCAATCAACCACTCATGAAGGACGCGTTCGAACTTACAATACATTTGAACGTTAATTTTGTACTGTTCAAACGTGATTCTAGAATGAAATTCAAGCATCCCAAAAAAAATTCCATTCAAACGTGATCGAATGGTTTTACTCAATTTTGTTCTAAAAAATATTTTTTGGGACAAAATTGATATTTTCATCCCAAAAAACCAGTTATGCTGTAGTGAGGGATCAAGTGAATAGGGTAGCTCATTTTCTATCAAAATTTGCTTATAATATAGAACTTTTTTTTATTTATATGTCGGGGAACCTCTCTAAGGTAGGACCCTTCGGACCCACTCCTGTAGAGTAAACCCCGGTCTCGTGCACCGCATTCTAGAAAGTTCCCCTTATACGGAACTAGTTAAATTGCTGACTTTCTCCATATGATTGTTTACACTTATGAGGTGTTGAACCTTGGACCTTGAAGAAAATGATACCCCAAAACTAAGGCCTTGTCCACTTGGTCAACCCCTTGGAGTTTCAATGAAGAACTGGTGTTAATAGATGATGGCCCTGGGGTTGTTTTAGTTCTGTTTTACAGGACAAATTGTTTATTGATTAATTCTTGATGAATACAAAGATATGGTTTGATTAAAAAAAAAAAATTAGAATCCAGATATCATGAGTTATTACCAAATAAATAAATAAATATATAATTATATTAATGAGTACAATTCTTAAGAGAACATTTCCATTTCGCATACGACACGTACGCTATTCCAATCAAGATCACATGATCGATCATGGATACATATATAAAGAGGTACGCAGTACTACATTTTATTTCCTAATCGGAGAACAGCTACTTGTTGATCAATTAGTTATTATTATTATTATTATTATTATTATTTGTTGTTATAATGGCATATTTTGTTTGACTTAATGGAATCATTTGGTCGGAATTTAGCATCAGACGGAATTAGCATCAGACGGCTTCAACTTTATTTGTTTGAACAGAACAGACGGAATTTATATATTCACGGAGTAATGATAGGTATAAGTCTTAAATATACAAGTCTTATATAAATATTTTGTAAAAACGTGAGTTCTACTAATAAAGAATAATTTTTTTATATATTTTTTTTAAATGAGGTTCACTTTTTTACAATGATTTATATGATACTTATCTATTTTTATACAAACATTTTTTAAACGTGGGTTCTATTAATAAAAAATAATTTTTTTTATACTTTTTTTAAATGGGGTTCACTTTTTTACAAAAAATTGTATGAGATTTATCTATTTAAGACTTGTACAAATAATTTCTCTTTTAACAAATACAAGATAAAATTATAACAGACATCATGATCATATGATAAAATACATTAATAATACTTTTTATGATTTGGACAAAACTATATATATGCCTAGATCATCTTATACGCACGTACTGATGACCAAAAAGTTGCATCTCACTGATCAAGAATAGTACACTTGCATGTGGATCAAACTAGCTTTTATATATATATAACGTCGTGGTACAATTGATCGCATGTAGGCAAAACCATATTAATGAAAAAAAAGATATTCGTGATGTTGTAAATTAATTTAGATCAAGAGTAATTTAAATGAATTCACATGCATGGATGCCTCAAACTGATCATCTTGAGATAGAAATTAGATGATCGATCAATAGTTTATTAAACATTTAGATTAAATATTGTTTTAATTTTATAAAATAATAATCTCCATCCATATATTTGGTAATTAACCCTAGCTAGCTAGCTTGCTTTACCAACAAAAATCTCATGACGACCTTCCGTCGACACATGCCCTTCTCATCGGAAAGGTGATGGAAGTCAAGGTATACATGATGCAGAGTTCTCACTTTACAACTTCAATTAATCTTAATTAGGAACTTATTGATCTTGTTGATGAGCAAAGTGTTTTTTAACGTGGACTCATTACATATATATATATATATATATATATAAGAAATCATCCATTCATTTCATTAGAGAAAACGATTACAGACATTAATCAAGCTAAATGGCTTGAGAAATAAAGTCTGGAATACAATATCACTACATTTGAATATTCTCAACTCTCCAAGCATTATGGGCACGTAGATGAGCATGAGCCTTATTTCCTTTTCTATAAACATGATTAAATGAACAAGAAACAAAACAATACTTAAGCCTTTGAGCTTCAGTAAACAGTGCACCTAGCAAAGAATCACCCATATTATCATTTTGAAGAGATTGAATAAGAAGTGACAATCACTTTCAACAATAATATGTGAGATGCCCATAGTAGAACATAGCTGCAATCCTCAGAGTATTGGCAATAACTCAATCACTTCTGGATGCTCCACGTACTTCATTTTCTGCCCTAAAAGCAGCCATAAGCACTTTACCATTTGCATCTCTAAGAATAGCTCTCATCCCTGCTCTCTGCATATCTTCAAACATAGTCCCATCTGTGTTTAACTTTAACACTGAAACAGGAGGTGGATGCCAACTGAAGTGAGATCTCAACTGCACATTAGTTTTAACCTTAACTGCTTCAAAACGGCCTATAGCGTGATTAATCACAGATTTTGGACTCAGCCACACTTCTTCAAATTCCACCTTATTTCTTCTATACCAGAAGGCCAAAGCTAAACTGAAAAATAAATCTAGTTTATCAGCTTTGTTATCTTCTACTAGCTTCAAAGCTATGTCAAAAACTTTTAAGCTAGTGTTGCTAGGCATAAGCAGAGCATGATGCATATCTTCTTGTGACAATACGCAAAGGCTACCCAAGCCACAAGTTCAAACCTTTTTCTTTAGCAAATTTTCCTTAGTTGGCAAACCTTCTCTACACACTTGCCAAGCAAATTAGACTTTAATCTTGTTAGGGACCTGCATCTTCCATAATACTTTCCACAATCTCTTTTGCATGTTCATGCTTGAAGATTCAACATTACAACCCCTTCCCCAAGAGCAAATACAAAGATAGCAGCTCTTTACTGAAAACTGCCCAGACCTCTCATAGCTCCAAATCCGTTTGTCTGCTACATTACCTGGACAGATAACAATGCGCCATCCGCAACCTTCCTTCACCCACTTCTTAGCCTCTCATATACTTCTCCAAGTATAGGATAGACAATAACCCAAATTTGCATTAAAAAAAAAAAAAGCAGCTAGATTTTGAGAAGTACCTAGCTTTAAGCAATTTGTGAAGAAGTGAGTCATCATCCTACAATAACCTCCAACCTTGCTTTGCAAGAAAGGCAAGGTTGAAATTTCTAAGATCCTTAAATCCCATACCCCCTATTATTTTTTATTCACACATTTTAGCCCAACTAACCCAATTGATTCTTTTCTCATCATGCCTTTGCCCCCACCAATATTTTGCCATTAAACTCTCCAAATCAGAACATAAATCTAATGGTAGAAGGAAACAACTCATAGAAAAGGATGGGATAGACAAAGCCACTGCTTGCAATAACACTTCATTTCCACCCTGAGATAGTAATTTTTCTTTCCAATCTTGAAGTTTTTTCCACTCTTTGTTTACTAGACTGGAAAGCTCTGTACTTAGATCTACCAACTAAAGGACGTAACCCGAGATTTTTTCATATTGTTGAATCTCACTATTACTCCATAATAGTTTAATCTCCTCTTTCAACCTCCTTTCTACATTAGTACTAAAAACTATAGTTATTTTATCCTTATTAATCTTTTGCCCAGAAACATTCTCATAAGCTTTTAAAACAAGTTGGACTCTTTTATTTTTCTCCACATCAGCCTTACAAAAGATGACACTGTCATCTGCAAAAAGCAGATGGTTGATATTTGGAGCACCCCTATAAATTTTTAATCCAGAGATCTCACCTCGACCCCCTGCTTGTTTTAACAAAGTTGAAAGTCTTTTAGTACACAGTAAAAACAGATAAGGGGACAGAGGGTCCCCTTGTCTCAAACCTCTAGAAGGATAAATAGGCCATTTCGGATCCTCATTAATCAAAATAGAAAGAGGAAACTGATTGCACACAATACATAACCAACTGAATGAAGGACTGCTTAAAGCCCAAAACTCTCATCACAGTTCTAAGAAAATTTCATTCAATACGATCATAAGCCTTATTCATATCTAACTTAATAGACATAAATCTTTTTTTTTTCTCTTTTTTCTTATGCTTTAAAAAGTGCACTAGTTCATAAGCAATGAGAACATTATTAGTTATTAACCGACCAAGTACAAATGCACTTTGAGAATCACCAATAATGCTAGGCAGCACTAATTTTAATTTATGAGTAATTACCTAAGCAATAAGCTTATAGGCTACATTAAATAAACTAATGGGCCTATAATCAGCAACTACAGCATGATCATTCTTCTTGGGAATTAGAGTAAGATAAGTATGGTTAAGATTGGAAGAAAACACGCATGTATTTAATGCTTTCAACACAACTTCAGAAAATGACTTCCCAATGACATGCCAATATTTTTTATAAAATGTGGGTGACATTCTATCAAGGCCAAGTGCTTTGGAAGGGCTCATAAGTGACAGTGCATTCTCAACTTCAGCTTCAATATAAGCCTGACATAAAGATTCATTCATATCACTTGTTACTCGACCAAACATAGAAGCCATAAAATCAGTGGAACCCCTTGGGTTTGAACTGGTAAACAGATCTGCAAAATAATTCAAGATAATCATGTCTATCTGATTGCCATACTGCCAATCCCCTTGAGAATTCTGTATTTTTACCAACTAATTCTTCTTTCTTCTCATAGGGGCTTTCATGTGAAAGTATTTTGAGTTTTTATCCCCATCTTTTAACCACAAGACTTTAGATCTTTGCCTCCACATTACCTCATCTCTCTCTAACCATTTTTGCACCTCATCTCGAGCCTTGCTATGATCAGCACTGCATTCCCCAATAGGATCTTGTTCATGCAATAGTTCTATATGTTTTCTAGCCAGTTTAATTGTTTTTGAACATTACCAAAAGACGACCCATTCCATCAATCAAACTAAATACCACATTCTTTAATTGAGTCCATAACATTCTGAATAACCTCACCATCTTCCCTCATCCTCCATGTAGACTTGATAATGTTCTTACAAGCCTGCTCTTCTACCTACATTTCTTCAAACCTGAACTGTTTTTTAACTCTACCAGAACCACCGTCACCCTCAGTTTTAACCCAAATGGGTACATGGTCAGAGTAAGCTACTAACCCATGAGTAACAGATGCACTAGGAAACTGACCCCACCATTGAGAATTTACTAACACCCTGTCAAGTCTTTCACAAGCGCAAAGAGAACCCTGCCTACGATTCCTCCAAGTATATTTGTTTCCTCTAAACCCCAAATCCCGTAGAGAACAAGCATCCACCACTTCCTAAAAAGCATCAATTTGCCCCTCATGTCGTGGCCTACCCACCCCCCCCCCCCCAACACACTTCTCATTGTGATGGAGAATTTCGTTAAAATCCCCCATAACCATCCATGCTTCCTCATTTCTTCTACACAAAGTGTATCAAATCCCAGGTTCTGAACCTGGTACTGGCATCAGGGGAACCATAAATCCCAGTTACATACCAACATCCTCCTCCCACTTCCTCCACAACAAAATCAATATGACTCGCTGAGTAATTAAGAACTGGCAGATTCAAATCATTTCTCCATAATAAAGCCAAACCTTCCTTTCTACCACATTAGTCTATAACTAAAAAATTGACAAAACCTAATTTAAATTTGCATACCTCGAATTCTCGAGCTTTAAGCCTTGTCTCCCAGAGAAACAAGACAAGTCGAGAGCTTCCCTCTTCACCAAATCGCAGAGGGCACGAACGCCTCATGGGTATCCAAGCCCACAGGCGTTCCAAGATATGATCTTCATGGGTTTCGGTAGTGCTGATCAACAACCACCATCGATTCAACATTGTTTGTTTCAGACACATCAAGCACCTCAATCTCCTATGAAACCCTTGGTCTGACAACCCTGCTAGCTCCATCATCTACCGAATCAATCCATTTCTCTTTTTAGAAATGGAAAGCCATTGGGTGACTTTGGAATTAGAAGTTGTAGAAGAAGAGAGAAATGATAGTCGTTTCCACCTACGGCTACTAACCCCATCAGGCCTACCCATAGCAGATTGGCCCATTGAGAGTTCACCATACTTGAGCCCATTTTCAAAACTTGTCTTCTCTTTCTATGTTGGCCAAGAAAACCCCTTCGGCCCATTATGCATATGCTCATCAAACGACTCCGTATTAATTTCCCTAATTCCCGCGTAAGCGTTGTCATCTCCATGCATTTAAACTTCCTCAATAACTGATACTGACTTCTTGCCCCCCTCAACTAACTGAACTGAGTTTTCCTCCATAGGATCGACAGAAAGTGATGCTAAATTCTCGTGATCCATTACGGCTTTCCGCTTGGATGACACCGTGACATCAGGAGCAGTTATCTCATCCACAGGCACCATAGCAACCATCAGATCTATATCCTTCCCCTTGGCACTCGTGTTGCCATTCTAGTTAGTTCTTTCCTTTCCCATGAACGAGCATCTCTGAAACAATCGCCGTAACTAGTAGTTCGCAACTAGCTACCATACAGAAGCACCTCTGCCTCATATACACAATCAGATTACTTCTTCAGTTTACACTCCTTATCCCCATGACCCAAACACCCACACTAGTAATAGAAGCTGGGCAATTTCTCGTAAGAAAACCTTACCCACACAGCATTGCCATCGCCCATACAAAACATTGTACCTCGTAATAGAGGAGTATCAATGTTGAACGTAACCCGAACCCTCAAGAACTCCCCCAAAGCCAACTCCCCCTTCTCTAAATCCACCTTTTCAACTCTCCCAATTTTTCTCCCTACTAGATTCCCCACAAATTCATTCCTGGCCCTCAAAGGAAAATCATGAATTATGACCCAAAAAGTGGCTTCATGAAAGTGAATCTGATTAACTTGTTTACTACCATCCACTTCCTGAACCAACACCAGTTGCTTATCAAAAGCCCATGGTACCTCTCTTACCACACGTTCCTTATTGCACATATTATCAAATTCAACTAAAGTTAGAGTAGAATTCAGATCGCGGAAACAAATAGCTTGCAGTGGATGCCATGCATGACGCATAGTCACCTTAAAAACCTCTATGTTATAGTGTTTCTCAGTTAGTAAGGTTGCAATCAAACCCTTCCCTACATATAAAGAGATATCTTCCAGAAATCCAGCATCCACAATCACTTCCTCTTTCTTATGAGACGTCAACGATAACCCTTGATACAGATCCTCCAGCTGATCATCCATCCTCAAGTACGAAAACTGCCCGAAACAGTGAAAAAACAACACTCTACGCAACCCTAGAGCCAAAGAGGAAAAATACCTCCAGAACAAACCTATATATATATATATATATATATGAGAAACTATAATTTTCTTCATCTTAATTGTTATTATCGACCTTAACTTTACCGGCTATCTTTATTCAAGTAATTGGCCTAAAATGTATAGGCCGGATAGATAGATCAAGATATATAATTCCTCCAATTCAATCTCTTAGAAATGTCACGTGTTATTTATATATGTACGCGACATTTACACGGTAATTTTTAATATTTAGTCAAATGTTAACTTTTCCTCCTTTATAACATCTAAATCAATCGGTTAATTTGACTAGTTCGCTAATCCTATATATGTATATATATAAAATGTCCATATATATATAATTATATATCTCTCACATATTCAAAGATTACGTACGTAACAGGCCGGCCCGGGAAATATTCCAAACAACCCTCAAAATATATATACATACATATATATATATATATATATGGATAAAATTAATTAGTAGCTAGTCCCATCGATCTAATTGGCTACATTTCGTGGTAATTGACAAGTTAACGAAGAATTCAAAGCTAATCAGTCAACAAAATGTTATTTTATCATAATAAACATATATTATATGAATAATTAATATTAATTTATAGCGAAGCAGCCAATCAACAAAGCTCATTCGCCAGAGCTAATCCTCACCAATTTTGGCACCAGTACCGGAGACGGCCAGGGTACCATATTTTTCTTATCTTATTTATTTTCTTTTTCCGGTCGGCCTGATCTATATATATAATATAATCCTCCCAAATTCCCACATATTCATATATATATGCATCATGCATGTCCTCATCTCACACAATTAAGTCAATAACTCCGTTTTCGTGGATCTCTAGGATTATATATAATCAACGTTCGACCGATTATCAATGTAGTCAACAAAGGAAAACAAAGTAAGTTTTTCATTGCGATATTTATGATGGCGGCGGCCAGGAAAAAAGATATATACATGATATATATAATTGCATTATTTTTCTAGCTTGTTTTTTAGTCTATAATGATATATATCTTTTAATTATGATAATATAACTCCTCTTTCTATATATCCAAAAAATTAATATCAATGAATCCGTTTTTTTTTTTTTTTTTTTTTTTTGCCCTAATCATTTTCTTGTTGTTGTTAATTTCAGAGGCCAGTAACCTTCTTTTTTGTATTTGAATAGATATATAAATAAATGAAGAATCTCGAGTAGATCGTTTTTTTTAACAATTATGACTTATCGCTCATGACTTTCTAAATCGTTATAGGAATCCGATATTGGTCTCTAATACATAAGCAAATTGGTATTTTATTTAATTAAATAAAATCGTCATCCTTGACGACAGCATTAATTAACTTGCATATATATATATATATATATATATATATATATATATATATATATATATTATACATTATATATTCTTTACTCGCGTGTGAACTGATGATCTTTGATACAGTCCATCACGATTACCCCAAAGAGAGAAACAAGAGATATTATATTATCTGCTCGGATTCAAAGAGCCCACAGTAACCCAGATGACAGCTACAACGCCGACACATTGATATACGGTTTCGGTTGTACGAGACTTGCGTAAATGTTTTTGAAAATAAAGCCAGACTAGTGCACGAGACTTTCATATTGTGACCCAGTTGGGCGCATTAAGCTGGCACCAGACCCCAGTCGTGCCGGCCAGGGGAAGAGGGGAACGAGCCAGTACTGCTTCTATATATATATATATATATATATAGGGAGAGAGAGAGAGACTATATATATATATATATATATATATATGTCTGTGTGTTTGTGTGTGGACGTATGTGTCGCAATTTAACAAAGATCACCAGATCAGTACTGGAAGAGATCAACCTTCACAAACGTGAAAGAGAAAATTAAGTGAGAAAGAGAGAGATCAGAGAGATGGGGGGTCATTGCGATACTGATGATAGCCCAGCCTCTTTTGTCAAGAACCCGACCATCAAGTTCACCAAGCTGTTCATCAATGGAGAATTCATTGATTCCATTTCAGGTTTTCATTACTACCCATGATCTAGATCTCTCTCTATCAAACTAATTACTACGTACGTTTGTAAATTTTCCGGATTATATATTCAGGACTTCCCCTTTGTTTTCCCAACTTTTTAGTTAGTTTATCACTTGAGAGAGAGAGAGAGAGAGAGATATATATATATATATATATATATATATATATATATATATATATTATGACAAGCAGTTTATGCTAAAGCCAAAAGGCCGAAGGCCCGAAAGGATCTAAACAAACTACAAGCTGAGAGAAAAGAAGAATTAATCATCGTTTGTTCATGATCTATATTTACATACAAATACATTATACGCATGCCACTAGCTACTCCGATTGTTTATTTCATGAATTTAATTTAGTTAAAGCATATATATATATATATATATATATATATATTGCAGCCGACCAACAAGGTACATATATAGAACAGCGGAGGGTTCTGGCTGTTAATTACGTACGAAAATATTAAGCACCGAAAGAACTGTACGTATAAGTAAGTTCCAGTGACTAACCTCTTCTTAATTCATGATCAAATAAGTCAGTCGGCCCATCGTAAATTAAAATCAAGTACGACGTAGTAGTTTACAAAAACTAGTACAATACCTTATAATTATCAAGTTTTCGTACATGGAATTGAGCATGTTGTCACGAGGTGCATGGTGTATGATCTATAACTGCATTTCAATCGGCCATTATGTGTGGTTCCTGAGACGTCTGAGGTAATGCATGCATGAAAGCCACTTATCAACTTTATTGCATTGATCCACAGGCCGAGTCCAACAATAAAGTTTTTAATTTGCTGTATGTAATTTTCGTATCATTAATTTTGTTCTTTGGTAATAATCAGGAAAGACGTTCGAGACCATAGATCCAAGAACAACGGAAACTATAGCGAGAATTGCAGAAGGAGACAAAGAAGATGTCGATTTGGCGGTGAAAGCTGCCCGACAGGCTTTCGACCATGGTCCATGGCCTCGCTTGCCTGGCTCTGTATGTATTTCTCTTTTAAAACTTAAGCCATTATATAAATAAATAAATAATGTATTTTCACACAAATTAAAGAAAATTAACTTAATAGTGGTCCCAAATTCGCGACTAGGTCAAAAAATTGATTTCAACTGATCTGAAAACATTTTAGTCAATTTCACGCGACTCCGGTCCGATCCATTTAAAATTTATATTTATGAGTGATAAATTAATAGAGTGCTGGGCGGCAGCCTCTTCGCCTCGCTTATGTCAATGAGGCTTCATTGAAGGAAAAAATGATAGAGATAATTACATTACACATGATACTGAGAGATATATAATTGTTTTCTTATAGTATTTAAGATTAAATGATATCAATCCCATAATCGAACATGAGTCTTATTGCATATATATTCTGGAAAGATCTATGTAGGATATGATCATGAAAACTCAAAAAAGTTATAACGAGTTTTTTGTTTTTTTATCGAGATTGTATCAATGCATGTACATATTTTTATCCAACTCAACGATCAGAATTGGATGACAAGTGCCATTTGATGATCAGATTATTGCTTTAATTCTCAATTAACCCCCTTAAGTGCAAGCGCGCAGTTCATTGTAAAGGACCAAGATTTAATTTGCAACGGCTAATGGGAAATTGTACGTACGCTGCAGGAGAGAGCAAGGATAATGATGAAATTCGCTGACTTGATTGATGAAAATGTAGAAGAATTGGCTTCCTTGGATACAATTGATGCTGGGAAATTGTTCACTATGGGAAGGCCGTAGACATTCCTCATGCATCAAGTACTCTCCGATACTATGCAGGTGCAGCTGACAAAATTCATGGGAAGGTATTGAAGATGTCACGTGAGTTTCATGGATACACATTGCTCGAACCTATTGGTGTCGTGGGACACATCATCCCCTGGAACTTCCCTACGACGATGTTCTTACTGAAGATTAGCCCCGCTTTAGCCGCAGGGTGCACTATGGTTGTCAAGCCCGCGGAACAAACTCCTCTATCGGCTCTTTACTATGCTCATCTGGCTAAGCTAGTAAGTGAAAATCTGATCATATGCATCTTCTTCTGGTTTGTTGAGTGACTCCTCAACTGGCTCAAATCCAGTCCTTAATTAGTAGTGAAGTCATTTTCCATCCATACATTATATATCCTTATCCATATTCAATACAATAGTTGCCTTTTCTAGCTTTCATATATACTCATGAGTTCCTCCTGATATTTGTCCCATTTAATATCTTTTCTTGTTCAAGGCCGGTATCCCTGATGGAGTGCTCAATGTTGTAACCGGATTTGGACCAACTGCTGGTGCTGCAATTAGCTCTCACATGGATGTTGATGCTGTAATTTCTGACTTTTAATTGAGTGTTTCGATCCCTTGTTTATGTTCTTTTGCAAAAATGTCTTGGTCATGAATAAGTTCATTGCTTTGGGGTACTGTGCTCTTGAATCTAGAGTGATGGTCTTTAATTTCAGGTTAGTTTTACTGGCTCTCCCGAAATTGGACGCAAGGTAATGCAGGCCGCAGCAGCAAGTAATTTGAAAGTGGTTTCACTTGAATTAGGTGGCAAGTCACCCTCATAATCTTTGACGATGTCGATGTAGATATGGCTGCTGAGCTAGCCATTTTCGGCATCCTACATAACAAGGTACGTAAATTTCATGTTTTCTTTGCTGCTTCTTTTTTTTTTTTTCTTTTAAATAAAGTTGCATTTTAGAAAACTAATTTAGCTAAAAAATTGTACCTTAAAATGACAATTTTCTTTGGTACTTTTATATATCAGGGAGAAATATGTGTGGCAAGTTCTCGTGTTTATGTTCAAGAAGGGATATATGACGAACTTGTGAAGAAATTAGTTGAGAAGGCAAAAGCTTGGGTAGTTGGGGATCCTTTTGATCCTAAAGTTCAACAAGGACCGCAGGTATGAATTGAGGCTAGCTTTCATGATCTATACATATGTTTTCTAAGGTGATATATATATATAAATATATATATATATATATATACACTACAAGAAAAACGAGCATTTATAACAAATTATTTGTAGCGATAATGATTATTTACGACGAAAACAGACTTATTTTAGTAGGAAATAATCATTTTCACAGGAAATAGCTAGTCACAAAAAAGTAATTTTCTTATAGTTTACAACTTTTACAATATTTTTCAAAAAAATACTATTTTTTAAAACTTATTTGAATTTTATTTAACTTTCACCGATTTGAATTCAAAACTAAAAATATTTTATTAAGAAGTTGTACATATAAGAATTGAAAAATAATTGTGTATATATCATTTCCTATGTTTTTTTCTCTGCGATCGACGTGGGGTACCAAGCAACTAACAGCCACGAACAGTCTGGGAGAAGAGGAATAATTAATCAAGGAAATGATCCAATAAGTACTCATGAACAAGGAAGTGTATTGGGCCCATAATCCCATTAAAGCTGCGTATGGTCCAAAACAACAACAAAAAGACATGATTGCATGGCATTATTTATTGTAAAGTACATGAACCGGTTTATTTATAAACTTGATTGAGTTTTTCGTTTTGGTATCATGCTGCATGTGCAGGTCGACAAGAAGCAGTTTGAAAAAATTCTTTCATACATTGAGCATGGAAAGAGAGAAGGAGCCACCCTTTTAACAGGGGGCAAGCCATTGGGTGGGAAGGGATATTTCATTGAGCCAACAATTTTCTCTGAAGTCAAGGTAAGTCATGTCTGTATATATGTATATATATGTAATTAGTCATGTGGAATTAAAGGCTAAAGTACTCGTTTTCCCTTCATCTGTTATATTATTGATCGATCTTCGGTCCATGACATGCACAGGAAGAAATGCTTATAGCAAAAGATGAAATATTTGGGCCTGTAATGGCTCTTGCGAAGTTCAAGTGAGTACAAAAGCTCTAATACCACTTTTTTGTACATTCTATGAAAAAAATTAGTCCATCAGTTTTGTTAATTGGTCATAATAGTTTTGAGGGTTTGCCTCATGATCATGTTTAGCAGCACGTACGTGCAATATTCTATTACTACTTGCAGATAGATAGAAATGCTCACTATTTTTACTAAATATTATATATCTCATGAACATTAATAACGAGTACTACAGAACAATCGAGGAGGCGATAGAGAGGGCCAATAGCACTAGATATGGCCTAGCAGCGGGCATCTTAACCAAGGACATAAACGTGGCTAACACTGTCTCAAGATCAATCCGTGCCGGCACCATTTGGATCAATTGTTATTTCGCTTTCGACAATGACTGCCCTTTTGGAGGGTATAAGATGAGTGGATTTGGAAGAGATCTTGGATTGGAAGCCCTTCACAAGTATCTTCAAGTTAAATCGGTTGTTACTCCCCTTTATAATACTCCCTGGCTTTGAAGAATCGAATTGATCATCAAGATCATGATCCACTTCTAATTGCACCTGAAACATGCATGATATGGAAACTATATCATACGTTTTACCAAATAAGTACTTATTCTTATTTTTGGGGCTTGAATTAAGTGTTTGCGTGTATTTGTTTTGCTAGGTATCTTATTTAAGGTCTGTATTCTTTTAATAAATCGACCCCATTATAAACTCTGAGCTATTAATTATATACGTGTTTGCATAAATAGCAGCCAATTAGTACTGTTTAAATCGTTGGCTTTGTTTTTTTTTTTTTTTTTTTATCGTGTTTGTGCATTGCCATATTGGTTCATTTTACGTACACATGTCATGTGGACAGACGTACAGGAGTATCAGTGGCAGGCCCACGACGTTCTTACCGGGCAAATTTTTTGAAAACTCAAACCACCCTTATGTTCGGTTCAGATCAAATATTAAACTGAATTAAGTTAAACTGAATTGAGACGATAAAATATTATTAAAATATTATATTTTAATATTATTATTATTTTAAAATTTAAAAAAGTTGAATTATTTATTATATTTTATATTAAAATTTAAAAAAATTATAATAATGAGTTAAGATGAGTTTAGAAAATAAACAAAACCTAAATTTTATTCATAATTTTATAAATCGTCAGTTTTTCCAGCTCTCAATTGCGCCCTCTGAAATTTATAATCCTCGTATAGAAAATGAGGATTAATATGGAAAATGACCTTCTAAAAAATTTATAATCCTTATATGCTCTCTAAATCTTTTTAAAATTTCAATATATACCAAAAAATGTCTCTCCAATTTTTGTGGGCCTATAGTCTCAAAATTTATATAATTTCTACATATTATCTATTTTTAAGAATGTGCCTCACCAAAGTTAAATTAAAGCTAAGTTTAGGAGAAATAATAAATTTATTAATATGAATCTAAAAATTTTGTTATACAATATTAACCTCCTTAATATGGAATCCATGAAAGTGAAAATAAAAAAAATAAATAAAAAAAAAATTTAAGGTTAATGATCTATATAAAAAATAATTAAGATGTTTTATCATTTAGACTTCATTAAACAAGAAAAAATTTATTTAAAATCTCAATTATAACATTATATGTTTAATTAATGCAATACGAAAATATCTAGATTTAACATAAAACTTAATAAACTAACTTAAAAGAATAAAAGATGACTTTCTAAAACATTATTTGATATTATGAAGAAAATAAATTATAAATATTTCATTACAAAAATAATAATAGATGATTATTATTGATCTATAAAACATTATCGTTAGAAATCTAAAACATGTATTAAGTTATGTTTTTATAATTTTATTTTTTTATATATAATAAATTATTAAAATCTAATTTTATATATAATTATAGTTTTATAATTTTTTAATCTTTTTTTATTTTGCGTAAATTTATTATACCGTAGAAAAGTTGGCGCTTTCAAAAAAACTTCAGTTCCGCCTGAGGTATTATGCCAGCGTGAGTTGATATTTTTGTACAATATTTTTTATAATATTTTACACAACTATATTTTAAATAAAAAATATTTTTATAAAATATTTTATAAAAATAACATAATTTTATAAAAATATCTTCATTTTATAATATTGTTATATAATATATTATACAATATATTATATATCATTACTCATTTCTTTATGGACCCGATTGCACATCTAACTGGTTCTAGTTTGTCAATCAGCTGTTATTATCCTCCTTTCTAAAAAGCTAACTTTATTCTTTCTTTATAGCTAGCTAGCTAGTTGGAATAATTTGCTATGGTCCTATTTTCTTGGTACTTTGTTGAAAGAGAAATATTCTCACATTACATTAAAATAATTTTATAAATTAATATATCTTGATGTAATTCATATTCAAAAACTCATATAAAGCCACGCCAATCTATAAGATTACTTTTATGTAATTATTTTATAACTCTTGAGACATTTGTTTGGAATGCTTCTTTGAACCCATGAGTGTAGCACTTCTCTTATTCAAATAGTCCGAAATATTGTCGACTACTTTAATTTGTCTACTATAGTAAGATACTACCGCAAGAAAGTGTGCGCTATTTATTCCATAAGGTTGTAGAAAGATTGCGAAGTCTATATTGTCATATTTGAAGATGGCTGGAGTGATCTCATCTCGTGGAATCATCATTTATTTCAAAAGTTTAAATTTATAAGAAGAAATAGATTTTATTATTTAATTTATATCTTAACACTCTCCTTCAGGGCCAAACTCTTTCTCAATGAGTGGTTCATAATTTCTCATATCATCTCACTCTCCAAATAAGTCCAAATATCTCATAATATCTATGAATAGTAATGAAATAATTTGTAAATAGAGTGAAATAGTTTGAGTTAAAAAATTTTATTGGTTTTTGAAAAATGAGAGTTAAAACTGGAATAAAAATATTATAAAATTAAAAAATTATTTGAATATAATTTTTGTTTTAAATTTAAAAAGTTATATTTTTTTTGGAAGTTTAAGAAAGTTATAATGATTAGATAAAAAAAATTATAAATTTGAAATTGAAAAATATTTTATATTTAAATGATATTTAAAAATAAAATATATGAGAATATTTAAGAATGCCTCAATGTCCAAACTAAATTGTGATAGCATGGGAGGCTCGAATGCTGAAAATGCTTTTGGAGGGACAATCACCTGAGAGATGAGAGAGTTTTTTTGAGGTTGTTAAATAAAATTAATTGAATTATCTTAAGCAAATCTTTATAAGTTTGGATTTTTGTTCACCTTACAGCCTATGTTAAATTATTGTAATTGCACTTCTACATCTATCACTTATGAGGCTACTAGAATTTTTCAAAATAATTCTGCACTTGAAGATCAGGGAATTAAGATGATTGCTCTAACAAATTGTAGAAATAGATTAGAGATCTTTACTTGTATGTTCACTTACTTTTGTCACACATAAACATATGTAGGGGTGTAACAAAAAAAAAAAGGAAAACAGGTTGAATTTATTAGATTCGGTCCCATTTTTAAGCGGTCCGGTGCGGCACCGGTTTTCATATTTTGAAAATCAGATTAAACCAAACCGGATCAGTATATATATTTATAATTTTTTATATTATATTATATATTATATGTTAAATTGTTAATTGATATAATATGAAACTATAATCTCATAATTCAAGTCTATTAATCTTATAACATAAAATTAATATAACATGTGATATAACATAAAATAAATCTTATAATTTTTAATATTACATTTGACATAACATATAAATTTTAGTTTTAAGTATAAACATTAATATTAAGTTATTAACATAAACTTATTATATATATATATATCAATGATAAATATATTTTTGGCATAATAAATTATAATATATATATTATTTTTGTAAATATATTTTTACATATTTGATCATATATATAATATACTCATACAAAAAGTTTAAAACTTATATAGACTATAGTTAAATTCAATACTATACTAGTATGTGTTCATTATTATAAAATAATGTACTTATACTATAATATAAATAGACTAATAGTTTAATATATATATATATATAAATATCATATTATTACAAACATAGATAATCTGTAAAACCAGAAAAACCAGATCGGACCGAATGGAAACCAAAAAAAGGGGAAGTTCATGTTTTGATAGTGAATCAGTCCGATATCGGTTCTTAAATTTTCAAAACTGGTATATACCGGTTTAGTTCTAAAAAATGTATAAAACTAAACCCAAATGGACCGGTTACAGTACCCCTAAACATATGTAAGACTCATTTTTTTTAAACTCCCCTTGTGGAAGTGGTTAGTTAAATTTGTTATAAGTTAATTAAGCTTGTAACTTCAACTATGTGAATACAAGAAGAAATGCTCAAAAGCTTGTCGTTGAGTGTATGGGAGATCAATTTTTGACAGTTCAGATCAATGAAAAACTGAAAGAATTCCTTTTTACCTTTGTTTATGCGAAATGCTCCTACTTGGAGCATAGAAGGCTTTAGGATGCTTTGATAGATGCTAATATTCATAATTTACCATGAATGGTGATAAGTGATTTTAATATTATTAGTAATGACTCCGTGAAGAGAGGGTAGACCTAGATTGACTTTGGTTATGGAGGAATTTAATGGTTGGATGGATTCGTGTGGATTGCTTGATATGCAATTTAGTGGGAATTATTTTTCTTGGTGTAATGGTCATTCTAGACTATCTAGACACTGGGCACAATTTGATCGTTGCTTTCTAAATACGGTGGCTTTTGATGTATTTCTTGATGCTCATATGGAATATTTAGCGAGAGCTTCTTCTGATCATGCACTGATGTAGGTATCACTAGAGAAACAATTAGTACTCTATGGCTATCCTTCCTTCAAATTTTAGCAAATGTGGGTTTCTCATCCTCAATTTTTTGATTGTGTTTCTAACTCTTGGAATGGAGAAGTAGTTGCGGGCTCAAGGTTGTATATGTTTGTGACAAAACTTAGAAGATTAAAGATTGTTCTGAGATCATGGAACAAGCAAATCTTTGGAAGGACTGAAACTAACATAACAGCACTTGAGGAATGTATAAAGGGATTGGAGGGCAATTTGAAATCTGAATTTTTAGAAGATGTGGAGGATGATTTAGTTGCCTCCCAGCTGGAGCTCTCAGTTTGGTTGCATAAGGGAGAGAAGAGTTTAGCTCAACAAGCTAAACAAGGTTGAATACAAAAGGGTGAAGCAAATTCAGCATTTTTTCGTGTTGTCAGTCGCTGAAATCACAAAGAGGTGAAAGAGATGAAGCTTGAGGATGGCACTATTCTTTCCTCACCTGAGCAAATTCACAATGGGGTTATCACTTATTTTTCACAGTTCTTGGAGGCTGACAATCGACGTGAAGAGCCGATTTTAGACGAATTGGTCCAACAGGTAATTTCGTGTTGATATCTCGTGTTCCTACTTCACAGGGAGTTTATGATGCACTTTGCTCTATTCCGAAAGTAGTAGCTAGGGACCTAACTGGTTTGGGTCGGGTTTCTATCGATCTTGTTGGCACATAGTGGGTATTGATGTGGTTGATGCTGTGGCAGAGTTTTTTTTTGAGGTATGACTCTTCCGCGATTTTTTAATACAACTTTCTTGATATTAATTCCGAAAGTGGAAAATACGGTAAGCTTTGATAAGTTTAGGCCAATAAGCCTATGTATTGTGTTCTACAAAATATGCTCAAAGATTATGGTTAATCATCTCTCTCCATTGCTTGCTAAAATTATTTCGCCTGAACAAAGAGTCTTTCTCCCAGGTCGCAGCATTTTTGAGAATATTAGCATGACTCGAGAGATTATTCATGCTATTAATAAACCTTCTTATGGTAGAAATGTGGCTTTGGAAATTGACATGGCGAAGGCCTATAATCATGTGGATTGATCATTTCTTTTGCATGTTCTAAAAGCTTTCGGGTTCTCAAAATTTTTTTGCATGCTGATTAGACAGCACATTACTAATCTTTAGTTCTCTGTGGTCATGAATGACATCCCAAAAGGTTTTTTCTAATGTGGCAAAGAATTGCGGCAAGATGATCTTATTTCACCTTATTTGTTCATTTTAGTAGAGGAAATATTTTCGAGGATGACAAAAAAACAAGTTGAACTAGGCAAGATCATTCCGTTTTATCATCCGAGGGGAACCTTTATTATTTCTCGCTTGTTTTACGTTGATGATATGGTGTTAATTTGTAATGGGAGAAAGGCATATTTGAAAGCTATTACTGATGTGTTGAAAACTTATGAACAATGCTCAGGACAAGTTGTAAGCAAAAGGAAATCCTCTATATTTTTTTCTTCGCAGGTTTTAGTGTCTAGACGTTGTGAACTTCTTCAATTCACTGGTTTTATGGAAGATTCTTTTCCTTTCAAATATTTGGGAGTACCAATTATTTCAAGAAGATTGAAGATTGCTCATTTTGATAACTTGATTGCAAAAGTTCGGTCCAGATTGGAGGGATGGCAAGCTAGACTGTTATCTAGTGGGGTGCGACTGCTTCTCATTAAACATGTGCTTCAAAGTATACTTGTGCATAGCCTTTCAATCTTAAGGACGGCTATAGATGTTCTTGAGAAAATTCGAAAAATCATAAGCACTTTGTTCTTGGGAGTGAAAGATGGTAAAGCAAAGAAAAAATGGCGCTCTTGAGAGGATCTTTGTAAGTCAGTTTCGGAAGGTGGGTAGGGTATCCGTGGTCTACAGGAAGTGCAGTCATCTCTCCACATGAAGCTAGCTTGGAATTTGTTGCAATGTACCTCTCTTTGGTCCAACTTTTTCCATGCTAAATATGTTGGTGATAGACATTTATTTGGTGGATCCAAAGAAAGGGTCTAGTTGTTGGAAAATGATTTTGAAGAGTATTCCCTTAGTGCAAGCTCATTCTAAATGGAAAGTTCGGGAGGGACATCTCTATTTTTGGTGTGATCACTGGGCTGATAATGCACCATTATGTGACAATATTCATATCTCTGAGGTGTCGAATCTAAAATTGGATGAATATAAAACTGGTTTGGGTTGGAATATAGAGCTATTTATTCGGTTGGTGGGACATCGAAAAGCTGAGGAAATAATATTGCAACTGGGTAGGATAAAAACTAGGCATGATGTGTTGATATGGCTCCCGAATGCTTATAGGAATTCTCAACAAGAAGCGTATGGAATTGTATAAGTACAAGAGGTTCAGATTTCCCTTGGGCGAAATGGGATTGGCATCCAGCTCTTCCAAAAAAATTTCAATCACTATGTGGAAGGTCATACATGAATGTCTTTCGTTGGATGACAAAGTCTGAAAAATCAGTATTCCTATTGTTTCCCGATGTGATTGTTGCTCAAATTATGGTTATGAAGATCTTGATCATGTACTAGCAAGAGGGGAATTTGCTGAAAAAATATGGAGAATTTGTTTGTTGGTTCTTGAAGTACCTTGGATGGAAGGTTGCTCATGGAGACCAAGGGTTGATTGTTGGCATAGGCGGGCAAGAAATTCAAATCGTCCTAGTCAATTGTTGGGTCTCCTTCCTGCTATCATAACTTGCCGCTTATGGGAGCTTCGTTGCAAGGCTAGGATGGAAGGCTTGATGGAGTCGATTCAACTGGTTTGGTCTTCCATTAAATATTGGGTGTCTTGACTTGTTTTAAAACTTGAGGATATAAATATACTTACTCGGCATGATGAAGTTATTTTCCAATGTTTTAATCTGCCATTAAAAGTTACAATGAAAGAGGTTGCAACTCCAGTCAAGTGAAAGCATCCGAAACAAGATTGGGTAAAGTTGAATGTGGATGGTTGTTCTCTTGGTAATCCAAGTCCTTCGGATGCGAAAGGTATTATTAGAGATGAAAAATGTGACCTAGTATGCGGTTTTGCAGCAACTACAGGGCATAATTCTAACAATTATGCAGAATTGATGGGTTGTTTACTTCATGGGCTTGGCATATTTGTATGTTGGGACTATTATTTGTGGAGATTGAACTAGATTCAATGTTAGTAATTAACTGGTTGAGATCTCAGAGATGTGGCCTTTGGTATATGAAAGATTATTGGGATGAAATACAAAGTCGACTAGCTGGGCTTAATGTTTATTTAGTCCATTGCTATAGAGAAAGTAATTCGGTTGTTGATGGTTTTGCTAAAATGGGCGCTAAAGGTCGAACTGGCTTATGGTATTCTTTATCTAAGTTGCCTTCTAGCATTAGAGGTAGCATTCGATTGGACAAAGGGGGATTTCCCTATATTCAAAAAACTAGAAGATGTTGTTGAAGTCTTCTAGTACATTTCGAAAGCTAATTATGATTCTGGACCTAGGTGCTGAGTTTTGTTGACTCGAAGCTTAGCCAGAGCCTTAGATACCAAGAATACTCCACTACTATTCATTACTTTATTATTACTTTTTAACTACTTTTTATTATTATTCATTACTATTCATTATTTTATTATTATTATTCACAACTCTTCTCAACACTTATCACTATTCAAACATAGAAGACAAGAGATACAACACAGAAACCCCACACGCAAAGTTCTCATTGGTTTCTAGGAGCGAGCACTTCTCTGGTTTTAATTGTTTTGTCTAGTTTGGTCTATCATGTTTTTCATTGAACCTTCGTTATATAATCGGATGCCTTAGTAATTTTAATGCTTGGGTTTGCTTTTTTTAATATAATATATCTTGTTTTGTTGTAACCATAATTTTCTTCCACTATCGTCTTCTTCTTAAAAATAAAAGATAAAAATAAATAAATAAATCAAGATTTACTTGACTGAATCTAATTAGCGTAATAAAATATTTTCCATTCATTACTAAAGTCTAAAACGATTACTACTAAAACGATTCCCATGTTTTATCGTTTTATGCTTTTTAATGGATTCACATTTTCCACTTTTATTGTGTTCTTCCTTCGATCTTTATGCCACCTCTGCTTGAGATTGCCCAGTCTTTTTTTTAAAAAGAAACAAAAAACCAAATTGATGATGTTACTCAATTGCTTTTAAAAAGTCTCATCCTTCATATCTTTTTACATCATTTACAAAAATAATTTCCAACAAATTAACAAGGATAGTCTGACTCTGACACTACAATTTTCCCAAATTTTCAGAAGAATTCATCTTCATATTCTTTAGTTTTCGAAATTTAAATCCAAACACAAAACATCTAATTTTTAACAAAAGTAAATTCAACGCACCATGATATCAAGCCATGTGAATTTATTTTTATAGAATACAAAGGCTAAAAGATTTCATCGCAGTTCACACATCTTCAAGAAATTAGAATGATCTAAAAGCCGAGAGAGAAGATCAACAATTGATAATTTGAAGTTCCATATTTCATTTTCATATATTTGTACAGGCGTTGTAGCTTCTTCCACTATCAGTCTTCACCAGCCTCTCTGTAGGCAAAATGGAAACCCTAGCTACCGTTCTATTACAAACAAGAAAGGGCTAAACAACCCCATGACCCAAGAACCAACACATATATGTCCAAAACTAACACCACCAAACACACCGTCCCTTCCACAGCCATGCAACGTGATCACTTTACAGCCTTTCCTCTGAGCTTCACGCCGAGAACCTTCTCCATCTTCCCCAACACCGCCTGGTTCGGCACGGCCTTCCCGTTCTCGTACTCCTGGACCACCTGCGTCCGCTCGTTTATCTGCTTCGCCAGGTCTGCCTGGCTCATCTTCTTCTGCAGCCGCGCCTTCTGAATCGCCTGCCTCACCTCGGTTGACACTCGATCCAGGGCCGCCGGCTCGGCCGCCTCGTCCAGTTTTCTCGCGTTGACGACCGGAGCAGCCTTCTTGTTGGAACCAGCGTCGGCCTTCCTGACTGTCTGTATCGGAGCCCCGGAACGCAGGGCCTGGTTCACCGCCTTCGGGTTGCGGAGGTCCTGGGCCTTGGCCCTCGACTTGTTGAGTACCACGGGTTCCCAGTCCTGGGTAATGGATCCTGGATATCGGCTCGGCATCTTAACAAACACAAGCGATGTGAGAGAGAGAGAGAGAGAGAGAGAGAGATACAACAGAGAACTTAATTGTTGCGTAGAAATTAGACTGGAGGGCATAGAGATGGGGGATTTTATACTGGAGATGAAGATCTGGAAAGTTCTCAGGCCTTCTTGATCAAATTTATCCCTGGAAAGTTATTGGGCAGTATGGTTTCCTTGTCTCTGGCCCTCATTGCTGACGTGGTAACTAGTTGTTCGTCAGCTTTCATTTCTTTGACGAAAAATGACAGGCGTATAATTATTTTTAAGACAATGCTACAGCTTCCGCTGGCTCCCGCTGGGACCTCCGGGGTGTAATACTGTTTTACATGTATTTTTTTTAAGTTATTTTTTATATAAATTTTTTAATATTTTTAAATATTTTAAAAAAATAAAATAAATTAAAAATATCATTAAAAATATAATTTCTTAATCAGAAAGTAAAAAAAAAAAAATATTAAAAAATACTTTTTTAATTATGAAGTAAAATAAAAAAATATTTTTTATGATTTTTTATTTTACTTCATGATTAAGAAATTATTTTTTAATAATATTATGATTATTTTTTATTTTTTTAAAATATTTAAAATTGTTAAAAAAATTTATATAAAAAAAAAACTTAAAAAACACATACAAATATAATACTAAACCCAGCGGGAGCTGGAAATAAAGCATTTTCCTTATTTTTAAGACAATGTTACAGCTCTCGCTGGAGCTCTACTGGAGTTATAACATTTGTTTTTATATATTTTCATGTAATTTTTTTAATTATTTTTTATATAGATTTTTGTAATATTTTTTAAAAATAAAATAAATTTAGAATATCATTAAAAACATTTTCTTAATTAGAAAGTAAAAAAAAAAAAATCATTAAAAAATACTTCCTTAATTATGAAGTTAAATAAAAAATCTTAAAAAATGATTTTTTATTTAACTTCGTGATTAAAGAAGTGTTTTTTAATAATATTGTAAATTTTTTTTATTTTTTAAAAATATTTAAAATTATTAAAAAAATCTATATAAAAATAACTTTAAAAAATACATAAAAATACATGTTGGAGATCCAGTGGAAGCCCACCAAGAGCTCTAGCATTATTCTTATTTTTAAGACAATACTACAGCTTCCGTTGGAGTTCTAGTGTTTTCATGTGTTTTTTTAACTCATTTTTCATATAGATTTTTTTAATATTTTTAAAAATAAAATAAATTTAGAATATCATTAAAATCACTTTCTTAATTAAAAAGTAAAAATATATATATATATATATATTAGAAAATACTTCTTTAATCTCTGATTCCAAAACAGCAGAAAACAGAGAAGAATGACTGAAGAAGAAGAGAATGAAGGAAACAGAGTAGGATAATTGCACAATAATTAAATTATACAGCATAAAATTAGTAGGCGGTTGAACCAGCCAAATGCATGTATGCAATGCTAAAATAACTTGAGAAATTAATAAACATGTAAGCTTTATTAAAATTACAAAGCTTAAAATGTACAGGCACAAGGTAGTGCAGATTTGCACTTCCAAAATAAGGAGTTCTCAATATAGGAAGAAAAGGATAGAAGGGATTTCTCCGGAAGATGAGTTCTGCCTTAGCACAATGTAAGGTTCTTCTTTTATAGTATAAGGAGTTCTTGTTTATAATGATTAAAGTAAAACAGTAAAAGTAAATCCGTGAGTGAACAGTGGGAACTGTTTAAGCATGGGCATAGGTAGTATTCTCATTATGTCTTCCAGCTGTCTCTGTGGACTACTGCTTTCGGCATAAGATGACAAAATAGTCTGTTAGTCGTCTGTATGTCTTCCAGTTGTCTCTGCATAAGGCAACAATTCTTCAAATAAGTCGTTGTATCGTTTTCTTTGAACTCAAGTATTAGTCAGTCATCAGATAACCTTGGGGTGTCTTCTGAATCGTGACCAAATACATTGATATACGAAGCCTCTGATGATGCGTCTGAATTTTTATCTTCTTCAAATTCATTACTCAAGGACTTTGACAGTTGTTTTTCTAAAATTTTTATTAAATCCTTTTTATCAAGTCTGTCCAAAATATTATTATTCTTTTTAGACTTTGAGAATTTCTTGGAGATTGAGCTAGTGGCTTTTCCTTGCTGAGATGTTGTTGGTGAAACAGGGGCATGGATTAATGGATATCCAGGAGCAGGTGATCCGGTCTTGATGACTGGAATTCCTTTTTATCCTGCAAATTAGGTGCAGATTGTGGAAAGTCCTTGATCATCCGGTTGATTGTTTTTTCAATATATCTAAACTTATCCCACCATTTTGTGAAATAAGCACGGGATATAATATTGGCATTTCTCTCATAACTCCATTTGAAGATCCACAGAAGTTTGTAGTTCTTATAAAAATGGAGTTCATAAGAGAACATAGCTGAGTGCTAGTCTAGCTTGGTGCCGACAATCATTGTATAGTATTTGAAAGCTTGGGAAAGTTGCGTAGAGAAATTCTGGAGAATTAAACCAAATTGATTCCACCATTGGAGAAATCAAAAAGGAAAAGTTCATTTGAATCTTGAATCAAAGTTAATGAACCAGGAGTGGCTCATATCAGGTACCTGGAAGAACATGAAACGGTTCCAGACAGTAATATAATCAAAATAAGTAAAAGAAAGTGCTTTGTCTGAGAGTCTTTTGGGAGTATAGGGATTTGTTCCCCATTCTGCCTCTGTCATGACACGGAAGATATAAGCACTATGGTAAATCAATTTTATGGAATCATTTTTGTCATAAATAGATTTTATGACAACTGAATTAGTGAGGATTAAAATACTGGAATAATATTGGAGATTCTTTGAGGAATCTTTAGATATCCAGTAGAAATTGGGAGGAAACTAGGAGCAAGTAAATTTGAATACATCTGTGTATGCAGACCTGTTTGGTTCTACAT
Organism: Juglans microcarpa x Juglans regia; assembly: GCF_004785595.1. NCBI lineage: Eukaryota > Viridiplantae > Streptophyta > Magnoliopsida > Fagales > Juglandaceae > Juglans > Juglans microcarpa x Juglans regia. Next base: position 37,656,366 of record NC_054596.1, read on the forward strand.
AGAACAGATTGGAAACAAAGGGCTTGCGCAAATATTCAGATTTTCCTTTTGGGAGGAAAAATTGAGAAGTAATGGAAGCAGTTTCCTTTAATGCCATTGCTTTCGCATATGGATCAAAGGTCGTAGAAACCGTTGACGCAAAGGTCGCTGGTTGCACAATTTTACCAAGGGGTGAACCTATTGGCAATATCCAATGCTGTGGAGGGAGCACTGGGCATAGGGGTTGATCCAGAGTCATTCTTGATGAATTTTATACTGGGCATTGGTGAGGGAGAATTTGCTTTCCGTTTTTCTTTTTCTTTTTTTTTTGCTCATGGTTGGGCGTCTGCAAGAATTCACAGGTAAGAAAATCAGGAATGGAATTATTAGTGCCTTTGATAAATTCAATATCAAAATCCAAAACACTTAAAATAGCTTGCCATCGTGCAAAAATATATTTTGATGTTTTGTTTTCAACATCTTTTTCTAAAATAAATTTAGCACTCATGTAGTCAATCCGCAATAAAAACTTCTTATTAAAAAGATCAGATTAAAATTTAGAAATACATAGTACTATAGATAAAATTTCTTTTTTAATAGTACTATATTTTTCTTGTGTAGGGTTCCAGACTCCAGAATGGAAGCGAACAATTTGTTCAGAAGAGCCTGGTGAAACAAATTATTTCATAATGCCACCATAACTAATGTCAGAGGCATCTGTCTTAACAATTTTAAAAGAATCAGAAGTAGGGATACCAAAGCACGGAAGAGTTTTGACATGTGTCTTAATTTTCCTTACTAGATTAGTATGGATTTCTGTCCAATGAGGAGGGTTGAAAATGAGTCGTTTGAACAAAAGACGATATTGTTTCCTCATATCCTTGTAGAAATCAGAAATATAATTGAGAGATCCTAAAAATCTCTAGAATTGTTTTTTGTCGGTGATGACATCAGAGAATTTGTCAGCAAATTCAATGTCTCGTTGTATGGGCCTGATTTTGCCTTCAGAAATATCATAACCAATGAATCTGATATTGGTTTGGAATAATTTGATCTTTTTCGCAGAAACGATAAGACTATTGATTCTAATGATGTCTAGAAACGATTTCAAATGTTTCCAGTGTTCATCAATAGATTTAGAAAAAACAAGAACATCATCTATGTAGACGATGGTGAAAGCAGTGAACGAGTTAAAGATGTCGTTCATGATGTTTTGGAATTCACTAGGGACATTTTTTAGGCCAAATGGCATTACATTCCACTCATAGTGACCAAAAGGAGTAACAAAGGTTGTCTTATACCTATCTGACTCGGCTATTTGGATTTGTCAAAAACCTGATTTTAGGTCAAATTTGGAGAAGATAACTGCATCACTCAACCTATGAATTAAGTCATTTTTATTGGGAATAAGATACCTAATCCACTCAAAAACTTTGTTCAAGGGTTTGTAATTAATGACTAGACGAGGGGTACCTCTCTCTAGCTCAACATTTTTCTAGATATAAAAAGCAGGACAAGACTAATGGGACTTGCTATCTCTAATTATGTCTTTTTTCTTAAGATCTGCAATTTCGATTTGGCAGAATTCTAAAATCTAGCTATTCATTTGAATAGGCCTGGCTTTAGTGGGGATATCTTTTTCATTAAAACTTTTGATATATAGGAGAGAAACGATGCGTTTCTTCCTATACCAAAATGCATTGGATAAATCAGAACAAACATCAATAACAAGACGCTTATTAAAATCATCAATTTTGGAAAAAAGTAAAGGGGAAGATAATTGTTCAGAAATCTTTTTGTATTTGATTTCCTGTTGGAGGAAGTTCAAATGTTTTTCTTTTGCAAGAATTAAAGATTTCAAACTTTTATATTGATTAATCTCAAAACGAGAAGCAAATTTAAACTTAACCTTTTGGCCAAATATTTCGATAGTAATACCATCTTTTTCGGTCAAAAATGGATATAAAGAAGAAATAAAAAGAATTTCTAATATTACTTTGTCAGACATATTTCTGACCAAAACAGAAAGAATTTTAAAACAAATATTGTTTTGACAAACATGAGCGTTGTTTAGCTCATAATTGATCTTCATCTGAGATCCATTTGTCGAAAATAATCGTTTAGTAGATTTTTCAAAATATTTGCTAGGAATGAGTCTTTTCTGAATATAATTCAGGTCTGATCCGGAATCAATCATAGCAACAATAGAAAATTAGAAATCATAGGTAACGACAATAGTAACTCGAGAAAACCATTTAGGAGGAATAGTATTGTGGATCAAACATATCTGGTTGTCAGCAACTAATTCATGTTGGGTTGAACCAGAATCATTTGTTTGCTTGTTATCAGAAGAAATATCCTGATCAAGTTGTATATTAATTTTGAATACTAAAAATTCTTGTTTTAAAGTTTTATTTTCAGACTTAAGGTTATCAACCTCATATCTGAGTTCAACGATTTCCATTTTAACAAGATTAATTTCGTGTTGTAAATCAGAAGTAGAAATTTCCTTGGGGTTTTTCTTTTGAAATCTCTCCAAGGTTTCTTGAAAACTAATCCTTTGCTTAGAAGGTTCTGGTTCTTGACGAACCATCATCTTCTTTAGTTTAAGAATATATTCTTCTTTAAACTCATGATTTTTAATTTGAGAAATTAAGGTTAGCAAAAGATTTTCTTGTTCCTTAGCCTTTGTCAAAACATTAACTGATTTGTCTTTAGGCTTGCAACAAGTATCATTACAATTGCAACCAAGTTTTGGACCAGTAGGATCAAGAAATCTAGTTTCAGAGTGATACTCTGAATCACTAGAACTGAATTCGAGGATATCAGATGATGCTATTTCTAGGAGTTGAAATAGTTATTCTTTATTATTGCTATCAATATCCAACTGATTAAACTTTTTCTTTAGTTTTTTGGCTTTCTTAGGACATTTATCAGCAAAGTGTCTTGGTTTGCCACAAATAAAATATTTTCCTTGAGAAGAATGTTTGGATTTCTTTTTCTTAGAAAATGACTTAGAAAATGGTTTCTTATAAGTTTTCTTATAAAATTCATCATGGGGTTTTTTCCTGATACCACCATGAGGTTTAGAAAACTTATGCTTCTTTTTTTATGGAGCTATAGTAAGAAGGCCAAATTGTTCATAAAAAATTCACATTTCATATTTAGCTTTCTTGCTATTTCTCATCTGTTCACGAAGCATTCTTTGATCATTACACATACTAATACCAAGTTTCTTAATTATACTACAAATATCACCATAGATGTATTCGTCGTAATTGAGAGACCCAGAGGTACTAGTAAGTTCATCTTTCACTTTGTATGCAAACAAACGAGATAATCCATCAATAAACTTTTCTTTCTAGTATGACTTCTGACTATCATCGCGAAGCATGACTCTGGAAATGAAAACATCTTGGTACCATCTATAATCTGACATCTAATGACATCTTGGATTATTCAACTGATCGTTGACGCGACTAGTTATGTCTAATGGTGTCCCAATAAAATGTTTTAAAATAGTATAAATTAAAGTATTAATACTATCAGGTTGTGCTGACTCAATAGTTTCATAAAAAATAGATAATCATTCATCATTACGCTTAACAGTATTCTGAATTATTTCCTTTGTATTAGCGGTGAGATGCTTATCCCACCAATTGCGTAAAACACCGAAAAATTCTTGTGTTAAAATCATAACAATATCAGGTTGTCTAATATTGTTGTTAATATAAGTATTTGCAACAAGCGACATTTTACTCATGGTATTGATGATTTCTTGTTCAGAAAATCCATCAATATTTCATTCGTAAACTTTGTCAGCAGAGTAAGAAGATTCGTTTTGAAAAAATTTTTCTTCAAACTATAAATCAGGTGGAGTAGGTCTGGAATACCAGTTTTTTCGTTAGACTCATTGGTTTGGGTTATTTTGAAGAAAATCTGACAATTTCAGGTTTTAAATTAATATCTTGAAAATTCTTTTCAAGCAATTCAAGGTCATTTTCTTCATAAGAGTGATCGTTAGATGACTCATCTGTGGTTTCAATAAGAACTTCTTCTACTTCTTTGCTTCTTAGAGCACTAATAGAAGGCTGTTCTTTCTTTAGATCAGAAAGCATTTGATCTATCTTATCTAGAGTTTTGGCCTAAGAGGTTTTAAAATCCATTTTAGCCCGACTTTCTGATAAGATAATCAAAGGTTTTTCAATAATTTTTTTTGGCTGATCTTTCATGAAAACCAAAGGATTAGGATCAGGTTTTTCAACATTTTCTTCAATCCGATCTAACTGTTGTCTGATCGTGTGAAGAGTAAGATTTACAAAGTTATTTTGAGAAATAACCTTTTTTGTTTCTTTCAAAATCTTGTCCTTTTCTGGATCTCTGGAAACAGTTTTAGGGATTTTGAAAGGCGAAGCAGGTACTTCAATTCTTTTGTAAGGAATGAGTATTGTCTCTAAAGGTGGATGTCTAGCTTGGACTACCATCTTCCTTTCTTCCTTGACAAAATCAGTTTTAACAACATTTAAAGTATTGTTAGAAACATAATAATTTTCAACAAAATCAAATAAAAGGATATGCCTTTGTTGTTTATTCATTTCTTTTATCTATTTTTGTTTAACGCGAAGTTATTCATTTCTTCGTTGCATGATAAGTTTTTCGCTTGTCACTATTTTTTGCAAGTTTATATTCTTCAAAAAGAACAACTAAGTCAAACTCAAATGGTTTGTTTAAAACAGTTAAACTGTGGTGAATAGGAGGTGCAACAGGGGCTACCATATCCGAAGTAGTTGGTGATAAAAATGAATCTTCTTCTTTATCAGCTTCTTCATTTACAGCTTTATCCTTAGAGGATTCAGCATCGTGTGCAGAATAAAATGCAGAAGTAACCTGAGAGGATGTGGAGAGTCCTTTTAGTTTTAAAACAGGATTAACAGGTTGGACTGTTTGAACAGAATCTTCCAGAAATTGTTTGAGATGTTGATCTCTTCTTACTGGAACATTCGAAACAGAATCAAAAGAAGATCTAAACTTAGCAAAAGAATTTCTTCTTAGGCTTGAAGTACTAGACTGATCAAAACTAATTTTAACAGTTCCATCCATGTACTGTCAAATGTAATCAGGATTACACTCAACAGGATTTCTGGAGATGGATGGAACTTCTTACTCCAAAGTCCATTCTTTGGGAAGGGTTATATCTTTTCAAAAAATCATCTTTGGGGTTTGAACATCCGCATCCCGGATTAAACTCTGGATCAGTAGAGTGCTTCCCTGGTTGGCTTTTGCAATAGTTTTAAGATTTAAATTCATTTTTAAAAGACGATAGTAAATCCGAAAAATCAAAGCAAGGGGTTTACTTCCCTCGATCATATCATAACCAGATGTTAAAATATTCAAAGTTAAAACTTTAAGAATATGTTTATCATCCAGTGAAAGAGTTAAATCAAGGTAACAATTGAAATGAACTGGTCTATCTGTTAAAGAGGATTGGATCATTCCAAGAATACTTATTTCAAAATTATTGAATCTGACATCTCTTAAAAAAAAACAGATGCATTGATGCATTTCCTTGTTAGAGGTTTGGCAGCAATTTGAACAGATCCAACATGGATATATTTATATCCTTTGTTTAAAAATTCAGTTATCTTTTCTTTGCTGAAAAGATAACATTTTTCTCGTGATTTTGAAAGAGCATAAGTTTGTTCGATAGTTCGAACATTAAAAGCAGTATGAAACGATTTTTCGACCTAAGAGGTCTGATAAATCGTATTAATATTCAATTTTAAGATCTTCCAAGATTCCAGCATAATTGGTTTTGCCTCTTCAAAAGTGCAGTCTTCCTCATTAACGTTGTCAGGTGGCAAACCCGACCTGGAACTAATTGTTAAATTAGATCTAAACATTATATTCATTTTGTCCTAAATCTAACCAGACGGTTTCATCTCAGGGTCCTACGAACTTACCGCTCTTACCACTCAACCTATGAACCTAACTGTCGGTTCGAAGAAACGACAAGACCATTGATTCTAATGATGTCTAGAAACGATTTCAAATGTTTCCAGTGTTCATCAATAGATTTAGAAAAAACAAGAACATCATCTATGTAGACGATGGTGAAAGCAGTGAACGAGTTAAAGATGTCGTTCATGATGTTTTGGAATTCACTAGGGACATTTTTTAGGCCAAATGGCATTACATTCCACTCATAGTGACCAAAAGGAGTAACAAAGGTTGTCTTATACCTATCTGACTCGGCTATTTGGATTTGTCAAAAGCCTGATTTTAGGTCAAATTTGGAGAAGATAACTGCATCACTCAACCTATGAATTAAGTCATTTTTATTGGGAATAAGATACCTAATCCACTCAAAAACTTTGTTCAAGGGTTTGTAATTAATGACTAGACGAGGGGTACCTCTCTCTAGCTCAGCATTTTTCTAGACATAAAAAGCAAGACAAGACCAATGAGACTTGCTATCTCTAATTATGCATTTTTTCTTAAGAGATTCAATTTCGATGGACCCACTTCTTCAGAAGAGGACATAAAAATAAAATATTTTTTATTTTACTCCATGATTAAAAAAGTATTTTTTAATAATATTATGAATTTTTTTTATTTTTTCAAAATATTTAAAATTGTTAAAATATATATATATATATATATATATATATATATATATATATAACTAAAGAAAACACGTAATAAAACATATATTAAAGCCCAGCAGGGCCCCAACAAGATCTCTAGCATTATTCTTATTTTTATTATGTAATTATATTTTAAATGAATGATATTTTTATAAATTAAGTTATAAAAAAAAAATCATCATTTTAAAATATACTTATAAAAAAAATTACATGTATCATTTATCATTCTTTTCATCATCATTTTTATAATTTTTCAACATTTATTTGACATCTTATAAAAATAAATTTATAAATTAACGTGATTTTATGAGAGATATCATATTTATTTTATAAAAAATAATTTATAATTTGAAGTATCATATCAAACTGTATTAATTATTTTTTTAATAAAATTTATTTTTACATCAAGTATTTCATCCGTATCAACTCTACAAAATAAAATAAAATAAATATTTTTCACAAATTAAAAAATGAAAATAAAATTTAACCATGGAGATCCACGGTGACTTTCCACCGCCATAGGATTGTTGGCTCTACCAAATCCATAGCGGAAATAATTTATGTCGAGCCATGCATCCAACTTAAATGAATTTAGTTTGGGTGGTAGAATATTCTTACTATTTATTATTTTATTATTAATTTTTATCTACTTTTTATCATTATTTATTATTATTTAGTATTATTTAATATTTTAATATTATTTTTTTACTACTATTCACATAATATTTAAGATCACCACACAGCACAAACGCAACCTAAATAAGTTGTTGAATTTCATGTTAGATGTGCAGTTTGGATAGTAAGATGAAATGATATGATTTTAGATAAAAATTAAATAAAATATTATTATTATTATTTTATAATTTGAAAATTTTAAATTGTTTATTATATTTTGTATAGAAATTTGAAAAAATTATAATGATTAAACGATATGAGATGAAATACTTTCACTATTCAAATGGGCCATATCTATATTATACTTCAATTACATCAGCATTTTCTATTTTTCACAAACCATTTACTCATTTGCTCCTCCACTCATCTAGCTACATACCTCAATACAAAAGTAGTATTCATAAAATTAAGAATGTATTAAAAATCCAAGAGGTATAAGCTTATAGAATTCAATAGATTGGATATTTAAAATCAATTAGTTCTTTAATAAATTAAGAAAATTAGAAATTTTTACAAAGAAACTAAAAGAGAATTGAAGTCCTCGTAAATGGAGATTTTAGACTTTTTAAAATCTCAACATTTGCAATTTCGATTTTAGAGAATCTTTGGTCAGATATTTCTTGTAGGACAAATGTCAAATGATTACTCATATTTAAGATGTCTTCATTTTTTAACAATGAAAATGACAAAGTTATTAGTAAATAATAATTTGTCTATAATTACGTAATAAAATAATATTATTTTAAATTTGATTTTAACTTTTAGTTTTGATTTGATGTCTTTAAATATAATAAAAAAATATTATTATATTTAAAGTTTCTATAAGTTGTGAATGAGTTGTTAGCCTATCACCACCCTTTTAACAATTGTGAATTTCTTGAAAGTAACCTCATTTGTTTTTACAAAACATCTCATCTCATCTCATCTAATCATTACAACTTTCTCAAACTCCCAAATAAAATACAATATTGAATTCAACTTTAAACTATATTATAACAATATTTTATTTAACTTTCAATTTTATCTCATCTATATAACCAAACGAGGTCTTAATCATCATAATAAATGTAAGAGATATTTTTATTGTCTTAATTTTTATAAGTAAAACAGTATTAAACATTTGTTAATAAATTATTAAAACTTTTCGAATAGTATGGATATTTTTAGGTTTGGGCACCCAGGCCGGGTTGGGTTTCTTCTCGGTCCGGGTTTCAGATGCTGCATCACATGGCCTGAATATGGGCATGAGACTCGGGTATCGAGTTTAAAACTCAGTACCCGGTTTCTATTTAAAAAATTTTAGGTTAGTGCTTACAATAAAACCCCAAGATCTCTCTAATCTCTGTCTCTCTCCCTCCCCCTCTGATGCCAAAGTTTCTTCCACTATCTCTCTCTCACCGCCCTCTTTCTCTCGTTGTCGGCATCTCAGTATGTGTCTCTCTCTCCCGTTAGGATGTTTGAAGCAAGCCCGTTTAGAATTTGTTTGAAATTTGTTTGTTCACATAGAAGGTTAGAGGCATTGGAGCAACTAAAGCCTGAGTTTAACCCACTTTGCATTGAAAAGATTTTCGTTGCCCATTAGTTTTAACCCAACTTGGTTTATTGAACTCATCCGGATGTGGTTATCTTCATTTCATATCTTGTGGTAGTTTAGGTTGTAGATCTATGCCAAAGTTTCTGCGGGCTTGATGAAATTCTTATTAGATTTTTTTTTTATTTTTTAAAAGTACTGAAGGGAGTTCACATACTTGAGAAAAAATTACATGTTAGAATGGTTGTTTATAACTTGAGTTTTATTTCCATTTTGGTGTGGGGATTTGATGATGCATTTGTTTGTTTTTGACGTATTTTGACACGTCAATTATGATAGTTGTTATGGACGTGTTTCACACCTCGTGAACACCCTCATTAAACCTGCACCAGAAGAACTAGAGAAGGCTTGAAGGGTATCAAATGCCTCCGATGCCTAAGTAAAACCATCTGTATAATATCTTTGTGAATTCGAGACTTAAATCAATGTACCTTGATTGTGAATTTTCTCTAATATATATAGAGTAGGAGAGGACTTGCTCATGTTCGTACAACAACCTAATCTCTTTATTCAAATTGGGTTCCAATTTGTTACCATTTGAGCTTCTCATTATTTGATCCCAAGTGGTTATCCGGTAGAGCATTTGAGTCCTCATGTTATTCGGGGACGATTGTGTGATCACCTTATCTACCGGTTGTGATAAACGGTTTCGAGCTTGTAGTGTGTGAGTATGACCGTAGGCAAGGAGAACTTTGGTCCCTCCAATTACCCCAAGTCTCATCACATGAATGTGATGGAACTTTTATCCATTATGCCACTTCGTTGCTAGGATTGTACCCATTCAAGGCTCTGTGGGTGGGCGCACGTATGTCAAGGGTGTGCGTAGTTTTCTCTTCCTGCCGTTTCCCCTTCCCTTTTCGTATCTGACACATCTCTCTATATTTTCAACCCATCATTTCAAAAGACGTCGTACCTCTTGGATTGGTTATCTTCTTGCATTGCCAACTCTATCACCTCAATCCTTTTCCAACACCAACTTCCTCTTTGCTATTTTGTTCCTCCATATTGAAGCACTAGATCATCCTGCTGCCATCAGTCCAATAGAAGGCATCCATGAGCACAAGGAGTCCACGGATCGCCTAACAAACTCCAGCACAACTGCCAAGAGCAAAATCAAAACCGTGCCATATGTCCCACTCTAGAAGATTCTCTTGTAACTAACTAAATGATTGTACACCGTCTGATCAATTTATGATCAAATCATTTGTCTTGCTATAAGTGTATAAATATGGAATGCGGCTATAATGGATAGGAAGAAAGTTTTCAGAATACAATACTCTATTTTCTAAAGGCATTTTATCGAATGGCTTATGTGCCATCTGGAAGGCACAAATAATGCCGTTCCTCAAAGGTCATCATCTATCGGTTTCGTTGATGGTTCTCACTCTGAACCCCCCTCTGTGGTCAACAACCTATCAAATCCGGATCATCATGCCTCGGTCTTGCAAGATCAATTGATAATTTCCACCATCAATGCTTTTCTCTCAGATACTATTCTTGCACAAGTCTTAAACTGTAATACCTCACACGAGGTCTGGCACACTCTTGAGACTATGTTCTCTGCACAGTCGTCTGCTCACATTATGCAGACAAAATTTCAATTAGCTACACTTAAGAAGAGGCCTGATTCCATTACAACTTATTTTAACAAAGCTACGGCTCTTGCTTCCACTTTGGGTGCTGCGGGTCACCCTCTCTCTAGCTCTGACTTTGTTACTTACTTGCTAGCTTGTCTTGGCAGTAACTTTGAATCCTTAGTCACTTCTCTCACCACGCATCCAGAACCTTTATCTACCCCTCAAGTGTTTAGCTATCTGTTGAATCATGAGTCTCGCATCACATATCAAACTAATTCTCTTCTTTCAGGCACCTCCAACTCCACTGTTAGGAACACAAATTCAAGTTCCTCTGGAGGTCGTGGCAGGGGACGTGGACGTGGTTATCGTGGTGGACGTCCTCCTCAATTCATGAATAAAGCCCCTAATGGATCTGTGTGTCAAGTCTGTCAACGGCCTGGACACTCAGCGCTAAACTACTACCACCGATTCAATCACTCTTTTCAGGCCTTTCCTCCACAATCCATTGCTGCTAATTTCAGCTCAGCACCATCCACAGCCTCATCCTCCAATATTTGGTTCCCTGATACTACAGCGACGAATCACTTTACATCAGATTTTGCTAACCTAAATTTGGATTCTGCATCGTACAATGGTTCCGACTAAGTCAACCTCGGTGACGGCAGTTCTCTACCCATCCAAAGCATTGGTTCCGCCCATCTTGCTTCTTTATCTGGCAATTTCTTACTTCATAAACTACTTCATGTGCCTTTGATCACTAAAAATCTACTTTCAATTCGTCAATTCTGTCTTGATAACTCAGTCTTTTTTGAATTTCACTCTGATCTTTTTCTTGTGAAGGATTTGCGCACCCAAGCTCCACTTCTCCAGGGTCATGTTAGGAATGGCTTGTATGAACTGCAACCTAGTGTCATCACTCTTTGTTTCTCCATAGGCCATGCTCGGTGAAAGAACTACTTCACTCAACTGGCATGATCGTTTGGGCCATCCAAGCCCACGCATCACCAATTTTACTATTAAGCATTTTAATCTTCCAGTCAGTAGCTCTAGCTCATCAACTATATGTTCGGCATGTCCCTTAGCTAAGTCACATTCTCTTCCTCATCCGCCCACTCCTACTCAATCACCTAGGCCCTTTTATCTTCTGTTTTTAGATATCTGGGGACCAGCTCCTGAATTGTCAACTAATGGCTTTCGATTCTATATATCTGTAGTTGATGATTATTCAAAATATATTTGGTTATTCCTTTTGCAATCTAAGTCTACTGTCTCTCCAATATTTGTTGCATTTCTTCAATTTGTACGCAATTTCTTTTCTTCCAATATTGCTTCTGTACAAACTGATTGGGGCGGTGAGTTTAGACCGTTACAAAAAAATTTTCAATCAAATGGAATTTTGCATCGTGTGACATGTCCGTATTCTCATGCCCAAAATGGCATTGTAGAACGCCGACATCGTCACATTGTGGAAATTGGACTTGCTCTTATGGCTCATGCGTCAATCCCACACAAATATTGGGTCGATGCCTTTTCCACGGCTGTTTTCTTGATTAACCGTATGCCCACTCCTGTTCTTCAAAATAAATCGCCTTATCAACTTCTTTTTCTTCAAGATCCTGATTATAAATTTTTGCATGTCTTTGGGTGTCAATGTTGGCCTAACTTGCGTCCCTTTAACCATCACAAAATGGACTTCAGATCTAAACCTTGTGTTTTTATAGGCTACAGCCCAGACCACAAATGATATTTGTGTCTCTATCCACCCACAAGCCGAGTCTATATATCTCGAGATGTGCAGTTTCACGAGACTGTATTTCCGTTTGCAAACAATACACTCATGGACCCACCTTCTCCCTCTACTTCTTCAGGCCCACAGTGTATGAGTCCTCTGTCTTTTCCTTTCCCGAGTTCTATGTCCGCAGATATCTCTAGGCCCACTACTACTCACTCTTCCGAACACACTGCCCACTCAGACTCTACTTCCTCAAACTCTACTTCCTCGGTCCATTCCACTCGTCCGACCTCTCCAAGCCCATCTCATTCTTCTCTCATTAGGGCATCATCTCCTTTTCGATTATCCCCTTCCAAGTCTTCCTCAACGCCGTCTCACACGCCTTCTTACATACAGCCCTGTCATCCAATGGTTACCAGTCCCAAAATCACATACATCGACCTCTTCTTCACAAAGATGGAACTCTACCCTGGCCCACACCCAAATCAACTTTCAATCCCTCACTCCATCTCACTATCTCGACTTTGTTGGCCATCCTAAAAGAACCTTCATGCTTCATTGAAACATCAAAATATCCAGAGTGGCGTGCTGCCATGGCATCTGAGTTTGATGCGCTTATTTCAACCCAAACATGGGATTTGGTTCCTCCTTCCCCCTCTCTCAATGTCCTCAGGTGTAAATGGGTTATGAAGACTAAACGACATGTTGATGGGACTCTTGAACGCCGTAAGGCACGCCTAGTTGCGAAGGGATTTCATCAGCAAGCCGGGATAGACTTCTCGGAAACTTACAGCTCGGTGATTAAGCCTGTCACTATTCTGCTTCTCTTGTCTCTTGCTGTGTCATCATCTTGGCCATTACACCAGTTGGATGTTCAGAACGCTTTATTCCATGGAGATCTGGAGGAGGATGTCTACATGCATCAGCGGCCGGGGTTCACAAATCCAGATCATCCATCACATGTTTGCAAGCTTTATAAGTCCATCTATGGCCTTAAACAAGCCCCTAGGGCTTGGTTTTCCAAGTTAAGTTCTAAATTGTTGTCTATTAGTTTCGTTGCCTCTATATCTGACTCTTCTTTGTTTATTTTTCGTAATTCCACTGATACCATTTACATGTTAATTTACGTTGATGACATCATTGTCACCTGTTCTAGTCAAGCTCTTATTTCTCAAATAATTGCATCTCTGCGTGTTGCCTTTCCAATCAAAGAATTAGGGCCTTTGCACTATTTCTTAGGAATTGAAGTTTCTAGAACATCTGATGGTCTTTTTTTGTCTCAAACGAAATATATTACTGATCTACTCAAACGTACAAATATGCATCACTCAAAGTCAGTATCCACACCCATGTGCACCTCTGCAAAGCTCACGACTTTAGAAGGATCTTCATTTGAGGATCCTCAACTTTACCGTAGCATTGTAGGTAGCTTGCAGTACCTTTCCTTCACCCGTCCAGATCTTTCATTTGCTGTTAACAAAGTCTGTCAGGACATGCATTGTCCTAGGATCCCACATTGGCAAGCAGTAAAACGGATTCTCCGTTACTTACGTCTCACATCTCACTTTGGTTTATATTTTTCTACCTCTTCTACCTTTACTCTTACTGCCTTTTCTGAGGCTGGATGGGCCGGGTGTCCTGAAGATCGCAAATCCATGGGTGGCTTTTGTGTCTATTTTGGTTCTCACTTGGTATCTTAGGGTTCTAAGAAACAACCAACGATTGCCAGATTGTCCACTGAAGCTGAGTACAAGTCAGTTGCCAACACTACCTGCGAACTTCTATGGCTGCAATCTCTACTTGGTGAGCTTGGCATCTTCTTGTCTGATCCGCCAACACTTTGGTGTGACAACCTTGGTGCCACCTATCTCTCCATGAATCCAGTTCTTCATTAAAGAACCAAACACGTTGAACTTGACTACCACTTTGTTCAGGAAAGAGTTGCTGCAAAAACACTCAAAGTCTCTTTTATTTCCAGCAAAGACCAAATTGCGAACATCTTTACAAAGCCTCTTTCCACTGCACGCTTTAATTTACTACGATCAAACCTCACCATCTCTCCGGTGTCGCTTGAATCGCGAGGGGCTATTGAAGCACTAGATCATCCTGCTGCCATCAATCCAACAGAAGGCACCCATGAGCACAAGGAGTCCACGGATCGCCTAACAAACTCCAGCACAGCTGCCAAGAGCAAAACCAAAACCGTGCCATCTGTCCCACTCTAGAAGATTCTCTTGTAACAAACTAAATGATTGTACACCGTCTGATCAATTTATGATCAGATCATTTGTCTTGCTATAAGTGTATAAATATGGATTTTGGCTGTAATGGATAGGAAGAAAGTTTTCAGAATACAATACTATGCTTTCTAAAAGCATTTTTTCGAATGGCTTACGTGCCATTTCTCTATCTTCTTCCTTGATCTGATACTCCATTCACTATCTTCTGCTTCCTTTGGCCTTATTATTATCCATTCTTTCAATCATCTTCTCTTAATGGCTTCACGTAAGCATTCCCAACTTGTTCCTCACGCCTCTAAGTCCTCCCAACCTTGCAATTCTCCTACCCATGATCAAGCAACCAATGAGCATCGATCCTTTGATTTCAAAGGAACCCAATGGGTGGCGAAGACGTCGTGTGTCGACTTAGACTTCACGAGAAACCAATACGGAGTCCTAGACTTATTAAGAAGCCCGTTTGCATATGGTTTATGCACGGGTGGAGGGGAATAATGGCGCCACCTGGTCCGATGTTCTCCTCACCCTTGTAAATATTGATAAGTTCTTGGTTGCGCCCAATCGGGCTCATGTTTTTGGTTACCAGTTTTTGGGCACCCCTTCTGATTACGTCCAAAGAATAACGCGGTAGTTGTAGCATAGTTTTAGGGTCTCGATTTCTCAGGGAGACAGATTAAAGAAGCACAAAAATAACAAGAAAACTAAAGGAAAATATTTAATGATCAATAAGAAAGAACTAGTTTTAAATGCAATTTAACAACTAAAACTACAATGATAAAAATAAGGATTACTCAAATTACTAACAGCAAAGCACTAGGAATTCTTTGCTCAAATCAAATATTTTTGTTCATTCTTAATTCATTGAATTACGCAATTGAGAATTCAACTCCAAAGTTCCCAATGGGAAGATATAAAACTACAAACCACACTAATCCAGAAATAACTCTTTGAGAAATCATTCGCCACTTTTTAAACTTTGTCAATTAGCATTCTTATTGACAAGACCCAACGACAATAATATACCCAGTGAGCAATATTGCAGCAAAGAATTAAATCAATAAAGACAATAAATTAATCCAAACTTAATCATGGGTCTTAACCATTCTATAGAAAAATCATTACTAAATCTATGAAGGGAATAAATTCGAAAATTATTTAGAGATGAGAAAATACCATCAATAATTAGAGAATGATAAACAAGAGTTTGCATCCATAAAAAACAATCACATGAATAAAAAACAAACTGAAAAATACTCTCAATTATGCAAGTTCATCCCTAACCTTGCTTAAGGATTTAGCTTTTGAGCACGAACAACAAAATCTCTCCAAACAGAACAGCTAAAAACCAAGAACAATAATTTCCTCCGTGTGTGCCGTCAAATATTTTTTATCTTTGAAATAGTCTCCACCACACGTTGAAGAGTCCTTTCCCGTTTGAAGTCTTGTGACCATTTGAATATGAATTAAATTCTGCTTGGTTCATGTGTTGTAGTCCACCTACCAACTGGTCAATATTTCCTATTTGAAATTCAAATAGATTTCACCTGTATCCTCACCAATCCATCATTATCACAATATTTCAAAAGTAATTCACCTACCTACCTACCATCTCGCCCATATGCGCTGGTGCTACTCTTTAGTTGGGCAAAGTCCTTCATCTTACCACTTATTTCATGTGGCCAACACGCATAACACCTGTCAAGAGATTAAAATATCTCTCTTTGTCTATTATAGACTCTGCTCTTCTGCATGGGCTTATGAGATGTGTTTTTAATTGGCATTTTAAGTCTTCCAACGTGGGTTGCCATTCTCCATTTGACTTTTATCTAAGAAAAATATTATAACTGGTTGAAATTATTCCCTTGAAAATCGTGTACTTTCCAAATTCTTGATTTGAACTTGCATTTCGTCCTTTAAAATTCAAAGGTTGTTAATGACTTTGCATCTTTCTTTTAATGGGCTTTAACTCTCATTTGAGTAGGCTTTGGCCTCCTCTTTTATAGATTCTAAAATTAAACATAAAAATATGTTTATAAATATCTGAAAGTAAATAGAAACTAAATTCAAGAATATAAATTAATTCCTATGATTTCTATTCACATTTTAATATTCTAGTCCAATAATAAGGTCTTTAAAGTGCACTTTCGTACGCTCATCACACCCCAACTTGCTTATTACTAGTCCATAGCAATTTCTAGACAAAAGAAATGAAAAAGGATAAACAAAATCATTAAAATAGGCCACCAATTCAGACTTTCTAGATTCACATATCAAAAAAATCTATGAAATTCAATAAGCCCATCAAGATCAATCCACCTATAGCAATTCACAGAGTGTGTGTGTTCTCTAAACCATAATCATCTTACCACTAATCTTGACGTATGCAACATCAAGAATGTCTCAAACAAAATGTTCAACTCCATAACTCACAGATATAATAGTATTTCGTGTACGAGCTCTCTCTATGGAGTTGACAAGTAGTGTACACACAATTACATGCAGATTTAGGTATTATGAACAAACAATAAGCAGCATTGATCTTATGATAGAAACACTAACAAATGAGAATTCAACCATTCTTTCCACAGACTTACTTGGGATCAGAACGGTCAAAATAAAAGGTTGTAATGTAGCTTAGGTTAGGCTATATGACAAGAAAATGAAAATGATTCAAAAACTTTCAAGTACTTATCTAAGGAATCTTATTAAACATCTCAATAAACCACATTTCTCACTTGATGTACTCTTCAACCTTTCAAATCACCCAAAAAACGCTTTTTTTCATTTATAATCTTTCTTTTTCTTAACTCAACAATTTAGTGAACAAGTATATGTCACCCTGATATTATGCTATTTCTACCCATTCTTGATATTTTTGCCTTTGAAGTTCACTCATTTGAACACCTTGTAACTTATGTTCTTCCTAAATTCTTTTATATATATATATATATATATATTATTCACAGAAAGAAAAAAAAAAAAAAAAAAGGATTCCACATCTAGTACACACTTGAAAGTAAAAATAGTAGAAAAAAATTAGTGTATAGATTATATTCCAATGTGGAGATGCATGGATAATGTATGTATATGAAGAAAAAAAAGGTTATATGTGTTTCTTGACTCAAAGTTGGCTAATAGGGGGTCTATAATTCAAAGGATTGGCTTGAAAGTTTCAAACGTTAATCCTAAATTGACATTCATCATATCCCAATAATATTTGTCATCATACCACAAACCATATAATGATATTCTCAAAAGAAGTGTTCAATTCAAAAAATCAATGAACGCTTATTACAATTTTTAGTATTTGTTGGCTCTCAATCCTTTCCAAAACTCACACATAAAGACTTAAGTAAAAGAGTTCTCTAGATACATGTATCAAACCACCATCTTACAATAAATCTTATATGAGTGCAATAGAAATTCTGTGAATACCTCAGCATAATAATCAAGAGAGGGTTTGTTAAATTCATTAAGATGTCTATTTATGAAAATGAGTATACATGTGAAAGGAGGTACGAGGGATGGTAATTAAAAAAAAAAAAATTAACACGTGAATGTGGCACAAAGTTCCAACAAGCATTTGTAAATGCATAATTTGTATCATCTCCAACTTAAATGAAACATTGTCCTCAATGTTTAAGAATCACAACTGAATGGACAATAATTGAAGATGGTAGAATACACCTGATGTGTGACGTGGGTAGCCCGGTAAGCATAAGAGATGTCAAACTGAAATATTAAAATGGCACTATCCTGAAAACAGAAGAAAATAGCAACAAACAAAAATAAAGAAAGAAAAAATAAAAATAAAAAACAAATAAAACATAAAAAAAACATACCTACATGGTCTGGTCAAGGTTGATAGACCGGATCTGCAAGTGTAATGTCTTCCACTTCAGAAATTTGTCTATCAATAAATATTTTTAAGAGTTGACCATTCACTTTAAAGACCTGGCCATTCCTAGGATCCTCTATTTCTACCACCCATTTTCAAAAACATGCTTCACTACAAAGGGGCCGGTCCACCTAGACCGAGGTTTTTCTGGGTGCTTGTAAAGTCTAGAATCATATAAGTATACTCAGTCATTAGGCTTAAACGTCTTCCTAACAATATTTTTATCATGAAACGCTTTCATTTTAGGCTTATAAATTTTAAAACTCTCATAAGCATCATTTTTCAACTCCTCTAACTTGTTCAACTGAAATTTCCTAAACTTACCCACATTCAATTCGAATAAATATTAATAGGAGAAGTGTCACCTAAGTCAAGAAATGCATGTTTTAAACCTGAGGGCGGCGGTTTCAATTCCAATTTGGGACTCTCCATAGTTGAAGGAATTTTTTTTCACTTTTCTTAGGCAACTCCTCAAATTTCGGTTGCCAAGCCTGTGTTCCATAATCCTGAATTTCATAAAAAAAAATAGCACAAATATCAACAACATCAGATGAATCACTAATAGTATCAAACTCAGAATTAACAAGAAAATATTCAAATGGATCAGAATCATGAGTTATGTGAACTCTCTTATCTATGAATGCATCAATCATGTATGTTTGGTGGCACTCGTCATCCTCTATTAGATGTTTTTTAATATGAAAAATGTTCACCCCGAAAGTTATATTCTTAAAAAAGAGCTTCATTAGACCATTTCTACAATTAATAAGAGCATTAGCAGTAGTAAAAAAATGTCTACCTAAAATTAAGGGGATTTTAGAACTAGAGTCAACAACAGAACTAGTATCAAAGATTAAAAAATAAACAGGATAGTAAAACTTATCAGTTTGGATCAAAACGTCTTCAATTATCCCTCTCGTTTCTTAATTGAATGGTCTGCCAATTGAAACACAACATAAGTGGGCTTAATTTCACCCAAACCAAACTGTAAATAAATGGAATAAGGCTTCAAATTTACACTAGCTCCTAAATTTAGCAAGGTTTGCCCAAACTGATGTAATTGTTAGACAACCAGGATCCTTGTACTTAGGAGAAATTTGCTGCTCAATTACAACACTAACTTGCTATATCAAGAATGTTGTCTTCTTAATATAGTGCTTCCTATTAACTGTACACAAATTTTTGAGAACTTTTGTATAAGTAGGAACTTGTTTAATAACATGCAAAAGAGGAAGATTGATCTTTACCTGCCTGAGGTTCTCCAAGATTTCATTGCTAGAATCCAAAGTTCGCATACCAGATTGTAAAGTTTGAGGAATGGTACCTTAACTGGGCTCTCAATTACCTTGGCTTCCTTGGGCAACTCTGCACTATCATTGTTTTGTTCCTCTTCAACATCCTCTAGCTTATCAATTGTTGGGATGTGTAAGGACTTACCACTTCGTGTTACAATGACATTGACCCCCTTAAATTTTCTTGAGCCATATGTTGACCTTGGGGTGTGGATTGATTTTGAGAAATGAACTTGCCACGCTCATTCACACTCAAGGAGCTCAACAACTTGGATACATGACTCTTTATCTCTTTGTTTTCTTCAACAACTTGCATAATCAAATACTCAAACTTTTGATTAGTTTTATCATATGCCTCAATAAAAGCATGTAAAGTATCTTCTAAGGAATTCGTAGAAGAGGAAGATGCATGATACGGTGTAGGATAAGCGCTAGGTGTTTGTGTAGGCTGCTGGTTTTCAGATTTTTAGCTAAAATTGAGGTGATTACACCACCCCAGATTGTAGGTATCGAAAAAAGGTACAAAAGACTTCTTGTACATACCTAAGGCATTACGTTGTTTCTCATACATTCCTCGCATTTCAGCAAATATGGAGCACTCTTGAGCTAGGTGATCTACCCCAACACACACAAAATAATGTCCAAATGATTATACACGAATAGCCATGTGTGTTGGCTTTAAATCCTTAGTTTTTAACTCATCTAACGACCATTTGAATTTCCAGCAGGTCGTGACCTATTTGTACTCTCATTAGCACTAGATCCGGTCCAAGTGTGAGCTTTTTCAGCAAGTTCATTGAGATATCCTTTGGCATCATCTATATTTTTCTGTAAAAGCTCACCATTACACATCATCTCTATGAAGTGACACTCTCTAGGTGTAAGTCTCTCATAGAAATAACTAACTAAGCGCCAATTCTCATACCCATGCTGAGAACACATACTCAACAATTCCTTAAACCTCTCCACAAAGTCTCACTACCTCTTATGCAAATGTGGATATATGTCTCTTCAAAGCATTGATATTATATTGAGGAAAGTATTTGTTAAAAAAGACTCGGGTCATCTCATTCCATAATCCTATTGATCATGGTCTTAGTAAGTACAACCGGTTCTTTGCTCTATCCTTCAAAGAAAAAGGAAAAAATTTAAGTTTCACAACATCATCTGTAGAATTATAACCATGAAAAATCGCAACTATTTCCTTAAACTCCCTAATATGCAAATAAAGATTTTCATTCTCTAAACCATGATAGGTTAGAAGTAGTTGTATCATCCCAGTTTTGAAATCAAGTTGACGAGTTTTGGCTGGAAACATGATGCATGATGATGTGGCTGTGTTGTAAGGTTGAGGTAATCCTGAAGAGTTCTAATGGGTTAATTTTCGTGTTCACTCATTTATTCGGAATTAGATGGATTGTCAAATAAAAGACTTAAAAAAATTTTGATTATGATTCTAGCACAGGCCTACAAGCAAATCTACCTAAGGCGTCTATATATCTTTGCATGCAAGGTAACAAAATATTAAAAACTAAAAATACTATGAAAAGAAAAAAAAATAATGTAGCAAGCTAAAAGAGGGAACGAAGTTACCGCCTTTACGAATTGATGAAATAAATTATTTGTATCAATTCTTCCACTGTCTCCTTGGCAATGATGCCAAAATTTGATTACGCCAAAAAAATAGCACGGTAGTTGTAGCACAGTTTTGAAGCGTCGATTCCTCAAGGAGACAGATTAAAGAAGCACAAAAGAACAAGAAAACAAAAGGAAAATATTTAATAATCTATAAGAAAGAACTAGTTTTAAATGCAATTTAACAACTAAAACTACAATGATAAAAATAAGGATTACTCAAATTACTAACAGCAAAGCATTAGGAATTCTTTGCTCAAATCAGGTATTTTTGTTCATTCTTAATTCATTGAATTACACAATTGGGAATTCAAGTCCAAAGTCCCCAATTGGAAGATATAGAACTACAAACCACACTAATCCAAAGAGAACTCTTTGAGAAATCATTCACCAATTTTTAAAATTTGTGAATTATCATCCTTACTGAAAAAACACAACGACGATAGTATACCCAATGGGTAATATTGCAACAGAGAATTAAATCAATAAAGACAATAAATTAATCCAAACATAATCATGGTCTTGAGCATTCTATAGAAAAAAAATGACTGAATCTATGAAGGGGATTAATTCCAAGATTATTTAGAGATGAGAAAAGAGCATCGATAATTAGAGAATGATAAACAAGAGTTTGCACCAATAAAGAACAATCACATGAATAAAAAAAAAAACTGAAAACCTCAATTGTGCAAGTTTATCCCTAGCCTTGCTTAAAAATATAGTTGTCCATTTGAGCAAGAACAACAAAAACTCTCCAAACAGAATAACAAAAAATCAAGAACAATAATTTCTTCCGTATGTGCCGTCAAATATTTTTTTATCTTTGAAATAGTCCCCCACCACACGTTGGAGAGTCCCTTCTCGTTTGAAGTCTTGTGACCATTTGAATCTGAATTAAATTCTGCTTGGTTCACATGTTGTAGTCCACCTACCAACCGATCAATATTTTCTATTTGAAATTCAAATAGATTTCACCCATATCCTCACTAATTTATCCTTATCACAATATCCAAAAAGTAATTCACCTACCTACCATCTCGTCCATATGTGCTGGTGCTACTCTTCAGTGGGGCAAAGTCCTTCATCTTACCACTTCTTTCATGTGGCTAGTAGGCATAACACCTGGCAAGAGATTAAAATACCTCTCTTTGTTTATTATCGACTTTGCTCTTCTGCATGAGCTTATGAGATGTGTTTGTAATTGGCCTTTTAAGTCTTCCAACGTGGGTTGCCATGCTCCATTTGACTTTGGTCCAAGAAAAATATTATAACTGGTTGAAATTGTTCCCTTAAAAGTCGTGTACTTTCCAAATTCTTGATCTGAATTTACATTTCGTCCTTTAAAATTCAGAGGTTGTTAATGACTTCGCATCTTTCTTTCAATGGGCTTTGACTCTCATTTAACTGGGCTTTGGCCTCCTCTTTTATAGATTCTAAAATTAAACATAAAATTATGCTTATGAATATCTCAAAGTAAATAGAAATTAAATTCAATAATATAAATTAATTCTTATGATTTCTATTCACATTTTAACTTTCTAGTCCAATAATAGGATATTTAGAGTGCACTTTCGTATACTCATCAGCTTCCCTGGTTCAAGAGCAAAAGAGAAGGTCCTCACCTGCTTTAGGCCATATGGGAAAGAAACCCTGCTTGGAACATAGCCATATCCATGGTGAGGCTACCCTTTTGGATTAATCAAGCTCAATTGGGGAGAGACTAGTCTGTGCTGCTATGCTTACCGAGGGAAATATCTTGGCTTGGTCAGCTTCTCCTCTTTCTGACTTGCTAGAGGAAATCATAGGCCAAGCTAAGGTTGGCCTGGCGATGTTGGAGGTTGAGTCGCATATGGCGCTTTGTCAAAAGGCTGCTTAATCGGTCTTTCCTGCTATAGGAGGTCAGGGTGTCGTATTTGGCTTGGACAAAGACTGAGGTGGCCCTTCACTCTGCATTCTAGGGTGCGGCGCCCACACTTCCGTTGGGTTCTGCTGCCCCTTTTAACGATGTTGGTGAGGTGCCTTTGGCACTGGTAGGTGACGACTGTCCCTCTTTTCCTTCCACTGTTTCTAGTGGGGCAACCCTCGAGATCCCCTTTACTATTCCGAAGTCTCTTCAAGATGAGCCCTCGGGAATGGATTCAGTGGAGGAACCAACAATTCTTTTTAGGGGGGCAAACTTTTTAGCGCGGCTATTGTTACCTTGAATTGGCTCCTTGGTCCTATCTTGGACATTCATGTTGGAATATTGGATCCTAGGATTCATCGTTCATGCTGGAACGCTCGTTTCTCACCTTCCCTCGTGTGGGTTCCTTTTTGCCCTCAAATCCCTCTTTCAATCTCTTCCCTAGGTGCCTTTCTTTGCTTGGTCCTCCGACTATCCCATTTCTTACTTTCTTGGTGCGGTCAGGGCCCTTAAGGTGTCATCATTATTGACAAAGCCATCTGTTCTTTTCATGAATTCGAGTAGAGTGGTTGGGGTCTTCCTTGCTAAGACCACCATAATGGGTTCTGAGCCAGATGCCTCCCAATAAGGCTTTGATTTTTCATCTTGGTTGTCTACCATCACGTGTTCTATGTTGAATCTGTTGAAACGAGCAAGGTAGGACTTCAAGCTCTCGTCCTCCCTTTGCTTTATAGTAAGGAGATATGCAGCGGGCCTCCTTCTCCTTCAACTCGCCATAAATTAGGTCAGGAATTGCCTACCCAACTCTTCAAAGTTGTCTATTGAGTCTGGTTGTAACACTCTGAACCATCCCCATGCGATTACTTTCAGGATTGAAAGGAATGCCTAGCACGCAATCTCCCCAGGAAAACCGTGGAGTGTCATATGGGCTTTGAATATTTCCAGATGTTTGACAGGATCCTTGGATCTGTCGTACATCTCAACATGTGGAACCTTGAACTTCGGTTGGAGTGGTATTGCCATGATCTCTGTGCTGTATGGTAGGTCAGTTTTGGCAAGTAGCTAGTTAACGGACGAAGATGCTCCTATCTTCTAAGCCATTTCCTCATATTTGTCCATGAGACTGCGTAAATTATAGTTGATTTTCCTCTTCTCCTCATCGTCGTTGTGGTGCTTGCCTGTACTCTGCGACTCCACCTCCGCCGGACCAACATGGCTTGGCATATGGCGTCTTCCCCCAAGGCGACGTTCCTACGCTTCAGGGCCACGTTCTCGCACTGGAGAGCCTCCATTTCCGCTATCATTCTTCTCAACCTTTCCTCTATTTCCACCAACTTTCCCTCCATGTTTGTAGAAGTGGCTTCCTAGTCTCAGGTTGCTCGAAAGCGTGTTGTCGTAAGCATGTGAAAGGCACATTGAGATGCGGAGATCTCACAAATGGCGCCAACTGTTATGAACGTATTTCGCAACCCCATGAACACCCTCAGCAAACCTACATTAGAAGAATTAGAGAAGGCTTGAAGGGTATTAAACGTCTCTGATGCCTAAGTCAGACCGTCTGTATAATATCTTGTGAATTCTAGACTTAAATCAATGTACCTTGATTGTGAATTTCCTCTAATATATATATAGAGTAAATGAGGACTTGTTTAGGTTAGCACAACAACCTAATCTCTTTATTTAAATTGGGTCCAAGTTTGTTACTGTTTGAACTTCTCATTATCTGATCCCAGGCGGTTATCTGGGAGAGCATTTGAGTTCCCATGCTATTCGGGAATGGCTGTGTGATCACCTTATCTACTGGTTGTGATAAACGGTTTCAAGCTTACAGTTATCAGTTCGGGTTACCTAGTTGGGGACAACTATTATGGGCTTGCTCTATTGGGCCCATTGGCCTTTGTAGTGTGTGAGTAGGACCGTAGGCGAGGGAGAACTTTGGTCCCTCCAATAGTGTTTGCTCGTGACCTCTTCTCTTTCTTCTCTATTGGCTTTAACATTTCATGACCTTTATATCAATAAAGGTATATAAAAAAGATGTGTGTGTACCATGTGTGTGTAGAATTGCATTTTGATAAGCATGAATTTATAGCCGTAAGAGTTTGCACCCATTACTTTTTAGATAACTTCGTGCTATCAATTTGCAATAGGTAACTTTTAACCCCCCCCCCCCCCCCCCGGTCTTGCTTCATCGACTAAGTGGAACAGTGATGTAAGGACAGGCTGGACTTCAAGTATAATGCATATAGCAAAACAGTGTTGGAAACTTGGAAGCAACCGCTTATATATAGTAACTCACATATTGTAATTTTGTATTTTGTAATATAATATATAAATTTTAAATAATATAATATGTAATGGATTGCATTGTGTGTTGCATACATTTTACGTGATAAATATTAGATTTTTATTTTTTTATTTTACATGCATTTAGGTAAAAAAAGTAATTAATTATTTATAGCTTTAGTTATTTTTTAATCTTTCATTTTGATATATTTTTATTATTATGGACAATGTTCAATATCTGGTTATATTTGGCAAGTGAGAGTACTCGAGGTACTCTCACTATTATTTTTTACTTTATTATTACTTTTTATCTACTTTTTTACTATTCATTACTTTTCACCTACTTTTTAATATTTTATTATTATTTTTTCATTACTTTTTTATTACTATTCACAAACATTCTCAAGTATTCTCACTATCCAAACGTAGTCTTATATTTTCAACAATATTTTCCTTTTGAAAAAACCTTAATACCATTTATAACAAGTTGAAGGACGCACTAGCTAGTTGTATATCATGTACAGTATAATTTAAAAGAGCTAATACAAATTATACGCGAAAGTATCTCAAATATGTGTAAGCCTAGCCATGCTGTATTATATCTTATCGGAGACTTGAATCTCGTATTATAATGCTTTAAAAATAAATACGAAATTTTGGTACAAATGAGATTTTTGAAACTTATTCTAAATACCAACTCGGGTCATAATTCGAATTAACTTGTGCCAGTATTCGGTTCGGATTTGACACCCGAATTCAATCCGAATTACTGGATACCCGGATGGGACCCGGGTGCCAACCCTAATATTACGTGATTATATGGAATAAAATTGTGGGTTTATGAAAAGGAAAATGATGTATCAAATCAATGGGGTAGTTGGGTCAACACACAAATCTCACGGTGACCTAAAAAAAATAATTAAATCAAGTTGTTGGGTTTGTGTTAAAGTAACTTGGGTCTAATTAGTGCAGTACATCTCTCTCTCCTGTTTCTCTCTCGTTTTTTCTTTCTTTCCCATTTCCGGCTACCACAACGTTGCACTCAGAGGCTATCGCCAGCCTTAGTTTATAGGTTTATTTCCAGTTTTTTTAAACTTTTTCCGGCGATAGCAATAAGTTGCTCTAATCTGGTGCTAATAGTAACAAGTTGCTCTGATCTAGTGCTTGCTGGCTTTTTTCAACCAACACACACCTCTCCAATGGTCTCTCCAGCCACCGATTTGTCGAACGGAGGAAGAAAACTGTCCAGATCAGTGGCGCGTAGGGTTCATGCGCAGCTAATAGTGTGCGTAGGCCTCACGCGCCTCCACTTCAAAATGGGTTTCCAGTCGCCACGCGCACGCGCAGCACCACAGTGGCTAGCAGCCTCGGATCTTTTGAATCTTCTTGCTCCTTTCTTTATCAGCGATCAAGATGATATGGTCGTGATAGTCTTCCAATTGAACCAGATCAACAAAATGCAGCGCACCCCTCTCAACTACGGCGTTTAGTCGTAGGTTTATATTTTGTTTATTAGATTATGTTAAAACCGCTTTTGAGCGGCATCCCCTTGTGGGACTGGGTTTGAGTCAACCTTTTGACTTATCCCGTTTCTTTTATTTTCTTTTTATTTTAGTGCTGCTTTTTATTTGTTTTGTTTTGGAAAGATTGTCGGGGACTTCCACCCCACTAAATATTGTATCCTTGTAACCGCGTAGTTTATCTATATTATATTTAACTTGCGAAGAAAAAATAAAAAAATAAAATAAAAAATCTTGGGTCTAATTACATTGATCACAAGCTCTCTCATTTCATATCATTTTCATGTTTGATTCATGAGTTGTACCGAAGATTAATAGCCATAATCTTTATAATGTTTATGCAGTCTCTTTTTTTAGTAGCATTATTTGAAGACATCTACATCATATACTATTTATGTGACATAATTTAATTTAAAAAATTCAGATTTTAAAATTTATCTTTCAAATCAAATTATATTACGTAAATAATGTATGGTATAAAACTTTCAAATAGAATTATTCGTTCCTTTTAACTTAATATATTGGATGAACAAATCCGACTCTTGAGGAAAACATAATTGGATACGGCAAGTATAAAATGATTAGTGGACAATATATATTTCGCAACTTGATAGCTAGCATAAATCACCAACTTTAGTGTCCCGGTACGAATATCTCTTTGCCAAAAACATTTTCTGAGAATAACGAAAAATGATTTTTTGGTGTTTGACGTCTAGTTCAGAAAATTAGTTTGGCAAAAACATTAAAAGATAAAGTAATTTTACGAAAAGTCTGGACTGGAAAAAATATTTTCAAAAAGTGGATCTTATTTTTCCTTTTGCTAAATTATTTGGTAGATCTCTTGTAGATCACTTGATGAGTTGCTGTGCAATATTTTTTTGAATTTTTTTGAATTTTTTTTTTATCATACTAATTAAGTTTATTCTTATCTATAAAGTTGCATTTTCAAAGATCTCTACATACAGTCCCTCACAAAAATAGCATACGAGCAATTTCTCGATCAAACAATATTTGTTGCTCCTTTTGTTTCTAAATTACGCCGGAAAATTAGATTTTACATGAACTATAATATTTATTTAATTATAAAATGTATTTTTAAGTTGATAGATTACAATGAGTTGTTGTGTATATAATTTATGATAATATATATATAGACACGTATACGTATATAGGGTTATAAATAAATAAAAATTTTTGACAAGTCATTCGAGATTAATGTGGCTAACTACATTTGTCAAATGAAGTGTTCATTAACAAAAAATTATGATTTAGTATTAAATGATACAATTGGTATAAAGTTCAATACAATTTATATTATAAGTTTATCTAAACTTGAATAATTTACATTTATTATCTTTTAAGTTTATACTAGTAACTTTATAATCATGATAATATTTTAAATATCTCAAAATATAAGAGTAAATCATGTTCTTAATACTATAAGTGTTGGGTTTTTTTTTTTTTTTTTTTTTGCGCGCCGGGCCGATGCGGTAGTGCAACGCAAAGGCGACGCTCGAGAGCCCCAGTAGCAAGCTACTGTGATAAATAATTTTGTCCACTAATATAAATTTGGTGATTTATAAAAATGTAATGTCAGATTTTCAATTTTGTATTAAATTTGGACAATACAAAAAGACAAATGATTTGTCTTTTTGTTCCTATATAATTTTTAATCTGACATTACATTTGTTCCACATAGTTGTACTTACTGGGTTTAGTAAAAAGAGTAGTAAATTGAATAAAAAAAAAAATATTTTAACTACAAATAGATTCTATAAAAATAAATCCACAAATGAACATATCTTAATGTGGTACGTTAGATTATAGAACTACTTTTATTGAATATAGCAATGTTATGCATACTACCATATTTTTAATATGCACACAAAATTAAATTTATAAATTAAAGTAGTTTTATATTCTATGCCAGATTATGAAAAATGTTTCATGTTTAGCTAATGAAAAATGTTATAGGCAATCGATTGGTGCAAGTGCAGGGCAAACATTTGACGTGGAAAAAATTAAAAATGCACTGTTTTAATTTTTTTACTTTTACCCCATTTCTTCAGATCTCTGTTTTCCTCCCTATCTATATTTCTCTCCCTCGAAGACGAATACTCCATTTCCCTCCATTTCTCCTCCCTTAATCTCTCTCTCTCTCTCTCTCTCTCTTTCAAAATTTTCAGATATAATCCCTCCCTCTCCTTGCCTTCAACCTACCGATCACTCTCATTTTTCCTCCAATTGACCTCTCTCTCTCTCTCTCTCCATTTCGATAACAGATGATTTAACGCTTTCTGGGTCGCCTAGCTTTGGCGTAGACAATGATCTGGCACCGTGGAATGAAATCAAGGAGGAAGATCATCGTAGCAAAGATGAAGGTACTGAGTGTCCGTGTGAAAATCATTGTGATCAGTCCCGAGCGGTTTTTGGTGGTGGTCATGGTGGTTTTGGTATTGGCGGTGAGTATTGCCCTTGGTGTTACCATGTCCGCATTTCTACTTATTTTTGTTGAATATGATTTGTTTCTTGAAACTCTGTGCTTCTACGAAAGCAGCCTTGGAATCTTTTCTCCAAAGGGTTACGCAACTTGTTTGGATCGAAAAGTTCGTGTTGCTATTGAAGAATATTAGAACTTCTAAGGTTTGTCTTGATAGGGAGGAAGAGACTGTTGTGGCCAAAGAGATTACTGGGAAGAGTTGAACTTGAAGAACTCTTCGATTCCTAAAACTCAAATCGCAGGAACTGATTGTATTACGAATGAAGAGGTGATTGTTATTGTCAGATCAAAGCTTTAATTTCTTAGTCGTGACAAGAGATGGGGGTGTTTGGATAAGGAAAACGAGGTTGAGGAACATATGGAAGATGTTCACGTATCGGTATGTGGGAATCAACGTAACCAGAGTGCTATACTAAAATCAAAGCTTGTAAAGAATTTGGTGCCAAAGAAGTTGCGTAATTTGAACAAAAATAGGAAGAGTAAGGGGAAGAACGATGGGGAGTCAAGCAACGAGGTGTCTAGTATCTTGGGTGATGATGTATTGGCCAGATTTGTAGAGCATCGGCTGCTTTTACAAGAAGAAAAGTGTGAAAGAACTCTTGATCTAAGCCTACGAAGTTTCTCTAACTTTTCTTGATTCTGGGTTTAGGCTTTTGGACTAGTTCTATGAGTGTAAGTGTATGAGATGGAACAATTTTCGAATGCTGCAAAGTACTGTCATGGGAAGAAAAAAGAGAGAGAGAAAGAAAGAGATCTTATTTTTCTTTTTTTACTTTTTACTCTCTATTTTATTTTTTTATTCCACGTAAAGACCGAATAAACTACCGATTACCTACCGCTTGCACACTCCGTTTGTACCCAACCGTTTACTGCTAGCTAATTTGGCTGCCACTAGGGATGAAAGAAAAAAACTAGAAAACCCATTGAACCGACCAAATTGGTAGGTTCAGTCCGTTTCGTAACATGTTCAGTTAGTTTCGAATATTAAGAACTAAAATTGAATCAAAACAGGTGTGGTACCCATTTTTAAAACATGAAAACCAGTTTGGACCAAACTAAACCAAAATATATATTTTTTAATTTTTTATATTATATAGAATTTTTTTATATTATGCTAATTAAAGACAATGATACAACACCAATTACTCTACAATTTATCTACAACTTCATATTAAATATTTATTTTTTTCACTCTAATTTAAAATTATTGACCTATAAACAATTTAAAGTACATAAAAAAATATTTATTTTATCCTTAGTTGTAAATAGATTGTGATATAGTTGTTATTATATCATTTCTCGCTAATTAATATAACATAAAATTGTAATCTTATTATTTGTGCATATTAATCTTATAAAATAAAATTAATCTTATAACATAATATTAATCTTATTACATAAAGTTAATATTATAAATTTTAATAAAACATTTGATATAACATATAAATTATAATTTTAGAACATAAAATTAATATAATATAAAATTTTATCTTAAATGTGAATATTAATATTAATTTATTAATATAAACTTATTTTTTTAACAGATAAACTTACTTTTGATATATATATATATATATATATTAAGGATAAATACATTTTTGGTATAATAAATTATAATATATATATTTTTTGCTAAATACTTTTTACACATTTGATCATATATACTTATATAAAAAATCTAGAACTTATATAGATTATAGTCAAATTCAATACTATATTAATACGTGCTAATTATTATAAAATAACGTGCTTAAAATATAATATAAATAGACTAATAGTTTAGTATATGTAAACATCATAGCATTACTACTATACATAATTAAGTATAGAAATAAGTTAAACATTAGTATAATAACATGTAATTAGATACTAATACAAGTCTAGTATATAAATAAATTAGACATTACTTACAAGTATAGAAATAAATCTAGTATAATAAGTTAATCTCACTAATTATACCATACTAAATTAATATAATAGCTAATAAGTTAGACACTACCTAGTACTTATACTATACTAGTATAGTTAGATATTGGTGAATTAGTAATTATTAATAATCGAACCGAATCATACATGTAAACTGAACCGAATGGCGAATTAGACTGAAAAAAATTATAAGTTCCGTTTCTTGGATGAATAGGTCCGTAGTGATTTTCAGATTTTCAAAACTAATTTATATCACTTTGATTCTAAAATTTGTTTAAAACCTGATCCAACTGAACTAATTACATCCCTAAGTGCCACCAACTCTAAAATTCCCTTCCACAAAAGGATAAGGTAGGTTTAAATGTTGAGATAATCAATTAAGTTAAGTTGTGAATATTAGTATTTTAGTTCTATTGAAATAAGTTTAATTTTTTAGGTTAAAATATATGAAGTAGATTTAGATGAGTTTAATTCTTTTATGAAAAATTAAAAAAATAATAAATTTTATCAATAATTAATTTAAGATGAATTAAAGTTTGGTCTAAGAAGCGAGCCCGACCTAACTGTGCCTTTTCATTAGAGAGAAAATGTTTACAACGCATTTTCTTTGCCCAAGTGGGAGGGGCAAAACTTTGGCGCCATTTTTTCACAATCTAATAAATACCGCTTCCCTGACCTATCCCTCGCCTCCTCCTGGACCTCCTCCTCCTCCTCCCTCTCTCTCTCTCTCTCTCTCTCTCTCTCTCTCTCTCCGAAGATCTGAAAAATGCAGCGCCAAAAATCGATACTCTCATTCTTTCAGAAACCCTCGTCGGAGACCAGTGGCTCCGTTGCTAGAAATGAGATCGGAAGCCGGCGAGTTCCTCAGTTTCCTTCTAAGCAGGAGAAGCAGAAAGGTTCCGCTCTCAATCAGGCCACGAATGATGCTGCCATGGACTCGTCTTTTGAAATCAGAGGAACCGATACACCGCCGGAGAAGGTGCCGCGGCAGGTTTTGCCTGTGAAGTTCGCCACAAACGAGAACGACAGAGATTCTTCCCTGTTCTCGAGTATAATGCATAAGTTTGTGAAGGTTGACGATGGAGAAAAGGCTAGCGAGAGGTACTGTTTTAACTTGCTCGTAGTTGTTATTTTGAAATTTTCAGTTTTATTAGGCTGCATGTTTGAAAGAGCACTGTAATTATTTATATCCATCTCTAGTATCCGAGTTTAAGTGGAGTTTGAATTGTCAACCTCTTTTCCTGTGAAATATTACCTACCATCTGGCTGCTGAGAGAAATGAAAAGCATATGTAAATATTATGACTTACACTTCATGGTGTTGCTCGAGAAGTGTAGAGAATAGATTAACTCAGGCATTTGCCTTTTGAAGATATTAATTGATTATTCATTGTCTAGTCAACTGCAAAATGATGGCACTGATTGGAAGGTTATGTCAAAAGTAAATCAATGATCATTTCGAGCCTGCAGCAACTTATGAAGGAGAACATTTTGAAATATCTTGAGACATAGTTGAATGGCGCTTGTCTCATACAACTTTATTCACAAATCTAGTAACTCTCAAGTTTTGAAATTCAAGCTTATAGTTGTTAATGATACCTGTAGCTTTATGATGTTGTAACATACACAAATTACGACATGGATAGCATATGTCATGACTAGTATAAACAACTGTCAGTCTGAGGTTTATACCTGACTGCAAAGTATCTGATGTTATAGCTGACTAACTTTGCACTTATATGCTTGTGTCACATCTTGTTGTAACCTTTGTGTGAAATTTACAGGAAGTTGGGTGATGGTGGTTTCTCTAATGTTTCTACAATATCTGGTAGATATGTTGAGCCGGAAGGATTGCATAAACAAGATGTGGTGGCTTCCCAACGTCCCAAAAAGGGTGATGTAGTCAATTCTAGTGGGATAGTTGATCAACAATGCGCCTTGCATGTCGAAATTGATGACGATATTCCTGGGCCTGAAACGCCTGGTATGAGACCTCTTGCTTCTTGTTTGAAGCGATTTCAAGAGGATATTCCAAGTTGTGGGGTTAAGAATGACACTTCCTTGATGGTTTCGAGCAAAAGGCTGAAACTACTCCAGGATTCAACAGCTTTAAACAAGAATCATACAGAAGTATCTGATACAACGAGCAAGTTTGAGTGGCTTGACCCTGCTCGAATCAAAGATGCCAATGGGCGAAGGCCTGGTGATCCTCTTTATGACAAGAAGACACTTTATATACCAGCAGATGCTTTGAAGAAAATGTCAGCATCTCAGAAACAATATTGGAGTGTCAAATGTCAATATATGGATGTTGTGCTTTTCTTTAAAGTGGTTAGTCAATGTTGCATCAAATCTTGATAATTTCATTGACAGCATATGTTTCTACCTGTCCTTGTGCATTAGAGCAAGAATAGGCCTGAAAGTCATTTTATATTTAATTTACTCATGTCAATCGATTTCTAATCAATGGCTACTAAGAAGATGCAAACCCTCTTCTGTTGGAGACTTGGTAGAAAGATTGAATGCTACAACATGACAGATGCACTGTGAGCAAAGCAATCCATTCTGATCATAGGAAAAAAAAACCTTTTTCTTTTGTTCTATTTGGTTTTTTTGGACACAGAGGGCATTAGGTGGGCTTGTTGTCTTGATGCTTCCTACATGAAGGTGACTGCAAGATATGTTATATAACTCTCTGGGTAATATTTATGGGTTATGGGATTAAATCCTCCTTCTGCCCTTAGGCTCAAGCGGCCTCCAATTGTCTAAAAGGAAAAATATTCTCATCATAGTTTGGGTCATTGGAAGCTATCCATGTTTTATCTTTCTACATTTGAGAATTACACTAAAAAACTTGATTTAGATGTGCTGAATTGTTTGCTGCAGTGATTTTTAAATTATAATTTATGGTTTTGGAATATATTTACCTAGTGTCACAAATTGCGATACAGGGAAAGTTTTACGAGCTTTATGAACTAGATGCTGAAATTGGCCATAAGGAGCTTGATTGGAAAATGACATTTAGTGGTGTGGGGAAATGTCGGCAGGTGACTACACGTTGACATAGTTTTGGTTCTTGTTTCCTTTTTCAATAGCTCGCTTGAGCTAGTTTTTCATCTATTTAAGCATGATTTTGTACTCGATAAATCTCTCCTTTCTATCAGGTCGGTATATCTGAAAGTGGGATAGATGATGCTGTTCAAAAGCTTGTTGCTCGTGGGTAAGAGGGTGACCAGACTTGCATTAGTCTTACCCTATCTGTGTATTCTTTGTTGAATTATGCCTTTTAAGGAAGAGTGAGGAAATTCTTTGTTGCAATTTAGGTGTTCCTCTTGTATATTTCCTATGTACTTGCGCTGCTCCTTTTGCATTTTTTAGTAAAATATTTGATCACTTATTAGAAAAAAACGGAAGAGTAAGGAAATTGCAATTGTCTCTACTTTTTAACTACATATTGTAGTTAAGTTTTTCTCTGGTAGAAGGCAGCCTGGTATGCAAAAACTCCTGTTAAGGCTTTCTGTAAAGGGTGAAGCTCAGCATGTTTGCTGAAATGAAAGTCTTTTACTGGGCATGTTCTGTGTTTTCATCCACTGCATCTGCTAATTTTACCGCACACATACACACACAGAGAGAGAGAGAGAGAGAGAGAGAGAGAGTTTGTCACAAACACTTGTTTGATCTAGCCACAACTGTTGCTATTTCTGAGTTGTTGCTTTTGCTTTGTTCTTTCTGAAGATATAAAGTTGGACGAATAGAGCAGTTGGAGACATCTGATCAAGCAAAAGCCAGAGGTTCAAATTCTGTGAGTTATCCATGCTGAATGATGGGCACTTCAAATGAATTCATAGAGTTTTATATATTGGGTCTATGCTTGACGCATGAATGCATGATATCTATCCTGTGTTTGCCACTTGTTACAATTGAACATAGTGTTTGGCTTTCTAGCCTTAACATTGATTGTTATCTATTTCCTCATCTGGTGCCAAAAATTTAGGTATCTGTTAATGAATGGTAAGTTTCTATGATAAAAGCTGTAAGCCACACCTAAAGATTGTTATTTTGTTACCATCAGTTTTTCTCGTTTTATGCATGCACATAATATGAATTTTATATTTATACTTTTTGTACTCTGAAACTTTAATGTGTCAGTAGTACCTTTGGGTTCTTTTGCATCTTGTCTTTCTGGGTTTATAATTTTATATCGGTGCTTGAGTTAACATTAAGTTTCTTGGTTTGACTAAAAAAATTTGATTCAGGTAATTTCAAGAAAATTGGTTCAGGTAGTCACCCCATCAACCGCAACTGATGGTAATATTGGGCCTGATGCTGTTCATCTTCTTGCAATAAAAGAGGTCTTCACTGTCACTAATTAATTATGTTCCCTTATATACTCGCCCAATGTCAACCTTTGGGATATGTCCTGAATTTATTTGCTGTTTGCATGACAGAATAAGCTTGTCATTTATCTTTCAGTACACATTTCTGAAATTGTTGTCTTAGTTCAAGCTCATCTTATGATCTCATCATTAAAGATGGTCTGCCAGTGGGAAAAAGATTCGATCTCAAGAATTGTTTTTGTTTTTTTATCTCTATGCTTTGGGAAAATTTTTGTAGATTATGAAGGCTTGGTTTATTATTTCCTTGGAACAATGCACTGTGATTTTCTCCTTATTTGTCGCTTTTTTAATCTTTATGAGCACCTTGAAGTAACATTTTTTTTCACCAGCACTGTTTATTGTATTTAATGAGGTAGTTAACTTTAAGCATGCTCCTACATCATTTCCTGAAAAGGGTTCTGCTGCATGAACCAGTAATGGTTCTATGTACTTATCTTATGGCTATTACCAACCAGAAAAATCTGTTCTGATATTTTAACACTATTTTTTGTTGAATTTTGTCTGTAGGAGCATTCTGGCTTGGATAATGGTTCGATTATATATGGCTTTGCTTTTGTGGATTGTGCTGCTTTAAAAATTTGGGTTGGTTCAATCAAGGATGATGCGTCCTGTGCTACTCTTGGGGCTTTGCTGATGCAGGTATGGGTTAATGTATAGTTTGCTTTTTGCAATATGTTTTTATGGATAACCATCAAATTTGAAGAATAAAGCTTAATTCTCTTGTCGGGGATTTGATTTAGGTGTCGCCGAAAGAAGTTATATATGAGAGTAGAGGTGAGCATTCTTCCCCAACTCCAACATTTGTGGTTTGAGCAGAGTTTCTGAACTTTTATGTGACAAGAATTTCATACTTTTGACACTTCAATATTCAACTCCTGCAGGGCTGTCCAAGGAAGCTCATAAAGCCCTCAGAAAGTACTCATTAACAGGTCAGAATGCTGATAACTTTTCTGAATGGAAGATTATAAACAAAAAGTTTGCATTAAATGCTCAGAACCTATACATACTTTACAAGTATTGCATTGGTTTTTCACATGTTATGTATAACCATCTCAGTTCAACCACTCTGTGCAATACAAATACAACTTGGGAAGAACAACATTTTTAGCCAGAGTTCTGCAATATAATTGACATTGATTTCAACACACTGAATTTGAAATTAGGTTAGATTATGTATCTCGGTCGATTTATTCTGAGCTTTATGTATGAAAAAAAGGTTGAGCTTTGACTTCAGCATGGCAGATGCTTTGGCTACTGTGCTCTAAAACCTAGAGAGAATCATGAATTTTGTACGTGCAATTTCTAAATAGGAGAGATTGCAATTTGGAGTGACAAAAGTGGAATCAGAGCACGGATTTCAAACCAGAGTTTTTATATTCAGTTATTGCAGAGCACAGTTTTGGCTGGGAGTTTATATTCAGTTATTTAAGATTTTATTATATACATGCATGTTTATATGATAAGAAACCAAATGCTTACCTTACCATGAGTTTAGAATCTCCCAATAAGTAGGTTCAAATCATCAAGTTTTGTTTATCTTGCAGGTCCTGTTACACTGGAATTGAGTCCGGTGCAGCTGATTACAGATTTCCTGGAAGCTTCTGAAGTTAGAAATTTGGTGCAATTGAAGGGATACTTTAAAGGGTCTTCTACTTTATGGAATCATGTCCTTGATAATGTGATGCACCATGATATTGCCTTATCTGCTCTTGGTGGACTAATAAGTCATCTATCCAGGTTGATGGTAAGCTTATCTTTTCTTAAAGCATTAAGAGTAAGGAAAATCTACTGCAAGGGTGTCTGTTGTTTATAGTAATTGACCTGACTTATAAAAAAAATTGCAGTTAGATGATGTCGTACGGAATGGAGACATACTGCCATATCAAGTTTATAGGGGTTGCCTCAAAATGGATGGACAGACACTGGTCAATCTTGAGATTTTCAGTAATAATGCTGATGGTGGTCCATCAGGCAAGTTCATTAATCTCCTTATCTTTAAGAAAAATACTCTGGAATAATGTGTTCTATATTTTGGTTTCATTCTTAGTTATGTAACCCTTAAAAGCTTAATGCTGATTGAATTTCAGGTACTTTGTACAAATATCTTGATAATTGTATGACATCATCTGGTAAGCGGCTTTTAAGGAATTGGATCTGCCATCCGCTAAAAGCTATTGAAGACATTAATAATAGGCTTAATGTGGTTGAAGATTTAGTTGCACGTTCAGAAATTATGTCACTTGTTGCTCAATATCTTCACAAGCTTCCTGATTTAGAAAGGTTGCTTGGACGGATTAAAGCTAGTGTTCAGTCATCAGCTTCTCTGTTACTGCCCTCATTTGGAAAAAAAGTATTGAAACAGCGAGTAAGTCTTTTCTACCTTTTTCTCAAGTAATAATAATATTTCCTGTTTGAAAGTTAATAGAATTATCTAGTTTGATCACTTCTATTTTTATATTTGAAAATATCTGATGTTTTTAGCATGGTACAGGTTAAACTGTTTGGGTCACTTGTGAAAGGCCTGCGTGTTGGATTTGATCTCTTAACACTATTACAGAATGAGAGGCATATAATCAAGTCTTTAGCAAAAGTATGTAGAATTCCAATGCTAAGTGGCAGTGATGGGCTGGACCAATTCCTTGCCCAATTTGAAGCAGCTGTAGATAGCGAGTTCCCGAATTACCAGGTCTTGTATCTTTGATCCAATACATTTTTTCGTTCAAACCACCTTACTGTCTTGTGCATTGGCTTGTTTTCTGATCTGTCTAGTCAGTTGTGCATCAAATCTGTTCGGTATTTTCTAAAGCATTATAATCAGCACGAGTGCATGTTCTCTTAATTTATTATCGTTGAGTGGTGATTTTAGTTTCTAGTGTTGTGGCTCACACTGTTTTCTTTGGTGCCAGAATCACAATATAATAGATTCAGATGCTGAAACACTCTCCATTCTTATTGAGTTATTTATCGAAAAAGCTACTCAATGGGTTGAAGTCATTTATGCCATCAACTGTATCGATGTACTAAGATCTTTTGGAGTCACTGCTACTTTATCATGCGGGGCGATGTCTAGACCTGTTTTTTTGCCTCAATCTGAAAATATGACTGTGGGGGAAGAAACGGGACCCACGCTTAAAGTTAAAGGGCTATGGCATCCATTTGCCCTTGGAGAGAATGGAGGATTGCCTGTCCCAAATGACATTATCCTTGGTAAGGATATAGATGGTTATCATGCTCGAACTTTGCTATTGACCGGACCTAATATGGGTGGGAAATCAACTCTCTTGCGTGCAACATGTCTAGCTGTCATACTGGCACAGGTTCTTTTTCTCCCTCTGGTTAATTTATTTTGTTGTTTAAGGCCTACAAATGAATTAACCTCTTATATTTTAAACCCATTGATGTTCTGTTTGCGTTCATCTTATTTACATTTGTTAATCTGCAATGACTTGCAGCTGGGCTGCTATGTGCCCTGTGAGTTGTGTATTCTCTCACTCGTGGATATTATCTTCACACGGCTTGGTGCTACTGATCGAATCATGACCGGGGAGAGTAAGTTTTCTCTAGCACCAAAAAGGAAAATTTAATAGTGACAAAGTAACCATCATTTTTTTTTTTGAAAAAAATAATTTAATTTATTGGTTGCTTCACTCTCTGTTATCTGAAGCCCCCTTGTTTTGTGCGAGAACTGAGAAATTGGCATGCTGAACCATTTAACAACCAAGTAATAATGGAAGAAAAAAACAAAATGAGAGAACAAAGAAAACAGTGTTAGTTCTGCATATCTATGCAAATTCAGAATTAGAAAATAAAAGGGGAAATGAAAAAAGTGCATGCAGTACTTCACAA
This sequence comes from Juglans microcarpa x Juglans regia, assembly GCF_004785595.1. Lineage (NCBI taxonomy): Eukaryota > Viridiplantae > Streptophyta > Magnoliopsida > Fagales > Juglandaceae > Juglans > Juglans microcarpa x Juglans regia. The sequence goes on from NC_054596.1 coordinate 37,696,000, forward strand.
TATAGTAATGGTGACACCAGTGGAATGCGAGGGGATGTGGGTTTTGATGGTACAGTGGTCATAAAGCCACTGCAGTCATGGTGGTAGGTGTTCCAGTAGATCCTGTCATGTCCTTCAGTGGTTGCATGCGGTGGTGTTACAGTGGTGGTTTTTGCTAGGTTTAATTGAAAAAACTGATGGAAGCTTAATTAATTACTCTCAGTAATATTTTGAATGACCCTTTCTAGTATGACCATCCAACACTATTAAAATAAGAAGATAACTTCTACTGGCTAATTTGATATTCACAATAATTCAAGCTGGAAAACTTATTCAATTGCTGAACTCAAGTGAAGTGGCTTGTACACATATAAATGGGCCATCACTTGACAGTCTTCTTACACCAAGTAAAATGTATGCTTGCTTCCTTTTACTGTATTACTAATTACAGTATGGGATGTTAAAGCTAAATCTCGTGTTCTAGCAAACACAATCTGACATGGATTGAAACTCAGTCTCAGGCACACATCTACTTAGTTTGCATGTGATGGACTTTGAATGTCAATCTTTTGTAGGTACCTTCTTCGTTGAGTGCATGGAAACAGCATCAGTTCTTCAAAATGCCACTCAAGATTCTTTGGTTATTCTTGATGAACTGGGTCGAGGAACAAGCACTTTTGATGGATACGCCATTGCATATGCGGTGAGACTTTGCTTTTTAACTAGTTTTTGCTGCCTTTGTTCTTCCTTTCATCCGCTCATTGCAGCTAGTGTATAAATTTCAAAATTCTAATAACGATATTCTCATATTTATTTTTATCCTATTTTATAGATATTGCATGTATATATATATATATATATATATATATATATATATCTGCTCACCTCACATGTACTGTCACACTTTGATTGTGTGCTTCTGGACATATTGAAATGTAAAATCTTTCTGTACTGGTTTATTCTAAACTAGTGGTGGCAACTCTGGAAAAAAAAAACATAAATATGACCTACTTTGAAAGAAAAACAATTTTTAAGTACTAAAATTTTGCATTATTGATATAATTGAACTTTTTGCTTTGGAGATAATAACCAGTTTAGTGCTTAAAAACATGTTGCACATTGATGACTGGCGAGCATGTATTCGGGTGAATTGATCACTACTGTCACATAGCTGTATCTTTTGAAATAGGCATGGACAATAGCACACGTATACTCTTATATCCTGCATAAGGAATATGGTACTTTTGGAGGCAGCATTGAGAGTGATCTGAAAGAATAAACCAAAAAAGAGAAAAAAAAAACACAAAAGAATGATCTAGGCCACTTATAATTTAGGGTAATTACATACTACTAAGTTATTAACCTTTACTTGTATGTGCCATTGTTCACTATGTTTTATTTTTAACATGTGTTGTCCATTTCAATGAAACCAACCATGAATATCGTCCAGGTATTTCGCAATTTGATCGAAAAGGTTAACTGTCGACTGCTATTTGCTACACATTACCACCCACTTACAAAGGAATTTGCTTCTCATCCTCATGTCACCCTGCAACACATGGCCTGCACTTTCAAGTCAAAATTGGACTGCAATTCTAAAGGTGACCAGGAGTTGGTTTTTCTGTACCGGCTAACCTCTGGAGCATGCCCAGAGAGCTATGGATTGCAAGTGGCAACGATGGCCGGAATCCCGGAACAGGTGGTTGAAGCTGCATCAAAGGCTGGCCAAGTGATGAGAAAATCACTTGGCGAAAGTTTCAGGTCATGTGAACGGAGATCAGAGTTCTCGACCCTACACGAAGAGTGGTTGAAGATGCTGATGGGTGTCTCTCAAACCGGAGATTGTAATTTTGACGACAGTGATGCTTTTGATACGCTGTTTTGCTTGTGGCATGAGCTAAAAAGCTCGTATGGATCGCATGGCATTTATAAGTCGAGTCTGTAAGTATCAACATCTGATAAGATTTTATTTTTTAACCTGAATTTGTAAATTTGGGAAAAGGGAAATGGCAGCCAAAGCATCCTTGATGTGTGTCGAATTTCCAGTTTCCACTAGCTTGATCACTCACCGAAATGAAAAAAATCAGGAGTTGTTAACAGTAGAAATTAGGGGTGTACACGAACCAGCCAGACCGACCATTGTCGATGGAGACAAGCTGCCAAATTTAGGAATCGGCCGAAACCAATGGAGAACCGGTAGGCCGGCGGGAGAAAATTAATAAAATCGACGTTGGCCGGTCCGATCTCGATTCAAATCTCTTAATTGATTGATATAATATATATTTTTATATAATTCTTACACAAAACGGTACCGCTTCAAATGAAATGATATCGTTTTATTCTTAATCTTATGAAAAATAATTGAACAAAATGACACCAAACAACGGCATTGATTTTGGGCTAGGGTTATGAATAGTTTGATTCCCCTCCCTTCCCTTCTTCCTTCAACATTTTACACTTCACAGTTCTCTCATCTTCCTATCTTTTTCGTGACTTTGTCTCCTTTCACTCTTAGACTCTCTCCTCTCCCCGGCAATTGTGTCACGGCCAACACCACTATCCTCTCTCAGACTCTCAGTTCTTAGCCCCTCGCGATGTCATCTCTCTCTCTCTCTCATCGCGGCATCATCGCACACAGAGCCACCTCCATCGCCACCGAAGACACCGGCAACCTTTCTCCCTCTCTCCACGTTACTAAACAAAGGACAAACCAAAGTATTCTTAAGGCATTGAAACAAAATATTTCGGTACTATATCGTTTTGAGTACTATTTTGGAATAGTCTATATATAGATAAATTAATTATATATGTATAAATTATATTTCAAAATAACAACAATGTAAATTTTAGAAAGTTAAAACACATATTTATAAAACTTAATAATACTTAGAAGTTTTTAATCCAATTATTAAAAAAATAACCACTCATTTTCATTACAAAAAGGAGAGTAAGAATTTGATTTTTAATTCTCAACAAAATGAGATTAAAAAAATTTAAGAATAATCTTTAGATTTGAGAATTGGAGTGAACTGATTCGAGAAAGAATCACTTTTGATGGATACGCCATTACATATGCGTTCAGACTTTGCTTTTTGAGTACTTTTTGCTGCCGTTGTTCTTCCTTTCATCTGCTCATTGCAGCTAGCTAGTGTATAATTTTCAAAATTCTAATAACCATATTCTCATATTTATTTTTGTCCTACTTTATAAATATTGCACTGCAGCAGTATAAATATATATATATATATATATATATATATATAAATATAAAACTAGGTATGATTTTTAACCTGAACTTGCAATTTAGGAAAAAGGAAGTGGCAGCCAAGGCATCTTTTAACCGAAATGAACAAAATCAGGAGTTATTAACGGTAGAAATCTTCAAACGTTCATTTTGGAACCAAACAAATTAATTAAAAATACGAAAATTATAGTGTTACAACCTTCTTACTATTTATTTATTATTTTTTTTTTAATTTTTTATTTTACTTAATAGTTAAGAAAGTTATTATTAATAAAATTATATTTTTTTTATTTTTTTTAATAATTAAAGATGTTAAAAAAATATTTAAAAAATAATAATAAAAAAATAAATACATTAAAAATAATAATAAATAAGTAGTAAATAAATGATAAGCCTATCACTTCCCTTAAAAATAATAGACGATTAAATAAAAAATTAAACCGACAACCTCCGACGACGTTTCTCCCTCTGTCAGCGTCGCTAAACAAATCTGTCGGAGACCTTTCTCTTATCTGCTTCAAACCCCTAAAATATTACTCATTTCATAACCACAAAGATTCCGAAACTCTCTCCCTCCAAAACATCCGCTGTCCGTTCCTAACCGTTTTTTGAACTTCTGCATGCAAATGTTTTTTCTTCTCTTTGCTTTTCCACTAATTTCTTCCTCTACTCACTATGGACATGGCAAGAGGTCAATATCAAGACACAGACGAAAACGACTACACGTCGAGCCGAGAAACAAAGAAAGACTCGGCAGCCAGATCCAGAAGGAAAGATCTCGGAATCTCGTGCATGCTGAACACCGAATTGGGCGCTGTTCTGGCAGTGATCCGTCGTCCTCCTCTCGATCCAACTTCCCAATTCTTCGTTCCTGAGGAGAATGTCGATCCCACGATCCTACAATCCTTGAAATCGCTTCGAGCCCTCCTCTTCAATACCCAACAAGAATGGCGTACGGTTGATCCCTCTATCTATCTCACCCCATTCCTCCAAGTGATTCAAGGCGATGACATCCCAGCCGCCGCCACAGGTATCGCTCTTTCCGCCATTTTGAAAGTGCTTACGCTCGAAATCTTCGACGAGAAGACCCCGGGAGTGAAAGAAGGTATCAATTCCATTGTTATTGGGATCACGACCTGTCGGTTAGAGAAGATTGATTCGACTTCTGAGGATGCCGTTATGCTGAAAATCTTACAGGTTCTTACCGGTGTTATGAAGCACCGCACCTCGGTTTTGCTCACCGATCACGCTGTCTGCACTGTCGTCAACACGTGCTTTCAGGTGGTGCAGCAATCAGCGAGCAGAGGGGATTTGCTTCAGCGCAGTGCACGGTACACAATGCACGAACTAATCCAGATTATATTCTCCCGACTGCCCGAGATTGAGGTTAAGGAAGGGGAGGATTCAGAGTCTGAGTCGGATGGCCACGATGTTGACGTTGGTGGCAATTTGGATTCCGGGTATGGCGTTCGATGTGCAGTCGATATCTTTCACTTCTTGTGCTCTCTGCTAAATGTAGTTCAAGTAGTGGAGACGGAGAGTTCTAGTTTTCAAGCTGCGGACGAAGATGTGCAGCTTTTTGCTTTGGTTTTGATCAACTCCGCAATAGAATGGAGCGGAGATGAAATCGGGAGGCACCCGAAGCTTTTGAGGATGATCAGGGATGACCTATTTCACCATTTAATCCATTACGGAATACGATCAAGCCCTCTTGTTTTGTCCATGATTTGCAGCACTGTTTTGAACATCTACCACTTTCTTCGCAGGTTAAAAATCCGATAGCTCAGAATTTTATTTTCTTAGATTTGAAACCAAGATCTTTTAGGAGAACCCAGAAATGCTATATTTTTTTTTTTTTTTTTGCAGGTTTATCCGTCTCCAACTGGAAGCTTTTTTTGTCTATGTATTGCTTAGAGTTGCCGCTCTTGGAAGCCCATTGCCACTCCAAGAAGTTGCACTTGAAGGAATTATAAATTTCTGCAGGCAACCAACGTTTATAATTGAAGCCTTTGTGAACTATGATTGTGATCCCCTTTGTCGAAGCATATTTGAGGACACCGGGAAGCTACTTTGCAAGAACACGTTTCCGGTAGCTAGCCCTGCGACTGCTTCACAGGTACAAGCCTTCGAAGGATTAGCAACCATGATTCACAACATTGCGGATAATATTGATAGAGAAGATGATTTGAGCCCTTTTGATCCGTACCCAGCTGAGATCACAGAGTATAGACCCTTTTGGAGGAGAAATCCCAAGATGAACTCGAGTCTTTGGTGGAATTTGTAAGGGTAAGGAAAGCACAGAAAAAGAAAATATTGATTGCAGCAAACCATTTCAATAGAGATGAAAAGAAGGGATTGGATTACCTTAAACTATCCAAGTTGGTTTCTGATCCCCCAGATCCCAAAGCCCATGCTTTCTTCTTCCGCTATGCTCCTGGACTAGACAAGAACATGATTGGGGATTATCTTGGCGACCCCGATCAGTTTCACGTTCTCGTTCTTAAGGAATTCACGGATACCTTCAATTTTTCAGGCATGATTCTTGACACTGCTCTACGAACGTTTCTAGAGACTTTCCGATTGCCTGGAGAGTCTCAAAAGATACAGCGGATTCTAGAATCATTCTCAGAGAAATTTTATGATCAACAATCCTCAGATACTTTTGCAACGAAGGATGCAGTCTTCATTCTTTGCTACTCCCTTATTATGCTCAACACTGACCAACACAATCCGCAGGTAAGGAAGAAGATGACAGAAGAGGAGTTCATCAGGAACAATAGAGCAATCAATGGAGGGCAGGATCTTCCTCGGGAGTACCTTTCTGAGCTTTTTTGTTCTATTTCAAACAATGCTATCACCCTTTTTGGTCAGCCTGGCGTGCAAGTAGATATGAATCCAAGCAGATGGATTGAGCTGATGAATCGATCCAACTATACACAACCCTTGGTACTAAGTAATTTTGATCGTCGGCTGGGAAGAGACATGTTTGCTTGCATTGCTGGGCCATCGGTTGCTTCTCTCTCTGCATTCTTTGAACATACTGATGAAGAAGAATTCCTACATGAATGCGTTGAAGTGCTGTTCTCAATTGCCAGGATAGCACAGTATGGATTGGAAGACACTCTAGATGAGCTCCTCGCCTCTTTCTGCAAATACACTACACTGCTAAATCCTTATGCCTCTGCGGAAGAAACCTTATTTGTATTCAGCAATGATATGAAGCCAAAAATGGCCACACTAGCTGTTTTCACCATTGCCAATAACTTCGGGGAATCAATTCGTGGGGGATGGGGAAATATTGTGGACTGCTTATTGAAACTTAAAAGGCTAAAACTACTTCCCCAATCTGTCATTGAATTTGATACTGCTTCCCCCTCTTCATCTGACATCCCAAAAGAATCTGAATCAGCCATAATCTTCCCTGCTCGCAATCCTAAATTTGGTAGCCGCCAGACTTCTAGCACAATTAGTCGGTTTTCACATTTTCTATCTCTAGACAGTACGGAAGACTCTCTGTCCTTAAACATGAGTGAATTTGAACAGAATTTGAAGATCATTAAACAGTGCCATATCGGGAATATCTTCAGCAATAGTTCAAACTTACCTGATGAAGCTTTATTCAACCTTGGCCGCTCTCTAATATTTGCAGCTGCTGGAAAAGGACAAAAGTTCAGCACCCCCATTGAAGAAGAAGAAACAGTTGGATTCTGTTGGGATTTGGTGATTGCCATTGCTTTGGCCAACATTCAAAGGTTCCAGGAATTTTGGCCTAATTTTCATGATTATATGCTAGCAGTCGCTCAGTTTCCTATGTTCTCTCCCATTCCATTCGCAGAGAAGGCCATTATAGGCCTTTTCAAGGTATGTCTTAAGCTCCTTAGTACGTATCGACATGAGAAGTTCCCAGAGGAGCTCATTTTCAAGTCCATCAATTTAATGTGGAAGCTGGACAAAGAAATCCTGGACTCATGTTGTGAGTTGATAACACAGTCAGCGAGCAAGATTCTTACAGAGTATCCTGCAAATTTGCAAACCCAATTGGGATGGAAGTCGGTGCTTCATTTGCTATCAGTCACTGGGCGGCACCCAGAAACCTATGATCAGGGAGTTGAGACATTGATCATGTTGTTGTCAGACGGGACCCATGTTTCCCGGATAAACTATGCTTACTGTATAGATTGTGCATTTGGTTTTATTGCACTCAAGAACAGTCCATTGGATAAGAATTTGAAGATTCTGGACCTAATGGCGGATTCTGTGAATTTGTTGATCCAATGGTATAGGAATCAATTCTCAGAATCAGGGAACAGTTTTAGTGTTGCGAGCAATACAAGTAACTCCTCTATGGAGGACAATTCAAAAGGTATTGGCTCTTTAAACTTTGCCATGAATTTATTTCTTAAACTTGGGGAAGCATTTCGAAAGACCAGCTTAGCCCGGCGAGAAGAGATGAGAAACCATGCAATCCTATCGCTTAAAAGAAGCTTCACACTGGCTGAGGAATTGGATCTCACTTCAACTAACTGTATTAACTGTTTTAACCTTGTCCTCTTTGCAATGGTTGATGATTTACATGAAAAGATGTTGGAATACTCAAGAAGGGAGAACTCAGAGAGGGAGATGAGAAGTATGGAAGGGACCCTAAAGATTTCAATGGAGCTCTTGACTGATGTGTACTTGCAGTTCTTGAAACAGATATCAGCGAGTCCCGGGTTTCGGACATTCTGGTTAGGGGTGTTAAGAAGAATGGATACGTGTATGAAAGCTGATTTGGGAGAGTTTGGTAAATCAACAGTTCAAGAGCTAATTCCCGACCTTTTGAGAAAGATGATCACACAGATGAAGGAAAAGGAGATTTTAGTGCGGAAGGAAGGTGAGGATCTTTGGGAGATTACCTATATTCAGATACAATGGATAGCTCCTTCACTCAAGGACGAACTATTTCCTGAAGAAATCTTTTAGTGAAAACGAAGTGATAAGACAGCTTTGGTCAAGTTTGAGGGATGTAACATGCCAAGGTAGTCTTATCCCATGCACGTACAAATCAGCCACTAAATTATTTTCCTGTGATACTTCAATTGCTCATATGCAACTGTCAATTACAAGTTCTTTCTTTTGGTACATAAACCGACTTGTTTGAGGGGAATCGAAGCTGTGGAATCAGACAGCATTTACTTGGGAATCCATTAGCACGAAAATTAAATTGAGAACTTGTATTGAGTGGATTTCCAAGAACTAAATTTAAGAACCATAGACGTCCGGGACAGGGCATAAATTAGAGACAAATCCAGATCATTGAGAATAATAAGAGAACAAGCTTGACTTTGTTGCATATTAAATTAGACCTAGAGTATTACTATGGAAACAAAAACCATAAAAAATGCATAAAAGCTGAAAATTCAAAAAGAATTTGGTCCCGTTGCTACCCTTTTCTTGATACAAAAGCCTCAAGATTTTTAAAACATGCTCCTTTCTCCAAAATCCTTCCAGTAGATCTAGATGTTGTGGCTCGATACTCAGCTTCAGTGCTAGACCGAGACACCACTGCTTGCTTCTTTGCACTCCAAGAGACCAAACAATTGCTAAGCAAAACATCAAACCCCTTAAGTATAGTGCCTCTCATGCAGGTTGTTAGCCCAATCCGAGTCACAAAAGTCTTGCAAAGTAATATCTCCTTTGGAGTAGAACAACACATGGTCAACAGTGTGCTTGAGGAAGCGAATGACTCTTTTGACAGCAGACCAATGAGCAGTAGAGGGAGAGTGCATGTGCTAGCATAGTTGGTTCACAGAGAAGGAAACATTGGGCCTAGTGAGTGTACAATATTGGAGGGAGCCAACCACTTTCCGGTACTCAATAGGATCAGCTAGGGGTCACAATCATTGCAGGACATTTTGGGACCTGAGGGGCAAGGAGATTGGGCTGCTTTGGCTTCAACCATGCAAGTGCGATGTGTTGAAGGGTAGGACTCCATGTTTTGTGGCCCATGGCCAAGTCACTAGCCATGTCGAGATAAGGTTGGACAGCCCCACAGCAGCCCCACGGACATGCCATGGGCCCTGCTTGGGCCATGCCAGCTAGGCCAGCGCCCAGGCCATTCCTAGGCCATGTCAACCACATGCCAGCAGCCTTGCCAGCAACGTCAGCCATGCCCATGGGCCAGCCCAGCCCACCCTTGGGCTCATGCATGCCATGGGTCAACTTGGCTCATGCCAATTATGTTATTGTTTATTGTTTATTTTAATTTAATTATTTATTTTCTAATGGACCAATTGGAGGTTTTCAAGTTGTAAACCTTATAAATAGGAACCTTATAAATAGGACCCTTAGTCTTTGCATTTACATCTTTCGGGAAATTTCCTATATGAGGATTATTTTGTTTAGGAGATCAATAATCGGTGCTAGATACTTGGGCTTTTTGGGTGTAATTCGTGAATCCCAAAGAGAGGATCATACCTTGCAATTCTTAAATATGTGTGATTCATTTATCTTGTTCTTGCAACTTAGTGCAATTTGTGAATCCAAGTTGTTGTTATCCTTGTTTTTATCAAGTTATCAATTCATGAGGTTTATTTCAACTGTTGTGCAATTCATGAATCATTAGTTGATTTGTTACATTTTGTTCATTCAAGTTCTTAAGTATTTTACTTTGTTCTTGAGTGTTCATTATTTTGTTCTTGGTGTTCATTCTTTCATTGCTCATTTGATCCATTTCATACCATATACTCGACCACCATATTGTTTGTCATTCTTTTCATAATTTTGTCCACCTTCCATAAATTGATTCATTCATACAACTTGCCCTAGCCGCCACTCACTCATACCATACTAGTGTTCCTCAACTTTAAGAACCCTAATTCCCTCCATATCAATCCATATAACCCATAACCTCCACCTTCCATATTCGGCTACCACAAAGCCTTCATCTATTAAATCCATTGACCTAGCTGAAACCCTAATTGCCTTCCCTCTTCCCATAGAAACACTTACCATATTCGGCCACATCATAAGCCTTCCCTTCATAAAATCCTAGCCACCCACCTCAAGTCCTATAAGGTAATTCATCCCTTTTAGGAGTCTTGACTTCCCCACATTCAAATTTAAATCTCATTTCAAATCCCTTAATTTAAGGAATTGACAATCACATTCAATCACTTAAATCACTCTTCTTAAAATCTCTCTAGTCAACTACTGACTTGCCATCCTAGTCCAAATTTGAATTCCCATCTCCTATCAAAGATTCCCTCCATCTTGCAAACCTTCTATATCCATTTCCAATTATCCAAATCTAGTCAACCCTCCAAAGACCAAGTCAATCCTAATCCTACCATACCCATTTCGGCAACCCTAGTTGTCTTACACCCAAAACCCTAATTTCCCACTCTTCTACCTCATTCCCAAACCCTAGCATCATCCTAAACTCCAACCCTAAGCCAACTTTTCCCAATCTCGAAATCAACCCTAGCCACCCCATAAAACCCTAGCTACACTTTACAATACCAACCCTAATTACCATCCAAGTGGCCCAAACATCAAGGGCACCCTTCAAGCCATCCACATTGCATCAAACACTCATAATCATCACTTAGATAATCCAAAACCCTAACCTCACCTCACCTCACTCATCCAATCCTAGCCCATCATCTTGGTGCCACACTCAAGGACAAGTCCCAAGCCACCCACATTGATTTGCCATTCCTAAACACTTATTCTACCAAAGTTTATCATCATCTTCATCATTCCATCACCTAAACACCAACCATTTGTGGAAGGTCAAGCAAGTTGGCAAGGTCACTTGGTCATCACCCTCACCAAGGCAAGCTCGTGGTCCTTAGTGTTAGGGACAAGACCGGGGTCCCTAACAGATGTGTTATAGTATGTGGCTCATATTGAGTGAAACACATATATAAAGAAAGTAGGCTGATACTGAGAGTGAAACAGAGTGGAGTGAGGGGAGCTAATACCTCTGTACGGCTAGGATTAGTATAAATACAACATTATGTAACCTCAATTTGATAGTTACTGAAAATTCAGCCCCCGCTTCTGTGGATGTAGGCATACTACCGGACCACATTAAATCTTTGTGTTTTCTTGTTTTCGTTTTTCCGTATTGTTCATCATAATTGTCGCACGTAGCACAACATGATGCAACAAATATTGGATATACTTGGACTAACACAAATGAAGACCTGCAGTAGTGTGTGTGGCTTGAATGCCTAGGAAATAGCTCAAGAGATCGAGATCTTTAAGGGGATGTTTGGAAATCATTTTCATCTCATCTCATTTCATCTTGTTTCCTTCTCAAATATCACTCAAACACAAACACAAATAAAAAATAGTAGTAAGATGAAAAGTTGTAATGAGAATTAATCATTACAACTTTTTCAAACTAATAATTACAAATTTTTCAAATTTTCAAACAAAAAATAAAAAATAATTCAACTTTTTCAAATCTTAAAACAAAAATAATATTAAAAAAATAATATTCTAACAATATTTTAACTTTATAATATTTTTTTATTCAATTTTCTCTCTCTCATTTTCCAAAATCTAAAAAATACTTAACTCAAACCATCTCACTCCTATCTTAAATCATCTTACTACTATTCATAAACTTTTCATTTCATCTCATTCCACAAGCATCCACTAAGAGGGAAATGATGCTGGAGCTTAGAAATAAGAGAATTTATCACAGTAGGGGTAGTGCATGTAACAAGTTCATCATCCATATAAATTAGTATAAAACTTTGAATGTTGTCTTGAATGAAAGTGAACAAGGAAGTGTCAACCAGAGAGGCTTGAAACTCAAGTTCCATATATGGCCTTATGAAACTTGCACACAAAGTCAGGTTTAAAGCCATCAATAAACCCTTGTAGTTGTTCCATAAAAATATCCTCCATAAAAGCTCCATGCAAGAAGGCATTAGAGACGTCAAGTTGTAGAAGTTTCCACTAAAATTGAATAGTCATGGCAAGGATAATAAAATAGTGGAGGCTTTGACTACTTGACTAAAGGTTTCATGGTAATCAATGCCACACTTTTGTGATCAAAACCTTTGGCAACTAAGCATGCTTTGAACCTGTCAATGGAACCATCAGATATGTTTAATTTTATAAACCCATTTGTTACGAATAATATTCTGATTAGGAGGTCCAGGGCAAAGGCTCCAAGTTCCATTAAAGAGGAGAGCCTCAAAACTCCTTGTCATGGCTGCCAACCAACGAGAATCAATTACTTCCATAGAGAAGCTGGTAGGCTCAACTTCAGGGAGGTTAGAATGGAGACAAGTGAGAGGATAGCGAGTGGCGTAACATAAACGATAATCAGAGAAGGTTTTGGGTCGAAGTGAACATGTATGTGACCCGATTTGCATAGGATGAGAGGGTACAAGGGCCAAGGCAGTGGAGGTAACATCTTTAACATTAGTCAAGGGTATGAGAGTACAAGCATCATGAGGAAGCAAAGAAGATGGGTGGAGAGTGCTGCTATTGAGAGTAGTAGGGCTAGGGACAAGAGGCTTAAAGGTGGGGGAGGTGAGGTCAGGTTCTAAAGGCTCAGGACTTTCTATAGATGCAGTATGTAAATGGTCATGGGTAGGTAAAGGAAGAGAAGAAGTATTACTTACTGAGTAAAGGAAAGGATTATCAGAGGTAGCATTGATCTTGGAAGACAGATTTAGCTTTGCAGGTTAGCAGTGCATGTTCCTTAGCAGGAAAAGACTTCTCATAAAAAATAACTTGTCAGGATAGCTGGACTTTAGTTATAGTGGGATCAACGCAGTTGTAACCAGCATAGATGCAACATAAGAGAATGCAAGCTTTGGACCTATAGTCAAGTTTATGGTGCATAAGGTTGAAGAAATGGGAAGCATTTGCATCCAAAGACACGCAACATCGAGTAATCTGATGGTTTGAGAAACAAATTTTGGTAGAGAGTTTGGTTATCAATGATTGGTGAGGACAATATATTGATAACATACACTAAAGTCAAGGTGGGTAAGACCAACCTAAGTGAGCAAGGAGGGTAAGACCAATTTCAATTATATGTCTAAGTTTCATTCCAGAAAAATCATTTTGCTGTGAGGTGTGAGGACATGAATTTCTATAAACTATGTCGTGGTGGGTCAAGAAGGAGTGAAACCGAAAGGAAGTATGCTCCCTAACACAATCAGATTGAAGTTTTTGGATTTTTGAGCAAAACTGGTTTTCAACTAGGGTTTTGAATTTGATAAAACATTCATAAGTTGAGCTTTGGATTAAGGAGGATACAACCATGTATAACAGGAGAAGTCATCTATGAATACAATATAGCATTTGCAGCCTCCAAGGATAGTAATAGGAGAAGTCCAAAGATTAGTATGGATGAGTTCTACAGGAGATTATGTGATTCATGTGGATCGTTTGAAGGCTAGCTTTTACTTTTTCCAATTTAACAAGAATCACAAGACTCATTGTGGAATGAGGAATGTAGAGAGTAGGGGAACCAGCATTTTGAATGTTGAGGCCAGCTTTATTACCAATAGAAATTTTTTCATGACCTTGGTAAGGCTCTTGAATGATGAGGTTTTGAAGTTGATTTGCGATGTGTGCATTGGCAGCACTATCGGCATACCATGATTGACTATCAAACTCTTGGTTGGATTGTGCTACCATTGCAGCCAGTTGTGGAGGAGGATGGCGCCCTTGATACGAATAGCCCAAACGGTGAAAGAAGTCCAAGGTTTGATGATTTTATCTGCAGCAGATCTGACATGGGACCTTGGTGGTGTTACTACTATTTGGGAGATGCTACTAGAAATGTTAAGGGCTACCAAAAGATTTGGAGTTCCCATTTCTTGGTGAAAACCAAGAGTTGTTCTGTGATTTTTGTCCCTTTTTGTGAAAATTATGAGAGTTTCCGCAAGGAAGATACCTATTTGATGAAGAGAAACCTTGTTTTTGCATAATTAAGGCAAAGTTGGAGGGATCTTGTACTACAGCATGTTGTTGCTGCAAAAACATCTCATGTTTGAGTAGTTCCTCTTGGAAATCAGCAAAAGACAGTAGGTTGTCTCAAGTAGCTAACGAGAATGAGGTCACAAAGGAATGAGATGAGGAATTAAGGCCACTAATGATGAAAGAAATAATATCTTCATCATCAGTAGGCTTCCTTGTTGCTGCAAGCTAGTTTGCAAGAGACTTGGCTCCTTATAGATATTCAGAGCAAGATTTATTGCCTTGAGAGAGACACTAGAGTTGTCTCTTTAAATGTTGGTCCTTTACCCAAGCAGCATGTGTTGGGTTGGGGATCTATTTGCCTTGTTCATCAACAAGAAAATGATGAGGGCATGGCTCAGTACTATCCAAAATGCTCATCATATCGTGACTTCTCAGAATATGAACCGTCTAAGATAGGCCCTAGAGGTAGTTGCCACCATCGAACTCTGCACCAGAAAACTATGTGAATGAGGGAAAAACAGTAGGAACATGAGATGTCATTTGAGCATAGTAGAGGAGTGGAGAGAGGCCAGTAGTGCTCTTATACCATTAACAAAATTATAACATAATGGTTTATCAACTTGATCGAAACCATGAATTATATTTCATTATATATAGCTGTACAGAGTACAAGTAATGGAAGGATATGGTGTTAGGATTTGCAATATAATACTATTCAAGGAAACAATACACGTAGTAGAATATACAACAAAAGGAAAGACATAACTTGCTATTACTATGATGATACTCAAGATCCTGGTAGTTGACCATCATGATATATAGATGATTGAGTTGATATGATGTGTAGTTATTTCCATATAAGCTGCTCTTCACACTGTTTAGGAGATAATCTAACAGTGAACATGTAAAAAGCTATTACTACCAGTACTACCGACAGACAATAGTATATAAAAAATACTTCCCTAGGTAGCTAGGCTTCGATAAAATTGTCATCGACTCAACTTCTTAGGAGTCATCCCTAGCTAGGTTTCCAAAAGGTAATTTATTAGTCACTCCACACCTTAGAGCATTCTTGTGAGATATGCTTCACATTCTAAATAGAGTAAGGCCATTTAGATAGGTTCATATAATCTAAATTTAAGGTTTGCAATATTCTATTTTAATGGACTAAACCTTTTACAATAACAAGACCTAAAAAACGTGTACCTATCCTAATTTGCAATTCTTAAATAAATTGGCATCCATAACTTTTCTTCCAAGTAGTACTCATTTTACTGCATCAAACCATGCCTTATAAGCGTTTGCATCATTATTTTTTGCACCCGAATTCTTACCTTCTTACAAACTTCATCTTCTACAGATAACACTTCATCATTTCTCTCAATAAATCAAATGATCAAATGTTTCCCGAACAAGAGATTGAGAATAAATTTTCTAAGAAACCAAACATATATATCAAGCTGCCCAAGGGGTGGCCATGATCATTGGCCGCCCCGCGATGATTAGATGTGTGTAACGGGCATTTGAAATTGAATTTCTTGGAAATAAGGGGAGTTGTATCTTCTATAGTTTATTCAACATAGATGGTATGAATATAGACAAACCAATATTCACGTAGATGGTAATGTAATCAAGCTAGATGGCTTTTGTAAAGCTAGCAGTGAAGCAATATTATGACTGTCCTATCACCCAACCATGTTTTTGTTTAATTTTCCAATGATTTACTGAAAACATAGCACAACAAAAAAAAAAAAAAGTAGGTTGCAATTCAATGATTTGAGCTCTTCTATATAAATATTTTCATGGCCCATAAAAGTCTTGTATTGCAAGCAGTACATGATTGTGTTGATGGAGATTCCTCAATAGTAACCTAGTGTGGATTGGAAGTGGCAATGGTGGAAGAGAAGGTTCAGAGGTGGTTCTAGTGGGGGGAAAAGGGCTAACTTTCGGACATTCATTTAGTTTTGGCAAGATATATGGTTTCAGCTTTGGTTCTCGAAAACTGGGCATTAGTTTTACAAAGGTTGATTGTTTTGAAAAAGGTGATGGAGGTGGCAATAACAAGAGCATTGGTGGTGGTGGTGGTGGTGGGCTTGGTGGTGTTGTTGGAAACCCACATAAGAAAATAGAGGAAAAGCCTCATCATGGTGGTGTTGGAATTGGTGGAAGCAATAGAGATGACCATGTTGGTTGAGAGATTGGTGGCGGGTGTGGCGTTGGAGGAGGTGCATGTGGTGGTTCAAGTGAAGGAGCTGGAGCTGGCAGAAGTATTTGAAAAAGGTTTTGAAGAGTATTAGGAGCTGGGGGAGCTAGTGGAGACGGTGAAGATGGCGGAGGTATTGGCAAAGGGATTGGTAGTGGAACATAAGGTGGTGATGTTAGTTGAGGAGATGGAGCTAGTGGATATATTAGCAAAGGGATTGATGGTGGAACAAGAGGAGGAATGGGAGGTGGTGGTGCTAGTGGAGGAGGAGTTGGCAAAGGTATTAGCAAAGTGATTGGTGATAGAGGTGGCGGTGGTGGAGGAGTAAGTGGTGGGATATTTGGCAAAGGATTCGATGGAGGAATTGGAGGTGGGGTTGGTAATGGATTTGTTGGAGTAATAGGGAAAGGAATTGGAGGTGGTGGTAGCAATGTTAAAGGTGGCGGTATTAGTGGTGGAGGTGTGGGTTTTGGAGGAGGCATTGGTGGTGGCGGAGGAGGAGGGATTGATGGAGTTGGAGGAGGCTAGATTTTGTGGTGGTATAGGTGATCATGACGGAGGCATTAACAACGAAAGAGGATTGTTGGGTGGTGGAGTCGGATTTGGTGGTGGGGTATTGATGGTGGCAGTAGAGCTAATAACTCTTTTAACGTGTAGTAAAGAAATCTTGAAGTATAGTTAACTCTAACTAGGGATGGGTTGAACTGTTCACCCTTGCGCCTAATGTTGTCTGCAGAAAATATCTCCTTATGCATGGATGTTGTTCTTAATTTACATATTGCTTGGATTTCTTAAGCCCAACCGTTCATTACATGGTGCAACACTGCAATACAACCCATGCAATGACTGATAGTCATTTTGTTAATATAAGTTTATGGTCATATTGACTAAGGCAGATCATATGTAAGTATGTAACTGCTCATCAACTATTGAGTAAATTGGATTCAAGTTTTGTGTCCAAACTTTAGAGTAGAAAGATGGAGATATGAAATGCATCTCCGATAATTATACGTCTATAGTTTTTTATATTTATTTTACAACTCATTTTAAATCAATCAATGTAATTATGTTTTTTCATTAAAAAATAATTTTGATTTTACATAATTATTCTTTATTTTAAATAAAGTTAAAATAGTTGTAGACCAATCGTAAATTTATCACTTCTCGTGCTACAATATTTTATTTCAGAGTTAAATGCTAAAAGAGTTCACTAAAATAGTACTCCTTGTGATTTGTCTCTATTAAAAATTAGTTTAAGTTTTATTCTTATCTTTTTACTCTTTATATTTTTGGTTTTGGTCAAATTAATTCTTCCATAACTATTCCCTTAGTCAACTGTTAGAAGTTCTAGGTCAATACTAATAAATATGTGACACCTGTACATCATATTTTAAAAATTAAAATATACATAAGTAATTCAAAATAAAATAATCGTATACAAATTAAAAACTTCTAAAAACAAAATTTAATTTAAAATGAATATCATTTTTAGGATTTAGTCTCAATTTTAAAGTTTTAAAAATATTTAAACAAAAGTCTAGGATTTAATCTGAGTTTAAAGATTAAAAAAAAGCACAAACTTCTAAAATGCCTATATAGGTGTAAAAAATAATACATCTCATAACGAAAAATAATTTATTCATTTTAAAATGAAATTTGTTTGTTAGAAGTTTGTTTGTCAAATATTTCTTGATGTTGATCTGTTATTTTTACCAGCTGATTAACGGAATAGTGATGGAATAATTAATTTAAGAGTAATGTTAAATATAGTCATAGAATGTGCAAATGCTGAGCAATTTTTTTGAAAAAGAGTGGAGTTCACAATTAATTTTTTTTTTCATGTAGGTCCATATTTACTCACTTTTTTCATAATGATTGCGCGGCACTTGCGCACTCCATAACTACAAATATTATTTCTCTTAATTTAATAAAATTTGAAAGTATAAGGAATAAAATGTTTAAAATTTAAACCTTAAGAATAATATACCCTAGAGACAAACTAAGAAACTATTTTAGTATTAATCATTTATGGTTTTATATTGAATTAATAATTATTACGACCAAAATAAAATAAAGCTGAACCTGTTGTGATCTTCTTAGTTGATATAAAATAGGCCACAAACCCTATCACAATGATCATTTATTCGATTATATTGTGGTTGCTTCTCATCATCATATCTAATTAGCTCTTTTTTTTTTCAATTATAACAAAACATTCTGCTCTTTATTGATAGAGGAATGTTATGCATCAGTCACTATTCACTCACACATCGCACACCTCACACCTATGAATTTTTTTTTTTTTATAGAATATGGGAGTATTTTTAATACAATAATTCTATGGGCAACCGGGGTGCGTCCCCGCCGCGGCCCCCCGTCTAACGTGGCCCATGCCACGTCAGACGCCTTATTTTAATTAAAAAAAATAAGAGGCAGAAACCCACATAATCAACAAAGCGGGAAATGAAAAAGCGTCGTCTTCAAGCAAGCTTCGTCTTCTCTCAGTTTCGTTTTCAACTTCCAGAATCTCGATTCTTCTTCGTCTTCTCCCCCCTCGTTTTGGCCTGCAGATTGTCTCGGTTTCAGATATCAAAACCCATTTTCTTCTTCCTCTCGAGCTTCAGTTTTCTTCACCCCTTTCGAGCTTCATCTTCGAGTCGACCCACGAAGCAAACCCAGGGAAACCCCATCCCAACGAACACAGAAGCCGTCGTCTTCCCTCCGCGAGGCCCCGTCGTCTTCTCCCCATCGAAACCCCCATCTTGGCGTCTTCGTCTTCTCCCCATCAAAACCCTCATCTCGGCGTCTACATCTTCTCCCCATCAAAACCCCCAAGCGTCTTCGTCTTCTGCCATCGTCTTCGTCTTCTTCACTAAAGTCACCGCCCGAAGTCCCTTCGTCTTCTCCACGAACACCCACGAAGCCCCTTCGCCTTCTCCACGAACCTACGAACACACATAGCACTACTAGTTTCAGCCCACGAAGTTCATTCGTCTTCTCTACGAACCCACAAAGCCCCTTCGTCTTCTCCACGAACCCATGAACACCCACGAAACCCCTTCGTCTTCTCCACCAAATCCCCTCCAGATTCTCCACCCAGATCTGAAATCCTCCTCCGTCTTCGTATTCTGTTGGTGCAAGGTCACCTAACTATTTCAGGTTGTTTCAATTGCTTTATTATTTGTGCTAACTTTGCATGTGACCTACAATGCTAGTATATATATGGTTTTGATCTTGATTCTGGTATGTGTTTTGTAGAATTTGGGTAATTTGGATTAGGAGCTTTGAAATGCTTGATATATAGTGTTAAAATTTCTTATGTTGGCTATATAGAATTTCTTATGTTAAAAGATGATCGAGAGCCCCCACTGATGATCAGTTCGGACATGCTGTAATTCATTTTATTTCGACCATAATTTTAGAATGAGTCATAGAACATGTGCACTTTGATTAGTTTGTAAGCTTTTCAGTTTGTTGGTTTAAAAGAGGATGAGGGTTAGGTATACGAAATCTAATCATTTTATAGTGAAAACATTTACAAAAAACATTGGATGTAAATGCTAAAAAGAAGAAATTTTGTAGACTGTAAATCCATGTCATTGAGAATAATAGGGAAGGAAAATAAAGAAAGACATTCCAATCCAAAGTATCCTATGGGCAAAAAATATTTTGTTTATTATAAATATTTTTTGTATGATTTTCACAAAAGTATAGCGTAAGCTATCCAAAAGAAGAAATGGTGGTCCAAATAACATGTAAGCTTTTCAGTTTATTGTTGCTAACTTGTAACAAAGACAAACACATACATGCTTGTAGCTTCTAGACTGGTTTGCTTTATTTCTTGTTGTAAGTTTGCATGTGACCTGCAATGCTAGTACATGTATGGTTGATCTTGATTCTGGATTAGCTTGTAAGTTTGCATGTGACCTGTAAGTTTGATCTTTCTTTAATTTCATCTACTACATATACATGATTGGACAAGGTGATACACGTTACACAACGACCTTGATTATAAAAATTGCAGCAGCTTTAAGCTTTCATACATTAGTACTGAAAAGGGTAACCAAAAAACCATATTTAACATGTGAGGATGAAGAAATAAATCTTCTTTTTGAGAATGGCAATGAATAATCCTGATCCTTCAAGAATCAATTAGGTTTTAGGTGAGAGAATTTTCCAAGTTTGAAGTTATATTCTGTCTGGGTCAGTCTCAGATGCCTTTAATATAAACAATTCTTCTTCCCCAATATCCAAATAATCCATGTTGGTTTTCGGATTTCACATGTAACAAAATATAAAACATCGTGTTAGAATGTCATCATCATCAATGTCTTTTAAATCGTTTGGAAAACATACTTTGGGATAACCATTATGCTTCTGTAAGGTCGAAGTTACATTGAGATATTCAAATACAATAAGAAATCCAGGACGACCTTTCTTAGGGTGTCCAAAATATAACTCAGAGGTAACTACATCATTTTTACATCTAACATTTTTAAATTATAGGATTTAATATGTTGTACATCTAATTCTTTTTTTATGGGTATAATTACAGGGATTACCATATTGTAAGTTTTTCATATGGGCAGATAGAAATCAAGAATTTAAGGCCCAACTTCGAGAAAAAAAATAATGAATTGTTAAGGAAGGAGAAAGAGCTCGAGCAGATACTCAACGATGTTGAAAAGACGAAGACTGAGCTCCGTAAGAGAGCGGATGAAGTCGAGAAGAGAGAGATGGTGGTTTCCAATAGAGAGATGGTGCTCTTGAAGCGCGAAGCTGAAATAAGGCGTTCACACACAATACTTCTGGTGTATTGGGCTTTTTCATTTGTAGTTGTGTGTTGGTTGGTAGTAGTTGTATGTAAGTAATTGCTGCCTAGTGTTTGTGTGTGATGTATTGAGACAGTTGTTAGATTATTGGACTTTGTATTTGATGTATTGAGGCAGTTCTTAGATTATGCCCAAACTTGGTGCTAACTTGTAAGTTGTAAACGTCACTGACTGCATGTATATATTAACTTGTATAATTTACTTACTGCATGTATTTAGTGTATCCTTTTCTATTTGCATGTGTTTTTTGTGATTGGATTAAATTAGCAATAAATAGATGGTTCCTCCTGGAATTCTAAACTTGGTTTATGACCAAAGCAGGTTGGTACTTGACATTTTGGCATTTTGGTGGCCAAATTGCACCAGAGCAGGTTGCCAAGGCACTTGGTATTTTGGTGCCCAAATTGCACCAGAGCAGGTTGCACGGAAGCATTTTGGTGTCCAAATTGCACCAGATAACATATAGCATAGAAACTGGATTATTTTTCCAACAATTCCAATATGTTGCCCGTATAATACAGCAAACTTATGGCATGAGATACCTGTTTCTAAATGAGATACAACAAACTTATAATACAATACCAATATACCTGCTTCTAAAAGAGGATACCATGAAATATCCTCTTACAATGTACCTACTACATAAAAAATAATAGCAATATAACTTAAATCTACAAAACTCCTTAAATATAACTTAGTCCCACAAAAAATACAAAAGCTACACAAATAAGTCACTGTAATTAATCCATTTCACAAGTACGTCCCTGGAATACATTCATTCCACAAACAATAATTCTATTCCAACAAAGTATACACAAATAAGTCCCTGGATTACACTCATCCCACAAAACAATACATTAAATCCACAAAAAATACATTAAATCTACAAAAGTCCTTGAATATAACTTAGTCCCATAAAAAATACATTAAATCCACAAGTCCTTGAAATACATCCATTCCAAAAAAATAAATTAAATACATAAAACATAAATAAAACACAATACATCCTTTGAATCATATCATTGCAGCGGTTGTGATCCATCCAACCCAATTTGCATCTGCAAAAAATTAAAGTCAAATATTATTTTCATGTCGATATTAGCATTAAAATATAAAAAAACTCTTGAATTACACTTACACTTTCTTGACTTAGAATCAGTGTTCCACGGATTTGGGCTCCACTAGTGTCGAAGGTTGTGCTTTCTGGAACAGCCTGGTGAGAAATACTCGTAAAAATACAGCCAAACATTAGAATTTAAATATAAATATGTACTTATTAATATACTTGTTGTCCAACATTGGATGCATCCATCTCTGAATAATAAATAAAGGTCTCCGTGTGTCCACGCATGGTGTATCTCCTCCATCCCGCTAATAATCAAGTAACAAATAATATCACAAAGTTGTCATAATTGCATTATATAAAATTAAAAAAAAAATGTCATATATTAAATTTGATCCACCTCTTTGCGTTTTCCTGATGCTGTTTTCGCTTTGACTTTTCGCATGTCTTTCTCCATCCTGGATGCTCTCCTCAGTGATGGAAGTTTGTCTTTCCCTCGCACAACATGTGGACTGAGTACTTTCTTAGAAGTACCAACTATAGTAGTGTCATTTACCGTACAACCAACATTGGAACCTATTTGGGTAATCGATGGGTGTTGTTGGTTGGCACGATACAACTCAATCATTGCATACAACTTAGTTTTCGCATCCTCAGTATGCTCTTTCGAACTCGCTGCATCAGTAATCATCTCATAATAGATATTCAACAGCTCTGAATATCTATTAGAATCTGCCGGTTGTTCTCCTGCATCATAGCTACTGTGGATTAATGTGTATCGCATTTTGATATCATTCCTCCATCAATCTAAAATGTACCTATCTGGCAAAATATTTATCTCGTTACATTTGAACACGGCCAAAATGTGCCGACACAATATCCCTCTCATCTGAAATAATCCACAAGAAGACTTTGCAGCTGCATCCCCCTCACTAAAGTCCACAGAATGTGTAACTAGCTTGGTGAACTCTTCCAAACGAACTTCATCCTCTACCAGATAGGTCTTTACCGCACCATCATTCTTATGTAACTTTAGATTCATATCGATGATTCCTGTAATTTGAAGTTGAACTTCCTTGAATTTAGCATTCATGTACAAATCTTGGAACCTCTTCTCTATTGGAGATTTAGATATGCAGGGAATCGTGACACTAAACGAGTGGAAGTCCGCGGCATTTTCATTCCCAATTTTTTTTTCAACGCGTTTTCAAACTGGTCAACAAACTCTTTTAGGTTCGTCTTAGCATGAACATACCCGTCAAAAATGGCATTCATGCTCTCACTTCATTGCGTTGTACTCATTCCAACCCAAAAGTACTCGTTCAAGAATGTTGGAACCCAATGCTCACGCTCAGCATATAAACTTTGCAACCACGCATTCTCATGCAAATTGTACTTGGCAATTAACTGATCCCAACACCTCTCAAACTCTTCAATACTTTGGGTGTCATACACACACTTCATTAATGCATTATTCATCCTAGTTTTATAGGAACCATAGGAGCCAAGCTTTTCGGAAACTTTCTTCAAGATATGCCATAGGCAAAATCTATGTTGGGTCTATGGGAAAACAATAGCAATTGCATTTTTCATCGCTCTATCTTGATCAGTGATAATAGATTTCGGAGCTATGACATCCATACACTACAGCCAGGTCTTGAATAACCACACCAAGGTCTCCGTATCCTCACTAGAAATCAAGCCTGCTCCCAACAAAATTGATTGTCCATGGTGGTTTACACCAACAAATGGTGCAAATGGCATCCCATATCTATTCGTCAGGTATGTGGTGTCAAATGTGACCACATCACCGAAATACGAATACGCTGCTCTACTACGGGGGTCTACCCAAAAGATATTTTTTAACCTCCCATCATCATCTAAATCCATCAATGCAAAGAATCCAGGATTTTTGTACTGCATCCTACAAAAATACTCTCGAAGCTCACTAGCTCCACTAGCACCAAGTCGTAGATGTCTTCCATTGTCGATGTAATTACGACAATTTTTTTCCAAAAATGGGAGGTTTTCAAATCCGCCCGCGCCAACAACAAGAGATCCAAAACTCTTATTCATTCGGATGCCAGCCAAATCATTTGTATCTAAAACTCTTTTTATGGAGTCACTCACTTCTCTATTACATCGAAAGAATCAGAATTTCTTTAGACTGAGGTCATGGTTAAGGATATTATGAACTGTAGTCAACCGAAGCTTTCCATCAGATTTTTAAGGCATTAATCTTTGCCTTACATTCTGTCTTTCCTGTCGGGCGTGGGTTGGCGACATTGAAAGTCTTATTACGGGCCTTCCCACCACATGCACAAGCAAGGGTGACATACCTAACCATCTCATCTTCTCCCCTCTCAGTCCTTTTTGTCATCACCCCAAACCCGCATTTCTTAGCATATTGCTTATAATAACTCATTAAATTTTCAAAGGAATTAAACTCCATTCTTGACTTTGGCTCCTTAATCATATAATCACCATCCATTTCAACATTCTGAGATGTCCCCGCACTACCATCCTCATTTTCCTGTGAAAGTGGTCTATCCTCATTACTTTCCTCAACTCTAGCGGATGTACATAGTGGTTTAGTTTCCCCACCCTCATGTCTATTATTCTCTGAATCAACTATTCTACTCGTAGCAAAACTTGTATTGATGAGAGGAGTCGAAGGATATATGGCATGTGGAAATAGGTAACCAGCATTCTGCAAAAGACACAAATAAATCTGCAATTAAACTCCTGAATTGGAGAAATGAATTTATTAAAAATAAATAATAACATAAAATCACCATTTGTATGTTGATTGGATATTTGTGCCCATCTAGATATGGCAGAAATCCTGGTGACCACGTAGGCACTTCTCCATAGTAACCATGCATGTGATTTGGAATGTTTGGACAAGTTGATGGTATGTCCTAACATGTTATTGGATTTGCGTTATTTATGTATTTTGAAAATAAATATCAAGTCAATACATTTCAATGTTATTGATAGATTAAATTATATAACATACCGCGAATGGAGAATTTGAGCTAGATAGTGTTGGCGTGGATGGGTGTTCTTTACCATTTCCCATGCTCAGAGGGAGCCAAAAACAAATACTGGATCTAAAGAGTAAAAATGCAAATAAGGAAGCTCAGATATATGAGCTATATAGAATTCCTCTATACAAGTATAGAATGTGCTCGGTATAAACTCAATAATTGGCAGTTTATTAGCACTTGTTTAATTAACATAATTCCAGGCTATAGATATTATGCACTTGTTTAATTAATTTACAGCCAAATAGTTGTCTGAAACTCTGAAACTCATTAGATCCACCAAACTCTTACTTAATCTACAATTGCTTTTTCTGCCTTTCAACAACAATAATTCATACATACGAGATCTAAATCCTAAAATTTTCGAGCATGTTGAAATGATCTACTAAACAGGAGAATTAATAGATCTTTAAGATATTATCTGATGTGAATGCAATAATGGGTTTCAATTACAAACATGTATAAGACATAATACAAACCTTAACCAGAAAATTTGTAAAAAGGAAATCTGAAGAAATCTGGGGGAGTCGTGACTTTGATTAGGCAAGAATGCACCAAAAATATTTCGGATGGGTTTTGAAGAACCGAATGACATCAACCCCATCCAACGCCAACGCAGATCCGTCTCTCACCCATGACGACGACAGCGACGAAATGCTTTCACTCCCACATTCTATTTCGCTCTCACTCTGGTTTCACTCCCACCCACTCCTACATACTAGACGAACGCAGAAAGATAGTGAGAATTTAATCTATCAGATCTATTGGTTGATGTGGGTTACCATTATTCTCTCGGGAGAAGATGAAGCTCGAGACTTCGGGCCAAGATGAGAGAAGAAGACGAAGCTCGGGAGCTCGAAATTCTGCAACTCGAGAGAAGACGAAGCTCGGGCACAATCTCGTTTTCGTTGCCGATGAAGCAAGAACGAGACAATCTGCAAGCCAAAATGAGGGGGGAAGACGAAGAAGAATCGGGATTCTGGAAGTTGAAAACGAAACCGAGAGAAGACGAAGCTTGCTTGAAGACGACGTTTTTTCATTTCCCGCTTTGTTGATTATTTTTAATTATTATTTTTAATAAAATGTTAAATGTGAGATAGTAAATAATAACTGATAAGAAAGTAATGGCCAAATGGCTCATGCAACGGTTCAGATTGATAAGCCTTTTTAACTGTTATCGGCAAGTTATTACCCAAAAAAATCTCGTTATTCAATCCATTATCATATATGTAGTCTTAACTGGGCCAGAATTGATTCTGCTGGGCCGAAGTTAGAGCAAACAGTGTTAGGAAGCATGTTGTCAACGACTAATTTATAAGTTTGTTTGTTAACTCAATATTACTTATGTCCATATAAAAAAAGAATCTTAAAGTATTATATTTATTTATATAAGATGATGTGCATTAACAATAAAAGTATATATTATACTTGTTTTCGTAAGTTGATGTACATAAACAATATGTTTGGCGTGTTATGAATATAATGAATCCTACGGTAAGTGGTGTGTTACTACCAGACTTGTGAATAGTACAACTCCATTATTAAATTGGAAGTCATATAGATATTAAAGCTTTGGTTTTGAAAAAGAGCTATGTTATTTATTTTTAATCTAGGCTACGTTTGAATGTTGATTTGAGCTCGGCTGAGTTGAGTTATTTATGAATAGTAGTGAGTTGGTGAAGGGAGTTATATGAGATTCATCTAAACTGAGTTTAAAGTGTATTTAGATGTTAAGATGAATTTAGTACTTTTTATAAAAAATTAAAAAAGGTTATTGATTCCACGTATAAAAATGTTTTAAGTTAAAAAAGGTTGCGGATCCCACATATAAGAAGGTTTTGAGTTGGGATGAGTTTAATAATTTGAGAGTTGAGTATTTAAATTTTAGACTCAACTTAAAATTAGATTGAACTTAACTAAGTTCGGCTGAATTTAAAAACGGCTGAATTTGAAAACCAAACACAGCCTAAACTAATGTAGTAATGTGGCAAACTTACTTTACTATATTAGTGGTATATATATTTGGAGTGCATATAATATGTAGGACATGATATCTTTTGGTGTTGGCTTTCTCAGCTTGAGGCCTGTTTTGAATCTACTACTGTTTTCGAGCACGCCTCAAAGAGTTTTGACCTTCCAGCCCACCAAAGGTCGAATTCTTGAAAAGCATCCATTTAAAACTAGGTCAGATATGTACAAGGGCGAGTTTGGAAGCAAATTAAAGCTTGCATAGACTTTAGATATTTTGCTCATAAAAAACTGGTTTCATTTCATTAGAATTTCCGAAAATCTGGATCAAGATCCTGGCTTCAAGCGAGAAAGAAACAAGCATACAAATTAGGTTTTACCGCATTTATTGAACTAGAGAAATTTACACGTTGACAATAATAAATATTAAATTGTTGGATCTATTTCTTATGATTATCTTTCTCACATGAGGCCGCCAAGTTTAGGAAAGAACTTGTGAAATGAATTTTCAACAAATTATGATCTTCCTTGCTCCAATACACAAGGCAGATGGCATTAGTTTTTGTTCATTTCTTTGATCCCTTGCATTACAAAATAAAAATTGTTTATTTGTGATCAGTTATTTCTTGTAAAAATGATTATTTATTATTAAAAGTAATATGTTTTCATCGTAAATAATTTATTACAAATGTTTATTTTTTTTGTAATATTAGTTATCTACCAAAAACAAATGCTAAGTTTAAATATTCTCAGTAAGTACTTTTTTCACACGTTTGCTCCCAAACAATCCCCAACTGTCACAAGCTTATATGGCATTTTATTCAGCTTCAAAGAAATGCATGATTTGTTGAACGCTAACTTTTTTGGACGGTGGATGGGATATTGGTGGGTTGCAGAACTTCCACATGATATGATATCAGTGTATCTGTGTTGTTTAACGGAGGTAATGGAGGCGGCCACGTCTGTTCCCATTTTAGGGACTAATCAACCTGCATTATTAAAGTATGTGTGTAGGTGGATCATTTATTGGACTTGAGAGTTGCATTATATCATGATATAATATATATATATATTTTTTTTTTTAGGCATGATATAATATATATTTAATTAATGTGTGCAGTTGAAGCAACAGTGTTTTGGAAAAACAAGGAATAAGTGGAAAGAGATTTGAAGGATGTTTGACTCAAAAGTACTTCTTCAATTAAAAAAACAAAAGAAAAAGAAACAGTTGTGGATCAAAGGGCAGGTCATTATCCAATAAAAAAATTTTTTTATTTTTACAGTGAGATGAAATGAAATAAAATGAAATAAATTAAAATTAAAGTTAAAAAATTAAATAAAATATTATTAAAATATATTTTTTTAATATTATTTTTATTTTAAGATTTGAAAAAATTAAATTATTTATTTTATTTTGTATGAAAATTTAAAAAAATTATAACGATTAGATAAGATGAGTTGAGATGATGAAGAACATTAATACTAATTTTAAAATATAATACAGTGAACCTAAATAGGAAACTAGTTTAATTTGTTTTATCTAGTCTAAGAATAATATTTGAGCCAAACTAGCTTAATTTGTTTTATATGTGTGAATGGAGTTTAGTTCTAATCAAGCAAAGCCCCGGCCATCATATAGATCAGGAAGAATGAGACTATCAGTGTGAATTAATGATGAGATGAATTTAATTTACTTTTACCAATATAGAAAAGCCCCCGCGCTAGCTGATACATCATCCCAGGCCATGTTTCAAACGTACATCTTCTATGAGCTTCCTGGCAAATTAGGCTTGGACATGAGGCTAGCTAGCTGGTCAGGAGTCATCCGTGATGATCACTAGAATTTATTTTTTTAAGTTTTTTTTTTTATTTATTTTCTCTTGTTTTGTACATTTTTTTCCCTATTTTGTCACCCAGATTTGAATTAGTTGGCAAAGCATATACGCAATGATTGAGGCCATTGAAATGACTGGAAAAGCTGGTGAATGATTAACCAGCAAACTACAGTAGTAAGTGACTATTGAGTGATTACGTTTCAAATTTGAATAGATTTATGTTTTTGATGTGTTGTACAACATGACTTTGATCGATCACACATTCGAAGTAGCAAGGTAATGCCTCCCCCGGCCCTGATCTCCAAATTAGCAAGCTAACTGAGGGAGGTTCATATGCCGGCAGTAGTGTAGACGCACACTCTGATTTGAACACTCCATTTTGGAAGTTTTGTGGAAGTAATTAACACTATATACTTGTTTTTTAGGAAGTGGGTATCCAAATTCACAAATGTTTCTTTCTATTATTGTCTTACCTTTCATTTTCCATTGATCATTCTGTTTTTGAAGTTATTTATAATAATTTTCATTATCATGATAACTACTGAAGTAGAGATCAATCGATTCAATATCTTTTGTCAATCAAAAATACGTATATGATCAGTCCATTAATAGATTGATCTAGGGTACTTATTGTAAAGTCTCGTTTATTTTTACAGATAAAATGAGTTATATTAAGTTAAAAGTTAAATAAAATATTGTTAAAATATATTTTTTTAATGTTATTTTTATTTTAAGATTTGAAAAGGATGATTTGTTTATTTTATTTTATTTAAAAATTTTAAAAAAATTATAATAAATAGATGAGATGAAAAGGGGATGATTGTGAAAATAAATAAGAGGTAAGTAAATAAATCCATAAGCCAATTGCAGCCAATTGTAAGGGCCGACACTTGGCGCAGCAGCCAAATAATTAATAACCACCGCGCGCATGTCCCTGGCTAAAATGGATAATTATAAAAATATTGTTTATGAGTTCATTTCGCCCCTAATTTCTTTTCCGAAATAAATATTCTAAGACTCATATTTGCATGCTTATTATAATTTTGTAGAGTGAAAACATTGATTGAATTGCTCCTATCCATTGATTGAATAATATATAATGTAATTAATCAATATTAATTTTTTTTAAGACATTTTTCTTTTCATAGCTTAAAAGGTCTAATATTGCCGCATGCAGCTCAGAACAAACCAAAATACAGTCCCAATTATATATACATGATGCGTATTGCTGTCTCCCTCTTCATGGCGGCATGCAGGCCAACTGAGGGAGGTTTTATATGGCAATGTAGAGACACCCCAATTTGAACTTCTATGATCGATCCGTTCCTTTAATTTGGAGGATTTGAGGAAGCGACGTTTTACATTTTGTCTTTTAATTTGGTAAGTGGGTACCCATGATTTCAATCCATTGATTCTGCCCGACAACTTGTTTACGATCGATACCCAGAAGTTGAGATGATCATTTAATCCATCTTATAAGTTTTGTCGGATATATGGGAGTCCTCTATATATATAAACTGTTGAGAGTTGAGACTAGTCAAAATCCACAAGCTAATCAATCAAGGGAGACAGCTGCTCGCCTATTGGATATACATCATACGAGACCAAGCCAATATATACACTAAATCCAAATCTCATTCCAAAAACAATCCGAACTGTAATTGTTATTTGAACGGTAATTTATCGTTCAAACAGTAATATTTAGGGACGAATGATTTTGTCCCTAAAATTAATTGTCCGTTCAAACATACTAGCATATCCGTTTGAATAGTGTTAATTCGGTTCAAATGGTACCAAACTCGTTCAAACACTAAAAATTTGTTCGACCTAGAATAATTTCCATTCGAATTACAATAGTGTTCGGTTCGAACGAAAATTATGCCCATTCGAATAGAAAAGTCTGTTCGAACAGAAATATTTTCATTTCAAACGGTTAAATTTCAGTGAAATTTTGCCGAGATTTGAAACGTACTAATTTTGACATTTTATCGTTCATAGTTACGGTTTATAACTATATATGTCTGAACTGTGTTCGTTTCGTTCGAATGGCACCAAACCCGTTTGAGCAGTAATAATTTGTTCAAACTATAATAGTGTGTGTTTGTTCATATGGAAATAGTGGTTGTTTGAATTGGAGTAGTGTTAGTTTGAACAGCTAAATTTCAGTAAAATTTGCCCGGGATTTGGAACACTCTAATCTTTTGAAATTTTACCGTTCGTACAGTCAACAATGTTCTAAAAAATATAAAGCGCCCCAGATTTTAAGAAATTTGGGATATTTTACAGCTCAGAGAGAGAGAGAGAGAGAGAGAGAGAGTAGCATACCAAAGATGGAGAAATTTTAGAAGTATTCTTGTGAAGTAGGGAATGAGAAGAGTTATTTTTTCTTTCAAACAAATGAAATTTTTTTTGTAGTTTGAATATACATTTTTTCTATACTCCACTAATGTTGTCTCTCTTTTTTGTTCTTATAGGGAATGCTTGGTGCTCAAAAATCACTTTTTTGGTTTGTATTTGAGATATACTTACATAGATTTTGTTCTTGTTTTCAATTTTCTTGAAATATATAAAAGCTTGTTGTTTACTATAAATTTTATTTTTTTGGCACCTTACGATGTTCTTTATTATTATAATATTATTTATTACAAATTCTGGATGCTTGGTGTAGGCTTCATGTTTATATTTTGTAGGTTTTGTTCTTGGGAATATTTTGTAGGCTAATATTATTATTGTTCATAGAAATTTTAATTTAGGGATTGTTCTTGACTACAAAGGAAGATAAAAAGTTTAAGACTTGAATATAATTGAGATGAACAGATCTGGGAAGAACAAAAGATCAAAATTTTCAAACTTGGTATGTTTTGTTATTTTGTATTGTTCGCATATTCAAGACTATGGTTAAGAATTTGTAATGAGTTGTGTCAATTCTCTCAATTAATTTGTTATGGTCAAGAATTTGAGGGGATTTTGTAATGAAGATTTTTTTGCAGCTTTTATATTAATTTTGTTGATTTTATATGACTATATGCTGTTAGGTGAAGGCAACAAATGCCTTCACCGCAATAGTTATTTGTGATGTTTTTAATCGTGGTAAATGACTATTTGTGACTAGTTTTACAAAACAAAAATCCATTCAGTTATGACTATTAGGGACGGAATTTTATTTTTGTCCCAAATAAAATCTATTCGAATGGTTATTTTTTGCGTTTGTATAATTATTAATTGGTAAGAGTCAGATTAACTGCAAAAGCCATATATATATATATATATATATATATATATATATATATATATATATATATTGTATGTGGTTCAAATCATGCACAAGCAGCCACAGTACGAGGCTAAAGTGAAAAAAAATAAAAAATAAATAAAGCTAGCTTGAATAAAAGGAGGTTTTATTAATCGGCCAAAATTTCCATCTGAAAATATCTTCAATCATGTGCATTTAAAATATTACTTCTTTAAATCGGGTGGGGGGTGGAGGCCTGCGGGAGGGCTGCAAGCCGCTGGGCCAGTGACAAAATCAATATTGCATGGCGGCTTCAACTACATCTCAATCTGTGGTCATGAACAAATCATATATAGAAGAATCAATATTGGCGACGCCACATATATATATATATATATATATATATATATATATATATATATATATGCATGCATGTGTACGTAGTACCATCCACATTTGCAAGCTGTTTGATAACACGCTAATAATTTGCATCTTCAACAATATTAATGCTAGTCGTATCGAATATCCGTCTATGGTAAAAAAAAATACTAACAATATTTTATCACATTCAAATTTATATATATATATATATATATATATATATATATTAATATGCAAGCTTTTTATTTTTCTTTCTTTTCACCTTACGATGAATTAGCGCAAAGTTTTATTTACCTAATCACATATATATATATATATATATATACACACACACACACACACACACACACACACACATATAATATACATCACGACGTTATTGCTTTATTCTTAAGCAATTACGTACGCACGTATACCTCATGATGTCGTGCATGTATCATTCATGTATCTTTGTAACTTTTTTTTTCTTATTATATATATATATATATATATTTTTTTTTTTTTTGGGGGGGCAGGGTTGCAAGGAAGGGCCGCGTTGAACCCACCACTCGAATGGATTTTCGAGATTAAGATAGAATTCCTGATTTTTGTGAAAGAATATTTTTTTAGATTCCTGCAGATAAATATTAATCAGTCATCATGCATGATCGTCAGCTGCTAGCTAGCAGCTTGTTATTAAGTTTCATATATAAAACCATATATAATATCCATGATGCAGAGATGATAGATGCATGGTTCGTTAATGAAGTCACGCCACGAAAAAGAAAAATAAACTAAAAGACAACTAGATCAATTAGAAATTAATTATTTTATTTTTTTCAAGATGAAAGAAAACTCATGATCAGCATTTTATATATATATATAAATATATATATATATAATCTCCTCTTCTTTCTTTTTCTATTTTTTTCCTCTCTTTAATTTCTTTAATTGGATTAAAAATAAAAACAACTATATATATATATAAATATTGCTTATCCTGGCCAGTTTGAAAAACGGGTCCGATCAATTTATCCAAGTTTGGCTTCGAAAAATAGTACTACTGAAAGTCTTTGCCATTATAATTATTAGAAAACTAGCTCGAAAATATTATTCGGAACCGTCATGATTCTACATACGATCGATCGAGTCTTTCAAAAACAACTAGCTAGATCTTTTTTTATTCCTCTACAGCTCGTGATATGAAGGGGAAAAGTAATTCCGTTGACATGAGAGCTTTCAAATTTGGCTATCATGACAGGTAAAATAATTCATTACATGCATGCATTTCGATATATATATATATATATATATATATATGAATGTTTTTAACGCTAGCTAGGTAGCTAGCTCTTATTAAAATTAATTGAGGTAATTTTGAGAAATTAATGGGTATATATTCTCTTTTACTCATTTTATTTTCTCTCATAAATACTTCAACAAGGAAATTAGTACTTTTTCCATTTATTCTTACCTAAACTCCCAAATATATAAGAGAGAATTGAATTTTCCAAATAAATTATTTTTTATCTGTTCCATATGATCTTTCCATTCCTTCCTCCCAAACAATATATATATATATATATATATATATATATTTATATATATATATATATATATATATATCTTTGAAGAAAGGAAAGTTGGGTGAAAGATGTTGGAACTTAATTAGCACCAATTAATTAGGTCTAAATTTAATATATTACTGTAATTAGAAAAATATTTTCAGTTCATTATCTTTTTTTTTCCTCTAATTCCTCGAGATAAATGCATGGCTAGCTTCTTCTGTTTTCAAATAATTCCACTTGAATAACTATCGTAGGTTAATATACGCATGGACTTGTGAAAGGTATTTTTAGTTTCTACGGCTTTTCCTCTCCTGAATGGAGTACACTGAAAAAAAAAAAAAAAAGCCTTAATTGAACTTAATATTATCTGCGTCACTCTCGCTAGCTTGTCATATTCTGCTTATCCATTCGTCACAGTTGTATCATTCTCCACTATATTTGCCTATAAATGCATAACAAATTCTCCTTACTCTTGGCAATCCCCTCTTACTTCTCTACTCTCTCTGATCTCTCTCTCTCTCTCTCTAGCTCTGATCTCTGATCTCTCTCTCCACTTAATAATTTTACTTGTGGCCTAGCTCTATGGGCACTCCTAACGAACCTGAACACCCGGTAAGCTTTGCTCCCCCTAGAGGCTTTTCCACCGTCTTGAAATCGGATCTGAAAGAAACTTTCTTCCCCGACGATCCGTTCCACCAATTCAAAAATGAAAAACCCTCTCGCTGTGCCAAAAAAGCCATACAATACTTCGTCCCGATCCTCGAGTGGCTTCCCAAATATAATTTACGTTTACTCCGATATGATCTCCTGGCGGGCATCACCATTACTAGCCTTGCCATCCCCCAAGGAATCAGCTACGCCAAACTCGCATTCCTTCCTCCCATCATTGGCCTCTGTACGTAAGACCTATATAAATATATATATACATATATATATATTTATATATATATATATATTTATATATATATATATATATATTTATATATATTGGTTTAACTGGTTCAAGGTCTGCATGCAGTTGAAATTAATTTAGTTCTACTCATGAAAAAGAAAAAACTGATAGATTTTGTTGGCTATTAATTTTTTGTAGATTCTAGCTTTGTTCCGCCTCTCATATACGCTGTTTTCGGGAACTCGAAGCATATTGCAGTGGGAACCGTAGCTGCATGCTCATTGCTCCTGCAGTCGACCATTTCAGATGTGGCATCGCCAAAAGATGATCCGGCATTGTATATCCACTTAATTTTTACAACAACTTTCATCACTGGTATCTTTCAGACAGCTCTAGGTTTTCTGAGGTAAGAATAGAGAGAAGAAGAGGGACTGTTTCAAGGTTTTTTTTAAGGACTATTTCAAGTCTGTACAGGAAAAAAAAAATTATTACAATTACCTAGATGTTGGTCGTTGATTACAAGTTAAAGGTGATTTCTGCAGGTTGGGAATTTTAGTGGATTTTTTATCGCATTCGACGATAACTGGTTTTATGGGAGGGACGGCGATAATTATCTGCCTGCAACAGTTAAAGGGATTTTTCGGAATGCATCATTTCACGACTAAAACAGACGTCATATCTGTAATGCATGCAATCTTCAAGAACAGAAAGGAGGTTTGTACGCAAAAAAACACCTAGAAACAAAAGTAAAAGAATTGATCATGTCTGTTTTTTCCCTTCATCCAAACAGGGCTTGAGGGCAGGCCGGCTTTGTATCTGCAAGTTGGATCCCACGCACATAAACTCATGAACTCATGTAGTGGTTTGTTACCTGAAATGAAAATAATAAATAAGCATACAGTATTTCCAATAAGGAATTCTAGATAGCTTTTCTTAAAATAAGGTTTTCATACAGATCACGTGAAAATTCTCTTGGATATAAGCCATGTGTAACACAAAGTTGTCGTTATTGGAAAAATTATTTTTGAAAGGTATACTAGAGAATTAGATATACTCTATTTTAAATGCTCAAGAAATATTATAATTCTTATTTTATGTATTTATCACTCTCACAGTTACCTTCAAATTTAAACAACAATTTGAAGGAATCTGGATCCTTTATATATAATATTTTTTATAAAAGAAAATTAAGTCTTTATAAGTACTAGATTTTATAAATTAAATACCTTAGATCATGAGTTTTTTGTAATATTTTATTTATCTTGTGTTCATTTTTCTAATCTGTTATCATTTGAGTTAATGATACACAAATATAAAAGGTAATGAATTAAACTACTTTTTTATATGATATTTTAATTACTACCGCGCGCTCTAATTTCTATGATATTTTTAATTTAACTGTTTCTGATATTTTAATATCATTAGAGAAATGTTACTCACAAATAATAGAAGGGTATGGAATTATTTTGTCGTTGTAGTTGGATATCGATCTCTGATAGCCCTAGCCATATTGCACCATACAGCATGATGTTCTTTTGGAATAATTGAAGAATTAAACACGAGCGTTAATAAACAGTAGTTAGTGGTCTTATAAAAAATGATGATGATGGTTAATTATATTTTTCTTTGACAGTGGAGGTGGCAGAGTGCAGTAGTCGGTGTGACTTTCCTTTGTTTCCTTCAAACAACTAGATACGTGGTAATGCTGCTCTCTCTCTCTCTCTCTCTCTCTCTCTCTCTCTCTCTCTCTCTCTCTCACACACACACACACAAAGAGACTTTGTAATATATAGCATTGACGTTCAAGCATAAATTTGCAGAAAAAAAAGAACCCAAAGCTATTTTGGGTGTCGGCCATAGCTCCAATGGTGACCGTTGTAGTTGGATGTTTGTTTGCTTATTTCGCTAATGCGGAGTACCATGGTATTCAAATTGTAAGTGCCCTACTTTTTCTTATTTTAATTTATCAACTCTATTTTTTTTTTTTTTAATTTTTACCTTTTACTTGTCCTTTTTAGGTGGGACATTTGAAGAAAGGAATAAATCCTCTTTCAATCAATTTGCTAAACTTTAATTCTAAATATCTACCAACGTTAATAAAAGCGGGGATTACAACTGGCCTTATAGCTATGGCCGTAAGTACTCTGATCTCTTCTATAAATTAATATAATTTCATTTAAGGGTATATATATATATATATTTATAAATAAAAATAATTCATGCAGGAAGGAATAGCAATTGGAAGAAGCTTCGCCATTATGAACAATGAACAAGTTGATGGGAATAAGGAGATGATAGCCTTTGGCTTGATGAACATTGTTGGGTCTTTCACTTCATGCTACTTGACAACTGGTGTGAAATTATTATACATACATACTTATTCGATGATCTTTTTCTTTTAATTTTTGGTGAAATTTTATATTTATTCAGAAATTTTACCCAAAAAAAAAAAAATGGTATACGTTTAAATTAGTTTATGCGCTCATGATGCAGGACCATTTTCGAAAACTGCTGTAAATTTCAATGCCGGATGTAAGACTGCCATGTCAAACGTAGTGATGGCGATCGGCATGGGGCTGACGCTGCTGTTCTTGGCTCCTCTCTTTAGTTACACCCCTCTGGTTGCTTTATCTGCCATTATAATGTCTGCTATGCTTGGACTCATCAACTATGAAGAGGCTTATCACCTCTTCAAGGTCGACAAGTTCGATTTTATCATTTGCATGTTTGCCTTCTTCGGTGTTGCATTCATAAGCATGGATGTTGGCATCATTCTTTCGGTAAGTTTTTATGAATTCAATAAGAGAAATACTTTAACTACAAAAAGATTTTACGAAAATAAACTCATAAACTGACTTGATTTAATGTAGTACGTTAGATTGTAAAACTACCATATTTATTGTAAAGTAAATTTAACGTATCATATGAATTAAGTCTTGTTAATTTTTATAGGATCTATTTGTAACTGTAGCATTACACTTCATTTAAGAATATATAGCACTTTATTTTCCATTGAAATTTCTGGTTTATTGTATCTTGTTTAATAGATAATTGAGGGTCATCATGATCAAGTAATTAATTAGATAGTGAGTTTTTTCCAAAGTTAATCCAATAATTCTCTGAATAAAGTATCAAACAAAAAGTATATTATATAATTAGTTTATTAATTATTGAGTTCCGTGTATAAATTGTTCTTTCAGGTTGGACTTAGTCTAATTAGAGCACTCGTATACATGGCAAGGCCTGCCACTTGCAAGCTTGGAAAAGTTGCCAGCTCTGTGTATCGTGACATTGAGCAGTATCCAGATTCAACGAACATCCAGGGCATCCTACTTCTACAACTTGGTTCCCCTATTTACTTTGCCAATTCCACCTACCTCAGAGAAAGGTACGTAATTCATGTTTATATATATATTAATATGTAGTACTTGTCAAATTGTCACACACACACACACACTCACTCTACAGTACCTCCAAAAGGGTATAGTTCAATTTGGGAATTTGGTCTGCTTTGATTTTGAGTAGGATCTTGAGGTGGATTCGAGAGGAACAGGCTGTTTCAAATTCTGAAGGAAGTAATCTTGAGAATGTTTTATTAGATTTCACAGGTACGGAGATCAACTTCGACACTATATCATGATGAATAGTTTATAATATAATTTAAAATCGAGAAATTATATATATTTGTAATTTGGGATAGAGCTAGAACACGGGAACACAAATCTCATTAATTTTTTAATTACTAATTTTAATTAATTTTTTATTTATTATTTTTTTTTTTTTACAAATCTAATCCTCATAATTATATGTCAAGAGTATATATGGATTAACACTGGCTTGTATGTGGATTAATTGAAACGTGTTTGTCTCTGTATGTAGGGGTTACAGCTATTGACATGACGGGCATCGAAACGTTAACTGAAATACGTAAAACCTTGCAAGCATATGACATTAAGGTAAACATACCGCAACCAGTACTCGTTATAAATAATTAGGACAGATTAAGAGAGATCAGAAAATTAAAGAAAAGTTATAAATAATTAATTGAAGCTGCTCGATTATTTATTTATTCATCCATATTTTCCAGATGGCAATCATAAACCCAAGGATTAGGGTTATGGAGAAGATGATAGCCTCGAAATTCGTAGACACCATTGGGAAGGAGTATTTCTTCTTGTCTATAGATGAGGCAATTGAAGCATCTCGGTTTTTGCTTCGCGAGTCGAAACTGCAAATCAGATGTAACACCTCAGAAGACTCCTCTTGTATACGGTGATGATATACAATATATATATATAGAGAGAGAGAGAGAGAGCCGGTTATGTAGGGTTAATTAGTGTAAAAGGGGTTCCTTTTTTTTTTTTGTTTCATGTAAAATTAGAAGTTTGAGGCACTATTCATGTATAATTACTCGTCTGCAGAAATACAACTGACTAAAAATTATGTTGAAAAGTACTAAATAGTTTTGTTGGTATATTTTCAAAGAATATTAGATACAATCTTTTTTTTTTTTTTTTTGATAACCAAACTTTCAAAAAGAGCAATACATACGCACTGTTTTGATCAAACCAAATAGCATGATCAACAAAAGTAGGAACATTCTCCCACTACATATGAATATCAACAACATTCCAAGCATAACCACTACAAGAAAAATAGGTATTTTTACTTTTTTTTTTGCAAAGAAAATGACTATTTGTGACGAAAACAGACTCATTTTAGTTAAAAATAGTCATTTCGCTGGAAATAACATGTCGCAAATAAGTAGTTTTCTTATAGTGAACGAGCTAGTCTATGTCCTACCTCATTCCCCATACGATTAACATGTTTTATATCTATCTCTATAAAATGTTGCATCAAGCTCTTAGCTTCCTTAATCAAATTTCCATTTGCTGAGTAAGAGTCTTGATTAACTTGTAATTCTTGAACCATGAGCAGGCGATCACTCTATAATAAGTTTTTGAAGACCAAGAGGAATACATAGCTATAAGCCTCTTAATAAAGCAAGCAGTTTAATGGTGGCAGCATCCTCAACCTCATCTTCCAACTTGCTTGCAACTATTACCACTCTACCTCTGTCATCTCGAAGTATCATACCCACTCCTGCTTTGCTCACATCAGAAAATACAACCCATGAACATTTAACTTGAAAAAACCGCTTGGAGGTGGCTGCCAACGACATATTCTTCCAACCACCTAAGATGAAGAATTCCTTACATCATTAAAAAATTTTGGCAAAGACAGTGAATGGTTGATAGCCTGAACTGGTTTAATCAAAGTCTTTTTCATTTGCATTTTGTTTTGCCTGAACCACAAACTCTAGCTTATTTGAAAGAACAATGTGAAATCTGCATTAGTACCTCGAGCCATAACAAATCTAATGACATCAATAAAATCCATATCTGAGCTTAACTGTTACATTATTGGCACAATTTTCTTCCAAAGCTCACTCACAGAAGGACAAAACCGTAAAGCATATTGAACATCTTCCAGATCAGACTTGTAAAAACAACAACTACTTTCCACTTTCACCTTTTTCTTTCTCAGATTACTAAATGTTGCCAAAATATCTTTACAAACTCTCCATGCAAAAGTTTTGATCCTCCTTGGAACATCTGCCAAATCATTTTCCACATTCTCTTCTCCTCTATAAATGTTGAACTTTCCCCACTACTGCTATTGTTTTGGTCTTGTATTAGTTGATATGCACTTTTAACACTGAAGTTTCAATTTTTTTTTCCTTAGTCCATATCCACTTATCCACATATTGAGTAGTTGACAATTTTATTTTGAGGATGTCAGCGGCAACTATTGGATTGAAGAAAGCTCTAACTTGATCCTCTTTCCATGCTTTTGTATGTTGATTAATAAGAATGTCCACTGTTTCTTCTACAGAAAAATCATCCTTTTTTTCCAATTCCTGTTCTAGAGTGTTATGTTCTGAAATCCACGCATCCCTCCATATCTTTATATTCTCTCATGTTCCTACTCTCTATCTACAACGTGCCAATAACCATTTTTTAGCCTCTCATGTCCCTTTCCATGCATAAGAAGGATTTGACCCTAGCTTAGATTGAAAAATAAATGTCCCTTTTGTAACATGCCTTGCTCTTTGTAATAAGGACCCATCATTTTGTAAAATCCTTCATCCTTACTTAACCAATAAAGTCATAATAAAGAAATGCAAGTCCTTAAATCTCATACCTCCTCTAAAGTTAGAATGACACAATCGACTCCAACTCATCCAATAAAACTTTTTCTCATTATTTTTCTACCCCGACTAGAATCTAGCCATCATTCTCTCCAAAGCCTTATAGAAGCCCACTGGAATTTTAAAGCAACTTATAGCATAAGTGGGTATGGATAAAGCTACAGCTCTTATAAGCACTTCTCTCCCACCTTGTGAAAGAAGCTTCTCTTTCCAACTTTGTAACTTGAACCATACTCTATTGTTAATTTCAGTAAATGCCCTTGATTTTGATCTACCTACAAGGTTAGGCAACCCTAGATATTTTTCATTTTGCTGAAATAATCTAACACCCCACAAGCTCAACAATTCTCTTTGACTGTCCCCGTTCACATTTTTTGAAAAGACCATGACTGTGTTATCCTTATTAATTTTCTAACCAGAAGCTAATTCATATTTATCCAATATAGCTTGAATATTTTTGGTAGGTGTACGTAGCATCAGCCTTACAGAAAATTATGCTATCATCCGCAAGTAGAAGATGATTAACTATAGGAGCTCCTCTGCATACTCGCAACCCTTTAACAGTATGGTCCCTCTCAACAGATCTCAAAAGTCCAATTAAACCCTATGTACATAGAAGGAAAATATAAGAGGATAATGGGTCACCTTACCTTATGCCTCCACTAGGAACAATTGGTCCATGAGGTACACCATTGACCAAGACTAAAAAAGAGACAGTCCTAACACATACTATAATTAAACTAACAAAACAAGGAGCAAAGCCAAGTTGCAACATAATTCTCTCCAAAAAATCTCATTCCATCCTATTGTATGCCTTACTCATATCCAATTTTAAAGAGATATACCATGTTTTTCCCTTCCTCTTATGCCTCAAATAATTCACAAGTTCATAAGTCACTAACACATTGTCAATTATCAATCTTCCAGACACAAATGCATTGAGATTCAGAAATAATTGAAGGCAGTATTCTTGTAAGTCTATTTAAATGTACAAGTTTCGAACGTTCCATTTAAAAAAGTGGGTCCACCATGAAAGGATCTCATATTTCTCATATACTTTTTTTAAATAGATGACATGAAGTTTGCATGCGTTCTAAAATTGTATAATTTATCCTCTTTCAATTTTACTATTTGTAATTCTGGGTTTGGAGAATTTATATTTAAATCCATTTGTCTATATAAATCTGTTAAATAAAATGAACGTAATGATGTCACGCGTTTGTCTTCAATGCCACTAAATGAAAAAATGATACGTGGCGAAAACAATTATATACGAAAGGCTAGCTAGTTTGCTCCCTGCAGGTTAATTTGACTGTTAATGCATTTTATTTTATTTTTAAATATTTAAAAAAGTTAGTTTTAGTAAATTTTTTATTTTTTTAAAAAATATATATTTAAAAACATTTTAAAAATACTTGAAAAAAAGAGAGATTGCATTAAGGCACTTCCAACAATAAAAGCTGGACGACAAGTAAAAAGACCTTGTACAAAATACAAACACATGACTTCATCCTAAAGAGCAAAAAAAATTTTAAAAATAAGAAAATAAAAGTATTAAAAAACTACCTGCTCAGCCCTTTAAATAAACAAAAAATAATTAACGAAATTAATTGAGTAATAAAATCAATGACAAAAAAGAAGTGATTCTAAAATCACTACATCATGAATGTAAATCGTTAAAAATTAAAATGACTTTCTTATCCCTTGCGGCTTTTGAGTTTAAGCAGGCTTCTGAGTGGGCCTGGGGTTCTGCTTTCTGGGACCGGGCTCCTGCTTCCATCCATAGTCCAGATACAACTGGGCTCCAGCTTCTATTTTCTGCAAAA
Source organism: Juglans microcarpa x Juglans regia (assembly GCF_004785595.1). Taxonomy (NCBI): domain Eukaryota; kingdom Viridiplantae; phylum Streptophyta; class Magnoliopsida; order Fagales; family Juglandaceae; genus Juglans; species Juglans microcarpa x Juglans regia. The sequence continues at coordinate 37,739,198 of NC_054596.1, forward strand.
CCTCGACAATCGGTGACGCTTCGAGTTTCATTTTCTCTTTTTATTCTCAATGTTTTTTTTAATGCTTGAATTAGAATCATTAGGTGCTTTGAAAGCGTTTGGCACCTTTTTTTCTTATTTCGAGCATGTGCTAATTATTTTCTTAATCATGTGTATTAGTGTGTCAATTTCACGGACTCTCAGGCTTGAAATCAAGGTATTCATCTTCAATGCCTTTTTAGTTAATGTTATTATTGGCACCTCTTCCTTGATGTCAAGTTAGCTGTTAAATAATGACGTTTTGATCGAAGAAGTTCATCTGTATTTTTTCAGTACGTAAAATACGTTTCTGTGTTGGCTACCTAAAGTACTCATTCGGTACATTTATTTTTAAATCTGTATCTCATTGGATAGGACGGTAAGTGCAAGCAACGTAAAGATCATGGTATATTGTGTAGTAGTGTGCCAATGTTCAATAAATCTTCTTTTCCGATTACAGATTGTCGCATCACTTAGATTGTGCCTTTGTTTCAGACTACTGTCATGTGGTTAAGCGTAATATTTGCATTTCCTATACTTCGATGCAACGAGCGTGAACATTAAGACAATATGGTTAGTAACTTATGATTCTGCACCACATATCAGACTCTAGGTATATGTTACGAACCAAATCCAAACCATATGCATACTCCAACAAAAATGATATATCCTACATCCACATCCCACTCTTATCCTACTATGTTACATGGCATTACTCATCAACCTCTGAATATGTTATTTGACAAAAAAAAAAAAAATGATCTAATGGTTGACAAATGATGTCACGTCAGCACAGTGTGATGAGAGTGGAATAAGAATGTAATATATAACACTACTACAAAAGGAGTAGTCGAGGTTGCAATTGGAGCCTTTTGGATTCATCCTCCTAGGCACTATTGGATCTCTTTCACCACTCTTTCCCTCCTATACTCAATATGGCATGCTGCAATCTCCTCACCTTAAATATCCAACATTCTTATCATGTCATTTAGTTATGGGCAGCACAGCTCAACACTTCTAGATGGGAATTGGCTTTGATATCATCTGTAATGGCCCAAAAAAAGTCGAAGTCACATTTGAGCTTGTACTCTAAAATGACTAATCAAGGTCACAATTAAAACTTCTTGAAATCATTATAAACTACAGTAACTTCTCTCTCCCGAGCAACGTGAGATTTCATTCACCTCAATTTCCCTCCTATACTTAATCCTGGGTATTACATTAGGGATACAAAAAGGCAGGTTCTTACTCATTTTCCATAATTTTATTTCGGCATGCAAGATGTGTTGGCTCCACATATATCCTTGTTCCTACAAGTAGGTATTCTGTTTTCATCGTCAGCTTGAAATTCAGGTGATTTGGTAGGATTAAACTCTAGATAGGTTTAGGAATAAACGATAGTCTTGTTTTCAGAGGGGAGAAGGTCTAGAAATTGCAAGGAAGTTATTGCATTAGCAAAACTTGTGTGATGACAAGAGGTAGTAGTTATCAACATACAATGCAAATGGTAGTTGAAGATTGTTCACAATGTTTGGTGTGTGTAGGTGTGTGACAACAAGAGGCAACTACCCTATCAACATACAATGCATGGTTTTAATGTGTTTTGATATTAAATTGTTGTAACTTGAGTGTTTCTACCCGCATGGTATTTCAGCCTTAACTCGTAAGTGGTTGAAGAGAATTTATTGTTCGCAATGGCTTCTAACTTGTGTGCTTCTGTGCACATGTTGTATTTTTGTGTGTGCATGTGTACGTTGCTTCATTATATATATATATATATATATATATATATATATATATATATTATTGGCATTGGGTGTCCGGGAATAGCATTCTAACTAATCCCGAGGTTGGACAGGCTCTCGGCAAGGAGTTTTCTGCAAGTGCACCTCTGGTAATTCAAGGGAAAAATCTCCCAGTCCGATAGCCCTTAAAGATTGTTTGCATTCACAGGGATTTGAACCTTAGACCTTGGGGAGCTTCAACCTTTCAGTTTTGCATCAAACTTGTTGGAGATTGTATAAATCATAACCATAACTTTTGCAGTTTGATCTGAGAATGGCATTTGTCTATCCTTCCTAGCCAACTGCAAAATTTGTAACTTTTACTGGGACCTCCTCTTTTTCACTTATAGTACTGATGCATATTTTTAATTTGGACAAAACATTATATATCTCGATGCATTGAAGAGGTTAAGACTCTTCATAAATAGAAGTCATATACCCACTCACCTATGAGGCCGAAATACATTGAAGTGAGTTTAGTGTACGGTTTTCAATAACTGACAGAATCATAGGTACTTAAAAAAATAGTGTGGTTGGTTCTTAGCAGCAGCATCTCTAGTATTTTCTCTGGTGCACGAGGTACAAATTTAGTTGCTTGTGGTGATTCTACAAATTCAATTTTACTGGAGCATTAGTAATCTGATGCACAGGGAAGCAAATCTGTTGATTATAAAATGGAGTTTTAGTTACATTGTTATGAGGTGGCTTGAATTCTGATTGAACAGTGCAAGTGTCGTAGGTTCGCTCGAGCAGAGGTTCACTCAGCTCGAGCGAATTCAGACAGAGAGCTTCGCTCGACATTCGCTCGACATTCAGCTCGAGCGAATTCAGACAGAGAGCTTCGCTCAAGTATCGCTCGACATTCAGCTCGAGCAATATCCAAGTCAGAGAGCTTCGCTCGACCCTCGCTCGACACCCAGCTCGAGCGAGTTCAGGCAGAGAGCTTCGCTCGACTCTCGCACAACTGTTGGCTTGAGCGAAGTGCAGAATATCTACGTTCGCTCGACACTCGCTCGACGTTCGCTCGAGCCAATGTTCACAAAAGTGAATTCTCACTTTTTCTATAAATATCAAACGGCGCCTCCTCTTGTTTTAGGACTTCAGAATTCATTTTGCTCTTGTTTTAGTGTTTTCTTGAGAGAGAAGTCTAGACAGAGTTTGAGAGATAACTTCCTTGTGAAGTTTTGTTGTATTGATCTGAACTCCATCTCTGTTGATAGTGAAATCTTCGATACCGACTCCACCAGTGGACGTAGGCTCATTTTGAGTCGAACTACTTAATTCTTGGTGTTCTTTCTGTGTGATTGTCATCAATTTCTTTCGTTTAATTCTGCTACTATACTTTGTGTTAGTCTTAGCTACACTTATTCTCAACATACATTAATGTCAGCATTCTCTGTAGTAATGTTGACTTGGATTAATCTTCCTCCCGCTCATCTATGTGAGTGAGCTGATCTATGACGCGCGAGAACAACGGTTTATCTTTATGTAAATGGTTATAATATCTTAACTTCTTGGTAAAGAATGCCTCGTATAAAATGTCTCTCCTGCATCATAAGGGACTTGACTCTCGACAAAGACACATGATCATGACTGTGGGCAGAAGCTAGCTAAGCTAAGGGCAGGCCCCTCACAGAGATCTGAAAAAGAAATGATAATCTAAGCAATTTCCTTTCGCAGGGGCATAGCTATAAGGCCACACTTTGATCTTGGCCCCTGAATGTTGGCCACAATGCATGTGAGTTTTATTCATTTTCTGTTTGTCTGTTTGCATGAGTAATATCCAGATTTTGCAACGCGAATAAGTAAACTTGCTGTTGTTGTCCCATTATAATAGTTTGAACTACACCATCTCATGTATTGGGTTTTCAGTTACTTGATGATCTATTGCCTGCCTTGGTTTCCATTCAGTATTTTCATATTCACATTTGAGTTCTATTATTTTGTAATTAACTTACGATGTTTCCCTAAACAAAGAAATAGAATTATTTGATTTGTGGCGGTACTCAGTATGAAACTATATAAGATGGCATTGGCTATTTAAATATTTTTATATGGGAATAGAATGATGCTGATAGGTCTGATTTCTCTTTCTCCCTTTCTCTTTAGCTGAGATGGCAATGCCGTGCCACTTCACTAGTCTCATAAATTTTCCAGCTGTCGTACACTAAGGATAGCTTCAGGTAAGCTTTTCCTGCATTGAATCCTTTTGTTTTTTTATATCTTTGTAGTTCACAGGTCTATTCAATTGAATCTGTTCACTTGCGTACTTCCTTGCAGTCCAGAGAACATAAATTGACTTCCCCTTTTTTTTTTAAAAAAAAAAAAAATTTGGGGTTTCTTCAGCATGCATTTGCTTGTTACGTGCTTCATCTGATTATATAATTTATGTGGCAACCTAAGAGTTTATCTAGTATGGTTAAAAAGTCTAAATTAATTTCATTTAATATATTTGAAAAATTAACCCAAGAAATTTGGCTGTTAGCTAGAAATTAGCATAGGTCATTGTTCTTCCTCCAGCTGCATCCAGAAGAACCAGTGCATTTGGTTATTCAATACTGCAAATTATGCCACGGTCAAAAAGTTGACAAAAAAATGCCTTTTTTTTTTTTCTTTCAATTTGCGTTGGTAGGGTTTTGCTCCTTTGGTTCAAGTTATCCTGTTTTCATCTCTAGGATGAATTTTCTAGTAGCTTTTTGTAACAATTTTTGTCTATCGCTGAAATTAATCAAAAGTAAAGGTTTAATTTCGTTGAAAATGCAGCGAATTAAAAATCGTTGAAAATGATCAAATGCAGCGATTATTAAGGATATTTGCAACGATTTTGAGCACTGAAAAATGCCTGATTTTTTGTAGTATCTAGATGATTAACCCCATCACTTGTCCCCCTTATGGCAATGCTCTTGCACTTAAACTATACTTGGTTTGTAATTGCATTAGTAAATACCTCACACAGGGAACTTTAGAATAAAGCTTCAGTGACCAACACCCCAAGTATGTGGGTTCCATCCTAAAACAATGCCATGATTCCAAATTTAAGTGTAGCCTGGCTTGTCATGCATGTGGTCACCCATAATCCATTCTTCCTTATCTAGTATAGAGTTTCATCTATCATAAAAAGTGACTCCAATTGACATATATAGTTTTTCTTCTATAAAATTTCATCTATGGACATAATTTTTCTTCTACTTTTTTTGTTTTTTTGGGCATGGTGACCTGTATCTTCTCTTTATTTGCAAGGCAACCCGTGTCATTTCTTTATGCATAACCCCAAAAGTGACTCCTATTCTTGTTTATAGTAGTAGTTATTCTCGTGATGCTTTAAAATCTTTTACAGACAACACACCCAGACCCCCCAAAAAAAAAAAAAAAATGCAGGAAAGAAAAAAAAAAAAAAAAAAAAAAAGAGTTGCCTTATGCAGATCTTTTAAAAGATTTTTTGTTCAGATTCTTCTTTTTGTATTCAACCATACACAATATTAGGTTGTCATAAGGAGGCCAGGTGGAGGCAACCCAAGGAACGGGTTGCTTATGGTGGCCGGTCCTTCTGTGGTCCAAAGAAATTAATTCGAAAACACACGATAATATATGATAGTATTATGTTATGTCATTCATTTTAATATGCACAATAATTTTTGGTAAGCACTAGAGATTTTATTTCGTGATGACATGTTCTTCCCTATATAATAATCTTTTCTTTTCTTTTTTTTCCTTCTTGTGTTTGTTTTTTGTGCTTTTATTTATTCTCTCTGTTTTCTTATCTGGTAATCATTATTAATGATGTTCCAATCATAGTCAATCATCTGATTCTCTTTCTTAATGACCCTTGTCCTCCTTAAAAACAAATTAATTTTTCTATATATTCAGAAAATCACTGAGATATATAGTTTTCGTATTTAAACCCTGCCAGTTAGAAAAAGAAAAAAGAAAAAACCCTGCCAGTTAGGTGTGGGAACTGAGATACCATTATTGCGTTGTATTTTCTGGCAGGCTGTTAGGTTTGCCATATAAGCAGCGGCCATAACGAGAATACCTTTCTAGTTAGGTTCAATGATTTCGAGTCGTTTGTTTCCACCTGCCGACGGTTTTGGATAAAGTGAAAACAGAAGAAATACAATGAAGTTATATACTTACCAAAAATGTTACGTCTATTCACTTTTATGTATTTTTTATATATTCTATTAATATGATTAAATATATATTTTTTTAATATAAAATAATTATTTTAACCAATCAAAAATATATAAAAAATATTTAAAAGTGACTGTATGTAGAGAACTCATCTCCTAAAAGACAGATTGGATCACAGTAAATAAATAGTGTTAGGCAGGGACACGCCAATGCGATCACAGGAAACCTTGGTCCTTTAACATAAAGGCGAAAGGCATTGTCTTATCTCTCCAACCCTACCATTTTCTTGATAAGATTATAAATCCAGCACATGGCACCATACACTTGCTTGAATTAGGGACCACTCCGGTTTTTATCGTATCCATGATTTGGTACTCATCTCTTGCCTTGTTTTTCCTTTTTTTTTAGAAAATAGTGAAAATTTGTAGTGCTAAAAATGTCTCTTTCTAGGAATCTTTTTGTTGCTCAGGAAAATAAGAAAATTGTATGGTTTTAAGAGGAATTAATTCCTTTGTTGTGTGGTGTAACTCTTTCTAATTGATAATTACACTTTCGTCCTTAAATTATAGTCTCTTTTGTAATGTAATATCAAAGGATCAAACTTTGTATTTAGAATCCAAGTCATAATGTGCATATCACGAACGTACTTTATTTTTTATATACTTTAAATATTATATATTAATAAGAATCCGCATCTTAACTTCATATTTTGAAGAGTGTCATAAATATAATTTCTCCCTTTCTAATATTAAAGAAGTTTTTATTCTTTATTTCCTGTCAGGAGCGTCTATGGAAGGCATTGGTAACGATTTTTTTTTATATAGCATAATTTTATTTGAAAATAGTATTTTTATTTATGTAGATAGTATTTTTTATGAGAAATGATAGTTGCAGTCGTGAGTTTGTAAATATCGTGTAATCATTTTGAAAAAAGTGAATAAATACGAGATCTATATAAAAAAATTAATTTTTTAATAATAAATTTTACTTTTTTTAAAATGATTATATAACACTTATACACTCTACAATTATATATACCATTTTACTATTTTTATTGACTTGCGTACTTTTATACTGAACCACTAGGTGGGGAAGATTATGGCAGATAAAAGGAATAGGCACGAGAAAGAGAAAGAAAGAAAAGAAAAGAAAAGGCCAAAGAAAACAGTGATGATGGTGTTGTCGAAAAAGTGTCGAGTGAAGAAATGAAGAAGATAAAAGGTACATAAAATTCGTATATATATCGGGAGTAATATTAAAGAGAAGTCATTATAACAGTATATATTTTCGCTGTATGATTACTTCTGATTAATTATTTTCAACATTTACTTAAAAAGATATATGATTTAGATAATATCACATTATATATATAAAATAAAAATTCTTAATAATAACTTCCATCTATATTTATTCATATACCAAATACCGAATATAAAAGTTTGAACATAACTTTTGAGTTTCTGTTCACTGTCTTCTTTTGTGATTATTCTATTTCCTCTTTCCATGTTACCCTAATATTGACTTTCTTCTTGCGTGCAAAGTAAGAAAAAAAAATATCTAAGAATTTCAAGATCAAAGACTCAACTCGTTCCATATCATCCATCTACATCTTTCAAATAATATTATAATGAGATATTTTTTTTTCTTACACTAGGCTTATAATGAGATATTTTTTAGACATTAGATTTTCAGTATATATAATGAGATATTTTTTAGATATGATTAAGTTTTATTTGTTTTCACAACTCTTCTTAATTCTTCTTATCTTATTATTATAATTTTTTTAAATTTTTACATAAAATAAATTAAACAATTCAACCTTTTTAAATTTTAAAATAAAAATAATATTAAAAAATATATTTTAATAATATTTAATTTAATTTTTAATTTTAATATGAATTTTTCTTATTTCATTCCATCTATCAAAATAAACAAAGCGTAATATTGTTAGATAAAAACTTTAAAACATTAAAAGAAAAAAAGTGTACAATGATGGGAAAGGATGGGCAATGGTGTGGAACATGGGCCCACAATCATGGGACGCATGGGCCCTCTAGGGAGGTCATATGAATTTTTTATGGCTGTTTGAGCAGCGTTGCTCAAGGTCTGGGTCCCATTAATTAAAGGCGCAAAAAAATTTAAAAAAAAAATAATAAATGAAGTGTAAAAATCCTGCCGACGAAAACCCACTGGGAATCCGTGGCACTACTGCTTAATTCCCGCATGATTTCGTCCGTAATTAACGTGTTCTATTAACCTATCTATTCCTTCGACGCTCTTCTTTTTCTCTCTGGCCACGCGTTGTCTTTTTTTTGTGTTCTTTTCTTTTCAGCGCTTTGATGGTATTTAGGTCTCTCTTTTTATTATTCTTTTCTCTCTCTTTTTTTTCATTACTGATTCATGTTCAAACTTCAAATAAAGATTATTATCAAGATTTTTGCCCGAATTTTAAAATTTAAATTAAGATATGCAAGCACATGAAGCACAATAATGTTTATCAGGAAAGGGTAAAATTTTGAACTCTCAAATTAACATAATGTTCATATAATTTAATTTAGAATTTTGCTACACACAAAAGATCAAAACATCAATCATTGTTTAGCACCGCTGATGTGGAAAGCTTTCACACGAGCAGTGTGTTGAATGTGTTAAAAAATAAAGTTTTTAAATAGATTTTATCTTCAATTTATCAAATACCGGCACTTTATATATCTAATCTAAGAAATGATATTTACAGTCTTAAGATATATAAGTATCTTAAAATAGGAAAATTTACACATCCTAAAATTTTATATAACATTACTCTTTTGTGTTTTGTATAGGAAAAATCTTCAATGAAAAACTCGCCCCCCACTAGGGGTGCTACCCGCCCCCTACGGGGCGGGGGCACCCCTTCCCCGCATCCCGCCCTGCATGGGGCGGGGGTGGGGTTTTCACCCCTCGTCCCCCGCCCCATCCGCCCCGCCTCTTTTACTTAAAAAAAAATACTAATTTATTTTATTTAAAAATTATTTATAAGTACAAAAGTAATTAAAAATACACTTTTAGATCTAAATTATAAATTTAAATTTTATAAATATGACTATAATTTAATAACTATGTAATTTTTAAATTTGCTAGTGCATATTTTGTGTAAATTGTAGTGTATTAGTTTTTAAACTCTGTAATTTTTAAATTTGCCAATGCATATTTTGTGAACAAGTCTAACAAATTGTAATATATATTTATATATACACAATTTGTAAAATATAAATATATATTTATGTTTATATATATGTATATAATATATATATATATATATATAAATGGGGACGGGGGCTGAGCGGGAGAAATGCGGGGCGGGGGCCCCGCCCCCGCATGGGCGGAGCGGGGTTCATGGCGGGGGCGGAGCGGAAGCAGGGCGGGGGCGGGGCCCCGCTGCCCACCCCTACCCCCCACCCTAAACACCCCTACCCCCCCCCCCCCCCCCCCTAAATTCTATTTTCATCTATATTAATAGTTAGAATTTAGGGGTGGGGTGGGGAGTTTTCCTCTTTCCAGAGATGACACGGTAATTCTTTGTTAACAAGCATTGCTTCATATTGTATTTTATTTATTTTTTAAAGATTCTATTCTTAAGTTATTGTGTAAATCATATTTAGTAAAATACTTACATAATTCATTCTGATTTAAAAGATAAATTTTAAAATTTGAATCTTACAAATCAAATCTTATCATTTAAGTAATGTGGATGATATATTCTATACATTAGCTTGAGAATAGAATAACTCTTTATTTTTTGTCAGAACAAAATAGAGAATATTAATGTCTATCTAAAATAACCTAATAAACCGGATTGATCAGGATTAGCACGAGTTGTGTAGTTATATTTATTGACGTGACATATTTTAAGTGAATACAATATAAATGACCAAAATATAAAATCATATGCAACGTGAAGAAGTGTGATTGAAGATGATAAATTTTAAGATAAATAATATCAGTATTTTACAAAGAATAGAAATATGCATTGAGTCATTCGGTAACGACAGGAGTAAATATTAGCCAAACTTTTAAGTTGGTTTATACTCCAAGATTATAATTTGAATTTCTCAATTAAAATCATTGTAAACAACAGTAATCCTTTTCTCTGAAACAGTAATAAATCTCATTCAGCAACTGTTTAAAGAATAAGCAACTTTTCAAATATAATGAATTTTTAAAAAATAATAATAATTCTATAAAATAAATCTAAAAAATAAAATAAAATCACGTCAATTTAAATTATATTTTTTAAACAGTTATAAAAATAAATTTGGTCAGCAATGCCAGTGCATTCAACAACATATGAGGCAGAGGAGTAAGTCGCCAGCCAGGTGGGTCCCGTGCAGTAATTTTCTCTAATGGCGTGGACGTTGGAACGGCTAAGAGCAAGGACCAATGCCGCGATGACAAAGTTAGTGCCAGCCACGTCGCCCCCAATCTCAGCTTCACCGCTGACTTCTTGGGTGGCGTCTCTTCTCCACGATCAAATGGCTTCAAGCTTCTTCAACCACCTCTACTTTTCTTTTGCATTTATAAAATAAATATATAATTTCTATTTATTTTTTCAGATAAGCAGGATGAGATAATTTAAAATTAAAATTTAAAATTTAATAAAATTTAATAAAAGATATTATTTAATATTATTTTTATTTTAAAATTTAAAAAAATTGAATCGTTTATTTAATTTTGTATAAAAATTTAAAAAAATTATAATAATTATATAAAATGAAGCAAAATAGAAAGAATTTTAAAACAAATGAGGCTTACTTATTTTTTTTAAAAACTAGTGTGCAAAATTTAAACACCATAATATTGTATTTAATATTATTCTTATTTTTTACATATTCATACATATATATATATATAATTTTTTAATTAATATTACATCATAAAATAAAGAAATATGATAAATAAAAGAACTATGACTATTTTTCTTTCCCCAACAACGACTCATACTTATTTTTTTTAAAAAAAGTGCCTTACTCAAATAATTTTTGTGGTTGAAATTAAAATATATTAAAATAATAAAGAAAGAGACCGTACGTAGATATTCCAAAATCAAGAACATGACTAGAGCGGTTTAGAGAGGTGAGGGAGAGCGCTATGACGACGATAGCTCGCAAAGAAGGCAAAGCTAACTCGAAAAGTGACCAGACTCCGCCAAACTCAATCTACCTCCCTTGCGGCTTTGATCATCGTTACGGACAAAGAGATTATGCCCTTGAAAAGCTACAATTTCTAAAAATAATCTTCTTTGGCAACACAAGCGAGGAGACTCGAAAACCAAGTGGAGCCTAATTTCGAATTTCTTTTTGTAAAAAACATAATTTCTACTTTATTTTTGATGCATAATATTAATTATGTAATAAAATTAATAAGTAGTACAAATAAATTATGAAAAATGATAGTTGCAATCGTTAGTATATAAGTATCGTACAATCATTTTAAATAAAATAAATAAATATAAAATTTATATAAAAAAAAATTAATTTTTTAATAATAAATTATTCTCATTTTCAGATCAAATGAATGACGATAGCATAACTTATAAACTACATCGACAAAGACAAAAGGTGGCATACAACGGGGACACAGCGTGGAAAGTAGCAGTCACTCATCCTTTTTAATTTTGTTTTTAAAAACAAACAAAAAAGAAAGACTATTTCCAAATGATTAGCGAAGCAAATGCGCGTTAACGGTGGTTGCGGCAAATTTAAATTCGGGAAGGAAACGGGGCCATTTTCGTCTTTTCAACAAGTGGAGCCTGGCAATGATCCATTCCTCTGCCCACAGCGTTGACGCGTTATGCGAACGCGGTGCACCACACGACTCCCAGTGGGACCCACCCCACCCTCCCCTATCGCCGGCAATCCAGCCGGGCAGGACGTGACGCGTGGGCCCCAACCGCACTTCCTCAATGCTTGTCGCTTTCTTACATTCGGACAGTTGTAGAGACAGCCGTTCGATTTCATCTAGTGACAAACCGATGATTGGTACAAATCCGCATCGACCGTGATAAGGACGCGAATCATGCTATCCGGGGTTGCATGGATATAAAATGCTTTTTTTATTTTCCCGTGTGGAACGAAAGTAACGCACCTCTTGATTCGTTGATTACGCTAATCTGTCCTTTTCATTTTGTCGGTTATTTATTAACACAAATTTGCAGATTTTTATGTTTCCCCCTCAACATCGATACGTCTTCCTATGTATACGTGAACGCTTAATGTTTTATCAACACAAAATGCCTAAGTTATGCCTTTTGTCCAATATATTTATTAATTAAATAGTTTTCTGATTAATAAATGAGATTTTTTATGGTAATTCTCGAGTTTAATTGATTTCAGTTATTTTTTAAATTAAATGATCTATTAGATAAGCAACATGAGTTCTTAGTATTAACCAGTTTTTAAATATACTTAAATGCTAAAATGACATGCGTTGGTAGAAATAATAGACGTTAGATATGACGAATGCTCCATCATTTAGATCGAAAGTCAACATTAGAATTTCACAAATATGTATATATTATTTTAAAAGATGAATATATATAGAATAATTTTTCCGAGCGAGTAAATTATTATAGAAAATCATTTATACGTGTGTAAGTCTTGCATAAGTTTTTTTAAAAATATAGATTAAACTTTATTTTTAATGGTAAGCTTAATAATTTTTAAATAAAATGTATGAGTTTTACTTACTCTAAACTGCTCATTTATTATTATTGGACGTGGTATAAATATGATTACTTTTAAACGGAAATGAAGCAGTTACAGTATTAAATCGAAACGGTCAACAATTTATAATTTCATCAATTTGTAACTTTAATAACGTTAGCCGACTATAAACGGTTGATTCATTTGATGGAGCACTAACTCATGGAACTTGCAACGTAAAAGACGTGAAAACCACTTGCATGCATTGACAATATTACATTAATTAAAAAAAACAAATTATTGTTTATTATATTCACAAGCAATTGGTGCTCGATCGCATATATAAGAAATGCTTTTCTCGTAAGAGAATCAATCCTCTACCCGAATTTGTAAGGAATATTGTTTTGCTTTTGTTTTTATATTCTCCCTTTGTTTACTTTTCTCTTTTTATAAAGAAATATGAGTTATATATCATATATATATATATATATACATATTATGAATAAATATATTCATCATTATTTTTTTTATTTTTTCTATCTTTTCATTAATTATCTCATGACGTATTATTAGATAATAGGTTCACAAATGAAAATAAAAATGATTTTCAATTATCTAATGCCAGATCATGTGATGATAAAATAATGCTACCACTCAAGTGTACCGCTTGTCATTTTATTTTTAATTTTTAATTTTTTTTACTTAATAATTAAGAAAATAATTTTAAATATATTTGTATATTTTTTTTATTTTTTAAAAATATTTCAATATATTAAAAAATGTGAAAAAAATAAAAAAAATGTTGAACTAACGGTACAATTGCGCGGCGCTCTTTAGAAAAATGTCCAAAATGTAAAACAAATACCACCTGAGAAGGACTGTAAATTGTGCCAGACCTGGTTGAATTGTGGAGCCCTCCATCTTTCTAAGATTGTAGGGAACACCTACGCTTGGTGTGAGATTTTTTGAAGGATATTACAAAATACACCACTTACAATTGGACAATCAAATTGATTTTTCATCAATAATATTATAAAAGAAAAGATATTTGTAATTATGAATTATACAACTATCGCGTAATCATTTTAAAAAAAGTAAATAAAATATAAAACACACATGAAAAAAATTAATTTTTTAATCATAGATCTCACTCTTTTTTAAAACAATTACGCGGTAGTTGTACAATTTATAGTTGTATGTAAAATTACTCTTATTATAAATTGATATGTTATCAATACAAAATTAAAATTTTAAATATATCCATAACGTGTCATAAAAAAATATGTAAGATTTTATTGTAAAATTTATAGTAAATTTTGAATTTTGCATTATCAAGCTTGTAGAAAATTCTATTAAAGCCAATATATTTAAAGAATCGTAGTCTATTGCATTAATTTCATCACAATCAATAGCACCATGTAATTACATGTTCACAATTGGATATATTTAGGTGGTTTTTTTTTATTAGAATATTATAAATTTTTGGCGGAATTTTAAGACTTAGGATATGAAAGATTAATGTGAAACAGAAATGCTAAAGTCACACACAGGGCTGTAGTTTTTTCTTTTTTAACTTATTTTTTAATAATATTATGAATTATTTTTTAAATATTTAAAAAATACATTAAAAAAATTACGCTGTCTGCATCCCATGCGTGGCTGTAGAGCCACTCTAGTGTGAAAATGTTGGTCAGAGAAATTGAATGAAGACACGTTCTTGCCTTTTGGTTTGTCCCAAAAAGGGTAGGGACCGTGAAGAGAAGGAAAACGCAGGAGGAGAATCCTGTAATTTCACAAAAAGAGAGACTACAGTTCATTACTCCAATAGTCATATGATTTGACAATGGGACACAACCCCTTATGTTTTTATATTTATTTTTAAAGTGAATTTACTGCTTTGTCTCTTCAGGTCCCCACGCTCTCTCATCCACCACCAAAATCCAAAACCTCGTGATACAGGTCATAAGATTGTCGTGAGATCCACTAATTTCCGGCTCCGGCCCTTGAAAACTCAAACAAATGACCTGTAACCGGCCGGACTTTAATTTTTTAAAAGGAAAATTCAGTTGAAACTACAAAAGTGATCAATTGTTTTTTTATTTTTATTTTAATTTTTTTACTTAATGATTAAGAAATTAAATATTAATAAATTGATATTTTTTATTTTTTAAAAATAATTGAAAATATTAAAAATTAAAAATACATTTTCATTTGAATTCTTCCGTTATTATCTGTCCTTGTAGCACTATCTTTTTAAAATATTTTTGTCAGTCAACCATGGCCGGGATTCGGCGCCACCGACTCCTCCACCAACAAGTATGCATTATGACGTCTTCAAACTTTATTTTTTTTTTTAAATATGGAAATATTTTATGAATATTTTGATCATAAATTATTTTAAGGTTAATTCCAAGCTCTATCTAAGGGAATGGTTTTTATAAAAAAAGAATAAAGTCAGGTTTCAAATTTAAAAAAAAAATAAATAAAGACTGAAGGAAAGGGCAAGGGGGGAGCCTGGAGGGGCCCAGAGAATCTGGTGGGCTTTGAGCTGTGATATAGCTGTCTTTTGATGCATTATTTCAATCACTTGCTCCACATACAACATCTCCAGAATCCCTAGAAAAAAAGAAACCCTTCTGTGGCCTTTGCTTCTCTTTCTCTTGTCTCTCTCTCTCTCTCTCATCTCTTTACCCTCACGCCCAAAACAAAGACCAAAACCAAAACCAAATCCCGAATTCTCTTTCCCCACATTTTCCTCAGATCTCGAAGTGAACCTTTCTCGAACACCCATTCTGCGTTTCCAAGCTCGAGTCATTACAGAGAAAGGAGTGGAAACGAGAGTGGCTTCTGGGAACTCAGATGTCTCATGTGAGATGAAGAAGAAGACCCACTTCAGCCTCCACTTTGATCTGACCTTCCTCATTGTTTTCTTTCTCGGCACAGTCTCGGTCTGTGCCTCTGAACGGGTCCTCATCACTCCCCATGGGGGCCTCACCGACGCCGAAGCCTTGTACATCAGGCAGCGCCAGCTTCTGTACTACAGGGACGAGTTCGGCGATAGAGGAGAGGATGTGACCGTAGACCCATCTCTGGTCTTCGAGAACCCGAGACTCAAAAATGCTTATATAGCATTGCAAGCTTGGAAGCAAGCTATTCTCTCTGATCCCTTTAATCTGACCGGTGACTGGGTTGGATCTAGTGTCTGTAACTATACTGGGGTGTTCTGCGCCCCTGCACCCGACGACCACAAGATCCGGACCGTTGCGGGCATTGATCTCAACCACGGTGACATTGCCGGGTACCTGCCGGAGGAGCTGGGCCTGCTCAACGATCTTGCATTGTTCCACATAAACTCCAACAGGTTCTGCGGCACAGTGCCGCACAAGTTCAAGAACCTGAAGCTTTTGTTTGAGCTGGATATTAGTAACAATCGCTTCGCGGGTAAGTTCCCGGAGGTGGTTCTGAAGCTCCCACAGCTCAAGTTCCTGGATCTGAGATTCAATGAATTCGAAGGGACTGTACCTAGAGAACTCTTTGACAAGCCATTGGACGCAATTTTCATCAATCACAATCGGTTCAGATTCGATCTTCCAGACAATTTCGGGAACTCGCCGGTGTCGGTCATCGTCCTGGCCAACAACAAGTTCCACGGTTGCGTCCCGTCAAGCCTCGGCAATATGTCCAACCTCAACGAGATCATCATGATGAACAATGGGTTCAGATCCTGCTTGCCTGCGGAAATTGGGCTGCTCACGAATTTGACGGTGTTCGACGTGAGTTTCAACGAGCTATTGGGCCCATTGCCGGACTCCTTCGGTAATCTGGTGAGCATCGAACAACTCAATGTGGCGCACAACTTGCTGTCGGGAAAAATCCCCGCGAGTATCTGTAAATTACCGAATCTTCAGAACTTCACTTTCTCGTATAACTTCTTCACCGGCGAGCCACCGGCGTGCTTGAGCCTTGCGGACTTCAGTGACAGGAGGAACTGCTTGCCCAATAGGCCGGCCCAGAGGTCCGCGAGGCAATGTAAGTCGTTCTTGTCGAAGCCTGTGGATTGCAATTCATTTAGATGTGCTCCGTTCGTTCCTGCTCTGCCTCCACCTCCCCCGCCTTCGCCACCTCTTCCATCTCCTCCGCCGCCGGTTCTGTCGCCACCTATTTCCTCACCACCTCCACCTGTTTACTCTCCGCCTCCGCCGCCACCAGTTTACTCTCCACCTCCGCCGCCACCGGTTTACTCTCCACCTCCACCGCCACCAGTTTACTCTCCACCTCCTCCGCCGCCACCGCCTCCACCTCCACCCCCACCGTCACCTCCCCCACCATCGCCTCCACCGCCATCCCCGTCTCCACCACCACCCTCGCCACCACCACCCTCAGCATCGCCACCTCCTCCATCTCCACCACCGCCCTCACCACCGCCGCCTATTCCATACTGTGTCCGCTCTCCTCCTCCACCCCCACCAAATTCACCACCACCGCCACCTCCTTTGTTCTCCCCACCCCCACCAATACCATACTACTATAATTCTCCACCTCCACCGCAACATTCTCCCCCACCACCGCATTATTCACCGCCCCCGCCACATTCACCTCCACCACCTATTTATCCCTATTTATCACCGCCTCCGCCTCCAACGCCTGTCTATTCTCCACCTCCCCCTGTCCATTCACCACCACCACCATCACCACCCCCATGTGTAGAGCCACCCCCACCCCCACCATGTGTAGAGTATTCTCCACCACCACCGCCAACGCCATCGCCATCACCACCACCTCCGGTTCATTACTTGCCACCCCCATCACCCTCACCCCCGCCCCCACCTCCTACAGTGTACAATTCACCGCCCCCGCCTTCACCTTCTCCACCCCCACCAGTTCACTACCAATCCCCTCCACCACCTCCAGTCTACCCCCCTCCAGTTCCATGTGAAAATCCACCACCCCCAGTTGTTTATGAAAGCCCGCCTCCTCCTACTCCAGTATACGAGGGGCCATTGCCACCAGTCATTGGAGTTTCATATGCATCTCCTCCGCCACCACCCTTCTATTGATTCTTTTGAGAATTTTCCTCCTCTTAACCTTTCCTCAACCACAAACAAAACTCACACATATAGTAACGGCCATTGCTTCTTTTTCCTCTTCCCGTGCTCTATCTCCATCAACACTTCTTTCTCGCTGGGCAATTCTCGTCGCTCATGGAGGAAGGATAAGCATAAAGAATGTAAAAGGGTGTCTTGCAACTCTAGCAGTTATCTCCAGCTGTGTCGTCAAAGAAGTAGAGAAGAGGTGAAAGATATAGGGAGATAGAGATGAGAGGGAGGTAAGAGGAGAAAGTCTCTCCAGTATTTATTTGAATTGTTATCGATATTTGAGTTGTGAAATAAAATTTGGCAGAGAAAGAGTAGGGTTGCAGAGAAAGTGTATGTATAGGGATGAAAATTGGAGACCATAATTCAGGGCTACAAAGACAGGCAGCACTTTCTGCTGCTGTTTCTGGTTTGTGGGGTTTTATTGTTATTGTCTCTCTTTTATATCATACTTTTTTTTTTTCTTCTTCCTTTCCGATTTATAGTATAATCACGAATATTTTTACATGTATTTGATTTTTAGAGTTCAGACCAATTCCTTTCTATTCTCATTTGTGTCATGTTCTCTGGTGTTGCATTGAAAAGGATGCATGTTTCATTTGTGAATCCGTCTCTGATCGGAGAAAATCAGTGCCTTGATCTCAAATATATTAGGCATTTTTCATATATATTGTTTGTACAGACATGCATGCCGTTTCTTCTTTCACATAGATTTTGGAAAACTGGATTCGATTAATCCTATTCCTTAGAAAACCCACGTGCATTGATGAGCATACTGGAGCAAATTCCTGGAATATCTTGGTTTCGTTTCTCCATGTCTGGAATAAGACTTGCTGCTATGGAGGAAAATTGTAAGTATTCATTTTGATCGTGGCAATACATGTGCATCTGAAACTGGTCGTGTCATGGTTGAGTAATCTATATGCCAGTTGTCCGACCGGTGCTGAGTGAGATCGGGGGTCGAATCTCCTCCTGTTGCCCAGAAAGAAAAGAGAAAGTCATATACCAATCGAATATCTCCCTGAAATTTAGATCAAGGTCGTAGGTCCCAACTGAGATCCCCATGGGACCTGGATGGTTATCCATATTCCTTGATTGATGCCACTTACAAATTACACTTCCGGTGCTGAGCCTTTTTATCCTTTGATTATTAGTGTGGTGGTTAGCAGTATGTGCAACGGCTTATATTGGATTTGAAAATTTTGGAATTCAATCCTGATTACTTCATGCTTACACTTGACCCTTGAAATTTGGAAATTTTGACTGATTATATGCTCATAAAAAGCTTGAAAAGGTTCTACTCAGATTGAGAGAGTAATGAATCAAATCTTATTGCTACTTTGTTTTTGTTTTCCTCATATGCATAGTTATGACATTCCCAATTGCTAGTGTTGTTGGCTGTTTCCCCACTTAATTATAATGGGCTCGGTTGGTGGTATTATAGTGTGCTTTTTTTTTTTTCAAATCTCCATTTCTGGGGACAAATTCTTGGAAAAATCCAATCAATATCAAACACCACCATCCCAAGACTGCATTGTGGGATCCAAATTCAACTCTATAATGACTTGAAAACTCGTGTAAAACAAAACAATGACAGCCACTCCTAAAACCAACCATAGTTGATTTCATGGCCACGTTTTGCTGCCACCACCAAACCCTTTTTATTGCTCCTGCCAAGTTGATGGACACAGTGGACTCAAAAACTCTCTCCCTCTTTGAGGCACAAACATGTTTTCACAACTAGGTCGATTCCTCAAGGTTGAGAAAGCAAAACCTGTCTATCCGGAGCAAGCGATAGCCCTTTCAAAGGGCCCTACGATCCCTCAGTTTAGTGTCCGTATTCTTTGCTTTCCTTCAATGCCCTTGAAGTTGACAACGCATATGCCTTGATTGTTGGTTGTAGCACAAGTCGTTTTCTGGCAGATAAATTCATTACTTGGAATACAAGAGCACAAGCAACTTTTATTGGGTGATGATCCTTGTCCCAAAAAATAAAAAAAAAACTAGTCCTAGTTGCCATTCTGAACAAAATTCTCTTGTGAGCAAATGGGCAAGATAAAGAAAAAAAATGAAGTAGAAGAAGCGTCCACCGATCTTTTTGTCTGCGTGTTACTCCAAACTGTTGCTTTTTGCCCCCATTCTGCACCGTGAAATTTCAATAAAAACAATTTTTCGTTCTTTGAGGGA
The DNA here is from genome assembly GCF_004785595.1 of Juglans microcarpa x Juglans regia. Taxonomy (NCBI): domain Eukaryota; kingdom Viridiplantae; phylum Streptophyta; class Magnoliopsida; order Fagales; family Juglandaceae; genus Juglans; species Juglans microcarpa x Juglans regia. The sequence goes on from NC_054596.1 coordinate 37,759,091, forward strand.
TCCCGGCTGTACCACAGTTGTCAGTGGCCCCTATGGTATGCATTGCCTGTTGGCTGAATTCTCCCGCTAGATGCAAAGCATCTTTAGTGTTTGCAACCACCTTTAGAGAGTACTCAATTGGGTTCTTTTACCCTTTTTTTTTTACCCCTAAACCTACAGAGTCTATCTCGGTCATTAATTAATTAATTAATTATTGATTAATTAATTAATCATTTCTCGAAAAAAATAATTATATTCATTCTACTATTTTACAACCAATCAAGTTGCGGCATTTCATTAAAAATATACTATTTTTTAAATTTAATACAAGCACCTTTCATTAAAAATAATGAAAAAAAAAGGCAAAAACATTAGGCTCCTAGTTATCCTCCTCCCCTCTTCTTATTTTTTATTTTTTTATTTTTTTATTTTTATTTTTATTTTTTTCCCCTTCTGGTTGTCGTTTTTTATGCTCTTCACAAGAAGACATAGTATTCCACAAAGGTCCAAGGGATGGTGACGTTCTGTAAAGAAATTTGGGTCCTCCACAGGGATACTCACATGGGTTGTTTCGGCTTTCCACATCATGTCTAATGAGAATTTTAGGCCTTCTTTAGATCGAAAAGTGATCTTAATTTATTTAATCTTAATTTATTTTATTATTATAATTTTTTTAAATTTTCACACAAAATATAATAAATAATTTAATTTTTTTTAATTTTAAAATAATAATAATATTTTATTTAATTAATCTAAAATTATCTCATCTCAACTCAATAAGCATTGATACCAGTTGGTTGGCTTGCTTTTCATTATCTCAAATAGGACTTAACTACCATTTAACTAGGGCTCCATGGACAGCCTGGGATTAGGTCAAATATATTAATGCCCACCATAAAGACACCCTCACCATATTTATAAACATGATAAATAAATAAAAAGAGAGAGATTTGAAACCTTCCCTCAACTATCTCTTCTGGTTTATTCAATTAATTCTATAAACAGAGCTCATTTAATTAATAAAAAATCATTGATGAATTAGTTGTTGATACGGATCGACGACACCCACATGATATATATATATATATATATATATATATATATATATGCCATTCTTTTAATGAATAAAAGAGAGGGTAAAAAGAAAAGGATACACAAATGTGACAAGGAGAAGAATTCATGTAGCTAAAGGTTATGGACCATAGAAAAAGGGGTTTTTTTTTTTTTTTTTCTATATTTAGGGAACCAGAGTGGAGGATTGTAGTAGTTGTAGTGGTTATCTGATGGCCCCTTTGTTAAAAATAGTAAATGTGTTGAGAGGCCAAGCAATACGGCCGGCAATGCTAACTACTAATTCATGTGCATCTACTTGGTCATAGACTGTCTTAAAAACTACAAAATTTCAATACCAAAATGGAGTATTAGGTATAGTGGCTTTTTAATGGAGTTTTCACGTTGCATTTTGTCTGTTACCATTATTTTTCTTTTATTGGTATTGAGTGCCCGAAACAAAATTCCGACTAATTTTTAAAAGAGTGTTGCTAGGGTGCTGCCCAGCAGTGACCGTAGGCGTGCCCCCTAGGTAAAATTGTTTAATTTTTTTCATTTTTTTATTCATATTTTTTTAATACTTTTAAACATTTTAAAAAATATAAAAAAAAATACCAATACATTGATAGTGACTTCTTTAACCATAAGTAAAAGAAAAAATTATAAATTTTATTTAATAAATGAAAAATCAAAACGAGAGAATAAAATAAAACGACATAATAATATTATTCTTTTTAAAATGCACGAGCTTTTGACAAGAAATTTAGTACAACTACACTTGTATGCTACCATTATGCTCCCAAGAAACCAAAATCAGAACAGACGCTCCAACAGGTTCAACCACTAAAGCCCATTGTCTATATCAAACCGGGCCTGCACTTGCAAAATCACAGCAACCCAAGCCCAAAGGCCAGCTTCCCCCACTTTGTAACATTCTGTTTATAATATTCCATTAAGAAATTGCTTTGTTAAGCTTTCCTCGGACGAAGTTGAGTTGTTGGGTTAAAGGAAACAGAAATGTTAAGGCCCATAAAGAGTCTCATAAAAAAATAATAATAACGCTTAAAATAATGATATTAAATGAAGTAAAAATAGATTTGAGAGATTAAGCTCCGTTGGATACATAAAGAATTTTATCTCATCTCATTATTATTATTTTTTAAAATTTTCACACAAAATATAATAAATGATTCAACTTTTTCAAATATAAAAATAATAATTATATTAAAAAATAATATTCAAACAATATTTTATTCAACTTTTAACTTTCATATAAAATCATCTCATCTTACTATCTAAACGAGACGTAAATCAAGTCACGTAGTTTATTAATTAATTAATTTTATTTTTGTAAGTATTTTTATGTGCTAAGCACTGTTCGCATTCAGATTTTATTCTACCAATGTACGTGACATTTTATCCTAGCATGATCATTGTTAACACGGCTCCTGCTACAAGCACTCCAAACTGAGAAGAATTCTCAAGAGAGAGACTAGAAAAGAAGTGAAAGACTGGAACCTTTTCCTCCTTCTCTCTCCTACCTGAAATTTGAATAGTGGAAATTGTTATGGAGCTTTGAAACCCATCCATCCTAAGGTCAAAATGCTCATTATGAAAGTACGCCATAATGCTATTCCTGTCAAAGACAACTTGTAAAGAGAGTCAGTCGGGTCCCCTCTCATGTCCAGTTTGCATAGCTGAATAAAAAGATTTCAGAGCTAGCATTTGATCCTCTTGTTTGCTTGTACAAAAAGATGTCTGGCCTGCAGTTGCACCGATATTCACTCGAATGCAGCTTCTAGAGAATGCCTCTGTGGAATATACGATTACTTTTTTGGGAGAAATTTCAGGCCTTGAAGGAAACAAACACGTACCGATGCTTTTGATCGCGTGGGAATTAATGTCTCTAGCCTTGGATAACATGCAAAATCTCAGCAACCTATAGCTTTGGTAGCTGAAACTTTTGGCACTCACCAAAGTCAGTTTGTTACGTTGAGTTGAGTTGAGTTAAGTTGAGTTGAATTGTAAATCGTAATATTTTATGAATTTTAAAATTAACTTTTTTAGATTAAAATAGATTTAACTTTTTATATTAAAACGTATGAAGTAGGATGAGATAACTTCAACTTTTTTATAAAAAATTAAAAAAGTCGTAACTCTTATCAATAATTAATTTAAGATTAATTGAGATAAATTATTAAATTGTATTTGATTTAACAACCAAACCTAACTTAATCTCCTACTCACCTTTGGGTTAGAATGGGCTCTGGGCAGACTGGGCTGGGCTACCCCCACCTTTGATCGTACCTTGATTAAAATTTGAGTCGGAAACTTAGAAGCTGATTTTTACCTCTCAGCCTAACCCAGCCACCATCCAAAAAATTCCTAAAGTATGGGTGGATTTTAAGTGTGAGAGATAAAAATATAAAGCAAATCCTGCGTATTTAATATTGTCTGTATTAATTTTTTTGAAATTGTTAAATATTCAATAAATACGGTATAATCACTTCATGTTGACAAGTGAACAATATTAAAAAAAAAAATATCTTACAAAAATAAACCTATAAATTAACGTGACTTACAAAATAGATCTATGTTGTATGTTAGATTATAAATCTATTTTTATTGTAAAATAGATTTAATGTATTATATGAAATCATGTCAGTTTGTAAATTTACAAAATAAGATTTTTTTTTTTTTTACCGTAACACTTCTCTATTAATAATGCAACTTCAATTAACGAATGTAAAATTATCACTTGTCCTAAAAGATTAAACCGATTGGAAGATATAGATTTTATTCTTTATTTTATATCTTAACATTTCCCTTACATGTGAGTCAGACTCATCCTCAATGAGTGGCCCAATACGTAAAATATTTAATTAAAAATAGTAAAGTGTAAAGTCATAGTTCGAACTCAGCACTTCTACTCTGATACCATGTAAAATCACTACTTATCTCAAAGTTTAAACTAATAAAAAATAAATAAATTTTATTATTTATTTTATATTTTAAAAGCAACTACGTTATCAGCTCCATTTGACCACTACTTATTTTATTCTGCACCGACCACCCTCTATCTCTTATATATCTTTCAAATGTGAGAGAGATTGGTACTTGTTTAGCAGACACATGCACCCCTCAATGCCTCATCAGGTTCCGTCTTTTTTTAAAGGAGCCCTTATTTTAAAAGAGAATCTCTGCAAGTGAAAAGGAAATTAGAAGGAGAAGAAAATTGAGGCCTCAATCTCCATATTGTACAGTAGATTTTGAGGGATATATCAGTATATAATACTATTTCCTATACCTATATAACTAGCTAGCTAGACTTCATTTACCTTTTCTCGGGAAAATTTCCTGCAGAAACAAACAAAAATATTCTGGATGATCTGGTAACAGTGAACGATTAATAATGAGGACTGACCTTTATGATAAAGTTTAATCTTGATTTAGGGGCACAAACAGCTCCTTGATTGACGTTAATGGAGAGTTACATCAACCTTTAACCTAGCTGTTAAAAAGAAAAAGGACAGAAAAAAAATAATAATAACGAAAACATAAACTCTTTTTATTGTACGTACGTACCAAATTACTCTTTCCCTTCAAATATATTGTACTTGCATTTGGCACGAGTTGCTTAATTAATCACGTGCATGCACATGAACAATACGTCTACGATTGAAAAAGAGAGCATTAATTATACAGATATATTGAAAAAAAAAAACACGTTAATACCTAAGAATTCTCATTCAATCAGCTGTCTCTTAGTACTCTTTTGGGCATATGGGTATTTTTCGAACCAAATAGGGAATGATTGATTGAGTATTGAGAATGTTCTTTGATTCTATTCGACATTATCGACAATCTGATGTGTAAGGGTAATACGTTCATGTCTCTTTGTTTAAAAGCAAGGGAGTGCACGCAATTGTTTTCCAGTCTTACAAGATTAAATTGCTTTTGCAAAAGGGCCTATTGGCTTCCAATATTTCCTATCTGCATTTTGCTTTTGCAAAAGAAATCCTTAATTTGTGTTTTATAAGGTCGGTTGGTCAATGGTTGTTCATCTGGCCTACTAATTGGCAGCCGAAAACCAATTACTTGAGATCCAAAGATTTTTTTTTTTTTTTCATTTTTATTTAGGGGGTTTATTGACATGTGGTTTTATTTTAGAATAAGAATAATTATTCTCATCAGTTACTATTCACTATTCCACACCCCATACTTTATGAAAAACACATCCACACCTTATAAAAAATAAAACTTTAACCGTGGAGTGTGAAAGTGAATAGTAGTTGATATATAGAATTCTTATTAGAATAATTCTTCTCATCAGTTACTATTCACTACTCCACACCTCACACTCTATAAAAAAAAACAATTATCAGGTGTGAGTTGTAAAGGTGAATAGTGCGTGGCTTACGTATAGTAAAACACTATAACAATATTAAATTACTATTTATATGTAAAGATCTCCACACCTTAATTAATATCACTGACGTATCAAAATACGAACTTAAAAATAAACTTTTTCGAATCGAAATAATTATATTGGGTCAAACGAAATGGTATTGAGAGAAAGCATCCCCCACAATGTTTATTACAAGCTGAATGAGAAGTAAATGAGAGTATTCAGCAGGAGTCTACGTGCATATATATTACATTAAGATTGGTGATTTTAATAAATAAAATTAAAATAAAGGCACTAAGGGTAGGTATGGAGTAATGGCTGCTGTACAGAATTTTATTTTCTTGATATTTTTTACTTTAGTTGCCGGAATGTGTTGGTGGTGATGATTTTGTAGTTTACTTTAGTTGGTTGTGAACATGTGCTTTGTTTTGTTTCACTTTCTTTGGTTAGCATAATGCCGTAATGGAAAAGAGAAAGAGGTTGGTTGGTGCCTTGGTGGGCAGTTGCAGAGAATATGTTGTACCTTTTTTTTTTTAAATATTTATATAATTGAATTATCAATTTATTATTATAAGGTAATTGAACCATTTATTTTGCATTAAATTTAATTTAATATAAATAATATTAGACACGGTTTTAAGAAAAGTATAATTTATTATTAAAAAATATTTATTTCGTAGATACCAAACTTATCTACTTTTAAGTGTGCGAGACTTGCACATTATAAAACTGTAAATATTATTTATTTTTTAATATTATCAGATAATGATTTTTTTAAAGGAATTTTTTCTTCAAAGTAAAGGTTTTTTTTTTCATGCATCATCAATCATTTGATAATAAAAAAGTTGCAAACTTCACTTTTGATTTTTTTTCAAATCAAATCATAATATTTATTAAATATTTAATAATGTTTGGAAATTTTTAAAGATATTTAAGAAAATATTTTTCTTAACATTAATATAATATTTAGCGGATCCATGAAAACATTGAAAAGCAAGCGTGCATGTATCTTCGCATGCCAAATCAAGCGAAGGGATTTACTTTTAATAACGTCAAAAGAAAAATTTTACTTATTATTTTTACACCATTTATCACACATAATTTTTTAATTTTTAATTTTTGTTTCATTTATCAAATATATGGTGTATAAATAATGAGTAAAAAAACTCAATTAATTTAAAAAAAATAAAATAAAATAAAATTAAGTTCAGTATATAGAAATGATAAATAACAAAACTCTTTATATTTATATACACACACAAAAAGGAAAAGGGCAAAAAAAAAAAAAAATCACAGGAATCAAACTTTAACTGCAGAAACTACGGGTAAAAGCCAATGAAAACAAGGGTTTGATTTGTTGAGTGCGTAAAACAATTAAAGATTGCAAACAACCATGCCAAAAATCATGAGCATTTACAGTATGGGTGGAGACTACAATCAAGTGCCCACCATTATTACTAAGAAAACATCATTATTTGAAGCATGGATCATACTTATAATAACTTTGCCTCTACAACATGAAAAAAAAAAAAAAAAAAAAAAAAAAAAACATCTCCCACGTCACATGCCAATTAACACCTCATGGGAGTGATCGAGCCAACTAATTAATGAATTAATTATGCACAATAAACCCTATTATATGTCACCATGAATTAACCATCATATATTATTATATGTTTATTCTGATCTATCTTGTTTGCATGACTCTTGCTCTTTTGGCAATCTTCATGCCTTTGTGCATGCATGGTTTATTAAAAGACGAGACAAAATACAAGACAACATATAATATGTAAAAGGTAGTTGTGGAAGCTGATGCCTCAATGGCAAAAGTGGCCATTGAAAGTTTGGTCAATGAGAGAGAAGTTATATCTTTGTAGGAGTTTAAGGAAAATCTAAAGGAAAATTTTTTAAGACAAATGTAAAAGATTAAATTTATCTATTTCTATTATATTAACCTTTTGGGTTAAGTAGTGATTTTCATGGTATTAAAACAGATAAAGTTCTGAATTTGAATCATGGCTTTACACTCTATCTCATTTAACTAAATATTCTACATGTTGAGTTTACTTATTAAAGAAGAGTGTATTTAAAATAATTAATAAAATATATCTCTTCCTACCCAGTTTTGAGACAAGCGATAATTTCACAAAAATAAGAGAAGTTTGGAGAAAAATAAATTAAATTAAGATGTATTATATGTTTGTTAAAGTGATGGTTTTGTAAAAGTGATTAAATATAAGATAAAATTTCATGCTTTGGGAGATAGAGATTAATTTGGATTCTAAAAAAAGGTTTGTATATAATGTTAAAGAAAAGTAAAAATATTTTTGGTTGACAAGCATGAATGATCAAACTATTATTTGATGTGCAATTCATTCAACCCTTGTGTATTTTCGGCGTTGCATACAAACTTTGTCAATATTTCTGTAAGTGAACTATATATAAACATTATATTAAATGGAGCAAAATTTATTTTATTTATGAATTAGTTATAAAATAGTGTTTATTAATTTGGTTGAGTGGACTTTGAGGACATGATAAATTTGAGTCTTTAGGTCAACAATACTCCGGAGAAGATCTGGAGACTCACCCACTAATTTTTTGTCAATGCATGGCTTGATAGTTGATACTACCTTGACTTTGGAGGAATCAGGGTGAGATTACAGATTTAGGTCTATCTCCTCGAGGGAGCATCCATTAGGGATGCTACCCACCCCCTACGGGACGGGGGCACCCATTCCCCGCACCCCGCCCCGCATGGGGCGGGAGGTGGGGTTTTCACCCCCGTCCCCCGCCTCAGTGAGCGGAATGCAGGACGGCGCCTCTTTTCACTTAAAAAAAATACTAATTTATTTTATTTAAAAATAAGTGTAAAAGTAATTTAAAAATACATTTTTAGATCTAAATTATAAATTTAAAATTTGTAAATATGACTATAATTTAAAAACTATATAATTTTTAAATTTGCTAGTGCATATTTTATGTGAATTGTAGTGTATTAATTTTTAAACTATATAGTTTTTAAATTTGTCAATGCATATTTTGTGAACAAGTCTAACAAATTATAATATATATTTATATATACACAATTTGTAAAATATAAATATATATTTATGTTTATATATATGTATATAATATATATATATAAATGGGGACGGGGTTGGGCCCTCCCCGTCACCCGCCCCCCGCTAGGGGCTCTAGATACAGGGCGGGAGGCCCCGCCCCCACATGGCGAAACGGGGTTGCCCGCCCCACCATGCGAGGGCGGAGCGGAAGCAGGGCGGGGTAGCGGAGGTGGGGCCCCACTACCCACCCCTAGCATCCATCCATGACTTCTCGCCATTTAAGTTTTTCATGAAATAATTTTTAAAAACCGATTTCGAGTTTGATTAATAATCCACTCTCTCTCTCATCTATTGGACTTTGGAGTCAAAACCTTCGTTTGCAATGAGGGGAATCTTTTCAACCACCTCCAAATTCAATTTGGAGTCTGAAAATTTTCCTACCAGCCCTTATTAATAAGAGTAATGTTATATGTCATACTTTCATCTCATTATGTAAGATATAATATAAGAATCACTTAATAATAATAAATGTGCTATGTCTTACATAATGAAATGAAAGTGAGATAACAACATTTTGTTAGGATGAATTAAATTAAATTAAATTAATTAGTATTTTAACATTAATTAATTAGCTTTTTTTTTTTAAAAAAGAGTTATACTCTTAGATAAATAAATAAAATAATATTATGTATAATCGTAGAATATACAAATATCATACAATCATTTAAAAAAATTTAAAAATTATTTTTAAAAATTATTTATTTTTACATAAATTTCATATCTATTTAATTTTTTCAAATCATCATGCAACTCCGCGACTCGTATATATGATTATTCATCTCTCATATATAACTTAAAAGGTACGGTACGAAGAGGAAACAAGACCCTTACGGCGGGAAAAAACAAGTGACCAAAGAAAGGAAAGAAATCCTCCAAAAAGTAATCTCTCTGTCTCTCTCGCTCTCTATGAAAATCAGTTTAAAAGCGCCTCAAAGACAAAGATCAAAAGAGAACTCTGAAAATCTCTCTCGGTTTTGTCCGTCGGGAAATATTTAAGCAGAGTCTAGCTCCTTGAAGAAACGTCCATTGTTCTATCTTTGGATCACTCCATCTTTCACAGGTACGTCTTCTTCCATTTCTGTCAATGCGTTTTCCATAATCGTCTTTGATTTCACAAACTCCTTCGGTATCCGTCAGAGAAAAAAAAATGTTGTCAATTAGACCTGAAGGCAATTTCTCTCTCTCTCTCTCTCTCTCTCTCTCTCTCTCTCATGTTTCCCTCACAGTATTACCTACATGCTCCTTCCTTTAATCGATCTCAGAGTTTGTTTGCTTCGTTCTTTTTAATTCTCTGCCGTATTTAAGATGCAGTTTGTCCTTTATAATGCTCCGTTTCTGCGAAACTGAAGGAAAATAGTACAAGATTGAACTGGAAACTTCGATTTATTTTAGTTTCGAATCCGATGTTTTTCAATTTAGCCTAATAAACAAAATACTTGAGAGTTATCCGTTTTTTTATTATCATTTTCTCTTCACTGAATGGGGGATATGATTTCTCTGCGAAGGAATAGATTAACAAGGAATCACTTTGCTTTCTTTCTCGGTCTCTTTCCTCTGCTGAACACAGGCCGAAGCAGAAAAAACCCCACTCAAACGCAGTGTAATGACCAAACGACCAAGCTTACCCCTGAAAAGTAAACCAACTCCGTTAGGGAGTGAGTCGGCTCGAAAGGTGAGGGTATAATCGTCTTGAAAACTTTTATGGTTTCGGAGAAGAAATTCCGGTACGGCACAGAGAGGGAGAAAACAGTAACTTTAATCAACAAGCCTGCACGCATCCCGTAGAGCTCAATAGTTCTGAGGAGAAATTTATTAGATTCTGATTCTTCTTTTGCGTGAGTGTGGGTCCCAAATTAAAAGAAAAGAGCGTTTACTCATCAAATGCCTTCAGACCTGGGACTTGGCAACCGTTTCACGCATGCTTGAGTGGATTGAACGGTTCTGATTAGATCCATCAAATCAATAGTCTGCTGCCGTGCATTGCGCGTATCTGGGGTGATGGCGGAAAATAAAGAGAAATTAGAATGATAGGGCTACTATTTCAATATATATATATATTTTTTTTTAATAATTAAGAAAGTGATTATGTATATTTTTTAATTTTTTTTAATATTAAAAATGTTAAAAAATAATAAAAAAATAAAAATCTTAAATACACTATAAAATAATAAAAGAATAGTAAGAAGTAGTAATCCTTTTTATCCGGAAAATAAATTCATATGGGGATTCGTCTCCGTGCTTGTTTGGGTGAGAGTGTCTGCGTTGAGGGGTGCTACAATAACCCCGATGATTATGCCGGCACATGTTTAAACACTACAATTATGTTCTCATTGTTTTTATTTTTTGGGTCAGAGATAAATTATAAAATATTTGCTCAGATTGAGTATAATGAGTAGAATAGATGCATAAGTTCATAGATGTAGACCAGCTGCGGATCATGTAGGCTTTGTTGCGTGAAATGAACTTATGAATATATACCAATTTCCATCCTCCTCTTAATATTTTTAATGAAAATATGATAAAAAAATAAATAATGAATAAATTTTTTTAAGACAATAATTTGCGGGCTCAAGCTCCACGTGGGCAGCTTCTTTTTTATGTACATGGTGGTGATTCAATTTTAGTTTTTTTTTTTTATGCGCAGGTGAACGGTGCGTAAATATCCGATGGTAAGTGTAACTCGGTCTCGTAAGCAATGCAGAGAGAAAGAGTAACTAGCTGGATGAGAAAAACTGGTTAGGGATTTCGTTTGCTGCATTTTAGGTTCTTTGTCACAAAGAGCATTGCCGGGTAGAAGTGGAAGCAATGGAGAGTGGTGAAAGCAGCAGCAATGAAAGGTACGGCGTGTTCAAGGATTCCTCATGGTTTCGCCAGTTCCGTAATGGTTCCAATCCTTGGATGGCCAGATATGTCTACGGCTTGATTTTTCTAGTTGCAACCCTTCTAGCATGGGCTGCTCGGGATTATGGCCGCAATGCCTTGACGGAAATGGAGAGTAAGATCGCTTGAGAAACTTGCATGTGTCGTGTATATTACTTTCAAATAACAATGACCAGTTATTATTCTTCAGTTTTGCTTCTACATTTAGATGTTGACGTGTTTGATGATTTTGATCAGTGGTTCTTAAGAATTTTTGGCCTGTTCTTATTGTTCGGGCTTGTTCTGTGCATAATAAATCTAAATCCTTCTCTTGGCTGCAAAATGGGCATCCTTGTAGGCATTTAACGCCATTGGATTGCACATTCATAACATCCACATTTGAGAGGCACTTTTTGAAATGCACGCTTAACATGTCTGGTGAATTTATGCGCATGAATGGGGCTGGGCATATAAAAGGGAAGCTTTTATGCCCCACGTTTTCCTATAATATTGATATAAAGCTGGTGAAGTCCTTGAGTAAAAAAATATAGACCACTTTGACATATTTCTATGCTGACCTGATCATTAGTACATGATGGTGATGCACATTTGGCGTGGGTGCAGAATTAGAAGGATGCAAAGGTGCCAAGGACTGTTTGGGTGCTGAAGGTGTTTTGCGAGTGAGCTTGGGGTGCTTTGTATCCTTTCAGTAATGATCAAGGAATTCACGTTAGTTCTCAAATATAGCTTGTCTCGCGATTTTCTGTGATGAAAAAGCAGCTATTTTTATTCTTTCTGATGAGAGAATGATTTGAATCCATTCGTGCAGTCTGTATCTTAGGACTATGGTCCTGTAATCTTCATCATTTTTTACCTAAAAAATAAGTGAGCCTTAATACGAAATCAGGCATTTTTTATCACAATGTTTCTTTCAACAGCTGGCACCACAAAGTTGAATGAGTCCAGAGATTCATGGCATTCTGGATGGTGGTTTGCCAAGATCGTCATGTGGATTGGTTTCACCGCTATCACTTTTTTGCTTCCTTCTGTCATTATTCAGCTCTATGGTTAGTGCAATCATATTTCCCAGCCAGTCTGCCAATTTTCTTTCTTGAACTTAATTATATAAAAGACCTCATTTTTTTGCACTTTTTAGTTTACCAATGTCATGCCTCTGACACATTTTTTCCCTTTGGCAGGGGAGATTGCCCATTTTGGAGCCGGGTATCTATGCTTCCCGTTATATTATCCTGCATTCAAATCATGTATATAGAATGTGTTGCACTAGGAGTTGAAGACAGAAGTATTTTATCTTGGTCGAGTCACTAAATTGTTCGGAGATTTTTTAATTAAGTTTTTTCAAATCCATTTCAGGGTCTTTCTTCTCATTCAGCTGACAAGCATAATTAGTTTCATTATGTGGCTGAACGATTGTTGTCAGCCTGACAAAAATGCAGAAAGATGGTAAGACTCTTCATTCAAACAATCATTCCAAGCCCTCATTGATGTATTCTCATTTTCAGTTAATGTGCTTCAGTTATTGTGTAGAAATCTAGTACTGTGGGTTATTCTGTACCCATCATTGCTGCGCTTTATGATCTTGATGTTTGGTTATACTTATATACGACTAGTCATTGAGCCTCCCCAGTGGGGCAAATGACGAGACAACAAATATGTTTTTGCTGTTTTACCTACTAAACTCTACAATTGCTTACACAAGTCTTTGGTACATCCAAGACTACGTGATTAAAAGACTTGTAGGTGACTTAAAAAATTTTATGCTGCCAATTTCAGCTGTCACACACTAGATAATGCTGTTTGCAAAATGGGAAGTTTTGTATGGCTTGCAAGATATCAAAGAAAATGATATTGATTACCAGATTTCTCACATTCTTATCACTGCAGCCAAGTCTATGTGATGTTACTGGCAACTACTGCATATGTTGTGTGCTTGGTAGGGATCATTTTGATGTATATTTGGTATACACCCGAGCCATCTTGCCTCCTCAACATTTTTTTCATTACCTGGACCTTGGTACTCCTCCAACTAATGACCAGTGTCTCTCTTCATCCGAAAGTAAGTTCTGATCACCTTTCTGCCTTTCTGTTCATTCATCTTCCAACCTAACTTGGTGCGCGTGGATAAACTTTGACTGAAAACAGGTGAATGCTGGCATCTTGACACCAGGGTTCATGGGGCTTTATGTGGTATTCATCTGTTGGTGTGCAATTAGAAGGCATGTCTAATCTCTTTTTAGTTAAACTAGATGTTATTGTTTGATTCTGTATGCTGAAAGCCTTCTTAATTGCCAAAAAGAAATTTTCATTCATGCATGACATTGCTTAAATAATCCAGTTTAATTCAATTAAACAGAATCTTTATATGGGTTCATTTGTGAGTTATGTTGATTTATTGCTTTTAGAAAATCTGTCACCTTGAGATCTTAATTTTACACTTTTTCCATGTTTGCAGTGAACCAGCAGGGGAAAATTGCATCAGGAAGGCAGAAGCTTCAGATAGGACAGACTGGCTTACCATCATAGTAATACATCTTCATTGTTTCCTGGGCATTGCCTGTCTTTATCAAAATTCCTTTCGGCTAGTGCATCATCTTTCAATCAACCTGTTTGATTGGCTTTTTAGCAATGTAGCAAATAGTTTATGTGAAGTGCAGACACGCAAACCAAACTAAATCTATGAATGAGATTTCTATATATTTTTTAATCAAAAACACCATACAGTAAGCATCTCATAATTTTTGTAATATAATAAATCAATCTTTGAATTTGGCTAGTATATTTCATCCTACCCTGCCAAACCTTTTGTTTTTACATTTTTCATTGTAACAATGTCATGCTCTTTTTTATCCTAATGTAACGATGACTGCATACGTTGACAGAGCTTTGTTGTTGCTGTGCTTGCAATAGTTATTGCCACATTTTCGACAGGCATAGATTCCCAATGCTTTCAGGTTTGATCCATTTTTCCAATCTACTCTTATAATATGAGTATTTCCACCAAGATGTATCTGACTTCAGCTGCAGTTCAGAAAGGATGAGACGCAAGCCGAAGATGATGTTCCATATGGATATGGCTTCTTTCATTTTGTCTTTGCCACGGGAGCAATGTACTTTGCAATGCTATTAATTGGTTGGAATACCCATCATGCTATAAAAAAGTAAGTTCAAGTCCTCATATAATCTTTAGTATTTTTATATATAGACAAAACCATATCCTATTTTTGAAATCAAATGACAAAAAAATGAGGAAATTGTACCCCCGAAATACAAAAAGGGTACATTGTTGCACATGGTCTATTTTTTGTTAATCTCAATTGGACCGATCTTAATGGAAGATGCACATCGCAACTTTTTGGTGGTTAAAACTTTTTGCAGTTGAAGGTAGACAAAATGGATGGTAGTTTACAGGTAACAAATGTAATTACCCTGCTAATCTGAATTTTAATATCCAATTAACCTTTGTGTGATTGCATAAAATTCCAAATTCTTGCCTTCTTAACAGTATATATTCTATCTGTTTATGCACCATTAACAAAAGAGGAAAATGATGCACGTAAACCCCTTTACAAAACCATGTTTTAAATGAGTGATATTTTTGTAAAATAACTAATAAAAGTAAAGCCAAAAGGAGGAGGATTCTTTCTAAATCCATACCTCCCAAAGTTCAATCTCTTTTTTTTGTTTGTTTGTTGAAATTCATTATTAGCAAGTTTACCATGATTTCAGTCTGTCTAATCCTTGGCAACATAAGTTTGATTGCTGGAAGGAAACTATATGTGACTGAGCCGTGCTTTTGTACAGGTGGACTATTGACGTGGGTTGGACCAGCACATGGGTCAGAATCGTTAATGAGTGGCTGGCAGTCTGTGTCTACTGTAAGTACTTAAAACAATCACTGAATGTAACAAGAAGCTATTCTGAGGATGATGATCATATTGTCCAAGTAAATATATTTTCTGCATGACATAATAATTGAAAGGGAGAGTAGTTACTCTTAAGATTAAATATATTTTGCAGTATGGATGCTGGTGTCTCCAATCATATGGAAGAGCAGACAAACAGCTGAATCCGCATGATGTTAAAGAAATGTCCTTAGATTTTTTGTCACTGCCCATTCATTGATCTGGCATACGGGGGAAATCCTTCATCCCTTGCCAAATAGTAAAAGGAATTGCAATATACTCAAGAAGACTCAGGCCAGAGCAACCCAGCCACCACCTGCGTATAAAGGTATTGACTGGATTTCTTTTAGTTCCGCTCGAAGAAGATATTCAATCTTCTGGCACCATGCAAATGGTATTAAAAAAAAAAAAAAAAAAAAAATACCCAAATTATTTCAAATCACTCGAGTGATGAGATCTGTGTTATTTGTAAATACAGTAATGTCAGAGCATAATGCATGTTTTATGTAACCATAGGGTCTCAGTTGCTAATGTTTTTCCTTTTACTCAGAGGAAAAAAAAAAAAAAAAAGAGGGGTTGGCCCATGACGTGTTGTCACAAAAGTTGTTTCATTGGTTTGAAGGGTTAGATGCTGACCTAATTATAATTATCAGTATCAGCTACTTGCCTCTTCCTTTATGAAATATTGCCCCTAGGCAAATTACTAAATCGAATTGCAGCCACTAATATTGAAAATCTGACCAAGCTCCAGGAGAGGGAAAAAAAAAAAAATTCTGGCTAACGAGAGGGAAGTGTTGCTAATTCGTTATTCTAAGTACCTATTGAAAAATAAAAAAACAAAAAGCTAGGACCTATGCACTCTTAAGACTAAATAATCTAATTATTAAAAAAATAAAATCTCCAATTAATATTATGATTTATTTTGGAAGAGGGTCAACTTCATTTGACAGGGAAAAAGAACCTAAATATATCGTCATGTGAGCATTACCCCCTATAATGCTCTTCAATTTACACGATAGAGTTGGCAGGGTACAAAAAAGGGCTACTCTTGACCTGCCAAATCAAACAATGCAATGCTACAAATTAAAAAAAATGCAGAAGATATCAGCCAGGCCACGAC
This sequence comes from Juglans microcarpa x Juglans regia, assembly GCF_004785595.1. NCBI lineage: Eukaryota > Viridiplantae > Streptophyta > Magnoliopsida > Fagales > Juglandaceae > Juglans > Juglans microcarpa x Juglans regia. The sequence continues at coordinate 37,775,555 of NC_054596.1, forward strand.
AACAGCACTGCAAGTCCCAACACTGTAAGCCACTGCGAGCTAAGTAACACAACTTAACACTGGACAACAAACAAATTGCGGCACTAGGACTGCAGGACTAACCTCTGCTAGTCAATATATAACAACAGACAAGGCCACACTACAATCTCAGATTAGGAAACTATCTCATTATTACAACTTTTCTAAATTTTCACATAAAATATAAACAACAATTTAACTTTTTCAAATCTCAAAATAATAATAATATTAAAAAATATTCTAATAATATTTTATTCAACTCATCTAAAACCATCTCAACTTATATCTAAATCATTACAACAATCATTACAACAAACGATGCTTGAATAAGGACAAACCATTCGACAGAGCCAAATCCAAAGCGAGGTAAATCCCTTAAGCCTGAAGAGGAACCACCATCTAGACGCCAACTTCCGATTGGTTTGAGAATCATGGAATCCATTCTTGAAGAAGTATATCCTTTCTCTTTCATTGTGTAGAGAATATCAAAATAAACATTAACAAGTTTCCTACCTATAACATAAACAATCTAGCAATTTCAATAGCCACTTAAAAATGGCAGACAACAGAGATCAGTTACTTGGTGATCAACCCTTCAAGGAATCCTTCAACCGCACTACGAGTTCTCCTAATTTCTCCAAACTTCAGAGGGACACAAGAGGAACCATATTTTTTGGACAGAGAGATACACAGAATAATAGGTGAAGGCTTTCAACCTTGGCATTGAACTTAAAAGTGTATTATACATTAGACTATTTTAAATCGTCAATATCTTCAAGCGTATGATTCAGATCCAAAAAGTCCCGATTCAGTGAAGTTAAATAATCACCATATAGGCAAGAAAACCAACTGTCACCGGAAGAAAAACATCTCACTATTTGATAATAATATAATACAAACTAATATACTATGCCATCACTGTATTTATTGTTTCATATAATTTCACAGACGCGGACAGCTGATCACAAATGAAAGAGATTGCGAAATCACACAACAATGCAAAGACTCGGATGATAGAATTAATGATACAGATTCTTCTAAGTGCATCAAACAAACACACGTATTGTGCAATGGAACATCACAAATACCAATTAGCACCATGGCCGCGCAAAATATATACCCCGTGCCTCCATGGGGCGGTAGCCTTCTGCACCTCCCTCCCTCAACCTACAGCATTCAAACAAATCCTACGCGGCCAATTTGAACATGACTTTTATGCAGGGGGACAGAACAAATATCTTCTTTGGCTGGCTATCTTCACAAAAAACTACCACAATATAGAAACCAAAACTTTCCACCCGGCAACTTGACAGGGAGCAATAAGATGATGATTGAACTAAATGGAGTCAGATAAGCTTTCTTTTTCACATCCTCATCCAAATGGGTTTCCACCAACAGCCGAGAAGGAATTTGGGGTAGCAGGAGCTGAGTATCTTACAGCCTGCTGCGGATCCATATTTAAAGAGCCAAAAGCAGCCCCATCATTGCCAAAACCCCTACTCCTTGATGCCTACAAGGATACTCAAAAAACCTCAATAGGTGACATAAATAGATAATACAATATATATATATATATATATTTTTTACTGTGAATTAATGAGGAAAGTAATCATAACTCCAGGGGAATGCTATGAATCCACATGCTGTCAATATCCAACCAATAATTTTAAACATTAACATTATAGTTTAAGAAGCAATTACCTTGGAGGTGGCATGTTACTAGCTACTTGTTGACCCATGTATGCCCCTGAGGTTATAAAAAAGTAGAGTTCAGTGCATAAAAGATCACATATGTAGCATTACTTGCTAAAAATATATTTTTTTAAAAAAGGGTATAGAAACCATAAGCATGGTGGGGATTTTTTTCCCAAATGATGTATATACTTGGAGGTATTGCTGATGTGTAAGATGGTGCCTGCGGAGGCAACATTGATGTGTACGGAGATGCCTGTGGAGGCAACCATGCTGAAGGAGTACCATAGCTGGAATTCCGCATGAAACCAGATGCAGGTGGGACATTTGGTAGAGCACCTTGCAAGGACGCCATGGAGGGAAACTGCAACACAAGAAATACACAAGGAAATGAAATCTTTTTACAGCAGAAAAAAGGCTCTTTGGCATTAATTCGACCCAACAGATCAAATGAACCGATGAGCTACTGATGATGTAGACCAAGCTAGTTTGTTTTTTCCCCCTAAGTTCTCTCAATCTCTCCCCTACTAAGTAGACCAAATTGAAAGTCAAATCAAGCACTCTTCAAGTAATTAGCCATCTCCAAGTGTGGCATAATATAGAGATTTCTACAGTCTAATAGAGATTAAATATCTGAGCATCCTTTTATAAATTTATAGCCAGTTCAAATCACCCTCTCCACAAGTTTACTCAGACCAGCTATAGTGTTAAACATTTGCATAACCATGAATTGAAATAAGACCATGAAAAACCGGAAGCAGAGAATGGAATCCATTCAAATTAGTTGTAATCACATACAGTTTGGGCTTGAACTGGAGGTGGTTCAGTGTTGAAGTCAAACGGGTTTGTAGATTTTGACTGTTGAAAAGTGGGCACCGACTGCACCAATGATTAGAAACTCAAGCATTAGTGATTCGCTTAAGGGATTTATACATGTCATTGTTTGAAAAACATAATAATATCGAGATTTGATGTTACCATGGTATAGTGCATATTGAACCCCATACCAGGGGGTAGACCAGTTTGCCATGCTGGAACTGATGCAGGGAAGGGTGAATAGGCTGCAGCGAAAAGATCCTGCAGACACATCACAATTTATTGAAACATAAGTAATGCATTCATAAAAATAACATCAAAGTCAAACAGAACACTAGAGACAATTACCGCAGGCAGTTCTTTTCTTGCATTGGATTTTACTTCCAAAACAGAAGGTTGAGACACATCACCAGAAGTGGGCACATGTGCCAGATTTGAGACAGCTTGTGGTACTTGAGGAGCTGGAGTACTTGAAGGGCCTTGTGCACTACTGGTAAGTGATAAATTCCACTGCTGCACAATTCCCAACAAAGCAACGAGGTAAAGAAAAAAAAATATTTTATAGGAACCACAATAACAAAATCATGAAAACCACGCCATAAGCCCACCTGATTGCTCGAAGCTACATTAACTGATGGCATATATTGCTGAGCAGTAGACTGACTACCGGTAGCAGTGAAGAAAGAAGCCTGTTGATGCTGCATATTAGGCCCTTGCCCAGAACCTGGAACTGCGACAACAGGGTTACCACCATTGACTGGTGTCAAGCCAGGGGAATTTGCTGGTACACCACCAGGGGGAAACATCGACAAAACGGATACAGCAACAGGAGCACTGGCACTAAAGGGTAATGCAGGTGTATTCCCTACAGGTGCAGCAACTAAATCACCACTGAGAGGTGACATTGTCATGTTACCAGTGGGTGCAGTTGTCAGAGAACCAGCACCACCGGGAGTTCCAAAAGCATGACCAGGCACAGATGCTGAAACTGATAATTGTGATAACATAGATTCCAATGTATTCACATTTGAAGGGGTCTGAGAGACTTTCACCTCAGGTGCAATATCAAAAGAGGCCCAATTATTATCGTTGTTAGAAGTTGCTGGATGTGCAGTGGGTTGAGTCATCAAAGTTTGTTGTACTTGTGGAACTGCTGGAGCAACCGGAGGTTCAGGATCAGCATCAAAATCAATTAAGCTTCCAGCATTTTCAACTTTGACTTCTGCTGGATTCCCAGTATTGGATCCCAAGCTACTGGAAGATGTGGTTCTCTGTAATTCAAAGCTATAACAGATTCAAGTCTGCATATATTTTCTCAATGAAAATTTGAATAAAGAGACAACGTCAAGTGAACACCACAGTGCAGAGAATTCAAATAACAGACTCTAAACAGCAACAGATGCAAAACCAGTACATGTGGAATGGTTAATGCTTCAGTACAATGGCTGAAGATGAAGTTGCAGACAAGTAGGGAAATATAATCAAACTTCTAGTGACTAAAACTGATGTCACTTAAAACAGAGGTACTATCCTACGCCTAGCGACCAAAACATGGATAACTATAAGATGGCCTTCAATATGGATAACTATCATTATGCATAATGAGAGCAGGTACATTGTATGCCATCAAGTCTTTAACATTAGAGCATTGTAAGGTACAACTCTATGAATATTTTAATACCATAAGTTTAAATCTGAACAATTAGGCCCCGTTTGGTTGTTGGACTCTACTGAGATCAACTTAGTTTAGTCTAATTTAAGTTGAGTCTAACATCTAAACACCCAATTCTCAAATCACTAAACTCGTTTCAACTCAAAGCCTCTTCACACGTGGAACCCACAACTTTTTTCAATTCAACACCTCTTTATACGCAGGACCCACAACCTTTTTCAAATTCCCATAAATATATCTAAACTCATTTTAACATCTAAACGCATCTAAATTCATCTTAAGTGGACCTCACAAAACTTACTCAACCATCTCAACTCACTATTATTTATAAAGAACTCAACTCATCTCAACTCAGCTCAACATCCACACGCACCCTTAAAATGCACCATTTCCATGAGACAAATAACAGCAATAACCTACTTCCATATATGTGCAGAGGATCAGAAGAAAATAGCAAAACCCTAAGAAAAGAGCACAAAAGTTTAGGGTTCTAAGGATGAAGATGATGGATTGCTGTATACACATGTAGACACATTTTACTCCATATAAGGTAACAAATAAATATAGCCTTTTTCTTTACTTCTACCAATAGATTCAAGTGACAATAGGAGATGGAGGGGGAGGTCGTTGGCTCAATCCCATATGGTACTCAAGTTGCATATTTACCTATTAAAAAAAGTTCATCCATGAACAATTTAAAGGAAGCAACATCATCCTCCCCATCCAACTATGAATTGAACAGCAAATCTAGAACCCAAGAACTCAACCTGCACCCTGTATTTACAAAGGGAGGAGATGTCCTTTGAGCTAGAGCTCATTGACCAACAATAGATTTCCTTTTTATTTTTAATTAGTGATCGCACTCTAGAATTTTTCTGCTAGCAAGGAAGCTGTAAAAAAACCCATAACCTATTTTAGGTATGATATGTAACTTGAATGTTATGTGATAAGACGAGGAGTATTCATAATCCTATATACTGATTGTAATGGATCAAACAACATAACAATCAAATGAAAGCTAATTTGATCTTGATGGACCCCACTTCATGGGCAGCGGCTTTGAGGGCGATAAGGATGAGTTGGAAAGTCCTATCCCGTTACGTATTATTTCTCCAAAGCCAGTGTACAATATAACAGACGATTGGCTGTTAAAAAAAGTAGAGGAAGTTCAAGAGTGTGTGGGAATTTCGTTTGCTGGGTATGAAGAACAATTTAAGGCCCTGTTGATTGCAATGGAGGCAGGGAGACCTACGGTTCTGAAATCAGCATTGAAACGGGACCAGGAGTTGAAACGTCTCAAATGCTCTATTAATTACGACAACAAGGAGGGAAGTGTGGGGAGGGAGAGGTTGAAGGGTAAGGGCATTTCGTTATTTAATGAAACCTAAAATCCTCTCATGGAATGTAAGGGGGATCAATGACGTGAATAAACATCTCCGTATTAGATCCCTCATTCGGAGTTGGAAGGCTGACATTGTATGCCTTCAAGAGACTAAGTTGTGTGGCGTTGGTAGATACATAATTCCAAGCTTGTGGGGCTGTTCCTTTGTGGGGTGGTGTTCTCTACCCTCATTGGGGGCTTCGGGAGGGGTGTTGGTAATGTGGGATAAGCGTGTGGTGGAGATGGTCGAGAATTGCATGGGGAAATTCACAATGGCTGTATCTTTTAGGAACACTGAGGATGGGTGGTTGTGGGCTTTAGCGGGTGTGTATGGGCCCAATGTAGAAAGAGATAGATGCTTTTTGTGGGAGGAATTGGTTGGTCTTCATTCCTTATGGGATTTACCCTGGATTTTTTGCGGAGATTTTAATATTGTTCGGTTCCCTAGTGAGAGGGCAGGGGCCTCTACGTCGTCAGGGGCAATGGAAGCCTTTTCAGAGTTGATCTTTGATCTGAATCTTGTGGATCTTCCGCTGGTTGGGGGGGCCTACACTTGGTCCAATAGCCGAGGGGGGTCCCGGCTGGACAGATTTCTAGTCTCCTCTTCTTGGGAGATGCATTTTCCGGACCTATGTCAGAAAAGGCTGCCACGTGTTTGTTCCGATCATTTCCCAATTTTGCTTGATTGTGGTGGTATTCGTGGGGGTAGACGCTCCTTCAAATTTGAGAATATGTGGCTGGAAGTTGAAGGATTTGCGGAGAAGGTAAAGGTTTGGTGGGACAGTTATTCTTTTGAGGGTACCCCTAGTTTCATAGTGGCGGGTAAACTTAAAGCTCTCAAGTATGACCTGATGAAGTGGAATGAAGAAGAATTTAGACATACGGAAGTGCAGAAAAATATCCTTTGGGATGAGCTGCAGGCTTTGGAGGAAGGGGTAGTTAATGCAGACTCTTTATTACGGAAGAAAGTGGTGGTGACAGAAATTGAGAAAGTATTGTTGCTAGAAGAAATATCTTGGAGGCAAAAATCAAGGGCACTTTGGTTGAAGGAGGGGGATAAATGTACTAAGTTTTTACACAAGGTGGCTAATTCACATAGGCGCAACAATGCCATTGAAGTACTCCATTCTGGTCCTAATGTGTTACATTCTTCTGAAGAAATCCAAGACCACATAGTGCAGTATTATGAGGATCTCCTTGCTGAAAAAGAAGAATGGCGCCCCAAACTAGATGGTTTACCCTTTGCTCAATTGGATTTGGATGTAGCTGGATGGTTGGAGAGGCCTTTTGATGAAGAGGAGGTGCATCTCGTGGTGAAAAGTATGTGCAGAGACAAAGCACCCGGTCCGGATGGTTTCTCTTTGGCTTTCTTTCAGGAGAGTTGGGACATTGTGAAGGAGGAAGTGATGCAGATTTTCCATACTTTTCATTCTAGTCAAAAGTTTGAGAAGTCACTAAACGCTACTTTCATTGCTCTCATTCCGAAAATAGCCGGTGCATATGAATTGAAAGACTTCCGGCCTATTAGTTTGGTAGGGGGGATTTATAAAATCATATCAAAGGTGTTAGCTAATCGTATGAGTTTGGTTATGGACAAACTCATTTCCAAACCTCAAAATGCATTTGTAAAGGGGCGGCAAATCCCGGACTCAGTGTTGATAGCAAATGAGTGCTTGAATAGTCGGTTGCGAGAGGGCACCCCGAGGGTTCTTTGCAAGCTCGATATGGAGAAAGCTTATGACCATGTATGTTGGGATTTTTCTCCTTTATATGCTTAGAAGATGTGGTTTTGGGGATAGATGGTGTGCTTGGATTAAACATTGTGTCTCAACCGCTCGATTTTCGGTCCTAGTCAATGGAAGACCTTGTGGTTTTTTTCAATCTTCCAGGGGTTTGAGACAAGGGGATCCACTATCCCCTTTCCTTTTTGTCATTGTAATGGAGGCATTGAGTCGTATGGTGGAGGCCGCTGTAAGGGGGGGAATTCTTGCTGGTTTTTCAGTGGACAGCAATAGTAATACCAGCTCCATTTCGCATTTACTCTTTGCAGATGATACGCTCATTTTTTGTGATGCTGTAAGTGGCCAGATTCAAGCTTTAAGGGCAGTTTTGTTGTGTTTTGAAGCTGTTTCGGGACTCAAGGTGAACTTGGGGAAGTCGGAGCTGGTTCCGGTGGGGGAGGTGAACAATATAGCCTCTTTAGCGGAGTTACTAGGTTGCAAAATTGCCTCTCTCCCTATGACATATCTTGGACTCCCCTTAGGGGCGTCTTTCAAAGCAAAGAGCATTTGGGATGGGGTGGTATAGAAGGTTGAGCAACGACTTTCAGGATGGAAACGGCTATATCTATCGAGAGGGGGGAGATTAACCCTTATTAAAAGCACTCTTTCCAACCTTCCCACTTACTATCTTTCTCTATTTCCATTACCGGTGGGTGTGGCAAACCGGTTAGAAAAGTTGTTTAGAGCTTTTTTGTGGGGTGGTATGGGGGAGGAATCCAAATTTCACCTTGTGAGTTGGCAAAGGGTGAGCTGTCCATTGGCGAATGGGGGGTTAGGGGTATGAAACTTGTGTGTTTTCAACAAGGCACTCTTAGGGAAGTGGCTGTGGAGGTATCATAAGGAAGGGAATTCGCTGTGGAGAGAGGTTATTGATCATAAGTATGGTTGTGAGTGGGGGGAATGGTGCTCTAAGGAGGGTAGGGGGACTTACGGAGTAAGCCTGTGGAAATTCATAAGGAAGGGGTGGAATACCTTTGAAAAACATCTTAAGTTTGAGGTTGGTGATGGAACACGTACCCGCTTTTGGTTCGATGTATGGAGTGGGGAGAGTCCTCTTTGCCTGGCTTTCCCAGGTGCTTTTAATTTGGCTGGAAATCAGCAAGCCCCAGTTTCAGAAGTTCTATGTCGTGCCAATGGGATGGTCACTTGGAATGCTACTTTTACAAGAAATGCTCAGGACTGGGAATTAGAAGAGCTGGCAGAGTTTTACAGTTACTTATTTTCAGCAAAGCTAGGGGTCAATGGGGGAGACCGTATGTTGTGGACTCACACGAGGAAAGAGAAGTTTACTGTTAAATCTTTCTATAAGGCTTTGACAGTCCTACAGCCCACTTTCTTTCCATGGAAGAGTATATGGAAGGTGTTAGTGCCTTCTAAAGTTGCTTTTTTCACTTGGACAGCTGCTCATGGGAAGATATTGACGGTTGACAATTTAAGAAAACGAGGTATGGTGATCATGGAGTGGTGCTACATGTGTAAAAAAAGTGGAGAATCGGTAGATCACTTGCTCTTACATTGTGAGGTGGCTGGGGAGCTTTGGGCTGGTATTCTTAGTAGAGCTGGGCTAAGTTGGGCTATGCCCAAGAGTGTGGTGGACCTATTAGCATGCTGGAATAGGTCTCATAGTAGTGCCCAATTAGCAGCCGTGTGGCGGATGATTCCTTTGTGCTTAATGTGGTGTTTATGGTTGGAAAGGAATGACAGATGTTTTAATAACAAGGAGCGTGCAATGGGGGAAATCTGGAACTTTTTTGTATTCTCTATTTTCCAGTGGTTTTCTGCTATTGTATTGAGGGGAGGGAATGTTCATGAGTTCTTATCTTCTTTCTAGTCTATTAGAATGTAATTAGGTGCCTCTCTTAGTATATTTCCTGTGTACTTGGGCACTGCCTAATTTCATTCACATCAATAAAGATTATTACTTATAAAAAAAAACAGCTTCAGCAAATTTAGACCATACTGATACTGCTATCACCGACCAAAAATCAAAGAGTTACAAAAAACTCAAGCTTTAAGGAATAAAATATATGTGTGTGTATATATATTATCAGTAAACAAAGAGCTCTATTCATGATAAGATAGGCATAGCCCAAGTACACGGGGCATATACAAGAGTGACACCTAAGCATGAGTGACTATTAAATATATATCATAAAATTAAGATAAAGGCAGCTTTATTGAGAAGAAGTCTCACCTGCGTATGTGCAGAGCCATCGGCAGCCCTGCCACCATTGGCTTTTGGAGGTTCACTTATGCGGAGAGGTAATACATTATCTCCTAAAATTTCTCTCACGGGCCGCACAATAGGGGGACTGGACGAATTTAGATCTTTAGGTCGATCAGGTGATCTGCCTTCCCGCTTAGTATCTCCATCAGATTCCCTACGGTCTTCGAGTCTCCTCCCATTTCCAAATCTATCCTCTCGACGCCAATCATTGACAACCTCAGGGCGAACGGGACTTCTCCTATAATCACCGTATTGCCTACTTTCTTGATCATATCCAGGACTTCTTCTTTCATCATAATTTCTTCCACCAGGACTAGACCTATCACTGTAACGGCGTTCAAATGTATCCTCATATGGTGGGCTTCGAGACCCTCCTTGATATGCATCTGTTCTCCTGCTTTCATAGACATCTTCCTTCTCACCCTGTTTGATACACAATGTATAAGGAGGAAGAACACTTGAGTGGGCAGATCCAATAACATCTAACAGAAACCCAATGACACCAAAAGCATTATACACATAGAATGCCCAAAGTACGCATACACACACAGACAAATATTCAAATATGCTCTTTGCAAACATTTTGAAACATAGCAAAAACAGTTTGGCTTTCACATTTATTTGACCTGAAACTTGAAATAAAATTTTATCTACATCTAATCCAGTTATCTTGAGCTACCCAGGCAAACCCAATTAATCAAGCACACTTGCAGGTTTTAGTCAGACTCTTTTGCTCTCAAAGTGTAGACTCGAAAAACTATAAAAGATATATATATTTTTTAATGCAGGTCACTCGCTTGAAACAAAATCAAGATTTAAGAAGAGTAGAGAGTTAAAGCGTCTTACTTGGGCAATCAACTACGACGCAAAGGGAGGTAGTACAAGTCAAGGGAGGACAAAAGGGAAGGCATAAAGCCTTCCTCAGTCCTTGTAGGATAATTTGGGTGGAGTATAATTGTGTGGGAGACAAAGGATTGTGGTAGTTATAGTGACTTGCTTTGCTTTGGGAATGTGTGTTTTGTCCCAATAGGGCTTGGTGTATATTGGATAGGTTTATAATTTCTCCCTCTTTGGGCGATGTACATTTAGGGGCTCTCAATTATGGGCGAGGTGTTCTCTCTTGTATACACTCTGTGTACTTGGTTATGCCTATTGATATTAATATATTTTTACTTATCAAGTACTAAAAAAGACTGATGAGAAAAAAAAAATACACAGCAAATCCTCAACCCAATAACTCAACCTGCACCCTGAATTTGAGCTAGAGCATATTGACCACACTAGAAAATATTTTTTACCTAGAGCTCATTGATCACACTAGAAAACTCTCTCTCTCTCTCTCTTCTTTTTCTTCTCTTCTTTTTTTTTTTTTTTTTTGCGATGTACAAGGAGGGAAAACACTTGAGAAAACAGATCCAATGACATCTAAAACAAATCCCACTATGTATTAGTAAATCTATATATTAAATCAATTTCTAGTACTATTATATACTTACAAACAATACAAAATAATATCTTGGAGATATTACAAACCGAGAGTAAGAGGCATTACCGTCTTTGTCCTTGGAGACTTGTCATGGCTCCTCTCGCCTGTAAATCTTCTATCCACGTACACATGCTTAATAAAGTCGCGAAGTCTCTCAACGTTACTGGCAGCAGAATTTTGAATCAGAACAGGAGCATTTTTAACATATATGAATGGAGCATGATATAAATGAGTAACAACCTGCTATCAGGAACAGAATGACGTTGTGGATCCCATTCTTTAAAATAGATCTCCTTTGCACGCTGTGAATAGAAGATAGATGAGAAACTGAGAAGATCAAAAGACAAAGGGAAAGAACATTTGCCAGAGATCTGAGAAGAAGTCGAGCAAGTCTACCTTATTTCCCCCTTCTTGAAGGGCAGTAACTTCTTGCGAAGTAAATTTGGCCATTGATACTGATTTTACTCGATGTGTGAACTCCCGACTGAAAATTATCACCCAATTAATAAATTAATGGTATGAAATTCAGTCACACACACACTTTCTCTCTCTATCCACACACACAAAGAGAAGAAATTTAAGCATCATATGCAGCAAAATATATGAGCACTTACTGTATTCCACTGCAGTTTGTGCAAACAAATGTCCAGAAATTTGTGCAAACATACTGAGGCCCCTGCTTAGCAGAAGATAAAGTAGCACTAGTAAAACAGACCATATATCTGCTTTTCCGTTGAGAAATAATGTAAGCGCCTTTGAAGTCCATAGTAACATCAACAAAACTTCAAACATCTAATGCAGTGCACAAAGACTCAAAGATTGCAGAAAACAAGCAATCATAGAAAGTTTACCACAAAATATCACATAGTAAATTTGCCCAAGGTGTGCTCTCCAATTTTTAAGGGAGGTTTAGGAGCTCAGAACTTGCTTTGTTCAATTGCACCTTTCTAGGAAAGTGACTTTGACATCACCAACATGAGATAGAAGCCTCATGCTAGCCTTGAGGTGAGTGATGATTCTAGGACTAGATTTTGGCATCACTTATGATGAGGTAAGTTGTAACAAGAACCTCAAGGATGCTTTCCCAAAAGTGTCTAGTGTCGAGTGAGCCCAGGAGATTTCAGTGGTTAAGCTATTGGACTTCTTTAGTGGCTACGAGAGATGCTAATTTTTTCAAAGCAACTCGTAACTAGGCAGTTGATGCCTCCATAGAATTCTTCAATCTCATGTACTCTACTGTTTGATCTTCCTATAAAGTCTGTATACCCTAGGATAATAACTCCTCCTCTTTGATTATCAGGCAGACTAAAGTGCCTCTAAAAGCAGCTCTTTTGCTTTGATAGCCTCATTAGGGAAGATCCTTATGATAGATAATTTAAATTTTGTTTTTATAAGTATTATGATAGATAATTTAAATAAGCATCGTACCATTGTGACCTATTGGCGTGCTTGTGCAAAAAGAGTGGGGAATATGTAGAGCACCAGTTACTCCATTGTGAGACTACCAGGGCCATGTGGAATGACGTTTTCAATCAAATTGGGTTGGCTTAATTATACCAAGAAGGTAGTAGGCCTGTTTGCCAATAGGTGTTTCTCTTGTATATTTTCTTTTACTTGGCTTCACCTTTTGCATTAATTAATGAAATCTTTCAATTATTTATCAAAAAAGATACTTATCAAATAAAAAAAATGAATGCACCAAGTGTACAAAGGCAAACATTTAATTTAAAATTCGTCCATCTCTAGCTCCTAACTTGTAACTAGGCATTCTCTTTTATATACTTGTTGTGTACTTGGGCCACACCTTTTTTTTTTTTTTTATATATATATATAAGTATGTACTTGGGTGGTGGGCCACACCTATTTACTTGTTTCAATAAAATTTCAGTTTATTTGTCAAAAAAAGAAAATCGAGGAGCTCTCAAATTAAAAAAGCCAATACTGTTAGCAGTTCTATTGTTTCAAAGCAATAAAAGATGCAACAAAACCATGCTCTAGAAATAGGTGCAGAATCAGATAACAATCATCTACAAATTCTAGTAAGCCTTGCCTTCATTTTTTTTATAGGTAAGCCTTGGCTTCACTTTTGAAGCTATTAGAGATAAAAATCCATTAGAGATAAAAATTTCCATAAACATAATTTTGGGGGCAAGGAGGTTCTGGAGTTTTGAGGTTGGATGTGATTGAAGTAGCCATTAAAAAAATTAACCACTAAAAAACACTATTTCATTGTGTGCTCTATAGACAGGAAGTATAAATAATAATAATAAGAACAACAACAACAACAACATCAATAATAATAATATGATAATAATGCATGAGAAACGAGATCAGTTGTTGAGAATTTGGGAAAGTTGTTTTGGAATTTGAAAAAGTTGAGTTATCTATTATATTTTGTGTGGAAATTTGAGAAAGTTGTAATGATGAGATGAGATGAGTTGAGGTGGATTTTGAATGTAAACGAGGCCTCGATCTCAAGAAAATTCGTTAATTTTGTGCTCCAACATTTGGAACTTCCCAAGGAGAAATAAAAAGAAGCAACAACCACTTAACTAGAGGAATCGATTATATTTCATCCTTTGTTCCCCATAGTAACTAGGGATCAAAATGCACCAAATTCGATGACTTATTAAGGGAAACACGAACTCCAAGCACACTATTCAGTGCGAACAAGGTCGAAATTCCCTTGCCCCAACAAGGAAAAAGATCCCAAAACATAAAGCTTTCATTTGCACTTGGAAATTTAGTCCAATAAAGATATCCAGGTAAGTAATGTATTAAAGTCCTTCTCATTACTGGTTGAATCTCTAGAGGTATCCTATAGTTTTATCAATCTTGGTAAAGCCTAAAAATAGAAGGTTTATTTATGCTCGATAAATACTGAAATAGAAGGTTTATTCCAAAAACAAATTTAACAAATAGACAAAGCCGAGAAAAGGTTTTAATGCTTCATCATTGCAGTTGATAACATTGAGCACACTTGGTTTCTCACTAGTTCATGGCAGGTCATTTAGAGATACTTTACATTATTTTTACAAGACAATAAAACAACTGATCAAAACTAGACAAAACCAAATGTAAAATTAATCACAAAGAATCTAATTGCATTAAATACTCGATGATATACAGCAAAGCAGATCTCGAACATAAGACTCTGGAAAATAAGTTTCTCAGGAATTAGTCATTACAGATAGCATACCAGACTGTTACAGTTGATACATCTCCGATTCTCAGCATGTTTGAGCAGGCCTCGTATGATTCGTTCATTTCGTTCATCCTCCTTCAGTCGGTTAGCCATCACAATTCCTACTCCAATTAAACCAAAATTTATAAAAGAACACTAACAACAATAACAGCAACAGCAATAGAACAACTGACACAACAACCATCACAACAACCACAAAAGAATCAGAAAAGGGCAGCCAATAAGCTAAATTAGACCGCTCCTCAAGTTTTCTCAAAATGGCACCGAATTTACTGGCCAAGAACAATTAGTTCAATAATCTAGTGTCTGGTTGCTCGAGAAACTACCAAACTATATACAAATAACTCCGAATTTTATCTCTTACTAGATTATTTTCATTTATAACTCAAGTAGACCAGGACAGGAAGTCGCAAAAACGCACAGTTGAGCATTGTTTTTTTGTCAATTTCTAAGAACGTAAACGAAGGTTAAAAAAAAAAGACGATAATAAAATTGAGAATCGGAATTATCATTGCTCTCCCTACATTTCGTCACTTGCCAACCAGAGGTAAAATCGAATGACACTGATATAGAAATTCAACCTTATGAACCGACGGATCTGAGCAATCCGGGCACAATAAGAGTCGAACGATACAAGTAGACTAAGCTAAGACGAGTTTAGAACCCTAGAAAGTTGACGAGGAAATAAGACCTGAATTTTGCGACAGATGGAGAAGCTTCTCTAGTTCCGCAGCCTTTGCAGGTGACGGTGATGCCCCCGGAGAGATCCGCCACGCGCTTTGACGCAACTCGCTCAGAGAGAGAGATAGAGAGAGAGAGAGAGAGTTGCGCAGATCTTCGTTTCTTTCGTTTTAATAGTTGATTAGTAAAACTCCGTTGTACAGCTAGAGCCTAGATCAATCGGACAAGAGGGCCTAGTGGGATATTTAACGGTGATCTCGGACACAGGGAGAGTACCCTGTCCCTACGGATCCGTGCGTACCCTATATTTACGGTGCACGGTCTTATCTGATCTGGTTTTAGTTTTGCTTGACGATGGTCCGTGGTCATACAAGGCGACTCAATTACGTCGAAATTCAAATACTGCTCGTAGTATTTTGAGTGGCGAGCGATCGTATGAACATTTAAGGATGTGTTTGAATGTTGAGTTGAGCTTAATTTTTTATAAATAATAGTAAATTAGGTAATAAAAGAAATTATATGGAGTCATTTAAATTGAATTTAAAGTGTGTTTGGATATTAAGATGAATTTAATACTTTTTACAATAAGTTGAAAAAAGTTTATGAGTCTCGCGTATAAAAATATGTTAAGTTGAAAAAAATTGTGAATCATATGTGTAATGAAGTTTTGAGTTAAGATGAATTTAGTAATTTGAGAGTTAGGTATTTGAATGTTAAACTGAATTCAGCTAAGTCTTGCAACCAAACACAGTCTTAAGTGAACGTTGCGGTATTTGTTCATTTAGGCTTAGTTTATTTTTACAATTCATCTCATCTAATCTAATTATTATAAATTTTTCAAATTTTCATATAAAATAAAATAAATAATTTAATTTTTTCAAATTTTAAAATAAAAATATTATTAAAAAATATATTTAAATAATATTTTATTTAATTTTTAACTTTAATTTTAATTCATTTTATTTCATCTGTAAAAATAAATAAGACCGGGTCGTTATCACAAATTATTATCAAGGGTCATGCATGGTTCTCAAGGCGACATAGGGTCGTCACAATATTCTTCAATTTTTTATTTATTTCATGCAATTTTCATAAAACATACGAGTATAGAAATGGAAGACAATTACTCATTAGATAATATATATATATATATATATATATATCTATATATATATATAACACTACAGAATCCTTTTTTCTCTGAATTATTTTTTATTTAATTTTTTGAAGTAAAAATATAAAACTAGTAAGAATTTAAGCAGTTTAGTTTGATTTTTTTGATTTTTTAAAGTGCACGTGGTGTGAGGATGAGATGCATTTAAGTTTGATTTGGATGTTAAATTGAGTTCAGTTTTTTATAAAGAGTAGTGAGTTAAGATAGTAGAGTAAATTTTATGAGATCTATTTAAAATGAGTTTAAATGTATTTGAATGTTAAGATGAATTTAGACATATTTATGAAAAGTTGAAAAAGGTTATGAATCCTATGTATAAACAAGTGTTAAATTGAAAAATATTATAGATCTCATATGCAAAGATGTTTTGAATTGAGATGAGTTTAGTAATTTAATAATTAGATATTTAGATGTTAAATTTAGTTTAAAATTAAACTAAACTGAATTGAACTCATATGAATTTAACAATCAAACAGGATAATCAAAGAAAATGAAGTCTAATAAAGGGCGCTAGAGGTCCTACATTTTAAATTAGAAAGCATAAGTAGGTCTCATCAAATTTAAAAAAAAAAAAAAAAGAATTGGAGAGAGATACTTCAAAAGCATATTTTATTGTGACAATAAATAAGCATTGTGGGGAACATTGAACATAAGAATTTTGAGAGACCTTACCATTAATAAAAGGAACAATTGCAGATCAAGTGCTTAGCGTTGAAGCAATTCTGAAAGCATTTCTTTTCATTTTTAATGCCCATTTCCATATTGGAAATCAGTTTTCAAACACCACTCCACTTTGAATTTTTCCTGTAAAAGTAATTGAGTTTTATTTACATTTTACACCTTCTTCCTATTTTTTGTTTATAAAGAAAAATTAGAGATTATTTTACTTAAAAAATTCAAATTTGAATATTATTATATAGTTGGTCAACACGCAACAAAGAAAAGACTCTTTTCTTCCTGCACGAGTCAATTGGTTATTCTTTGTGGAATTTTATCAAGTCTTTGACTAATTGACTTTTCTCTTTATATTGGATATATAATCGTGATTGAATTTACAACTTTAAATTTGAGTTTAATTAATAAAGAGAAATTATATTTATATGTAAGTCTCATATTTTTTTTAAAAAAAAAATTTGATGTTGACTATTAAATAAAATTATTTTTACATATAAATCGCAGATTTAACCAATATTTTTAAAAAATATGTAAAGAAATTTACATATTTTTACATATTTTAAGACATTATCTACTCATAAAGCATATAGCACTTATCACGATTTATTATTGTTGTTGTCTTGTCTTTACTCTTTTGCTGGTCCAAGTTTTGAAAACCGCCGCAACGACGAGACAACGACAATAACATTATATGATCCATGTCACCACCCTTTTGCCCCCAAGTTTTTACTAATTTTTGACAAATCAAGTGGATTGTCTAAGGTTTTCAATCAAGGCAGGTTTCTAGATGGCGGCACTTCAAAAATTCGTGATCCCGTTGCAGTCGAAGAAACACACGCGAAACTTCCTAAAAATACAGTACGGTAGTTATTCTTTTGGCCTCAAATAGTCGGTTAATTAATGGAAGGAATGCTATGTATTAGTTATTATTTTTTTTTATATTTTATATCTATAATGTTTTATAGAATGTGAGATATTTTTCATAGAGTGCGAAGATTTTTTCATGAAGTGTGGAGTGTAGAATGATGAATAATGATTGGTGAGAATACTTTTTTTTTAATGAAAAATGATACTATATTATCTGAATTTGTCTCTTTAATTTGACGGTTCATATATTTTATTTTATTTTTAAAATTTTTTTTATTGAACGATTAAGAAAGTGACTATTAGTGTATTATTTTTTAAAAATATTTAAAGATATTTAAAAAATATTGAAAAGAAAAAGCAAAAAAAT
Organism: Juglans microcarpa x Juglans regia; assembly: GCF_004785595.1. Classification (NCBI taxonomy): domain Eukaryota; kingdom Viridiplantae; phylum Streptophyta; class Magnoliopsida; order Fagales; family Juglandaceae; genus Juglans; species Juglans microcarpa x Juglans regia. The sequence goes on from NC_054596.1 coordinate 37,793,597, forward strand.
AAAAATAATTGCAATTTGCATTAGGGCAACACCCATTGATCAAACTTGTGTGGCATAGTAACACTATCCTTAATTAGGTATTCTTAAACTTTTAATTTTGGTTAGCGCTTAAATTATATGACTAGTTTAATATTAATTCTTATATACCTATAATACGAGAAACAAAACTCCAAACTATGATCATGTGATGAGTACGGATGTCAATTATAAGGTAAACATACGTAAGAAAATTTTTTAGACTTGCAATTAATCTCATAGTTTGAGGACTAATTACTCAGATCTAAAATTAAGAATTCATTGTTTTAATAGTAACGCTACTGTTCTTTGTTTTTAATTATTCTAACTAACTTATGTGATACAATTTAAATTATTTTATAGATCAATCATTTAAATGAAAAGTTACTTAAAACATGACATGTAGACCAATATGATTAAATAAAACAAAATTAAAATGAAAAATAATATTTGTATAAGAAATGATATTTACAAGTCATAAAATGTGTAAGTACCAAGCAAATTGAATAAATATAAGACTCATGTAAAAAAAATATTTTTAATGGTGAATTACATTTAAAAAAAAAAAAATACGGCGCTTGCATAAATCATGATTATATATATCATTACTATATTTTTATTAAATAAACGCACGCATTCGGTTTAGCTCAACTTTTATAACACGCTTTTGTTCACCCTCACGCATTCTCAAATCAACACACGAGATTCGATGCTCTGTAAGATTGTTCTTGTGGCTTTCCCTTGAGTGTATGCCACCATTACTAATTCCTACAACAGTGAGCAGAAGTACATTTGTACCTTGGAGATAAAGATAACGTTGAGTGTTGGAAAACTAATACGATGGTATCTCTTGACTGCCATCGTAATGACAACAATTATTTTCATTAAAAAATATACCAGAAAAAAAAATACGGGGATAAACATATCCGTACTGTTTGGTGAAGTTGATTTCACACTTGTACAGTTGGATTAAGGGTATTTGGATATGGGCGATGCTACTCTGTTGCTCCAACCGATCGCTAGGTTAAAATTATATATATTTTTTTAATTTTTTATTTATATTTTTTATTATTTTAAAAAATAATTAAAAATTATAAAAAAATATCAATACACTAATAGTAAATTTTTTAACAATTAAAATTAAAATACATGAGGTGTTAAAATGAGGGGCAAGTTGAGTGGACAAATTAATATTTTTCTTTGAATAGTGAAATGAGATAATATACGAATAGTAGTAAAATAATTTATAAATAGTAATGAAATAGTTTAAGTTTATATAAAGATTTATTCCACAGTTCCCTTTGTACATAACTCAGAATAACAAAAATTGATATAAAAAATACACTGACAGAACTAGCAAGATTCGAAGTAATACAAATCTCAGAACATAATCAAAAAATAACAAGAAAAGAGAACAATATCAAGAATAATAATCAAAAAAATAAAGAATAAAGGAAATAAAGAATCAACACAACAGATTTACGTGGTTCGATCCTAATGGTCTATGTCCAAGGCAGGAATGGCCTCAGAGCTTTATTAATAATCGATGTCCTTCACAAAAAAGCCTTAGAATCACACATATTTACAAAGCCCTCATCTCACAACAGAAAATCGCACAGATTCTCTCCTTAAAGTGAAACCCTAAGCAATACCCTAGGTTATTCCCTCTCTGTTCTCTCTCTCTCTCTCTCAGCCTCTCAAAACCAGAATGACAAACACAAATGAATTAGGATTACACATATCGGGTTAGCAATGAATATATATGATGAAACAGATGCCAACGCATGTCATGATCCTACGGCTTGAGTTTGACTCTTTTCTGGTACAGCTTACGAGCCACGTGCAGGTCACGTGATCAACCAGCTCAGTGTATTAATCTCCAAAGATTTCAGAATTAGCCACTTGTCCACCATTCAAAGGTCACAAGAAAGAGGATTATAGATTAAAAGCAACAAATAATAAATGTATTGACATAACATTTTCAAATCTCCACATTGGCAAAACATTTATTGCCAAGTTTTATCAGTACTCATCATTGGTCATTCCTGCATTGTCCCTCTAATGGGGACAGACTCTAGACTTCCATACCAACTAGTGTCTGAACTTAGAACAAGGTAGAGGCTTAGTTATCATATCTGACGGGTTATCTTTAGTTGAGACCTTCTTCACACATATGATTTTTTATTTTATAACATCTCTAACAAAATGAAGCCTTATATCAATATGTTTGGACCTTTCATGCAAAACTTGATTTTTAGCTTAGTGTAGTGTACTTTGGTTATCACGGTGTACTGTGATATTGTCATTGTAAATGTTTAACTCACTTGCAATACCTTTTAACCATATGGCCTCTTTTACAGCTTCAGTCAATGCTATATATTCAGCCTCTGTGGTAGATAAAGCTACAACAGATTGTAAGTGTGATTTCCAGCTGATAGCTCCCCCAAAAGCAGTGAACACATATCCAGTTAAGGACTTCCTTGTGTCTACATTTCCTGCAAAATCAGAGTCAACAAAATTAGTTAGCTCATACATTTTTTCAACATTATTTCCAAAACTGAGACCTAAATTAGTAGAGCCTGTCAAGTATCTTAGTACCCATTTAATGGCCTGTCAATGGGTTTTTCCAGGATTTCTCATAAATCTACTAACAACACTCACAACATATGTCAAATCAGGTTTAAAACAAACAATTGCATATATTATACTTCCCACCATGCTAGCATAGGAAATTTGTTGCATAAAACTAATATCAGGTTCTGTTTTAGGAGCCTGATCTAAAGACAATTTAAAGTGCTGACCTAAATGGGTGTTGACAGGTTTTACATGTTCCATACCAAATCTCTTAAGAATTTTAGAAATGTAATTTTTCTGAGATAAGTGTAGCACTCTTGCATTTCTGTCCCTTTCAATTTCCATTCCTAAAATTCTCTTAGCAGGACCCAGCTCCTTCATTTCAAACTCTGATTTTAGCATGCATTTAACTTGTTCAATTAAATCAGTGTCTTTACAAGCAACCAGCATGTCATCAACATACAAAAGGAGATAAACATAAATTCCTTTTACTTTCTTGTAATAGATACAACTATCATAGCAACTCCTTTTAAAATTGTTACTAATCATGTGTATATCAAACCTTTTATACCACTGCCTAGATGATTGTTTAAGGCCATATAAAGATTTTTTAAGAAGACACACTTGATTATTTTTTATTTCATGTGTAAAACCTTCAGGGGGTTGCATATAAATTTCTTCCTCAAGTTCTCCATGCAAAAAAGCAGTTTTAACATCCAATTATTCAAGATGCAGATTTTCAAAAGCTGTGTAAGCTAGCAGTAGTCTAATTGAGCTGTGTTTAACCACAGGAGAAAAGATTTCATTAAAGTCAATTCCTTATCTCTGTGTAAAGGCATTGGCTACTAGCCTAGCCTTATACCTAGTCCCTTATATCCCTGGTATACTTTTCTTTTTCTTATAGATCCATTTTGATCCAACTAGTTTCACTCATTGAGATTTAGTCACTAGAACCCAAGTTTTATTCTTATTTAGGGATTTCATCTCCTCATGCATGGCTAAAATCCATTTAGAGTGGTCTTCGCTATTCATAGCTTCTTTATAGGACCTAGGTTCCTAATTAATAACCTCAATAGCTATAGTTAGAGCAAACATGGTAAGTTCAGCTTGACCATACCTTATAAGTGGTTTAATAACTCTCTTTTGCCTATCTCTAACCAGGTTTTATGAGCTAACTCCACCTTGATCCATACTCTCTGAGATTTCTTCTTCAGAATTACTGCCTTCTATAAATTCAGGTTCAGGTTGGGTGTTAACCTGCTCCACCTCAACCTGCAACCCCTTTAAAGGAGTTGTCAGCTTCTAGGTTTGGTATATCTCCCTGTACCCGAGCCATCTGAGACTCATTAAAGATCACATCCCTGCTTATAACGCACATGTACCTACCAAGTCCATCTACCTAAAGTTTGTACCCATTAACCCCTTCAGGATACCCTATAAAAATGCACTTAAGTGCCCTAGGTTCCAGTTTATCAATTTTTAAATGTGCATATGCAACACAACCAAAAACTCTTAGATGGTCATAAGATAGGGAGTTTTCCAGACCATAATTCTTGAGGGGTTTTAAACCCTATTGCAAAGGAGGGACACTTGTTTATGAGATATACAGCAGTAGTGGCAGCTTTTGCCCAAAAGGTTTTGGGCAGCCCAGAATTCGAAAACATGCACCTTACCCTTTCTAAGATGGTCCTATTCATTCTTTCATCTAACCCATTATGTTGAGGGGTTTCCCTCACTGTTTTATGCCTAAGGATTTTCTCTTTCCTACAGTACATGTTGAACTCATTAGACAAGAACTCTAAGCCATTGTCAGTTCTTAGAATCTAAAGTTTTTTACCTACTTGGTTCTCCACTAAAGACTTCCACTCCTTGAATTTTTCAAAAGTGTCACTTTTATTCTTTAAGATATAAATCCAGACCTTTTTAGAGTAATCATCTACAATGGATAGGAAGTAACTCCCTCTATTATGAGAACTTACTCTTGCTGGTCTCCAAAGGTCATAATGGACATAGTCTAAAGTTTATTTGGTGTTATGAGTGGCTGACTTAAAGCTAACCCTCTTGGCCTTCCCATAAATGCAATATTCACAGAAGGATAAATTGCTTAAGTTCTGATCACTCAACAGCCCCTGTTTTTGCAACTCTAAAAAGCCCCTCTAACTTACATGTCTAAGTCTCCTATGCCATAGCACTGCTTGGTTTTCTCCAGTGTTCTGTGTAGGGAATGTTTCCCCAACCATAGTTTTTCCAAGTAGTGTGTATAAATCATTTTTAATAATCACTTTCATAATAACTAGAGAACCTTTTGTAACTCTAAGAACTCCTGCCTCTGAAGGTATATCCTGATAAATCAAGAATGCCAAGAGAAATTAAATTTCTCTTTAACTCATGTATAAATCTAACTTCCCTCAAAACTCTTTCAATACCATCATGCATTTTCAGTCTAACTAACCCTATACCCATGATTTTGCAGGACTTATTATTTCCTAAAATTACTTGTCTCCCATTTAACTCAGAGAATGTTTCAAACCATTCTCTGATTGGATACATATGAAAGGAACAACCATAATCCATTATCCATTCTGTTTTTTAGTCTACTTCACTCACAGTGAGAATCTCAGTACTCTCATATCCCTCTAACACCACAGAGGCATCCCCTGCCTCTTTAGGTTTATTCTCAAAATTGTTTTTCCTTTCAGGGCAATTTTTCTTAAAATGCCCTTCATTAAGACAATGAAGACATTTAAAATGTTTTCCCTTTGACTTAGACCTAAATTTCTTAACATCATTTTTGCCCCTCTTCTCTCTCTTTTCTATTCTACCCCTAACAGTCAAGCCTTCCCCATGATTTTGTTTAGGCTCCCCTCTATTTTGAAGCTCCCTAGTGTGAAGTATAGATTGTACTTCATCTAATGTAAGTGAGTCTCTACCAAACATCATTGTCTCTTTTAGGCTTTGGTATAATGAGTCCAAAGAACTCATCAAGAGGATGGCCTGATCCTCATCCTCCACCTTAATGTCTATGTTTACTAAATCTAAAATGATTTTGTTAAACTCATCAAGGTGCTGTCCTATTGGGGTTCCAAGAATCATTTTAAAGGTGTACAGTTTGGTTATTTTATGAAGTCTATTGGCTAAAGATTTAGTCATGTAAAGATTCTCTAGCTTCAGCCATATACCCGCAGCAGTGTCCTCACTGGCCACATCTCTCAAAACTTTATCTCCAAGAGAGAGGATTAAGGCACTATGAGCTTTCTGAATAATGTCCTTCTGGACAATCTTTGTCTTCCTCTTTCAAGGAAGATCCCATTGTTTTATTACCAAGGAGAGCATCTTGCAGTCCATGTTGGACTAACAATACCCTCATCTTAATCCTTGATAGCCCAAAATCGTTTTCACCCGTGAATTTTTCAATATCAAACCTCATGGTCCCCATCGACCTAGGCTCTAGATACCACTTATAAAGATTTATTCCATAGTCCCCTTTGTACATAACTCAGAATAATAAAGATTGATATAAAAAATACACTGACAGAACCAGTAAGATTCGAAGTAATACAAATCTCATAACAGAATCATAAAATAACAAGAAAACAAAACAATATCAAGAATAATAATCAAAGAAATAAAGAATAAAGGAAATAAAGAATCAACACAACAGATTTACGTGGTTCGACCCTAATGGTCTACGTCCACGACATGAATGGTCTCAGAGCTTTATTAATAATCGATTTCCTTCACAGAGAAGCCTTAGAACCACACATATTTACAAAGCCCTCATCTCACAACAGAAAATCGAACAGATTTTCTCCTCAAAGTGAAACCCTAAGCAATACCCTAGGTTATTCCCTCTCTGTTCTCTCTCTCTCTCGAAGCCTCTCAAAACCAAAATGACAAATATAAATGAATTAGGGTTACACATATCGGGTTAGCAATGAATATATATGATGAAACAGATGCCAACATGTGTCATGCTCCTGCGGCTTGAGTTTGATTCTTTTCTAGTGCAGCTTACGAGTCATGTGCAGGTCACGTGATCAACCAGCTCAGTGTATTAATCTCCAAAGATTTCAGAATCAGCCACTTGTCTACCATTCAAAGGTTACAAGAAAAAGGATTAGAGATTAAAATCAACAAATAATAAATGTATTGACATAACATTTACAGTTTAGATATTGTTTTATGAGGTCATGAAAAATGAGAGAGAAAAAGTTAAATAAAATAATTATAATATTATTTTTATTTTAGCATTTGAAAAAATTGAATTATTTTTGTATTTTATTTAGAAGTTTGGAAAAGTTGTAATAATTAGATAATAATTAAATGAAAAAATTGAAAAATTGACATGTCAGATTAATAGGTATGACCTGACCATTGGGCTTGGTCCTTTTGGGTCCATGCCCAGTTTCTTTTGCGGCCCACATGGAACTCAGGACGAGACTGGGAAAGACGTCGTAATTCAAAATGGGCTCTAAGCCCATCCTTGTACAGGTAATCTCATTAATTTATGTTTCTTATTTTTCCGTGAGAACTTTATTATTTGTTCAGGAGAATCCTAGTGGAAGGGACTCGTGGAAAGATGAATTAAAATGAGAAAAAATATTGACAAGTTAAACTGAACAGATGAATCTACTGGAAGATATGAAATTGCAATTTGTTGGTCGTTTTATTTCGAAATATTCTAGTTATAAACTGATTACATAAAATTAATTACATAAAAGTAATTTTATAAATTGATGTAGCTTGACGTGATTTGTCAGATTGTAAAATTATTTTTATTATAAAATAGATCTAACGGATCACATTAAACGTCTGTTTATAAGATTATTTTTATATAATTTTTTTGTAGCGGTAGCACTCTTTTTTTCTAAAAAAAAAAAAGTTTTGTCTTTTAGCTCATATATTTAAAACAATAAACTTAAATCTACTGGCATATATCGTTGCATTGAAGGGGAGTGAGTCATGTCAGGTTGTCTTCATTCCTTTATCAACTTGGCATCGTGCTATACATTAATATGCCTCAGAAGCATCAGCCATTGTCTATTTGCTTTCGGTGCAAATTCTCTAATTCAACGGCACGACTCCTTCGATTTTTTCGCTGGCATTTGAGTCGTCTTCCCTTAGAGATCCGCCTGCGCGCAATTGTCTTCCCTTCGCTGGCTCATTGGTGTACTTGTCCCATCAATATATTTTTTGGTTTATTTCTAAATTTTAAGATTTATAGTTTAAGATCATGAGAACTATCAAGTTAGATCTATTGTTATTTGTGTAAATAAATTTGGAGTAATGTTTACACTATATACTATTCACGTGATATAATTTAATTTATAAGATTTAAATTTTAAGATTTATTTTTTAAATTAAATTATGTCACGTGAATAATACGTGGATTAAAGACAAAAATATACTAGCAAATCAACAGGTAACATGATAGCATTTTCCTATGAACAATATTCCCGATTGAAATGTCTGTTTCACAATAAATCAGATCCGTCGTTATGTTTCAATTTCAAATAATGAAAATTGCTTGTATTTATGTGTTATGGATAATTACTAGTCGTCATCCATCACGATCAGGTGGTTGCATGGAGTTGCTAGTAATACTCTGTACGCATCAACTTGGCTAAGAGACCTAGAGTCTTGGATTAATAAAAAGAGTTTGTTTATATTTATTTTTAAAAATTTGTATTTGAATAGTATTTAGATTATCAATCTCTAATAATCTCTTTTTATCGTTAAATGCATATTTGTTACGGGGCCATCGTCCAGACTTGTAACGTTATATATATATAATAAATCTCAAATCTAATTCCAAATATACTAAAAACTTTTAAGTTAATTTGTCCTAAAAGTTTTCTTAAAAAAAAAAAGAATATCTATATATATATTAAAAAAACATTGCTTGTATCTTTTGATAAGCAGAGCTGAATTTTTAACAGTCTATTAATACATGATCATCATGTGATTAATTATAGGTACTCAAATATAGATAATTTTTATGATAATTATCGGAAAATGTCAGTCTGTAATCCTGAAAAAAGGACTTGGATCATTTGGTGGCCAGTCATGCATGCATATTCCTGTTTTTCTTATTGGGTCCCTTTGAAGGAAGTAAAACCGATTGCCGTCATGTGACGTATGTTGTTGCCACTCTTACTAAGTTACTATGACCGAATTGAAACTTCCTTAGTTTTGTACTATATAACGAAAGTGCTCCCATGCACTACGTACGAAGGAGCTGGCTGGTGTAGTACAGTTGGCCATGAACAAAAACCTGATCACAACTTACAAAAAAGAAAGAAAAAGATCTCGGCCCTCAAGCCATCATGATAAAGAGAAAGATACATGAAGTGAGATCTACATCATTTATTACTGTCCATATTAATATTTCGAGCAATAAATTATTACGTAAGATCCACTTTATCTATGACTACACTGCTTGAATTAGCAAGAATTTGAAGGATTTTTTTTTTTTTTTTTTTTAATAAGTAAAGAGTACGTACTCGATCCCGTATAAAGATCCTCTCTATAAAATTAATCGTATCTATTTAGTATAAAATATATATAAAATATTCAGATTATGATCATTTCATTTATGAAAAATTATTCTCATCAGTCATTATTTAAGTATTATTATCATACACATCACACCTTATGAAAAACATCTCTAGTACTCAATCTTGTATAAAGATCCTCTCAATAAAATTAATCGTATCTATTTAGTATAAAACATATATAAAATATTTAGATCATGATCATTTTACTTATGAAAAATTATTCTCATCCGTTATTATTTAAGTACTACTACCATACACACCACACTTTATGAAAAACATCTTCATACCTTATGGACAAAAAACTATAAATATGAGAATGTGAAAATGAATAGTGACAGATGCATATAATTATTCTATCACTTATATTATGCGTTAATAACTAAAATACCCTATGTATAGTAAATTAATGAAAAAGATTCCATTGTATGTTCAAATGCATCCACACCAGTACTCTCTTCATGCAGAACACTTTAATTGTTGCAGAGCCGAAGTCATGTGATCCAATCGTGAGAAACCATCATCTCACATGGACCAACCTGTATAGAAAAGATCCATTAATTAACAGAATCTTTCAATCATCTAATAATTCATAAAAACCTGTTGGTGAGGTCATAGCCACCCAATAATTCAAGGCCTCATGCATGCATGTCCCATTGCCACTATACTATTTCTTTTTATTATTATTAAAGACAATGCAAATATGTCAACACGTACAGTTTCTAGTCTCATGCACAGTGTTTTCAATTATTATATTCTATCCATTGCTCCACACCAAAGGCCACTTGAAAGAACTATTTCTTATGTATCTCGTAGGGCTTCAAGTGCAGTTTTGAAAAATTAATGCTACGTACCAAAAGTTTGATTATTTTCTACGTTGGGTTACCAAAAATATTCCTCATGATCTCTGATATATGTATGTCTTCTACTTAACCTTTTTCTCACGAGGAATGCCTGTCCTTCATCATAAAATTCAGTGTCACTCTGAGTATCTTTTTCCCAATCTTGGGTACTTGACTAGCTACCTAGCTTAGCCATTAATCACTTCATAAAGTTCAGTGTCACTCTCTCCTCCATTGGAGATGACTGATCCTCTTTTTACCTTTCGATCATCTGAAATAGGTTTAATCACTTTTAATGCATTCTGGGATTCTTTGATTAGCAGAACATTCTCATGATCAGGGAGACTCGCGAGTTTGGATATATGGAGAACTCGATCTCAAAACATGAGCTTTTTTGTAGATCATCACATGACAAAATCTAGTTGGAGTATTGATAAGAGCTAAGAGCGCCCTTTTGGACTTCTGGATCACGGTCTACATTTTTTGACCAATTGGTTACATCTGAGGTACTGGCGATCTAGCTAATTGGTAATTTTTTCTTCATAGGCTTCATTGGGTCTTGTTCAACTTTTGTTTCCCCCAATGAATATTTGACCTTTAGCACCTTTGTTCCCTCCCCCCCCCTCTCTCTCTCTCTCTCTCTCTCTCTCTCTCTCTCTCTCTCTCTCTCTCTCTCTCTCTCTCTCTCCTCCCTTATATAATATTCTCAATACAAGTACTCTGCCGTGGACTTTATATTACTGGAGCAGTTGGTTAAGTAGGTAAGAAGGTTTTGGTTTCTTACGCGGGGAGATTCTGTTTACCTTTGGATTTGTTTGATCAGCGAGTAAGAACTTGATCTAGTTGAAAATGGGGAAGCTCAACTTTGGGAGGGCGTTAGAGTGTTTTTTTTCTTTCATCTTGTTCAAGCGCTTGCTTCTGCATGAACTCTATGGAAAGCCAAGACGATTTTGAGACGAGGTCATTGATCACAAGTGACAAAGGCCAGCTGCCGAGATTGAAAGATGTCGTTGCTGGAAGCCAGACCTTGGCTTTTCAATTGAAGCCCAAGGTGAGGTTCTTTTCTCTGACCTTTCTTTTGCCACAGAGAGAGAGAGAGAGAGAGAGGAATTACTAGTTTTTACAATTTCGGTTCTGTTGATCATGAACTGTGCAGACGGTGATGCTAAGGGTGTCCATGCACTGCAATGGCTGTGCAAGAAAAGTTGAGAAACACATCTCAAAGATTGAAGGTGCGTAAAAAATAGGCTTTTTACAATTTTGTTTTTCCCTTTCTCTAAAGATCAGCTATTTGAACAGTTCTTATTTGAGACTGTAATACAATTTCTTCAACTATTTTTTAACTAATTCATTAAAAAAAAAAAAGAAGCAATTTCCGGCCTAGAGTTTCTATTTCCTCTTCTTTCTCGTGATTAACGGGCATTGAATGCCAATGAGGAATCAGGTAATCCCACAAAAGGAAAGATCCATGCTGTGAAAATGCTTAGTGTGTTCGTTTCTGTGTATGCAGTTTTTGAATTCGAGTAAAAAAAGACCACAACATCGAATCACAAACCAGACGAAACCAAAGCATATATATGAGACTTGTTTTCCAAATGTTAACCTTAACTTGGCTTTGATTTCTTCCATGTTGACTTTGCTGGAAACTGAACTTTTCGATCTCTTTCTCTCCCTGATCTCCTAAAAAACAGGAGTGACCTCGTACAAAGTAGACTTGGCAAGCAAGATGGTGGTTGTCATCGGAGACATTCTTCCTTTCGACGTGCTGGAGAGTGTCTCTAAGGTAAAAAACGCAGAGCTTTGGAACTCTCCATCTTGATCAATGATCGAACAACAGTTTTCCAACCCAAATTGCTAATCCACCCACAGAAAGAGAAGAAGACATTAAACAAATGCTCTCATGTATCTTTTATGGTTGTCATTCATATACACTACTACATATATCATATATGTGTTAGTTCTCGTTTGCTGTACGTCCTGATCTTCTGCAGGAAGAGGGAAACAAAAGTCTGCATCCCTCCATGGATCTGCATGCTATCTTGAGCTCAAATGCAGTATCATGTAAATAGTTATTTGCAAACAATATATTTCCGGCTGATTTTAAGTAAAAATTAATAGATGTGTAAGCAATGCGATTTTTCATCCTAAAACACATTATCATCCTCAGTCACGTTAATGTATCATACTTCAAATGCCGGCTTCTTTTATCAACTAATTTATAACTGATACTAACTTAATATCTGTCACATCGGCATGTGTGACGTGTTTGAATTTAGTTGAATAATAGTATCCCTCTACGCAAATAAGGCCCTTTGGGTTCAGAGATTGTTTCGCCTAGTGATTATAATTTTTTTAAATTTTTATATAAAATATAATAAACAATTCAACTTTTTTAAATCTCAAAATAATAATAATATTAAGAAATAATATTCTAACAATATTTTATTCAATTCATCTAAAATTATCTCATCTCTTAGGCCTCATTTGATTATGCAGTTCAGATGAGATGAGATGAGATGTTTTTTTGAAAGTATAAAAATTGTTATAATATAAAATTTCTATATTATTTTTATTTTAAAATTTGAAAAAATTGAATTGTTTATTATATATTGTGTCAAAATTTGAGAAAATAATAATAATAATTATATGAAATAAGATGATTTTGTGTAATCAAACCATCCCAGTGTTCATTTTAGTTTTGATCCAATCTAGTGTCGTGAAATAACAAAAACAACCTTATGACGACTAGTCTTTAAAGAATGGGTCCATAGGCTCTAAGGGAATAAGCACACAAGCCCAAAAGCCATGATCCATAATCCATTTGAATCCGACCCTCTAGCCTAAACAACAAAACCAAGGCACATGAGTCAACGTGTGTGAATTCTAACCACGACACATTATTTATGACATCTATAATTATTGAAGCAAGTAGTATATTTCTACATTAATATTGTAACTTAATTTGAAAGATGATGCCAATATATATTAAATTATACATTTGAAATCGAGAAATACTTTAGTTACTAACAAATCTCATAAAAATAAATTTATAAACAAATGTGATTTGATAGTATATGTTAGATTGTAAAATTAATTTTATTGTAAAATAAATCTAATGTATATATTAAGTTATGTACGTTTATAAATTTACTTTTATAAAATCTTTTTATAATTGTAGCAATTCTCTTAAAATTTTATGAGTTTATAATAAAAAATGCAGTTACAGTCCACCTTTGTTAAAAATGACAACAAAAGAAAGGTAAAATAGAAATCCATGATGAATGTAGGAAAGTTTAGGCTACGTTTGGATGTTGAGATAATTTCAGATGATTTGAGTTGATTTATGAATAGTAATATTGTGTAAGTCCCATTAAGATGTGTTTGAATATAAACAAATTGAGATATATGTTTGAATGTATGAAATATATTGAGATAGATTTAACTTTTTACGAGAAGTTGAAAAAGTAGTAGCTCATATCAATAATTGATTTAAAATGAGTTAAAATATGCTTGCACCATGTTTGGTAAGTGAAGTAGTATGAGAAGTAGATTATTTTATTATTATTTATAACTTACTTATTACTTATTTATTATTTTATTTTATTATTTATAAATTATTTGATTACTTCAACGCAGAAACGTAAATTACAACAGAAGATGGGTTGTGGGGGCCGCTGCTGCCCTTGCTCTGCTGGCCCATCAACAATAATAATGCTTGCCTTTCTTTCTGAGTTCTTCTGGCCAAAGCCTAATTTACCACTAAATAGAGAACCATGCTCAAGGAAATTAACGTCAGACATACCAATTATTATTTTTTTATTGTTGTTGTTGTTTTTTTTTTTTTTTTTTTTTTTTTTTTGTTGAGAAAGTAAAATAGTTTTTCTTTACGTTTTATACAACTACATCAATTATTAAGAAGGAGAATGTTAGGGTGACATCATCCACAATAGTGGAAATGAGTTTTTTTATTTTTTATTTTTTAAATATTCTTTAAACATTCTTAAACATTAAGAAAAAGATAAAAAAAAAAATGTAAATTCACTAATAGCTACTTTTTTAATCAATAAAAAAAAATATAAAATATATAAATAGACACATTTAATAGACATATTTAAGAGTCATACTATTATTTTCCTATTAAAAAAATCAATATTGACTTTAATGACTTGCATTGGATTAGACAATATATAATTATTCTGAAAACTACAGTAAGTGAAAGAGATTGAATAAATTTGACCTCAACTATAAAACGGCCATTTTAATTTTTTATTCTTATTTCACCAATCCGAATAAAATTTTATATAAAGTTAAATTAACAACTCCATAGAATTTTAAATATTTACTATTATATTTTCACTTGCAAATAAAAATTATCAAAAATATAAATAAAAAATAATAATCTAATTAGAATGAATAATATAACCGTTATGTTTTAAAAATATTCATAAAAAAATGCACGTTATAAATTATAATAATTAAAAGAAAATATATTTTATTTAATTAAAAAATAAAATAAATAATATTTTATCATTATATAAAATTTAGATGGATAAACTAATATAAAATTAGATTTTAAATAGGATAAAAAAAGATAATAAATGTGATATTAGGCAACATTTTTTTTATAAACTCGATTCATTCATAGATCAAACAACAGAAGAAAGTACATGCTCCGTCCCAAAATGAACTAAACAATAATGATTACATCAAATCAAAATCGATAAACACCCTATTAGTGATAAAATTCGGATATCTTCGGATTCAAATATGAGTTGAGATGGATTTTGAATAGTAGTGAGATGAGTTGTGAATAATAATGAAATTTGTGAGTTAAAGTTAATGAATAGTAATAAATAATAATGAGATGAGTTGAGATGGATTGTGAATCTAAACCGAAAGAGTCGCCACCATTGATGTGTACCTTCATCAATCCATTTGGCACGTTGAGCTAGTAGATGTGCTGCCTTATTACCTTGTTTTTCCACATGAATGACATCAAACATTTGAAAGCAGTCCCCACCCCAGCAGCTCCAATCTCCCTAAAGAGAGCCCCATCAAAATTCAACTTAACAAAACCAACTGGTGGAGATTTCCATGATAAAATCCTTTCCTTTCTCAACGCTTCTCTAAACTGTCGATAAAATTAAAGCTAGCCACATACTCAATATAATGATCAATATATACTTCAAGAGAGTCAGTTGTTGTCTCAAATAAGTTTTGGTTTCTAAATTTCCTCACAACCCAAGCAATAGTAATAAATGATAAAACCAAAGACATTATTTTCCATAAGATTACACACTAACCCATCAAAGCAAGAAGTAGTAGAGAGGAGAGGAAACACTTGACTACAATGAGATAACCAGATTGGAGTTACCTTTGAGCATAAACACAAAACATGAAGCTGATCCTCTATTTGAGTGTTGCAAATTCCACACAATCCTTCTGACAACACACCCTGCTTCAATAAGTTTCACCTTGTTGGTAGACTATTTCGACTAGCCTTCCATGCAAAATTTTTTTACCTTTGGAAGTAGATCCAAATGCCACAATTTTTTTTTTCCAATAAGTTGGATAAGTTCTGGACTCCATACTTTCCATCTAATCAGGTTTTGAATTAAGTCTCAACCTAAAATGATAACTAGATTTGACAGTGTATTGTACACCCTTATTTTCCTCCCAAACAAACTTATCCATAGCCTAAAATGCAAAGAAGTTTGTAAAATGGAAGCTGCCACTGAAGGGGAAAAAGCTTTTTGTACCAAACCAAAATGCCACTGCCTCGATTAGAACATGGAACCCCAAGAGGATCTACCCTTGTTGAAATCCATCTATGAGACCACACATTTATGCTCTCACCTCTCCCAATTCTCCAATAACACTTTTTTTTTTTTTAAATATTATTGGTTGTACATAAAATTCTTCATACATAAGAAGAATTAGCATGAAAATCAAACTATAAAAAAGAAGTATTTCGAAAATACCTTGCTTTCAGCACCTTTGCCACCAATGAATATGGATTAGTCATGATTTTCCATCCTTGTTTTGAAAGAAGCGCATGATTAAATAGCTCCAAATCCCTAAAATCCATACCACCATGCAGTTTAGAAACACATAATTTACTCCAACTAATCTAATGCATTTTACATTTAGATCCTCTTTGACCTCACCAAAATCGAGCAAACACATGTTCCAATTCTTTAAACAACACTTTGAGCAGTTTGAAACAACTCATAGTGAATGTAGGAAGAGCTTGGGCCATAGCTTTAATCAATATCTCTCTACCCACTTGTGATATCAATTTTTCTTTTCGTCCTTCTTGTTTATTCCAAATACGATACTTCAAGTCTTGGAAAGTTTCTATTTTGGAGCGCCCCACAAATGATGACAATCCCAAATAACGATCACGTGCTTGAATAGAGACCACATGTCATATATCCTTAATAGTTCCAACTTCTTCAAAATCCACAGTTCTACTTAGCAATAGTTCAGTTTTTTCCAAATTTAATTGTTGTCTAGGAGCCCATTCATAAATTTGTAAAAACCTGATAATAGCTTCATTTTCAGTCACAGTAGCTTTGCAAAATAATAAATTATCATTATTGAAGAACAAATGGCTAATAACTAGTGCATCATTACAAATTTTAATCCCCGTTAACACTCTCCTATTCACAGTATCTTGAATAAGAGCAGATAATCCTTCTACACACAAGTCAAACAAGTATGGTGATAATGATCTCCTTATCAAATACCCCGTGGGGAACAAATGATAAGGAGGGCATATTATTTATTAAAATCTTATAAGAAACTGAAGAGAAATTGAAGAGATACATGACAAAATAACGCTACCCATTTTGGATCAAACTCACTCCCTTTTGACCAACACTCTTTCAAGAAACTTCTACTCCAACCTATCATAAGCCTTACTCATGTCCAATTTAATTGACATAACACCACATTTCCCCCTCATTCTCCGTTTTATAGAATGTACAACCTCATATGCAAGAATAGTATTATCAAATTCTTCCTGGTACAAAAGTTGATTGGCTAGAGGAGATAATACTTGACAGAATTAATTTCAACCCATTAGAGCATTAGCATTGGTCTATGCATATGCATATGCATATGCAAAATCACATCTTTTGCATATCCACTTTGCTATTCAAGCAAAATTCTCACATTGGCTTATGCATATTTGAGACAAAATAATAATAAAATTATTTTGTTATTATTAATTTTTTGCTAAAATCAATTTTTTTTTATATATATTTTGCAATTAGCATCCACTACATACATTTGACATTAATAATACAAATGCAATAATAAAAAATATAATTTTTTATATATTATATTAAAAATATAATAAAATGAAAAAAAATATATAATATATTATAATAATAAAATGAATGTGCAAGTGAAGGTTTGTTGTGTTGTTGAAGGAGGAAGAAAAGTAAAGGATTGTTAGAGAGAGAGTGGGAGGAGAGAGAAATAATGATTAAAAATAATTTGTAGGGTGAATAGTAGTTATCTAAATTTGGATAAGCATTGTTTATAGGTAGCTAAATATTTGGATATGCATAAACCAATGTGAAAGATTTTAGCGGCATATTATGCAAATATGATTTTGCATATGCATATACATAGACCAATACTAATGCTCTTAGCAATCGTCATAACAATTATCTTATAGACCACATTGCATAAACTAATTGGCTGAAAATCTTGAACTTTTTCAAGCTTATTTTTCTTTGGAACAAGGACAATAAAAATGTCATTAAACTCCTTAGGAATTATCCCTTAATGCAGAATAGATAAAACTGTGTTGCTAACCTTTTCCCTTACCATGCACCAATATTTTTAAAAAAGACCTATGGCATCCCATATGTGCCCGATGGTTTCATAGGTTGCATTTGGAATAAAACTTCTTTAACTTCCTCAATAGATTAGGACTATAATAGTGATTGATTCATCTCATCAGTAACTTTTCTCTGCAAAACATTGATAATTGGATCCATCATGTTAGGACAAACAGTGGAAAACAGATTTGAAAAATAGGGAACTATAACCCATCCAATTCCTCTCCCTCTTTCCATACACTCCTCTCATCTTGAAGTTTGGAAATATGATTTTTGTTTCTTCGCTGAGAAGCTTTATGATGAAAAAATTTCGTATTTTTATCACCCGAATGTAACCACAATGCCCTAGATCTCTACTTCCACATCATTTCCTCATGTTCCAATAACAAATTAATATCATATTTAAGCCCCCTGATTTCTGAAACTGTATCAGAATCAGAAACTAATCTATTCAATTCAACCCTATTTTCTACCAATTGCTTTTGAATTCTACCAAACTGTTTATACTTCCAAGATTGGAGCTGGAGTTTACAACAAGATATAGAGTCATTCAAATCATCAACTAATACCTCATTAGCACATTTACCCCAGACAGAAGCAATAATTTCTTTACATCTCATTGCCCCAATTCACATAGATTCAAATCTAAAAGGCTTTTGACCCCTAGCATCTTGGATCACAAACTAAACCAGTTGTATCAAGCAATAAACAATTATGATAAAAATGTGTGACCACAAAATTACTGACTTTCATAGATGGATACAAAGAAAACCAATCGAAGTGAGCAATAAATCTATCTAATCTCTCATGAATATTAGTCATCTCATTCCTTATATTAGACCGTGTAAAATAATGCCGCTCTGTATTTATACTTTGCAGATGACAACAATCCAAAGCCTCTCTAAAATTCCTCATTTTCCATAGAACTGTTCATCTGGGTTTTGACCCGGACCGAAACCCAGGTTTCAAAATCGGGCCGGAACCCAGGTTTCGGGTTGCACATTTAAAAAAAAAAAAAAAAAAAAATCAAAGCCTACATGTTATTAATATTTTTTCACGAAAAGTTTCTTTCCAACCTCAGTCATAAGTTGTCTTGAGCAATTGAAAATACTTGAGATTGATGATAGTGGGGTGGAGGAAATTGTTGCAGTTGAAGGAGTAGGAAAAGCAGTAGCAAGCTGCTTGGTGTTCTCTCGAGTAATTAATTTACATCTTAACAAACTACAAATAAGTGCATGTTTCAAAATGGTTGATGTTGAAAGAGAGTGAATTGAAGGATGTGAGAAAGTTGTAAATCGAAAAAAAAAAAAAGTACCGAGTTTAAAACCCGGTATCCGGACTGGGTGTACCTGGATTTTTCTATACGAGTACTGGCCTGGATTTGTTCCAGGCCGGAACTCGTAATCGAAACCTGTATATTATCCGGGTTCTGGACTGGGTCGGGTTTTATGAACAAGCCTAATTTGCCGTTCACATCAATTCCTACCCCTTATTTTCCTCATTTGAAATCACCTCATTAAAATCACTAAAACAGAGCCATGGACCCTCAACAGACAAATATTTTTTTATCAATGCTCAATTTCCTTTCTACGACTCACCACTGGGTGTCCATAAACAGCAGTATGTCTCGATTTGGTTTGTAAATTTACATCCACCAGCCAAGCATCAAAATAATGTTTGTAAATCTGCACAATAGGATAACATTCCCCCTCTCTACTTTTCTCCCCCTGTCTGTTGACTTGGCGACGTCGTTTCGCCAATCGTTTTGTTTCCTACTCCGCCCCCTGCCATCGGGATTTGACAAAATCAAAGAAGGAATTCCTTATCTCCTTTGGTGTCAGTGGCTACAACGTGCCAACGCATACACCAAAAACAAACCAGAGAACGAAAGGCATATAAGAAGGCGGAGTCTGCACACGTCTCAGACTCTCATTTTCCGAGTACAAAATTTACAAACCTCAACTAAACGAAAATAGCACTATGGCCACAAAATGCCTCATTTTCTCCTTCTACACCCTTCTCCTCTTACCTTTCTCTTCCCAGAACCCGACTCCGGCCCACTCTGAGCTCACGAACTATGGCTTCCCCATCGGCCTTTTACCTTCCTCCGTTCTCGGCTACTCTGTTAATACTACCACTGGAGACTTTTCCGTCGACCTCGGCGGCTCCTGCAAGGTTACTCTCCCGCCGGACAACTATTTGGCCACCTATTCAAAGAAAATAACCGGCAAGATCGTGGCTGGTAGAATAGCCGACATCAATGGTATCCGGGTCCGAGCATTTTTCAAGTGGTGGTCCATCACCGGGATCCGGTCCAGCGGCGATGACTTGGTGTTCGAGGTCGGTATGGTCACCGCCAAGTACCCCTCCAAGAATTTCTACGAGAGCCCGGCTTGCGAGGGAAAGCACTCTGCTTCCTGAGAGGTTTGGGTCTTTGACATTCAATTTGATTCAGCCTTCTTAGGGTTTCGGTTTGGGCAAGTAATTTGCGGGCAAGGTTTTTTTTTTTTTTTTTGCATGGATAGATATTTGTGGTGCCAATTAGATTGTTCATTGCTTAATTTGAACACGATGTTTTATTAAATTATTGAATATCTCTTTCATTTAATTAATTATCCATTGTTCTTCCTTTATATAAAAGGGAACCGAATTTGAGCTCTCTGTCTCCATTTTTTCCTGAATTTTACCTGAATGTGCTGCATAGTATGGATGGAACAGGATTTTGCTATTCACCAGCCACTATTCATCTAAAATTTGTGCTCTTCCTGAAGAAACTTCCTAATGCCGTCATCGATAATTAATAAGCATCTATTCACTTCACTCCCTCCAATATGTACTCTTCCTGAAGAAACTTTCAAATTGCAGATGATGGCGTTGCTGGAAAGTTCCCAAATTTGTTGCTATGCTCTGAGGGTTGCCTAGTCTTTACCAATTGTACTTTTACGGGTGGTTTCTTTGGGCACTATCTTTTACCGTGAATCCCTTTTGTTTGTCTTTTTTTACAATATGTTTAAAACTCCATCTCAATAATTTGTACTTGGTACAAATGATATGTGAAAGCTCGTACAATTCATAAATATACAAAAGAAAATAAAAAAACCATTTACAGAATATTCTATATCTATTCACTTTTATTATACTAGTAAATAAGGTTATTTATTTCTATTAATTTCCATTTCATCCTTTTAAAATATCTAAACAAGATTGTTGCATTGATTCCATTCCATTTTATTCATTTCCCTTCCATTAATTATACCCATTCAATTCCATTCCATTCATTTTTCCCATTATTTTTTTTTATTCCATTCCATTCCTTTTTTTTTTTTTTTTATAAGTAAATAAATTATATTAATCGAAGAATAGGCAAAGCCTGATACAATGTATAGTTTGCCCTAGCTAAGTTGGAGCAATAGAGATAAGAAAATCATGAAAATATAGGCCATTAAAGTCAACAACATTGGCCCAAGTACAAAGGATTCTAATAAAGAAAGCTTTCAATTCTTCCATCGATCTCTCTTTGTCCTTGAACGTCCGTTCATTGCGCTCCTGCCACAAACACCACATGATGCATATAGGGATCATTCCGTTCCCTTATAAAGTCCTAAACAAAGCCTAAATGGGTTTTTGGAGATTGACCATTCCATATTATTGTAACCTATACGTTAGGTGGTGATATGATATCATTTGTTGTGGCTTGATATATTTCAGCCTTTTGACTTGTGATTGCCTTTTGCTTACTGAATTCTCTTGGTTAAAGCTAAGACTTTTTTTTTTTTTATCCGATCCTTGTATTCCCTAGCTCCAGTCCTTGTATTCCCTTGCGCGCCAGCACATTTGAACAAAACAAATCCTGTATAACACTAATATGGAATGGTCAATCTCTATGACATAAGAATGATTTAAGAGCGTGTTAGGCAGATTTATTTAGGCCTTTTGGGTACTTTTGGTAGGATTTGGGTGTGTTACATTTTTTTTTTTAGCTCATTTGTGCTGATAAGTTCCTTGTGTTTATTGTTTAGGTTTTTTAATTAGTAATTATTGTTTATTGTTGGCCATAGTAGAATACCATTTTCCTGCCATATGTGCAGATTTTTTTAAATGGGTTAAGTTGTTTGTGACTGTTACTTATTGTTGAACATGGTAAAATACCATTTCCAGCCATTTGTGTGGATTTTTAATTATTTCTTAAATGGGATCATGCAATTTTGGATCCTTTTGTTATATTCTTGTTGTACTTGGACTACACCTTCACATTTTTAAAGAAAATTTTCAATTACTTGTAAAAAACAAGTCTGGTATCATGGGTATCCTTAACTTTCCAGCTTGGTGTTTCTCTTATCTTTACCATCTTTATGGAAGTAGGGGGTCTGAAAATTATACTTGTATGCATTGGCAAAAAGTGTCAACAAATCTAAACAATTAGAGTCATGACACATTGACAGCATTTCGAAATAACTACTGGATATGCACAACTTGAGGATTTGACGACCTACGACAGTGACCCATTCAAGAAGTAAATAAATAAAATAAGTTACACATTAAAATATACAAAGAAAAAAAAAGAGTAAAACAAATCGGACTAGAATACCCAAAAATCTCATGACAGGGTGTTGTCCCTTGACGCAAGAAGCAATTGTTTTAGTGTTTGGTTTTCAACTTCTGCTAATTTCTATGCTTTTTCAAAAGTTTATTAGTTTCAAATTGAGTGTTAAGGTTGCCTATTAATTGGACTGCAAATGTGAAATTTGACTGCAGTAGCGAATAAAAGTATTCATGTTCAGATTGTACTTTGTACAGGCTGTTGGTAGGAATACTTTGCCGTGTTCTCTTATTTTTTCTATTTGGCTATGGAGAATCGTTGGGTGCACTTTTGGGTAGGCACTTCACAGAAAGCTTGAGTACTTGTTTGTGAATTCTCAAAGCTGGAGACTCAGTTTTGGGCCCATTTGTTTACTGCTGTACATGGTTGCGGTGCTGATCAAGTCAATTACTATAGTCCTGGATCAGGATAATCCTGAGTTATATGTTTCTAAGAGCCTGAAGTCCCTATGTTTTTGTATTCTTATCCGTGAAAAAAAAGAGCCTGAAGTCATGTTGACAAGAATATGTTTTTTATTTTTGGGGCGCGGGGGGTTTTGGAACTTGAATTGGGCCCATGAGTCGTTGTTTCTACTTCTAAACCAAAAAAACTCGTTGAAAAGGTCTCAAGATTCTATTTTATTTCATTTTAATTTTTTTTTTCTCAAATTTGACTTGATGTTGCTTCACCTTCAAGCTATCTTATATATGATAATCAAAAACTGAGTGAATCTTTCTGCTTCTCTGTACTCGAGTGTTGGGCATTGTATCACCATCTTCTCTGCTTCTCTGTACAGTATTTGGATGCATAAAGTAGGTAATAGCGGTTAATCAATTGACTTGATGAATGTTGAACTATAATGGATACCCATTATAACATCTTTTTGTGAATAAATTGGCGGCATACTTACTTTTAATCGGTTCCCCTCTTTTTCAGGGCATCTATTTGCTGCTTCATTGGACTAAAAGATGGGGTAGTGACATAGTGTCTAAGCATAAGTCTGAAAAGTACCTATGGAATCAGAGTAAAGTGTTAGCTGCTCGTAGAGTCTGAATTGTGGGTAATAAATTCGAATTTTCCTGTCTTGTTATGTGTATAACTCCACTGTGTATCTGCAGTCATATTCCACTTTGTCCTTATTTTATAGAAAGGCACAGGAACTCTGCACTTTGCACCCAAAATTATCAAAACTAGCACATTATTACACTCTCAGGCTCCCAAAAAATGATACTTGGCACTGTGCCATGCATGTTGAATGCATAAAGTGCTTGAAGATATAATCTGTCAATTTGAATTGCTTAGAGCCTTAATAATTTAAAGATGCAGTGTATATTTATCATTTTACTTTGATTGTTTTCTTTGGGAGTATCATACCTTTTACCTGAGTGAGTGGCTAACAAATTTGCCAAATGGAGCTAGATTATTGTTAGTTTTGTGTAACGATTACTTTTTATTATTTTATAAACATGCTTAAATAAGGCATAAGCTTTATGAATAAATATAAGTCAATGGAATGTTCTCTTTTTATTCGCTCTGGAGGTGAGGAGGAATATCACTAGGGTAAAATAACTACAATGGTATTGGTGTGTATTCGAATGGGATTTGCATGCGAATATGACTGTTGTAGACAATTGGTGCTACAATTAGTACTTAGGTGCCACTCCTGTAATATGATTGTACGGTCAACCGAAGGAAATCGACAACTTTATTGAGTAGAATTCAATATTTTGAATACCATACTGGTACCGTACCGGACAATAACCGATATAGGTGAGATAGAGATTTCATATTAGGTTAAATACTGGTTGTACCGGTGCATTTCGGTTAATACCGGCTGATTTTTGGTGTACAGGTTGAAAGTTTTTTTTTTTGTAATTAATGTAAAAAGTCTGACTTTTACTTAATTTTCACTCTAGTTCTCATATTTGAAAACTATTTTTTTTAACTTTTTTTAATTTCATTTTCTCGAGAACTGAAAATCAAATCCTTATTTTCTTTTTTGTGATGAAGATGAATAATAATTATTTTAAATAGTTGGATTGAGATTTTAGAAGTATTATTGAGTTTTATAATATGTATTTTAATTTTTTAAGACTTGCATTGATGTTATTTTGAAATATAATTTATATATATAATTAATTTATTATATATAGACTATTCCAAAATGGTACCTAAAAGTACGGTACCGATACCGAAATATTTCGTTTCAATGTCTTAACTGAAACTGCCACCAAAACGATATTCAAAATTTTGGTAAAATTACAGTAGATATTGCCACTTGCACAACCCTCAGAAGGGTGATGGTACTTCTTTTTTTTTTAATCAAGAATCATATATCTATATATTAACTTTGAATAATGTCATCAATACATTGCTTTTCCTTACGAAGACTATTTGAAATAAAAGTTGGCATATCTTGGATCCAAATAAGTTCTGGTTCCAAACATAAAGCCTTATTTGCTAACTTATGAGCCACTTTATTTGATGTCCTGTGAACATACTGCACCTTCCATCCTTGTTGCTGTTGTAACATCTTCTTGGTATCTTGAATTATACTCCCATAGATTGGATAGTTTGTGTTGTCTTCATTAATAGCTTTCACAATATTTTGTGCATCACCCTCAAATAATACTCTGAGGAAATCAAGGTCCCTACTGAGCTCCATAACTTTCCAGAGTGCCATACATTCTGCTGTTGCAGGGTGTTGCACGTATTTATTTTGATCACAAGAAGTCGTTAGTGCTTCCCCCATTTCATCCCTTATGACTATACCAATTTCCATTTTTTATTTTTTATTTTTTATCTATGGCTGCATCCCAGTTTACTTTTACCTAGCCTTTGTTAGGTTTCTTTCATCTCGTTTGTCTCCCAATATTGCTGTTATGATAGCTCTTTTCTATCTCTGGTTGAGCCATTTTAAAATCTCTAATCTACTCCCTTGCGCACTGATAACCTAGCCAGGAGATATAAATATGTTTTCAAAAACAAACCGGTTTCTTCTTATCCATATGTTCCACATAATCAAAACCACCTCTTCTATTTCCTCTTTAGCTAATTTCTGCATCAGCTTTTCTATCAGTTCCAGCAGATTACCATTACTAGTATTCCACTTTTGGATTTTAGAGCAAGTCTCAAACTAAACATCATTAGTAGCAGCACAATGTCACAACACGTATATGACATACTCCTTTTGCTCTTTACAAATTGGGCATACATCACTCTCTACTATTTTCTTGGTCAACAAATTAGATCTAGTGGCCATAAAATTATTTCCAACTCTTCATAAAAACTGTTTGACTTTCCCTGGTACTTCTAATTGCCATATCTTAATCCATCTTTGGTCATCTTCCTTCTCATTATAAGATTCCCCTTTAATGTTTCTCTTCCTTTCTAGTTCAAGATAATAAGCACTTCTAATTGAGAATTGACCTTTTTGAGAAGGACTCCATACCATTTTGTCTTCACAATCCTCTTACTCAAAGGTAAGCTAAGAATGTGGTTCACCTCATCCTCACCAAATAAGTCTCTGATTAAGCCTTCATTCCATACCCTATCTTCTTGCATAATCAGTTCCTCAACCTTTGCCTCAAGCAATATCGAAACTGGGGACTGAATTCTAAAGGATGAATGTGTTGTTAACCATTTGTCCTCCCATATTTCAATACTTCTTCCATTCCCAACCTTCCACCTCAAACCTTCTTTGATCAAATCAGAGGCCTGCCAAACACTTTTCCAGATTAGAAAAGGTCTGCTGCCCAGCTTGGCACTTAGGAAGGATGAGTCTCTAAAATATTTCTGTTTGTAAATCTAAGTCACTGAACTAGAAGGGTTGTTCAGAAATCTCCTTCTTTGCTTGGCAAGTAATGCTAAGTTGAAACACTTTACATTCCTAAACCCAAGCCCACCATTTTGTTTTTGTTGTCCCAGTTTATTCCAATTGCTCCAATGTACCCCTTTTCTAGTTTTTTTATTACACCACCCGAATTTAGCAAACATACTATTAAGCCCATGACAAAGTCTTTTTGGGAGCAAAAAGACACTCATAGTATAAGTTGGGACAGCTTGTAGTACGACTTTAATTAACACCTCATTTCCTGCAGTTGACAGAAAGATGTTTTTTCAATTTGTGATTTTCCTCCAAACCCTTTCCTTTATGCCTCTGAATGTGTGATATTTAGACCTTCCAATAATAGGAGGCAGCCCTAAGTACTTCTCATAAAATATGAAATATTGTTATTTTACGTTGTGCGGATACATAAAACCATCAAATTAGATACCGTTTGGATAGTGAGATGAGACGGTTTTAGATAAAAGTTGAATAAAATATTGTTATTATTTTAAAATTTGAAAAAATTGATTTGCTTATTATATTTTGTGTGAGAATTTGAAAAAATTATAATGATAAGATAAGATTAAATGAAATCATTTCTGTATTCAAATAGTCTTAATTAATACCTCATGTTTTATATTATATATATATATATAAATTTATATAGATACTACCAATTTTACTTAAAAGTAGAGGTTGCTTAGAAAAGAGGGAGAGATCATACGACAATAAACAAACAATAAATATTTAATAAATAGACTATGAATGAAATACTTTATTATTATTATTAACCGAATGGTAAAAAAACTATATGAACATAAGATCTAGATCCGGATGTTGAATAAGAACAACCATGATTTCTAAAGCATGTATTAAAAGCTATTGATTGTTGCAATCTAGCTGTTAATGTGATTGGACCTCGTGGCTAGTGGGAAATGTTGGAGTGATAGTAATTCATATAGGGATAATGACTGGTAGTTGTCAGAGTCCTTTGCATTCAATCACGCGTATATAAATACACGCATACTATTCTTCCACGTAAACTTTTTATTAACAGGCGCGGCTACCTGCATTAACTGCCACCATAATCCGTCTGTCAGCCACACGCGCTGTATCAGTAAATTTTTCATCTCAAGATCTTTGAGATTTATCCCATCCCATCTTATAATCACAGAAAACTTGGCCCGTGACAGTCCCATCCATTCTATGCCAGTCTTCCTATCATATTCCTCCTTTTCCCAACGATAATTTTGAATAAAAAATAATGGATTTTTTCAAGAAACATTTAAGACAATAAATCGTAATGCACTTTCAGTTTACACTGCCTTTAACAGTACTGGTTAACCGTCATTTAAGATGACGCTCTCTTTATAGGTTATGAGTGGGGATCAAGTATTTGGTCCTAAACACCCTCCTCTTTTTTTTTTTTACTTTTCGTTATGGTTATTGTAATGAAGTGTTTATTGAGGAACCTCACCCTCTACTCATATATATATCATATATATATCGTTTTCTTTATCTGAATATATATTTGGTTGCTTAGAAAAAAAAATTTATTAACTAATTATAAAAAGATATGAAAAATAAATAAATGTTAAAAGGAGTATACTCATATATAGATCCCTTAAGTGCAAGCTATATAATCTTTTAGAGAAGTAATTCATGAGAGAGATATATGTATGCACTTTGGTTATTATTGTTGATTCTTCTCTTCACAAGATTCTGGGGCATATATCCAGAAAACTCCATCCAGAAATCATGGAAGTAGTTAATTATCAGTACAGTTGAATTTGGCAATAAACAAAAATCAAGGAATGTCGACTAGTTAGAAGTACCAGATCATCAGCCACTGTGAGCTTTTATGGAGTAATTATTAGATTAGTATAAGTACGATTAATACGTGAAATTTTTATCGCATTATATAATTTCAAGTTAATTAAATTTGATTCATATATAAGTAGTTTTAATTATATTTTTACACACTGCATGCGTACATGACATAATTAAATTTAGAAAATAAATTTTAAAATTTGAATTTTACTATTTAAATAATATAAATAGTGTGCTCTATACACAGACTTAAAAATAAAATAATTTACTACAAAATTACCTAATAATTTTCACGCTTTATAGTATGTAGTAGTACTACCGTTCGAAACCAATTAATGTGAAGCGAACCGCGCACACGTTAAGTGGAACAATAAGGGAATAGAAATCATAAATAGCATTAATAGATGTTTCAGCTAGCCTTCCAGATCTGCCTTTCATTTCTGCATCATGTTGTGAGCTGGATGGAAATGAAGGGGGAAAAAAGAAGAAGAAAATAGAGCAATGCGTACGTAAATGTTAGGTGGGAAATAAATACTGATCATTTAACTACTATTTGTTCCGCTATGATCCGATCGAATTAAAGCTTATCTTTTCTGCATGCATGCAAGCAACCATGCATGTATAAAGTTTACATGGTTAATGCAATATTAATGCACGTATGCTTATTACAGACTTTACTTTAAAATGGTAATTAATAAAATCATGATCAGTATTATAAAGCACTCTTGATTTAGTTATGGATTTCCTGCATATAGATCACGATAGATAACTACATTAACAAAGTACTCAAATTTTTAGCTGCATGCGAATTAAGAAAGATGCAGTCTCGCATGCAGGTGGATGATGTACGTGTTTGGTGTCATGATCGGTGTGGTACTGCAGGCTCACTTCCGATCTGTTCACCTGTCTCGGGTGACTGTGTATACATGATATCTAAAATATTGGCCAAAAGCATGCATGCACGCGCGTACGTTACGGCCATTGAATGCATGGCCATGCAACATGATGATCAGTAGTACTGTCGCACTCTTTGTCCAAAGTATGTCCCTTTGCCATGCTCGCAAGTTATTATATATGTGCAATCGGTCTATATATGTTTATGTTCCTTTTAATTGATACATGCATTATTATAGATAAGCTAGGCCGCTTTATCTAGTAAAGTATCGGGAGACACAGGAGAATGATCAAATTCCACGTTGGTGAAAAAGAGAGAAACTCTTGTGGTTTATAATTATAATTTTAAGAAATTTTGAGTACTGTAACATTGATTAGTCATTTCATAATATGAATTGATCTGTGATTTATAATTTTCTTCGATCACTATAAATGGTATTAAAGTTAATCACTAGTCAAGAATGTGTGACTCGAATTGCACTAACTACACAAAGAGAGATGATTACCGATCTTTTTGCGGGCAACACACGTGGATAAAAAATGGTAAACAATACCCTAGTTTAGATTATAAAATTATTTTTATTATAAAGTAGATATAACGTACGTATCATATGAAATGATCATATCAATTTGTGAATTTACTTTTGTGAAATCGATCTTTTTGTTGGTATATCTCTTGATCTCTTTATAAAAAGTTTAGAAACAATGTGTTGTTTATGCATTTTTATCAGTGTATGTTGCTCGTACAACAGTCATTAGAGCACTAGCATTAGTTTCTCTATATGCATATGCAAAATCACATCTTTTAGAGATTGATTGCATATTAATAAAAACTCTCATATTGAATTATGTATCTTTGAGCTAAATAATAATAAAATATTATTGTTTATTTTTTTTCTAAAATTACTTTTTTCTTTCAGATTACTTTTTGTTGGTGTCGAGAGAGAGAGAGCAAGGAGAAAGAAATGTTTCGAGAGAGGATTTATTTCCATTGGTGGAGAGAGAGAGAGAGAGAGAGAGAGAGAGGGGGCCGGGGGAAGAAAGAGAAAAAAATAATAAAATAAGATTTGGAGAATGAACAGTGCATTTCAAACGCGAAGAAACACTGTTCATAACCATGCAAATTTTGGGATATTTATAATCGAGTATTAGCATTGGATTATGCAAATGCAAAAGTAAAATTTGCATAATATAATGACATGATTTTGCATTTGACTATTTCACTTAAAACTTATTCTCACATTGAATTATCCATATATTAATCAAAATAATAATAAAATATTATAAATTTAATAATATATATTTTTTCAATTTTTTTTGTTCTATTAATTTTTTTT
Source organism: Juglans microcarpa x Juglans regia (assembly GCF_004785595.1). Lineage (NCBI taxonomy): Eukaryota > Viridiplantae > Streptophyta > Magnoliopsida > Fagales > Juglandaceae > Juglans > Juglans microcarpa x Juglans regia. The sequence continues at coordinate 37,823,904 of NC_054596.1, forward strand.
TTCTAAATTAAGAGCTATATGGAAATATTAATGTTATACTAGTTTTTTTTTTTTTTAACTAGTAGCATTTCTGTGATGTTTTTATTTATTTATTTATAAATTACAATCTTGGGCAAGCTTAAAGATACTAGTGTTCTCATGCATTAAAAAAAACAAGACCAGAAATCTAAAACAAACAAAGACTCCATATATCTACAAATTTACAGTACACAATTCTTGGGAATATGTTGTTCTGAAAGTTGGTCCTAGGTATTGCACCATCATCATCTGGACCATTAATTATTTATCGATCTTCGGCAGTCACATAATCAGGAAAAAAAAACGACTATGATGAATCATCCTGATCGAGGGAAGAAAAAGAGTTGGTAGAATAAAGAGAAAAATGAGAGAAGAGAGAGAGTGTTCAGATGAAAAATAATTTTTTAATAGATTTGGTTGAGCTACAATAAATGTCAAATATAACCACAAGAGTTGATTTATTGTAGCTGAAAGCCATTTTGGTTTACATTTGCATAATCCATACATACCATTTTTATCTTCTTTTAACTAAATTATTCATTTTATTTGCATTTGCATAATTCAATGCCCCTGCTTAATACAATCCAATTTAAAGTTATATTATGTAAATATGTAGATGCATATGCAAATACATAATCCAATACTAGTGTTCTGACTACAAAAAACCGATGGACGATAATGTCCAAAGTTGACTTAAAAATGAAAATATCTTTATGGTGTATTACTAAATATTTTAATTGACTTCAATTATAATATTGATGAATCATTTGAAAAATGAGTCTTAGATTACCATTAAAAAAATCACGAATCACATGCATATTATTTTCCTTCAATTTGAATCTTTGGGTCAAACTTACCATGCTTCACATTACTTTATTAATAATGGGTCCAAGCTAACGTATCATGTAGTTACATTATCTTAGAGTACTCATGATTATCATTGAGAAACTCATGTGTCTATTCCCATTTATTTCAAGCACGACCTTTAAAATCACAAACTTTAACGTTCGAAAATGGTCAAATTTATCAACCTAAATGTTTAGCAAATGGGATTTTAATTTCGGCCAATATCTATCTTTGCCCAATAATGGCAGCTTTTGGGTATGGGTGCATGCATGGTAATCATGCTCGAGATTCATGCATTATACATTTGGCACAAGGCAAAGGAGCATGCACTTCCAAATTCCAAAGTTTGGATGCATGATGATACATTCCTATCGACCCCTGAGACTTGTCATTTCGCAGTTCGCACACCCACCAATGAGGTTACTAGGCCGGTTGATGAAGTTATCCAGAGTGCAATTCCGTGTACAAAAGCACAAAAAGTTGGACTGCGACTCAGTCATGCATGGATAAAAAAAAGGAAGTACATGCATTCTTTTGCTGACTGATTCTTTCCATAACTTTGAAGATTCTAAGTTATTTGTTTTTTCTCCGCGTGAAACCCATGATGACCATAATTGCTTGTTAATTAATTAATTTATTCAAAATGTTACATTCATTTGTTAGCTTATTAAGGAATTCTTCAAATCATGGCGCTATCAGCGTATCATTCATTCGTCGCCAATGTTTCTTGGTTCAATGGATCATACTTTTTCTCTTTGTAAATAAAGTAAATTAAGGATAGGATGAGATTGCTTTTATTTTGAACACTTTCTATTTTTAAAAATATTATCCATTGTTTTTTTTAGTAATATTATTATTTAGCTTGAATTTTATCATTTTAATCATATTTGTGATAGTATACATTTTAAGAGCTTGTTTGGATTCAAAAAGTATTTCATCATTTCAACTTTTTGTGCACAAAATATAATAAAAAATTCAACTTTTTTAAATCTAAAAAATAATAATAATATTAAAAAAAATAATATTTTAATAATATTTTATTTAACTTTTAACTTTCATCTAAAACCATCTCATCTCATCTCATTTCATCTCATCATCTAAACCAATCCTCAGTAATTTCTTCTAGACAATTGCTCAAAATGTGTCATATCTATAAGTGCAAATAAAAGTGACATGGTTTAGAACTAAGAATATTATTATATATTTTACTTGTTAAGAATGATATATTAAACCATGATCAATAACGTTGTTATATGTGTTTTTTTTTTATAACAAAAGCGATCCTTTGCTTATAGCTCATGGCGAAGGAATCCAATACGTATGCACGGATACTGCATGTACTAGAGAATCCGCGGACAAAAAGCCCTAGATACTCAATAATAATAATAATAATAATAATGAAAAAGAGATCGATGCTGAACGGGGCTAGATCCGACGGTTCACATGAGTTTATCGTTAGACGAATCCGAATGCACTAAAATGCCGAATGACGTGGACTTGGTGGCACATTTGTTTCCAACAGACACCGGTGAACAAAATATTAAAAAAGTAGGGGGTATGTAACTGGATAAAATAGAGGGTGAATATCTCTGTCACCCGCCGATAAAGCGCGTATTGAAACACCGACCAATTACAACACCAGGCCATGCTCCATGTATTTTTTCTGCTCTGCAGAACCAACCCTGCTCTCGAACTGACCCCGAAAACTATACGTGCCACAACCGCGCGTGAACTCTCGCCTCATATCCTCTCTAAACGTGAACTCGTAGAAGGCTAGAAGTTCCCCTCCCCCCCCCCCCCCCCCCCCCCCCCCCCCCCCCCCCCTCCTCTCTCTCTCTCTCTCTCTTTCTAACAAGCCAACTAACAAAAACGAAGAAGTTTCTCTCTCTCTCTCTCTCTCTCTCTCTCGCGGATTCATGCGCTCGCGGAGCGAATTCTTCTGCTTGGGCTTATCGAAACCCTAGATTCGCTCCCATTCTCTTCAGGTACTTTTTCCGGATTCGTTTTTGTTTTCTTTGTTTTTACGAAACGATTTTCGTGATTTTTGGACGACTCCTTCGCCCAGATCCGTTCCTGTTTCCGTTCTCTCTGTTTTATTCTCATTTTGCTTTCGCTTGTCAAAATTTTATTCGCATTCGCTCACAAATTTCGGAAGTTTTAACATCGTTCTATCCGTCTAAATTCCCGTGTTTAAATTATTTAGCTTTCATATGACGTTTTTGGTTTATCTTACCGTTAATTGACACAATGTATGTGCCGAAGAGTTTTGAAGAAGCAAAGATGCTCTCGTTTTTGCTGCTTTCGGTTCCACTATTTTAAATTTGATTCAGTTCTAATCTTAGTAATCTATATATACATATATGTAAAGATACTTTTTTTGCCTTTTGTTTTCAGAAGTATTTTCTCTCGTACGAGATTTCACGACTCATGGTAAGCATGCTCTTCGTATTAAATTCGGCTTAAAAAATGGGCGTGGAAGTATGACACTTTCTTATAAAGCATAAGTAATTTTTTTTTCCTTGTTTTATGATTTTTGGTTTTTATTTTTTTTTTGTTCTTGATGATCTTGTTGTTAAGTTTCAAATGCTGATTTTGTAGCTGTACTGTAATTTTTGTTTCATTCGGTTGGTTTCGTGATCTGCATTGTGGCGAGGAAAGTCAATTTTTTGTTTGACTTATTGTGATGAGAAAATAAAATGGGGTACGGAACCAGAAATAGATCTTCAATGACTGGTCATGCTTTTTTGTGTTTGGTAAAACTGAGCTCAGCTAAGCCAACTAGTTAAGGACGTTCAGCTCGGTGTAAATGGAATTTGTGGTTCTCCATTCAGCTAAATAATTCAGCCGAAATATCGAACATGGGAATAAAATTTAAGCTTTGCTATTTATTTATTTTCCTCTTTCTTACATTGACCAACGTGAGAAGTAGCCATGGCAATAGATTTTTATCTAGCTACCCTTGATTTTTGCCCGCTCTCCTATCATGTAAATGACTTAAAATGTAAATGTACTAAGATTTTTAATGCTTATTTATTGTCAGAGGGGAGCGCTGCTTCAGACTTCAGTTGGTCGGCTAGCTTATGAAAATGGACTTGGAAGATAAATTTATCGCTAAAGGTAAAGTCTTTCATCTATCCTCTGTGCTTTTGTGTGATAGGTACACATTTTACCTTTTCTTTTATCGCCTTTCAAAGTCTTGGTAGAACAGGTGGCTAGTAGTCAAAAGAACAGGAGCGGGGTAACCATTAATGGTGTTTTATGACACTGCGTACTCTACCTAAATGGCGTGTTGTTGTTTGAAATATAATTGACTTTGTTCTGTGGGAAAATATTTCTTAATATTATTGTAATTTGTCATTTATGGCTATCCGCTGGTGTGTTGCTGTGCCAGTCTTCTACCAATGAAAAATGCCTGCGTATTAAGTACTTTTGGTCATTTCTAATTAGTATTGAAGTTCTTTTTGTTTATGAACATTATTATTATTATTATTATTATTCTTGGGTTGCCTTGTATATGTTGAAACACTTCCTATAAATGGAAATTTTGTGCTTGCTGCATTGTTTTCTCATTTAGGTTCTAATGTTGTATTTTCCTTGGCATTTATGATGCACAGTCAACAAGCTCTGGTAGGCTCAGGGGTTTTGGACTTAGGATTTGGGGAGCAATGCTTGTCTCTAGTTATTAAATCTTTCTAGGGGGTTTTTTAATAACTTATTCAGTCTCACATGAAGGTGATTGGGAGGAAAATTGTCTATTGGCCGCCAAAGTTGGGGTAAGGATTTCATTTACCTAGTTTTTTGGAGTTTTGCTTCTTTTGAGCTCCTATATATGCACTGGAAATTGAATTCATTTACTTAATGTTGGTCAAGAATCAGTTAATATCAGCGTTATAAGTTTGTCAGTACTTCTTATATGCTAATTAAAAGTTCAATGGTCAAAGTTAAAAGGCTTAGAGTTGGCTGTCACAAGTATGAGCTATGAATGAGATGGGGGCTGAAGTCGTGGGTGTAAAACCCATAGGGTGCATAGTTGTATTTTGATAAAATAAAAATATGTAGGTTATTAAGTTGAAACTTTAGTCCAAAGATGAAATATAATTTGGAAGAAAGAACCAATTAAGTGGTTATGATAAGCAGTTCAGAGTCAGATAGCAAGCTTCTCGAAGACACATCTGAATGAATCAAAAGTTGTAAAGCAAATGTAGGATTTAAAGGAAGTTATCTTAATTATATTAAAATATCTATGTTGATCCACGCTCACTGCATCTTATTCTACTATCTGCTTTTAATACTCATAAAAAAAATTATGAAGTGTATGTGGCATATTTAGTTTTTAATTTGGTGTTGTCTTGTAAATATTATTTCAAGAGACCACAATAGAGGCCATAAAGTAATGTCACAAATTTATTAAAAAAAATATCAGAGATAGAGCATGTTGTTTAACAAACCCCATCCCCCTTTTTATCCTCTAATATTTTCTTACAATTTGCTGTCCATTGTTTATGTTTCATAAGTACAAAGTTTATTCCCGTTTTGAAAAAGTACAAGAAAAAATTCCAGATATCAATCATGTTTCTTTTTTTGTCATATCCAGAAAAATATTATTTGATGTTTTCAGACATCTAGAACGGTCTTTAGTTTCCAAAGAAAAAACATGCCAGAGCAGAACCTTTTAAATCTTCTATGAAATTTTTACACTGGTGTCATGTAGTGTAAAATGCCTAATAAAACTGAATCTTGAACTTCGATGACTGCCAAATAGGGAAAGGATGGTTGGCTAGACCATGTTTCATATATTTGAATTCTCAATTGTTTTAGTCATTACATTGAAGGAATATCTATGTGTACCTCAAACTCTGTTTTTATGGGATTATGACAATATTATGGGATAACAGATGGCATGTTGTCATAAAGGAGTTCATGTACGTGATTGACAAGTAGGCATGATAGTAGACCAATCTTTGGTCTGACCCATTTCATCTTATGAATTTTGTAATTGGTATCCAGTTTGTTAGATCCATTAACTACCAAGTTCACAATCTGACTGGGCTAAAGCAAGGGCTAGGTAATATTGTAGTTGAAGACACTATATACAGGCATATCAATACACATACACATGCAAATGTGCGTACATACATACACACATACATTTTGTTTTTTAATTGGCACCGGGTGTCTGGGAATAGCGCCATGACTAATCCCAGGGGTGCATAGGCCCTCGGCAAAGAGTTTCCCGCAAGTGCAATTACATACATATTATACATGGAGAGCCCTATCTAAACCCTAGCAGTCTTGAGTATCTTGACTAGAGGCGGCTCCTCCACTAGCCTCCAGACCACTTCTTAGATGCTCCTTCAGTTTCATTTATTTAACCCTCATTTTGTTCTCATAGAAAAGAAAGATCTGTTGTTCATCCGGTATGCACTAATTTCTGAAAAATCTTGTTTGTTGTTTGGGTTTTATGTCAAATCATATTGCTCTTTTTCTAATTGAGAAGACCTGATCTGTATTTATGTTGTTTCTTCCAAAAACCTATTTTATGCTGAAACTCTGACCATTGTTGTTGATTGTGCTTCTAGTTCAAGATGGCTTGAAATTACGTACTAATTATTCTGTTCATTTTTAATAAATGAATTGACCCTTTTGTCACATTTTCTTCTTGAAGGTATGATTTAGTATTATGACGTTTGAATATAATTAAAGTTTGGGGTAATGTTGAATTACTTAATCCTTTTTTCTAATGGGAAGGGGCCAAAGGCCTAGACTTTTTTTCCCTTCTGAAAAGGTACTCAATGTACTAATTGAAAAAAACATAAAGGTATTCAATATGCCTCAATCTAGTATTGTTAACACATTCTAGTATTATTTGTTACCTGTTTATGATTCAATATCGAACTTTCGACTAGTTACTGATAGGTGATTTAGGACGAATGGTTTCTTTGGTCTCTGGACAGGTGGCAATTTTGCAGGTCAGAGACATGGATGGTCAATTCTTCCTGCATTTGTGTTTCTGAGAGTTTTAACTTGTCTAAGAGACCAATGAGATGGAAAATATATTTGTATTTGTTGGCTGATTCAATGTTGTAATAACTGGGAGCCGCCTTTCTATATGACTGTATTTACTATTGTTATTGTTGTTGTTGTTGTTGTTATTGATGTTATAACTATTTGAGCAATATCCCTAACTTTCACGCTCAATTGTCCTAGTGCGGGGATTGAGGCTGGATTTCACCAATGGAGGCATAGTGCTAGTGTTGGGCTGGGTTTGAAGATGTTTGAATTATTTTTTTATTTAAATTTAAGTAAATATAGATAGAAACCTTTGTGGGACACAGTATTCTTCTGTTACGATAAGATTAGTGGAGCAATATGCTGGCAAACATGCTATGATGTATTTTAATAGCGTTGGTGTAATTGAGATGAAGATCAGGTGTATCTGAGTAGCAACAATAAGGACGTCAACCTAGAAAATGAAATCAATCAGGGAAAATGTTGCAGTTAGGATCTAACTTGTTATATAAATAGTAAAAGGAATGCAGCAACTACCTATCAGAAAAAAAAAAGAATGCACAAAAAATTTGGATAATATACAATTAAAATTTTTATAGACTTAACATCCACATTTGTAGACTTAACATTTTTATAGAATAGGAAAGAGGAGAAAAGTAGACTTAACAATTTTTCCACATTTTTATAGAAAAAAAGGAGAAAAGTAGGTAGTTGACATTTTATAGACTTAATTAACATCTACATTTATGGATAATATACATTTAAAATTTGTGTTCAGTTTTGTTTGTAATATCTGTTTTCACCAAATATGTTCTCATGTTCTTAGTTTGTTTCTTTGCCCTTCTAGTTTCTGGTGTTCAGAGCCTTTCTTCCAGTGTGCAAAGCACCCCAGAGAAAAATGGGCATTCAGATGATGCTTCAAGAAGTCCAGAACTCCTCCAAGAGTTTCTGAAGTCTGGTCCAAAGAAGGAACTTCTTCGAACATGCTTTGATAAGGAAAGGAAAAGCTCATCAAAAAGGAAAATGACAGAACTCCACAAGACTAGTAACAAGACAATTAAGAAGCAAGACTCAAGAAAAGCTTCTTCTAGTTCCAACCTTCAGTCTTCGAGGAAGCAACAACGAAAGGGGGAAAATCCCATGCGACTCCCATCAGCTGCAGACCAGTCTCCAGATTTTGGACATACAAACTCATGGATCTGTAAAAATTCTGCTTGTAGAGCTGTTCTATCCACAGATGACACATTTTGCAAGAGGTGCTCTTGTTGTATATGTCACTTATTTGATGATAATAAGGACCCTAGTCTTTGGTTGGTATGCACATCTGAATCTGGTCAGGGAGACTCCTGTGGGTTATCTTGTCACATTGAGTGTGCCCTTCAACGTGAAAGAGTGGGTGTTGTTGATCTTGGGCAATTGATGCAGCTAGATGGTAGCTATTGCTGTGCTTCTTGTGGAAAAGTTTCAGGGATACTTGGGTATGTATTTTCTTGCTTCTCCTGAGTTATCGATGCAGTTGTAGTTCTTGACACTTCACAGGCTTCTCTTGCCTGTGGAAATTGTTGCTCAGCTATGAATAAGGCTCCCTTTCTTTTTATTTTTATTCTTTTCTCCCTTTAGATTAGTTATCTTTTATATATATATACATATATATATATATATACACACACGTTATCTTTCTATAAGAATTTTGAGGAGTTACCTTTAATTGTTTTCCCCGGCTCTAAACGAAGCATCATCACAACTTTCTATGGGTGTAAATTTCTTTGCTGGAAATTATTGCTATGAGATCCTGGCCTTTAGCGAACTGAGTAGTGGTGAATTAGGAAATCTCTCTGGTTCCAGATCGTGATGGAATCCAGAAACATAAATAAAGAAATAAAAGGAGTATGGATGAAGTTATTCTTGTGTTCTGTTAACTGATTTTTAGCGATAGTTGTAGGGCTGATGGAAATTTTGTGATTTTATGTGGCAGATGTTGGAAGAAGCAGCTAACAATAGCAAAGGATGCTCGCCGTGTTGATGTTCTCTGTTATAGGATATACTTGAGTTCCAGGCTTCTGGAAGGCACATCCAGGTTTAAAGAACTGCATGAGATTGTAAAAGATGCGAAGGCTAAACTAGAAACTGAAGTGGGCCCAGTTAATGGGGTATCTGCCAAGATGGCACGTGGCATTGTCAGCAGACTCTCTATTGCAGGCGATGTGCAGAAACTCTGTTCTCTTGCAATTGGGAAAGCAGATGAATGGCTGGCCACTGTTTCCAATGTGAATACAAATTGCAGAGGTTGGGAAACATACTAACTGGTATTCTATCTTTAATTGTTTTGAAGAACATATACAAGCTTTAGTTAAACGATTAACTAATTTTCTTGGTTTCCTTTGCAGAAGATTCGCTTCCTGCTGCTTGCAAGTTCTTTTTTGAAAAAGTAACATCATCCTCGGTTGTGATTATCTTGATCGAACTGTCTAATGCATCATCTGATGATATTAAGGGCTACAAGCTTTGGTATTGCAAAAGTAGAGAGATACACACAAAAGAGCCCATATATGTTTTTCCAAAAGCTCAGAGAAGGATAAAAATCTCAAATCTGCAGCCCTGCATGGAGTATACCTTCCGAATAATTTCTTATACGGAGGCTGGTGATTTGGGTCACTCCGAGGCCAAGTGCTTTACCAAGAGTGTCGAGATAATTAGCAAGAATCCTAATTCAGCAGTTGTCCTGAACTGTAACAAAGAGAATCCCATCATTGATGGCAGTTCTTTGAGTGCCAAAAGGGAGCCTAGGAATACAACAGAACTTGGTTTTTCTTCTGGATTTAAGGTTCGAGACCTTGCAAAGATCCTGCATTTGGCTTGGGCCCAAGAGGAAGACTGTTTTGAGGGGTTTTGCAATCCAGAGGTGGAAAAATGCTGTGGAGTAAGCGAAGTGATCAAGCCTGAAGCTCTTGAAGTAGAGCGGTCACCTTTTGTTTCACGTGGGCTTGACTTGAACGTTGTTTCGGTGCCAGATTTGAATGAAGAGCTCACCCCTCCATTCGAGTCCTCCAGGGATGAAGATAACGGATGCACTTTGCAGCAGGCTGTTGAGGCAGATGATGATGCAGCTTCTCGTGACATACAGAAGAATGGTTTAGGTAGATCACACGGTAGTGGCGACTTGCAGACTTGGATACATGGGCCAGCTATAGAAGTCCCAGCTGTTGATTCCGGGACAGAATTTTGCAGGAAAAGAGCTGCAAACTCTAATGAAGAGACACATGATTGTGATAGCACTTTGATAAACGGGTCACCACTCCGAACCTCTAATGGTTCATGTTGCTTGGATGAAAACTTTGAGTACTGTGTGAAGATAATCCGATGGCTGGAATGTGAGGGTCACATTAAACAGGAATTTAGATTGAAATTGTTAACATGGTTTAGCTTGAGATCAACGGACCAAGAACGTAGGGTGGTCAACACATTCATTCAAACACTGATTGATGATCCTAGTAGCTTAGCAGGACAACTAGTCGACTCCTTTTCGGATATTATATCCTTCAAGAGGCCACAAAACGAATTCTGTAGTAAGTTGTGGCATTAAACAAGGGTGCAGCAGTCTAATTTACAGGATTGCTAATTTTCCCGTGTGTTTAATTTTCTCTCTCTGCCATAAACTACCACTGATTGTTTTTGCCCTTCTTTGTACAGGCATTTTTTCTTAGTCACCGTTGGAAGTTATTCATTTATATCGCTGGGCATAGATTTGAGTTGCTGATTGTGGAGACAGTTCCTGATGATTCTCGGAACGGGGAGGGCCTAGCACTTGAGGTTCGTGCTGTAAAAGGCACTTTCCATCTCCTATATTATCCTAATTTACATTGAAGTAGGAGCAGCATAGCATTTACTCAGTCGTGGATTGGAGGATATATGTATTAGTTACTTTTGCATTGCCTTCTTTAAATCAAAGAAGGGTACATGAAATTGATCCTGGATTTTACATCATTACATTATCTTCCTATTTTTCATATTCTACCTTGTTCTTTTTATTCCCTAATCTTTATTCTTCAACTATCAATTGATTTAACATCCCAAAGGCCAAAGGTTGGCATAACCCCCGGCCTCCAAAATGGAGGTCTGGAGTTCGAAACCTCCCTCCCCAAATAATAATAATAATAAAACTATCAATTGATTTAGCATTTGGAAACAAAAGGGTCAAATTGTCAATTAGCTACGGCCTGGTATGGCAAATTTTGAGAAATTTGCAATACTCAGTCCATCGCTGCGCTTATGTTGGTTTCATCTGTCTATGCCTTGGTGAATGATCGTTTGTGGATGAAAATCTCCTAAATTTCTTACCACTTTTTTTCTCCTGACATCAATGTTAGAGATTTTATCATATTGATATTTATCACTATTAAGTTTAAGTATTTCTTATCTTAGTAATTGCCACAGTGAATTTGGAAATAATCAATCTTGTTTATGCTGGTAAATTTGATTAATTATTTCCTATGAAATTTACGGAATCCTGATTCGGTAATTCGTTTATAAAGAGGTCAGTTCTCATTAATTGTCCAATTGAATATTTCAAGCTACCAGGAAGTTGTATTTTCGTGCAGGATAGTGTTATCTTATTAAAATTATGATAGAATAATGATATTTATACTATTTTTATAATATATTTTAAAATCAACTAATGGGATAGTGTTGTCTTATGAATAAAATTAAAGGTAACGTATATACAGTCTTGAAATATATAATTTTTTTATATTTTCTTGAAAAAAGTGAAGATTACTATTAAAAAATAATTTTTTATGTCAGTTCTAGATTTATTTATTTTTATTTTTTTAAAAAAGAGTATACGATAACTCTACCTTTTCAGATTGTAAATATTGTTTTTAAAAAAATTATATTTATGTCTACGACAACTTTCTTATAAAAAAATATTAAAAAAAGAAACAACTTTGCCAAGTAGGCAAAACTGGGGTCTGACACAAAAAAAGGAGAAAGAAAAACAAAGCATACACAGTCAGCAAGACGTTGTCGTTCTGGCTAATCGGATTGGATTTTGAACGATTACACCACACAAGTCACACAACAGCTTGGCTCACGGAGAGTCGAGACCACTCACCTCCCGTTCGTCTCTCTCTCTCTCTCTCTCTCTCCCTCCTTCCTTTTTTCTAAAATGCTACTCCATGCTCCATCTTCACCATATCTCTCCTTACTAAGCACAAAATCACGACCCAAAGCAGGTAACTTCTTACACCACGCTCAAGTTCCTTACTCTTTCTTAAGTTTGTAAACACTGAGTTGCTTACTTGCTTTGTTGCCTGCTTTGTTGTTGTAGGACTACTTTCACCAGAGAATTGTCTTCTATCGTCAGATATATACTATTCTATTCCGCCTAAAAGACTTGAAAACTCCATATGGGCATCGAGCAAACGGTCCGTTTTTAGCTCTGCTACTCCTAAAGCTGCCTCTGTTGAAGGTAAAGCGCCCCCCCCCCCCCCCCCCCCCCCCCCCCCCCCCCAAAAAAAAAAAAAAAAAAAAAAAAAACCTTTTAAGCCAAGCCATAAGCTCACTGGTATAAAGAAACAAAGCCATTCTAAGAATTGAAAAATTCAATTGAATTAGGCGGGGATTTCTGAGGTTCCGAAGAACCCAAATCAAATTCTGTTTCTGATAACGTTTTGGTTGATTCATTGAAATGTAATGCACTAGTATCAGATGGTTCGGTGTCTTCTCTCACATCAATATGTGGTGAAAGTTACAGGATTTATCTTAAATCATTTTTCTAGTAAAATTTAAAGATATTTTTTTATAGGTAAAATTTAGAGATGTTTTTAGGGGATGTATTTTTTCCAAAAAGAAATCGTGATCTAATGTTATACAATTTAGATGGCATGTAATTGAATACAACTATATGACTTTGGCCAGTAGAATTAGTTGCTCATGTAGGGATAGTTTGCGTAAGTGTGCATGTGAGAGAGATTTATAACCTTAAACATGTTCAAATGATAAGGATTGATTTAATTTCTCAGGAGCTATCTTATTATGCAAAAGCCTCTTTTGATCGCATTATCAGTATGTACCATGCATGTAAGCTTGCAGTAAGTGGTCATGTTAGCTACCAGATTGTTGTGGGAATGTAAGCTTGCAGTAAGTGGTCATGTTAGCTACCAGATTGTTGTGGGAGACTATCACTCATATGGAAGGGTTGAGGAAGGTCTTTGAAATGCATGTTAAACATCACTTTAATTCAAAAGCTTAAACCATTGTGTGCTCACCATTTGCAAATGAGCACCTATAGAGATAACCAAGTTTTTTTGTGGTGCTGTTGCTCCCATTACAAAATTTTGTTCCTGCCACTGTTCTGTCCACCTTTTAACAATCACGGGGTTTGTACTTTCAGGGACAATGTTTGCCAGAGTTCATTTTCTTGTCCTTTTTAATATTTTTATTTTTTACATATGTGTAGCTGGTGCTTCAGCAGTAACTACTGGAGTGGCTGAGAGTGATGTGCTGAAAGCCTTGTCTCAAATCATTGACCCCGACTTTGGGACAGATATTGTATCGTGTGGTTTTGTGAAAGATCTGGACATCAATGTGTCTTCAGGAGAGGTCATTTAGAATCTGAATGTGACAAATTTCTACTAATATAAAAATATGTCCAGATTTAAATGTCATGACTTTACATCTCAGGTTTCATTTCGGTTGGAGCTTACTACACCAGCATGTCCAATCAAGGACATGGTAAATGACACACCCACCGTTGTTTGATCAGGATCTGACATATGTTGGGAAGGGTAGACTTTTATTTCATAAAATTCACTTAAAATTACTTGAGAATATGGAAACAATATCCACCTCTCATTTTTTCTTCCTTCCCTGTTCTAAACATCAATTCTTTTCCCTGAAAATGATACCCAATTTTTTTAATGGTGTATCTTGGAAGACTCATGAGCATTTTTCAACATAATTATGCTTTTGCTTGTGCAGATTATATGATTGCTTTAATCTAGTTTTTGCATGGGAATTATAATTAGATTTACTTATGACAGTTTGAGCAGAAGGCAAATGAGGTGGTTGCAATGCTTCCATGGGTGAAGAACGTGAATGTGACAATGTCAGCACAACCTGCACGACCCATTTTTTCTGACCAACTCCCAGTGGGTTTACAAAAAATCTCAAGTATTGTGGCAGTTTCAAGTTGCAAGGTAGATTTTCCTTGATTTTTCAGATCGTTTTTCCCCTTTCTCCTTAAAGTTTGACATATTGAATTGTTACTCATAGATGCACTGAATTGTTATTCTTATTATCATGTATTAGTAGTGCTACTACCGTCTCTTATAGGTTGACATATTGAGTTGTTATTTATAGACACATTGAATTGTTAATCCTATTATCATGTATTAGTAGTACTACCACCAACGTATTGGGCATATGTGGTCTAGTCTGACAGTTATCTCTCTATAGTTACTTATTAAAAAAAAAAAGTTATCTCTCTATAGTTCAAACTTCAGTTGTTTATATGCCTGGAGAATTTCCATTATACTACAAAATAAAGATTAGGTTATGTGTTTTTTAGGATTAAGTGCTACAATAGTCTAGGGTTTTTCACATTTTTCCAAAAGACTGTGTTTTCATTTTATCAATTTACTTCTTGGATTTGCAAAATTCATCAATTAGATTCTTTTGTTCATATGTTGTTAAATAAATTAACAGCAGCATTCCCATGTGTCCCCAAAGTTACGTGATACCCAATGAGAGTAGAACACGTGTAAAAAATTTGACACTTCAGCTTTCAAACATAAAAAATTCCACGTCAGCTTAAAAACAATAATTTTGTTTTTGAAAATAAAAATAATTTAAAACAAAAAATCTGCACTTCAAACCTTTAATAAAAAAACAAAATTTAACAAATAATTAAATGATAAATATTAAAAACAAAATTAAGCAAAAAATTGAGGAGGTTGAGGGGCCGGGGGCCTCCATCCCTTGGTGGGTGGATCTGGCCACCCTAGAAGTGGTCTGAACCACTCAGAGGTGGAATGATTTGGTTACACCGAGTCAATTCTGGGGTGACGAGATCTACTGATACACCATGGAGGTGACTTTCAGGAGCCACCTCTGGGGTGGCTCGGATATGTTGCCCTCAATCCACCCAAAGGCTGGGATATGAGTTTTACTCCTTCCTCCTCCTTAGCCCCTCCTTGGAGGTTTTTTTTTTTTTTTTTTGCTATATGTTATTTTATTTTTTGTATAAGGGGCTAACATGGCATTTTTTTTTATCTCTTGATTACCATTTAGTATTTTCAAAAATATTGTTTGTTAAGTTGACATGGCAATTTTGTTTTTCTTTTTCCAAGTTTTAGAGCTGACACATCAACTTTTTAACATTTATTGTGCTCTCATTGGGTGCCATGTGGCTTTGGGTACATGTGCAGTGGCGGATCTACATATGGCTTGGCCCCCCCAAATTTTTTTCATAATTCAAAATAGCCCCGAAATTTTATTCATAATTCCATGTATATAGAAATTGACCCCCCCAAAAAAATTTATAATTTCCTTATTCCCATATGCTTTCTAAAATTTTGTAAAATTTCAATATACATAGAAATGTCTCTCTAATTTTTTTCCTATAACCCCTAGATTTTGTATAATTTCTATACATTATCTATTTTCAAGGATGTGACCACACTAAAATTAAATTAAAACTAAGATTAGGAGAAATAATAAACTATTAACATGGGACCCCAAAGTTTTTTATTATACAATATTAAGTTTCTTAATATAGAATCCAAAGTAAAATTACCAGAAAAACCTGTTTAAGATTGATGATTTATATGAAAAATAGTGGAGATGATTTATCCTCTAAACTTCGTTGAGCAAGGAAAAGTTTATTTAAGGTCTCAGTTGTAGTATTCTATGCTTAATGTGACACCAAAATAGATAGATTTTACATGAAATTTGATAAACTAGCTTAGATATTAGAATGAAAGATGGCATTCTAAAAGATCACTTGATAGTTTATACGAAGAATACAATTTCTAAATATTTCATATTTACAAAAATAATAATGGATGAATATTATTCTATGAAATATTGTCGTGAAAAATCTGAAACAGGCATTAAGTTGTGTTTTAAAAATTTTATTTCTACATTATTTGGCAAATTATCGAGATTTAATTTTATATATCCTTTATGATTTTGTAATATTTTTTCATTTTACATAAACATCTCGTGCGATAGAAAAGTTGGCCCCCCTAAGAAAAGTTGCTGGTTCCGCCACTGGACATGTGGAAAGGCTACCGTTAGTTTATTTAATGTTGAATGATCTGATTGATAAATTTTGCAAACCACAGAGTAAATTGATAACATTAAGAACTGGGGAAGACAAAATCCTAGGCACTGCTTATGTATTTAACTTGTCATCTTATGAGGAAATCTATCTTTATGAAAGATTTCTTAAAATCATAGTCTCCCTGATTGAAGTGTTAGAGAAAAGGCAATTACTTTTAAAGTTGATGCTTCCCCTTGGATTTCGATGGGAAAGGAATGTAAGATTCTCATGGCTTTCCACTGTAAGAGGAAAAGGAATATAAACGTTCATACTGGTCCTTATCAGATATATATTTTAGGTAAAATAACTTGAGGAATTGTTTCCTTTTTTAACACAGCACTAACTTATGTATATTTACCTGCTTCACCAATCCCAACGAAGGTGATCCGATTATCTTCTTGTTTTGTAAAAATATTAAAAATTAATTTACTAATACCTTCCTATTTTAAGCTGCTTCTGGATAATTGCGCAGGGAGGTGTTGGAAAATCAACGGTGGCAGTAAACCTGGCTTACAGTTTGGCTGGTATGGGCGCCAGAGTTGGCATCTTTGACGCTGATGTCTATGGTCCCAGTTTACCGACAATGGTGTCCCCTGAAAACCGACTGCTAGAAATGGTAATGTTTCAAAGTTTAAAATGAATTTTATATGCAAGTTAGTGAAGAGATGCATTAATGATGGAAAAACCTTATACAGAATCCAGAGAAGGGTACCATCATTCCAACTGAATACTTAGGAGTTAAATTGGTTTCTTTTGGATTTGCTGGACAAGGTCGTGCAATAATGCGAGGTCCAATGGTTTCCGGGGTCATCAACCAACTTCTGACTACTGCTGAGTGGTATGATATGCTTCCATTAATGAATTAGAAAGAAAGAAAAACTAGGGTAAGATTTGTTTACTCATGATTTTTATGAGAGTTTCAGTTCTGCTGGAGTTTTATTGTTTAGTTATTGCTATATACTACACTCTCATCCCATTCCCATCACACTTCACTGATGTGGTTATCTTTCCGGGCACCTCATGAATTTTATGGCTAAATTCTCAATCGTTGTCTTTCAGAGAGATGCAAAGTCTAATCCTTTATTCCAAAATGCAGGGGAGAGTTGGATTATCTGGTTGTTGATATGCCCCCTGGAACTGGTGATATCCAGCTCACTTTATGCCAGGTTCTGTTTTTAAATTCACTACTTCTGTGCCTAAATTTATAGCACCCTATTAGTTTCATAATCTTGATCTTCTGTTAATTTATTGCCTTCTATGGTTTTTGAATGATTATGCGTATGTGGATAGCTAAAAAAATACTTGTCCAGAGCACATTGCTTCTTAATCTTACCACTTTACTTTTAAAGATGGGTAAATCACATTTCTCAGGTAGTCCCTTTAACTGCGGCTGTTATTGTTACCACCCCTCAAAAGCTAGCATTTATTGATGTAGCAAAAGGAGTTCGCATGTTTTCAAAGCTTAAGGTGACATTTCTGTTTTAAATCACTATATTCTTTATAGATATGATTCTGGATCAGTTTTTTGACATGTTTGAGGATTAAATGTGTTGCAAATTTTCAACAAGTGATATTCATGAGTTTCTATTTGTTGTCATCTTCAAATTCTTGTTAAACATATGTTTGAGATTCTATTCATAAACATTAGGTACCATGTGTTGCTGTCGTTGAGAATATGTGCCACTTTGATGCTGATGGAAAACGCTATTATCCATTTGGAAGAGGTTCAGGCTCTCAGGTACCAAAATCTTCTATTTGCAAAATCTAAAACTTGAAAATCTCATGATTTTAGCATTATCGGTAAATTTTTATATGAAAAATATATACAAGAAAATAATACACATCTTTGCAGGTGGTCGAGCAATTTGGAATCCCTCATCTGTTTGATCTTCCCATCAGACCAACCGTATGTCTTGTGATAAGTTACTTACTGCTGCTAATTGTCTGGAATGTACTCTGGATGCTCACTTGATGTGGTTTCTATTGTTAGCAATAGTAGAGTTTTCCCTCTCCATGTTGTATAAGTTGCATGCTTTATGCTTTTTGTTGCACCTAGATCAAGCGCCTTTATTTATGTTTCTCACATAAATTTAACTACCTTTTTATTGCTTGTAAAGATTTTTGTTTTTGTTTTTATTTATTAATGGCAGGTTGTGTTTTGACCATTAGTTTTCCATTATAATTTCTCCATTAATTCCGTGTAGAAACCTTCTGTATATCTAGATAATTCGTTTGATTTTAGCTTATTAGAATTTGGGCATTGTACATATCTGATAAGCAACCAGAGTCAATTTTATATTTGTTGATTACCTATTGACAGCTGTCTGCTTCTGGAGATAGCGGAATGCCTGAAGTTGTGGCCAATCCTCAAGGTGAAGTTGCAAAGACATTTCAGAACCTTGGAATTTGTGTTGTGCAACAGTGTGCCAAGATTCGCCAACAAGGTACCCTATCTGTGCTTGAAAATCTTGATAAAAGTGTTCCCAAGACAGTGAGAGTAGAAAGCTACTTCTCTTCACACCCATATAAAGAAGGTTATAAATTTCTTTGCAATTGCTCAAATAAAACATTCAACGATTAAGGCCTCGTTTGTTTTCACAACACATCTCATCTCATCTAATCATTGCAACTTTTCCAAATTCTCACACAAAATAAAATAAACAATTTAACTTTTTCAAGTCCCAAAATAATAATAATATTAAAAAAATATATTATAATAATATTTTATTCATTTTTCAACTTTTATCTCAACTCGTCTTATCTTATCTCATCTGCGAAAACAAACGAGCCCTAATACTCAGAGATTTCTTTTCTTTTATCATTATCTTAAAAAATTCAGAATTTTTTATCCTTGCAAGTAAAATGGAATGTTGATAATTCATAGATAATGAGAAGGACATGTTGGGATTGCTCTTGGATTTGGGACTAGATCATTATAATCCTAGGCTTTTTTTCTGCATTGGTTATTGTGATTCCCATATGTTTCCTTTGACCTTAGTTTGATGAGAAATCATTTCTTTTTCTAGTGTCTACAGCTGTCAGATACGATAAATCTATCAATGCAATTAGGGTGAAGGTACCGGATTCAGATGAAGAATTCCTTCTGCATCCTGCAACTGTTAGACGGAATGATCGTTCTGCCCAAAGTGTGGTATGAGTTTCATTCAATTTATATAATATAAATGGTTCTAATTGAAATAATTACATCGTATGCCATGATAACATAAGATAAGTTGTTACATCTGAGGCCTCGTTTGGATGTTGAGATGAGATGCGTTGAAATGAAAAATCTGTGAATGGTAGTGAAATGGTTTGAGTTAAAATATTTTATGGAGTTTTGGGAAAGGAGAGAGAAAAAGTTGAATACAAATATTATAAAGTTAAAATATTGTTAGAATATAATTTTTTAATATAATTTTTGTTTTGGGATTTGAAAAAGTTGAATTGTTTTTTGTTTTATTTGAAAGTTTGGAAAAGTTGTAATGATTAGGTAATGATTAGATGAAAAAGTTGAAGATTTGAAATTGAAAAGTGTTTGTGTTTGAGTGATGTTTGGATGTTAAGATGAGATGAGATGAGATCATCTCAACATCCAAACCAGCAGTTGTAAAACCTGAATTTTAGTAATGTACTAACATACAAGACAGCAACGGCATAGAGATGGTGATTACTATTGCCCTTCTGCTCAGGACCTGTCCAATATTTAATGCTAAAACTGATGGACAGCATTTTAATA
Source organism: Juglans microcarpa x Juglans regia (assembly GCF_004785595.1). Taxonomy (NCBI): domain Eukaryota; kingdom Viridiplantae; phylum Streptophyta; class Magnoliopsida; order Fagales; family Juglandaceae; genus Juglans; species Juglans microcarpa x Juglans regia. The sequence continues at coordinate 37,843,835 of NC_054596.1, forward strand.
ATTATATTGCTGGTTGTATATGCACTGCTGCTGAGGATTTGTTTTCATGGTTGCTGAATGCTATATGATGTGGGTTACAAACTTCTTCTAGTCTAACAGAAAATGCATGGCACTCGGAACTTGTAGCCTCTGGCTTTTTGTTTCCCCTTTATAAACGTATGAAAGGTATTATACATGGAAAATTGTTTCTAATTTCTGAACAGAACTGCTACGTACAAGCGTTAGTGGGAGTTGCCGTGCAATCGGCATCTGACATGGCATGTGTTAGTCAAAAATAAGAAAAAACGGCAGCGTTTTACTACTACTTTGTTTCACTGAATCACTGCAGAAAAGTTACAATTTCAGTACCTGAGCAACTCTCCTCTCTGCCTCCCGCATTTCACAAACCAATCTGCAGTGAACCCAAGGATATCCTTTCTCCCTCCCTCAGTTCGCAAACCCATATGCAGTTTATTTTCATTTCTACAGCTCTGCAGCCAACCTTCTCCTTCTCTCTCTTTGAGCTTTAGCAAATGGATCAGTACTAAGCAGTCCTGAACGCCCGTAAAATTACCAATTGGATTTCTTTCTTCTTTTGAAGTTTTCATTTCATTTGGCTCTTTCCTGTTATCTGTCTCTTCATTCATGAATCTTCCATTTGAATATTCTAATGTGCTCCATTTTTCTTTTTTTTTGTCAAAAAGCTTCCTCATTCCTGCAAGGACGGTGATTTATTCCTATTGATTTTTCTTTTGGTTTGGGATTTATTTTTCAATATTTTTTTTCCACACAACCATTTGATTCTTATAAGAAATTGGAACAAATCGGACTGGTGTTTCCAATTCTCATCGATTTGTAGCCATTTCCACACAATCAAATGGTTCAATACCTGAGCAACGAGTGAAAACGGACCTGAAAGGGGAGAGAAAATTATAACATAATATAACGCTTGGTGGATGAGAAAATATTGACAAGGATAGGACTGTCGCCGTGCGCATTCCACCTCCCAAAAGCAACGGCAGGATCTGATTCTCTGCTATGCTACGACACTGCTACCCGGCGCACTTGCAGTTTAATTACCCATCTCCGACCATCAATCTCGCCTTTTTCACCCTGGCCCAATGTGCAAAACGAAGAAAAGCACAGACTTGATCGAACCCCAGAGGAACGCACATTCCAAATCTCGCAAATCCTTCAAGTCTTCCCACTCTTTGATCCCACCAGACCCCACCTCCAACAATTTCTCCAGCAACACCAACTTCAGCACCACTGGTTCCAGCTACAATAATTACTGGTCCAAGTCTTCCGCCTCAAGCCGAGCCACTCTCTCGAGCCTCAAGGACTCTCTCCCGGAGAACCCTCACGTCTACCAGTTCTTCGAAATCCGCACCGCCACCAACAACTTCCTTGCCAAGCAATTCTCCTCATCTTCCTCGTCCGCCTCGTAGCGTTGCTCTCTTCGCGACAAGGACTCCATCATCTTCCAGCGCAAGCTCTGCCCTCCTATCGAATTACTGGAGCTACGAGACCGTTTTGTGTTTTGTCCACATCATGTCGAAAAACACAGAGGAAGGGGAAGAGGGGTCGAAGAAACACATCGAAGAAATGCTTCGAAAAACATAGAGGGGTTGAAACACAGAGAGAAGGAGGGAGAGCTGGGGAAAAAAAAAAAGGAAAACGACGTCGTTTTGTGTTTTGTCCATGTAAGTGCCGTTTGTGCAGAGCTTGCACCAGCCGACTGCCTCCAGCATTTTACATTTCTGAATTTATTATCATATCAGAGGCATTATCACAGATCTCTCAAAGAAAACTTGCAAATACCATAAAGCAAACCTCATACTATAATTTTGTTGCAAAATTCCTTCTCTCTCTCTATCAAAATTGTTGCTTAGTTTATATTTATAGAGGATATATTTGCAAATACTGATTGTACTTGGGTTGCACCTTTTTCACTTTTCAGTGATTTATTACATATTAAAATAATATTTGCAAATAATGACGTCCAAAAGTTAAAAACAAGAGTTGGTTTGTAGCAGAATAAATAGCCGGTTTTATATATTTTATGGGCCATAACTGATTTCATACGTTCTTCAAGAAATCTGCAGGTGATGTTTAGCTTTGAACACAATAAGGAGATATATGTGCATGTAAACGTAATAAATTTAAATTTTTAGTGGGCAGTCTATTTTTTTTAATACCACAGTATAGGATATCGCGTTGATTTTATTCTTGAGAATGCTCTCATCTTTTTGCATCAGCATTGTTAAGTACTTTATTTCTCCGTTACCTTGTGCAGAACCATAAAGAAGTCAGAAACTGTCATCAGATCCTTGCACTGTTTAGTTTTAGATAAATCAATAGATAGATGTAGTGGGTGGCTGCTGAAATACATGTGATTCCAGTCAAAAGAGACTCAAGTCGCTGTGATAGGTTGTAGAAGCATCCAAATTGCATACTAGTTCTTCCCAATGCTGATTATTCAAAGCAAACGCAATGTAACTTTCTAGGAAAAATAAGGCCTCTACAAATCCTACACTGGCGTTGATTTCAGTTCATGCTACCATGCGTTTGAATTCTTCATATCTGACCTTTCAACCCCTTGACTAATTGGGGCTAATTTGGCTCATAACAGGATGAATGGACAGGGGAGCAAAAACTGCAATATACAGATGTTCCAGAAGATATTGAACCTGAAGATATTCGTCCTATGGGGAACTATGCTGTTTCGATAACATGGCCTGATGGATTTAGCCAGGTGACTTGACATTTTAACTAATGCTAGAAATGGGAAAAAAGTGAAGGGGATTGCCATGAAAAGTCTAAGCCAGTGGCTGGCAACTTTTATCATGAAATTAATACAATGATATAAAACTGGGGGTCCGACATCAGCAGTTGAGCTCACTGATTTGGTTGGATAAAATTGCTTTTGGTTAAGCCATCAACACTGGCTGTCCTGTCCCTATAGGAGGGATACATAGTGATTGGGCAGTCTTATTTTGAAATTGCTCATATATAGTAGCAGTCAATAATCTATATGCGAGTGACTAGTATCTTGAGTTTAATTCTTGTAACCGAGTAGTCTAAATGCAAATTTTATATCTTTTGATTTTAACTACGATATGAGCATTATATGCATACTAGCCATCAAGCATAGATGCATGTGCTTGTTTGGTAGCATATCTCCAAATTTATTTGTGTTCATTGTCTATATTTGGTGACTAATGAAGGGATAACAGTAATAACAGATTTATTTCTCCATAACTGTTCTATGTCACTATCTGAGTTTCATCTTATGGTGCAGATCGCACCCTATGATCAGCTGCAAATGATGGAGAGGTTAGTCGATTGTCCTCAACCAACTCCTGCACAGGCTTGACCAGTATCTGTCAACCTACAACTCAGTTGGGTGGACTGCATCAATGCCTTTAGGACGATATAGAATGCAAGTTCAGAACCTTTTTTTTTTTTTTGCTCGCCTGCGGGCATAGTACTATCAAGTGTAGATTAATAGAATCTTGAGATCAATAGGTAAGTCTAAACAGTTACCAGATCTTTTATGAGTCAGACATCCTGGGACTCATATTAGTTTATTTTTTTCCATTCTATACAGTTTAGGCAATTATTATGTATGAGAGATTCCTATTTTTTTTCTTTGCTACACATATGCAAGGTATCTCGTGTCTCGGTATTTTATTCTTTTTTTTTTTTTCTGACTTTTGGATTTCATTTGAAGTACAGCAATAGTCTTTACTTATCCAATATTTCCCTGTATGCGTGTATATATAGGCAGCTAGCTGAGAATGGTAACGCTCAATAAGAAAGCTTGCCATCCAAACTCCGGTAATCCTCTAAACTAAAACTCCAGCTCGGGCTGTAGTTTTGCACAATAATTCAGCACAGAGGCCACATGACATCTTTCTTGGCATGCATAAATTTGCATGGAGAACAACCGCTAAAAGCCGGATTCATTTTAGAGTCTTGCTATACATCAACTACTATTTTATTCTACACCCCACACCTTGTTTTTTTCAGCTTTATGTCTGACCTATAGCCATCACCTTCAACCTCTCTCTCCCCTCAATCTCTCTCTCTCTCTCTCCTACCTCTCTCTCTCTCTCTCTTCGACCTCTCTCTCCTCAAGCTCTCCTTGGCCTCTCTCTCCGACCTCTCACTCTTCAAGCTTTCCTCAAGTTTGTTTTATAATGTGTTAAAAGGAAGAGAAGCAAAAAATAAATAAATAAAATCCCACACATCAGGTGTGGGGTGTGGGATAAGCAACACTTGCTTTTCTTCATGTCATATAAGTTGATAAAAGGAAACCAGGATTTTTAAATACAACATAAAAAAAAAATACTTAATGATAAGCAGTATGCTGCAATGGGGATTCATTTGCATGGTGTAGGCACCAAGCATGGGCGTTTTTGTGCACGTGTTTATGTAAATAAAATAGACAAGTTTTAAATTTTATTTTATCATAACTTTTAGTCTTTTAAGTCGTAACCATATGTAAAATTAATTTTATTGCATTAAATCATATCTTAAAATGCTACCTATATTTCAAATACAAAAGCTTTCTTTTTTTGTTATAGACATGTATGAATAAAATCTAAAATACTTAATTAAGATTTTTTTGGTGGGTTGTTTGTTAAGAGATGCAATAACTATAGAAATTTGGGGGTGGCTCCCACCACAAAACAAGTGGTGCAAGAACCCAACCCCAAATAATCTGAATTCGTTGAATGATAGCAGCACCCATCTGTATATTTCACCATCAGTGCCTCTTGGTCAGACTGTTGAAGTGTAGCATTGAGTAATGCTGCCCCCATCACATTAAATTCTGTTAGATAATAATCATCATAATAGTGAAAAATAAGAGTAATATTACTGCAACTTTTGCTATGTAGGGTTTACAAATGAAGTCCCAAAAGAAAAGATTTGAGAAAATTATAAAAATAAATATACAAACCAACGTAAATTTAAATAATATCATAAACATTAAAAACCGAATAAAAACAGTCCCATTAATATCATTTGCTGGGAAATATCTGAAGCAGCTTTTTTTAATCTAGAAGGAACTGTGACTTGTCATGTACAGCTTTTGTCAAAGAGGTCCCCTTCCTTAACCGCAATCCTCAGCATTCATTTTCTTTCACCTTTTATAGCCTTTTCAAACTGACTTTCAAACGAACTTTTTTTGGTGCGTCCCCACTTGCCGTTAAATAGGTTAATGGGCACAGGCATTGGCTGGTCGGTCTTTGTTTGAATGAGATGCTCTGTTAATTGCATTGCATTTCTGTGAAGGTTCATTTCACCTTTCGGCTTTAGTGATGTCATGCATGCGCTGTCACTTGTCATTTGCCCTTTTTTGAACAATATCTGATGCTTTTCTAATTCGGCTGCAGTTGTACATTGAAATGATTTCTTTACCAATAGTAATGAATCGAAATAATAAAATAAATTTTATAAGATTTATTTAAAATAATTTAAAATATATTTAAATCTTAAGATAAATTTATATATATTTATAAAAAATTAAAAAAAAAATTATGAGACACATGTATAAAAAAATATTAAATTGAAAAATATTGTTAGTCTCACGTATAAAAAAATTTTAAGTTGATATGAGTTCAGTAATTTGAGAGTTGAGTGTTTGGATGTTAGACATAACTTAAAATTAGACTAAATTGCTTTGAACTCAGATGAGTTTAACAATCAAATGGGACCTTAATAGCAAGTATATTTTATAAAAATAAATTTATAAATTGACGAAATTTAATGTATTATGTTAAATTGTAAAATTAATTTTATTGTAAAATAGATTTAACGTATTATATGAAGACATGTCAATTTTTGAATTTACTTTTGTATGATCTTTCTGTGACTGTAGTACTTTTCTTTCCAAATTTTAGTGTCTAATGCACTAGCAAAACTATTTCAAATTTTGGCACATCCATTCTCCTACTATTAGAAGTAATATTGTATTTATAACTTTATTCCCTCTAGGTTTTGATTTTTTATGACGAAATTATTTTATAACAAATTTAAAATCTTCTTAAAAAGAGTGTGCAGATCACATAATGATCGGAATTTATTATGAAGTTCAAATGACATTTTTGTTAGGAGTTAATAGTTATTCTATTCTCAAACATGTGCATAGAGCACACAATACATATTACTTAAATAATAAGATTTGATTTGTAAGATTCAAGTTTCAAAATTTATTTTTAAAATTAAATTATATCATGTAAGTATGTTATTATGTATGCTCTACACACTAACTTAAGAATATAATTTTTCTTATTTTAGATGAAATTCCACTTTATAGAGACAAAATTATTTGTCCCTAAATTATAATTTTGTTCTATAAATAAAAGTTACTCAACTTGAGACTGAGACCAACGCAAAGTTTAAAATTGATGATGAAGTGAATCATGGTGTTAACGTTGTGTTTCACACCTTTGGGCTATGTTTCAGCAACTCGGGTCTTCGATCTTTCACTTGCACACTTAAGCAAACATGGAGAATATGGAGCCTTGGTGGTAGCCGGGGAGTCTCTAATGTTAAAGTCAATATATTTCTTTTGTAGTTTGTGCATAAGTTTAGAGCAATTAGAGAGAGTTCTTCGTACCTGAGGATCGACTTCTATACTAAGTTTCTGGTGGGGATCACTCGTCCCTAACTCTGAGGAACCTATGTTCTTTCCACTGTTCTTTTGTGAGAATCCTTTAATGCAGCGTGACTTTTGGGGCGGCATCATTAAATGCGGTGTAGAATCCGGAGGATGGCGCAATTAATTCAGTGTGACTCCCTGACTCACTTTATTCAATGGGTGTTCCCCATTAAGCCCTTTCAAGAGATCAATAGTTCTCCATATTTTCCACCTATCTGCTTGCGCAGGTTCCTGAGGGTAGGGTGTCAGCCGGGTGGTGTCAGGATGGTGAGTCACATCTCCCCCTGTTATCTGCTTTCCCATGTATGAGTTACTTTGATGGTGGGTTTTGCTCGCGAGCCGAGTACTCTGTAGAGGCTCACTGACTCCTCTTAGTGGAGGGTCGTTAGGCTTAGTTGAACTCTCTGACTTACTTCCCTCGTGAGCTCGATGTATGGGCCGATAGGGGAAAAAAAACACCTTACACATGACATTCACCTTGTGTTTGAGTCTCCATTCAAACCAAAAAGATCATGCATTTATATCATTTGAAGAGCGTTAGGCATCTGTTTGAACACAAAGTTTAAGAATATTGCTTTTATTATAATTAAGGAGATTTGAATGAAATAAAAATAGCAGTAATTGAGTGATAATTGAATACTCTTTAAAGGGGAATGAATTTATTTTTTTAAGAAAAAAAAACCTTCGTACTTCTCAAATTGGAGTCAAACTTGTTGGGTTTATGAAGATTGAACAGTGGCTCTGCTTCCCCAGCTTTAACCTTTCACGAATGGTGTACTATTCTTATGGAATAAAGATGGTCGAACGGAGGAGACATTTTAGGCATTTTGTGGTGACAAAATGCCCAAAATCGTGCGTTGAATGACAATATTTTGTTGGGTTATATATATATATATATATATATATATAGAAGTAGAGGTAGAGAGAGAGAGAGGATCGATAGGTATAAAGATATTTTGGATTCTACTAATTGCAGGTGTAGATGATGCGACAGACTTCTATATTAGTTGTCATCAATGTTACGGGGTGCCAATCGAATTTAGTAATGTCTATTATGTCTTTTGTTTTCAACTTGTGTTGTTTTATTAGACCATTGGTAAAATGAAACTTGGAGCTGTTTTGGGTCTGGTTGAAGAGGCAAAAACACCTATATATATGTATGTATGTTATTAATTATACAAAAGGACATTGTTACAAAGTTATTGAGCTTTTGTACTGATAATGTTACATTAAAAAATACATTTTGAGAGTTTTAAAGTACGTTTGGTTACTAAACTCATCACAACTTATTATTATAATTTTTTTAAATTTTAATATAAAATATAATAAATAATTTAATTTTTTTAAATTTTAAAATAATAATATTAAAAAATTTAATATTCAAATGCAACCTTAAATATTAGAATTCATCGTGGCTATATCATTTTGCTTTTAAAAAAACAGCTGTAAAATGAAATATTTTACTGCAATTAAGCAAGAATTTGGACCTTTCTTGTGACAGGGACACGGGGTGGGGACATGCCAGCTTGAGTGCAGAAAAGGTGAGGATTGGACTTATCTTAGGTCTAAACGACAAGCATTATCAACACAAGCAGACAAGAGGAACCTTTTGCGTCTGAATACGTCTCCTGCTCATAAATCGACGGCCTCTTGTCGTTCGTGTTAGCGCTTTCTTTCTTTTTGGCCCCCACGTTGAGGGGCGATCGTTATTTCTTAAATATTTAAATTTGAAAATGAAGATTAATTTTATTTTTATATTACTTAATAGTAAAATTCTAACCAAATAACGGAAATGTGTAATTATGTGGTTATTTTGCTAGCATACAAAAGAAAATAAACAGTTCCACTAGGTAAGTCCATTTTGCAGGTGAATTTATGCACTCCACTTACGTGGCTGTATGTTTTATATTTAAAAACAAGAGCTCTTCTACATACAAACATATTCGCGGATCAATACCAATGTTGATGTGAACTTTTTTCAAATTTTTATTTTTGAATTTGCACTATTTCATTAAAATCTACCTTTCGACCTTAACATTGTTGCGCTTATTGGTACACAAATCTGCTTACAATCAGATTTTTCTAAAAAAAAAAGTCAAAAAACAAAAAGAAGATAGAAGACGGAATGCTCTTCGTTTTCCCATTCATCTCCCCATTTCTGCACCTCATTTTCCCATATCCATGTTCTGCTTCTCCCTCCGCCACCCACCTCTCTCTTTCAGATCTCGCTGCTCTCTTTTGCCACCCACATGAACTCCGTCATTTATGCCAGAGTCAACTGATATACCCACATTGGCAGCATCTAGTGGGAGTGAATCAACAACATGGTTACCAGGGGGAGTGAATCACCGGTCAATACTTGGCTTTCACCCATTTCTCAACCAATCGCCACAAAGCTTGCTTTGCAATGTCCTTGGGTGGGTCATAAAATGTTATGAGGCCTAGGAACACCATGTCTTATTCATAAGCCTCATCATCTGTTTTTCATCTTCCGCCGAGAACACAACCCAACCCCTTTCATTTTGCCAAGACACACCATTTTATTTTAAAATTTAAGTTTGATTTGGCATTTTGGATTATACGATTGATTTGATACATTTTAAATGATTTTTTTAAGTCAAACTCTTTAATTGATGAGGAGCGCTAAGTGAAACTCACAAATTGATGTGAAAATCATAACACTTTAGATTTACTTTAAAAAAAAAATTATAACATGATATATCACAACAAGTCACATAAGTTTGTTTGTCTACTTTTGTGAAGTGCATTTGCGAACCAGACATTTATATATATGAAAAATCACTTAAAAATGTAATGCATTAATTTGTGTGACTAACCATGATAAAATTTAAGACTTAAGATGATAATTTTAAATATAAGGTGTTAACTCTAGCACTACCATTTAGACTAAAATTGGCGGTAGTAACTGAGATTTGCTACAACTACATTGGCAAGGCGCTCTATATTTGGATTGCTACACATCCACCTCTTGATAGAAAAGGTCTCAAGCTGCCCTTTTTTGTCATTTGCAACACAATTACAAAGTTGATGTCGGACAATGTAGTTTTTTAAGCGTGTACTTTCTCAACCATCCAACGTCTAAATGTTGCAATTGACATCGATGCCTCATCATCACTATTAAACAAATACAATGCTCTCACTTCTTTTTGCGTGGGATGCGCATAAACATATCAATGATCTATTGTGCTAATAATATAAGAGCCATACTACCACAACCATAAAGAGAACTCATTAGAATAAATTTATTAATTGACGTAACTTCATGTGATATGTTAAATTTATATTACAATAAAAATAACTTTACAATCTGACGTACTATATCAATTTGTGAATTTACTTTTATACAAATACTTTTTTTATTAAAATATTTTTCATTACAATATTACATATAACATATTTGCAACCATATTATAGTCATTGCAAATAGAAGTGCCTATCTTTGTCATACATGTTTGAGAGAGTGAGAGAGTGAGAGAGAGAGAGAGAGAGGGTAATTTTCACGGCAAACATGCAAGTATTTCAGGTTGGTTGTGAGTAGGAACGTGGTGGGGCATGCCAGCTTTTATATATATATAACTTCCGAGAAGAAAAAATAGTAGGACTTGAAGGAAAGAACCATCTTCATATATAAAAATTATATTAGAGGGAGTTTGGAAACATTTTTTTTTTTATCACATAAATAGTTAAAAAAATAGAGAATTACTAGATTTCATAAAAATACATTTATAAATTGTTGGGGTTTCATGTGATACGTTATATTAATTTTATAGTATAAATAATTTTATAATATGACGTATTATATTAAATTATATAAATTTATAAATTTATTTTTATAAAATCACATATTTATTTCTCTTAATAAAAAAACCCATAAACCAATACAAATAATTTTTCCTAATTTCTGTAACATTTTTACAAGCTCATTCAGAAGCCTCCAGATATAAAAATTGAAGAGGACCTCTCAAAACAGTCCAGTAGTGATAAATGCTGGCAACGGCTACATTGAATAGAGCATGTTCCCATCTCAATCTCCGGCACCTAGTCGTGGAGTACGTGGCGAGATTCCACGAGTTTTGTGGTCCCACGACTTGAAGGCCACAAATATTTCCCACATATAACTTGTGGCATTGAATATTCTTCTTTTACTATCTTCTTTTCCGAGTTATGTTATTTATAATCATCTTTACGTATTTAATACATTTTATTAATATAATTGATTAAAATAATTATTTTATATTAAAAAATAATATAATCAATCACATTAATAGAATGTACAACAAATAATAACTACACATATGGATTTTGTATATTTTTTCGTCGAGTTCTGCAGCATACAATCACTTTTGCATACTCTTTACGCACTCCACTAATGTGATTGATTAAAACAGTTATTTTATATTAAAAAAAGTGACGCAGTCAATCACATTAATAAAATAAACAAATAATATGTAAAAATGACTGTACATAAAATTTTTATTATTCGCATATTTATAACTTATTCTTTAATAATAAATAGACAGAATTACTTAAACTCCTTGCTTTTATAACGTTTTTAAGAAAATGAATTAATTACAAAATAAATATACGAAATAAGTTGTATAATATTTATTAACCTACTAAAAAAATCCACGCATACAACAATAAATACTTTAGATTAAACTTTATTTATCTATGATTGAAAAAAAAAAATCTTGATGATTCTTGAAGTAGGAATTAATTAGATGGGTTACCTGTCTCTGCGAGTAAGTTCAGTTTTATATTTTCTCGTAAATGTAGTGCAGTACTGCAGCAATGAAATAGTGGATTAACAATTAAACTAAGAATATTAGAGAGATAATATATACTACAAAATTACTCCAATTGAGAGGACGACGACCCTTATTTCATTCGTTTCTAAAGCCAAATTAGAATGAAATAGTGGTGATGAGTGCGGTAGGTCTTGAGGTTAGTTATTGTTTAATGAAAATTCATCTTCAAGATTTTAGTAATTTTGTTACACACATTCAAGTGTTCAATGCATAGGAATAATGCAAATACAAGTGTCATGATAACAAGTACATCATGTCTTGAAAAGTAATATTACCAACAAAAGGATCAAGAATATCCAATATATATTCAAGTCGACTTGAACTTTCAAATAGTTGCGTTTGGATAATAAGATATTTTCAAGTATTCAGTGAATAAAAATAGTAGATAAAAAATAATAATAAAATAATCAACAGTAATGAGATATTCTGAGAGATATTATCAATACTCAAACTAATCTTAACGTAAATGTTAGAATTGGAGTCTCATGAATAACTGCTCCCATTTACTACTTTTCTATATTCAATCCGAGAAGCCATCTTTCTTTATTTGCTAATTATAAACGTGACGCGACTCCTTGTTCCTATATATTAGAGGCCAAACCAAGCATTAAACCACACTAAAGAGGCCCTTGCTTTCAACTCTCCTCTTATGTAATAATTTTCTGCCTAGCTAGCTCGCTTTTCTTCTTCCTCTTCCAAACATGGTGCTGCTAGAAAATGGCATCTTCTCAACTGCCATGAACTCAAAAATCATTGGCTCGGGCAGTGAAGTCATAGTTCTAGCACATGGGTATGGAGGAGACCAGTCTGTCTGGGACAAAATCCTGCCCTCCTTGGCTCAACATTGCCGTGTTCTTGTCTTCGACTGGACCTTTTCTGGTGCTGTCGAAGATCCGAACCTCTACGATCCTGTCAAGTACTCTTCGTACGATGCTTTTGCCGATGACTTAATTTCTCTCCTGGATGAGATGAACCTTCAATCTTTGGTTTTCATCGGGCATTCCATGTCTGGCATGATTGGATGCATCGCTTCCATCAAAAGACCTGAGCTCTTTAAGAGGCTCGTACTCATTGTATCTTCTCCAAGGTACTTGGAAAAAGATTACCTTTCTGTTGCTTACAAATGGTCGGCTGTTCTTTGATTCTTAATTATGTATTGTGTTGTCTTTCTATCTTTTTCGTTCTTTTTGAAACATGATTCCAGGCACATCCATTTAAATTTTAACTGTAAAAAGCATGCTATTTCCAGATTGGCATCAAGTTCGTTTTCTTTTGTACCAAACATAATTTAGAGAGCTTACTTTCCCTGGCCTGTCAATTAAGGGACATGGATTCAAGCTAGAAGAAGAAGTAATTAAGTGGATAGGTTTTGATACGAACGGAGAAATTTGATGTGCTTTATCCAAGTAGAGCCAATCAAACATGTGGACACGAACTATATGGTTTCATGATGGTGCCGGCCTGCCGGGTTTCTAACTTTCCTTTGTCATGTTCTGTTTATGTTTGGTCTCTATATGTGGGCCAGTGAAGCTTTTAGGGCTACTGTTTGTGTCCACATCCCATTTCTCTGCTTTTAGCTTTCCACTAGTGTTTTTGTAATCATCGTTTGCACATGAGTGCATGTTATTATTATTTTTTTTATAAGGGGTGGTATTAGCGCATTCACCTCTCATTTTTTAAAATTTCTTCGAATTATGACCATGAAACCTACTTTTTCTATTTTAATAAGAGAAATAATAGTTACAGTCGTGAACGTATAAGCGCTGTATAATCATTTTGAAAAGAATAAATATATATGAGACTTATATAAAAAAATTAATTTTTTAATAGTAGATTTCACTCTTTTTTAAAGTGACTGCACGATATTTATGCACTCTACGACTGCATGTAATTTTATTCTTTTAACAAACCATAAATATTATTCCTTATTTAAATTTTAAAATTTTCTTTTTTGCCAAACCGCTAATTTTCTCTTTGCATGGTACAATGCATGCCTAGCTAATTAGCATCCATCTCAAACATGCAAGTCTCAGAATTTCTCATGCTACATCACAGGTACATAAACATGGACGATTACGAAGGCGGATTTGGGAACTCGGACATTGATCAGATCATCTCAAACATTGAATCCAATTATCAAAACTGGACCTCAGCCTTTGCTTCTCTTGTAGTCGACGCAAAAGATCCCCTATCGGTTGATAAGTTCGCAAAATGCTTGAAAAGAATGAGACCCGAAGTGGCACTTCCCTTGGCCAAGAATGTATTTCAAAGCGATGAACGAGAGGTTCTTGAAAAGGTGATTAAACCATGCACAATCATCCAGACCACCAACGATTATGTCGTCCCAAATTCAGTGGCACTCTACATGCAGAGGAAAATCAAGGGAAAATCGACTGTGGAGATGATAGAGGGTGATGGGCATTTTCCACAGCTAACTGCTCACCTCCAGCTCCTTGAGGTGCTAGGGCGTGTCCTGGGTTTTGATCTTAGTCGTGATTAATTAATTAAGATAATATATATAATAAGATAATATCATGGGAATTGTTATTTTATTAATGTTTTGTGCTTATAATTAATGTTGTACTGAAATTATTAGTATGGTGCTTGTAAACGAATTGGTGGAAATAAATTGCTAGTCTTTGCCCTGTCAAACCTAGGGCTGAGCAAAAATCCGAAAATCCGACTCCGACTCCGACTCCGGTTCCGCTCCGGCTCCGCTCCGACTCCGACAAGTCGGAGTCGGAGTCGGAGGTTTTTTCCTCCTAGAAGTCGGAGTCGGAGTCGGAGTCGGATTTTCGGATGAACCGACTCCGGCTCCGCTCCAATCCGACTCCGACCCTTCGCCTCCGACTCCGACTCCGCCTCCGACTCCGATTGTCCCTCCGACTCCGCCTCCGACTCCGCCTCCGATTTTATATAAGAAGATGTGTTTTTCTATATATTAATTATTTAAATTTTATACAACTATATCTTATATAGTTAATTAAACTCAATAATATTCTAGTTAAATAATATATTTATACTATAATATATGGACTAAATTGACTAATAATAGTTTAGTATATAACTAGATGTAAATATCATACTATTACAAATTTACAATATTACTAAATACTACCATGCAACACTAAATTACTAATGTATAAATATAATAGCATATAATACTAATGTATATATAATATACCATAAACACTAAGAATCTAAGATGCATAATAACAAGTGCTAACATCGACATGTAATATTGTAATACTAATGTATAAACACTAATCTATAAATTTATAATAACATATAATATTAATGTATAATAACTAAAGTATTATTCATATAAATTACTAATAGTATTAATTACTATATATAAATTAGTAAACCACTTTAAGCCTATATATAAATTACTATATAAATCACTATAGTATTAATTACTAATATTATATTACAGTATTACTATATGATACTATTAACTATAGTGATATACTAGTATTAGATATTAGTGTACTAATACAATCAGTGATATAGTCAGTATAACATTTATTCTAATACTATTATATAGTTATACTAAATTAAAATCACTATAGCAAACACTAATATATAATTATGCTAATCATCATAACTAATACTAATACTAATATAGACTATAGTTATAACTTATAGTATTATAACTATACTAAATTATTATAACTTATACTAATATAGTTATACTAAAATTTAAATCACTATAAGTAATACTAATATAGTTATATTACTATAGGGTACTATTAACTATAGCAATATACTAGTATTAGTATACTAATACTAATTACTATTAGTGATATAGTTAGTATAATATTAATACTAATACTATTATATAGTATTAATATCACTATTAGTATAATATATAGTATTAATAATAACTAATACTAATATAACTATTAGTATAACTAATATCACTACTAGTATAACTAATATTAATACTAATACTAATACTATTAGTGTCTTACTAATATTTATATATATTAATATATATATCAAGTATAAGAATTAAGAGGTTAGAGATTTAATCTATATACATATATATATAATATATCAAGTATATTAGTGTATTACTAAATTACTAATATTTCTTATACGGTACCCTTTTTTTAATATTCATATATAATAATATATATATCATATATTTTTTTATGAATCTTAATATATATATATATAATAGATAAAATAGATTTTATACTACTAATATGTATAATACGGCGCCGTTTAGATTTATATTTATACTTCCAGTCCCCCTTTTCAATTTCATCTTCGATTCTTCATGTGATTCAGTGAATTAGGGCTAAATAGGCGCCGCAGCACAGTCCCGCAGCCCTCCCTTCCTCTCGCACAGCAGCAGCCCTCCCTTCCCTCTCGCGCAGCAGCAGCCCTCCCTTCCCTCTCGCGCAGCGCCGCAGCACAGTCCCGCAGCCCTCCCCTCCCTCACACAGCCCTCTCGCCGCGTGTGAATCGTGCTGGTGGCTTGGCTGTAAATGCAGCAGCCAGAAGTACAGCTCCACGGATAACTGCTACTGCCTAGGAAGCAAAGATTTTCAGGAGGATAGCAGTTGAAGATTTTTCTGTTGGTTAATCAAGTGATTGGATCTTTTTTGAGCGAGGTATATGAAATTTATTTATGGTTTCGCCCATCTGTCATTTTCATTGATCTCAGGTGGATAATTGTTTAAAAATTCTATTTAGTTGTATGTCCTGTCCATCCTCCAGTAGTATGTTCTAAATTTTAGTTTTCTTCCGATCATAGTTTTTGGAGTTTGGGGCTGGGAGTGAGAGGAGCATGCTTGGGCTAACGGTCATCTTTATATGTTTTTTTTTTTTTTTTTTTTTTTCTTAATGGCAAAAACGGCTTATGTAGTAGACCTATTTCGAGTCTCTATTCTGAGCAGTTTTAAATTTTGAATGTGGAAAAATGTGTGCATCCGGATTTACAATTATTTTTCATGTTCTTCACTCCGAAGAAACTATTGCAAAGCCATGCACCATTAGATTTGGAAAGTGGCTAATGTTGGGTCATAGTCTGTTTTGATGCTTTTGTACCTTGGGGATTCCATCAAGTTTGGGTTTATTTTGTTGATTGTTGATTGGGGAATCTGTTACCCAAAAGGGCCAAAAATATGTAATTTTTGATGTTGTTTTAGTGGTGTTTTCGTTTATATTGTTGAATGTTGGGTCTGATTTTTTTTTTTTTCTATTTTTCTGTTTAAGATGAGTATATATTTTCTCAAATATATTTATGTTTTAGTGATTGTAAAACATCCACTAGTTGAGTTAATGAGTTTGTATTATGCTTTTAAGGCTGTGTTTGGCTGTTTTAGTGATTGTCTTAATCGTATGATTTTTTTTGTTTGTTGTGTTTTAGTTCTTAAATCATGAATATAGAAGGCACAAACACTCCTACATCCACAGCTGCATCTTCCCCTGGCATCCCAGAACAGTCTATTGATGCTCCATGTCCCATAGTTGAAGAGTCTAGCGGACCAATAGAATCTTCGGTAGGCACTCCTAGTGCCTTCTGTTCTAATCCTCGCCCTCCACCTGGTAGTAGAGTTCCTAAGAACAGGTCTTTGGTATGGGTCCACTTCACAAGAGTGCCCGATTGTGATCCCGAAGAGCCTATAGCTACTTGTAACCATTGTGGGAGGCAATGGAAATGCCATCCCAAACGGCAAGGCACTTCGGCCATGAAAACACACATCCAACTTTGCCCCAAAAACCGTAAGAGTAAGTTGGACAAGACTCAAACATTCTTGGTCCCAGAAGCAAGAATTGAAGGCCAAGGGGAGAAGAGCTTAGGAATGACCAAGTACAATGAGAAAAAAATCCGGGCAGCTCTTGCTAGGATGGTGATAGTGGATGAGTTACCCTTTAGGGTTGTTGAGGGCCAAGGGTTTCGGGAATACACTAAATCCCTTGATCCTAGGTTTTCAATTCCTTCTCGATTTACCGTAATGCGTGATTGTATGAGGCTATTCTTGAAAGAGAAGGATAGCTTGAAGAAAATGTTTATGACCACCAAACAAAGAGTGTGCTTGACCACCGACACTTGGACTTCTATCCAAAATATTAATTACATGTGTGTGACCGCTCACTTTATTGATAGTGATTGGAACTTGCAGAAGCAAATCATTTCATTTGTTCGGATTAGCGACCACAAGGGGGCAACGATTGGGAGGGAGTTGGAGGAGTGTATGCTTGATTGGGGCATTGACAAAATCCTTACAATTACCGTGGACAATGCTACCTCTAACGACTCTGCTATTGATTGGTTGAGAACAAGGGAAATAGGAAGTGAGGATTGTGTTGCAGCTCACGAGTTTATTCACATGAGGTGTACAGCACACATCTTAAACCTTGTTGTGAGTGAAGGTTTGAAAGATGTCGATGACTCGATCATAAGAGTCAGAAATTTGATTAAGTATGTGAAGTCTTCTCCCCAAAGACTTGTCACTTTCAAGTCTTGTGTTGATAGGTCAAAAGTGTCATGTTCTAGTTTCTTGTGTCTTGACGTGCCTACTAGATGGAACTCGACTTTTCTTATGTTGGACGTGGCTGAGAAGTATCAAAAAGCCTTCCAACTTTTGCTTGATGAGGATCCTTACTCACGAGTTTATTTGTCTGAGGATGGGCATGGGAAAAAGGGTCTAGGAGCTCCTGGGGCTGATGATTGGGAGACCATAAGAAACTTTTCAAAGTTTCTTCATGTATTTTATAATGTCACCCTGCGTATTTCTGGTACACTATATGTCACATCAAATTTGTATGTCCAAGAGCTCATTAATATTCATAAAAACTTGAATACTTTTTGTAACAATAGTAATCGACGCTTGAGTTCAATGGCTTTGAGAATGAAGACAAAGTATAATAAATATTGGGGTGATCTAGAAAAAATAAATCGATTGTTGTTTGTTGCTGCCATTCTTGATCCACGGTACAAATTGGTTGCTCAAGCATATTGGTTCAACAAAACATTGGGCGATGAGAGGGGTGAGGAATTTGTTGGACTCCTCAAGAGGGATATGGAATATTTGTATGAACAATATGTAGGATTTTGTGGTGGTTGCGTAACTGGGTCTAAGTCAACTCGGAGTCGGAGTGGTGAGGCTAGTGCATCAATGGGGAGTAGTAGTAGTAGTGCCTGTAATGATGATGATCCCATGGACTTTTTGTTGGGATTCCATAAAGATCGAAAATCAGCATCCTTGATGGATTGTAAGTCTGAACTAGAGCGGTATTTGTTGGAGGATGTTGAGGTTCCTATGGGAAATTTTGAAATTTTGGTATGGTGGAAAGTCAACTCAAGCAAATATCCAGTTCTTGCTCTAATGGCAAGAGATATCTTGGCCATTCCGATCACCACCGTTGCATCTGAGTCGGCATTTAGCACAGGAGGCCGTGTCCTGGATCCATTTAGGAGTTCTTTGGCTCCTAGAACTGTCGAAGCTCTTGTGTGCACACAAAACTGGTTGAAGTCAACTCCTATATGCTTGAGTCAAAATTATACGGATGCCATTGATGATGTGGAGAGTTATAAGTTAGACTCAGGTAATGTATTTAGAGATTTTTTTAAGTTGTTATATATGTTGATTTTGCCATTTTTTGATACTAACCTCCTATACTTTAACATCTTAATGTAGAATTAATCACTGGTATGGCCAACTTACTTCGTGAAGATGATTGACAATTTGACATATTGAGCATTTGAGGTTTGAGTTACTATCCAAAATACTAAATGCTTCATGCTGAATTCTGTTTACTTTTCAAAGATAACTCTGCTATTTACTTCTACTTTGTTTATACCATAAGTTCATATTTATTTAAGTTTCCGAGACCTTAGTTCAAAAAAGCTAAATGGATCCATTCCTCCTAATAGGTTTTTTGAGAATATTACAACTATATAAGATTTTGCATCTTCCTAATAAGATGTAATATACATGTTTTTTATATTTGTTTAAATTTTTTTTTCATATGATATTAAAGTTGGGTTGTTTTCCTTACTAATATTCTTTTTTTTTCCTTTTCAGGCACAACTTAAAAGTTGGAAGTTGGAACATATGGAAGTTTCTAACATTTAATATATTTTGGTTCATTTGTTGGGCATTTAGAATATTGTAATTTAGAAGTTTGTAATTTATTCTATTTTGGTGCATTTGAAAGTTTGTAATTAAATATTTAAATGTTCTTGGGAACATTTATTTTGGTTGGCTCTTAGAATATTTTGGATTTTTTTTGTTGTTAGAATGATGTGGATATCATGATATGGATGATATCATGATGGGAGTACATGTCAAAATAGAACTTTCTTTTTAATTTTTATGGATGATGGATGGTAGGTGTGATATGTGAATGTTTATTGTAGTGATTAGTATTTAGTTGGATGTGGATATCAGGATATGGATGATGAGAGTATATGTAAAAATAGGATTTTTTTTTTTTTTTTTACTTTTTGAATGCATGTTAGTATATTACTTATTTTATTTAGTTGTATTTTTTGTTATAATCAAAAGTTTAATTAGTTTAGATTGTAATGTTGAGAAAATTGAAATTCAAAAGTCCACAATTTTTTTTTAAAAGTAGGTCAAATATGAAGTTAAAAAGGATTAAAAAAAAATCAAAAAATCCGACTCCGCTCCGACTCCGCTCCGACAAGTCGGAGTCGGAGTCGGAGCGGATTTTGCACATCTCGGAGTCGGAGTCGGAGGTCGGATTCGACCTCCGACAAAGTCGGAGTCGGAGTCGGAGGTTGGGCCCTCCGACTCCGAAACAGGCGGTGCTCAGCCCTAGTCAAACCTATGATCTAACATACTATTTGTCTATCTTAAAAAAAATAAAAACATACTATTTGATACGAAAATGATTTGTATAGTTTTCGAGTATGTAAATCCTGCATAATAAATCTAATATTTTTTAAAGAAATTGCACGAAATTCTTATATACATTAAGACTATATCATACTTTTGAAGACATCAAATGGTACATGCATGTGTCAAGCCCGTAACTATTCGGTGGTCAACGGGCCTTCAGTCTGTAAAGTCCAAACTCCAAAGTTCACAAATTTTGAAAGGACAAAATCCACACACAAGTTAGGTTTCGTTTAGATCCTTAACTCCTCTTAATTTATCTTAACTCATTATTACAATTTTTTCAAATTCTAACATAAAATATAATAAACAATTCAACTTTTTCAAATTCTAAAATAATAATAATATTAAAAAATAATATTCTAACAATATTTTATCATCTCAACTCAACTCACTTTAACATCCAAACGCAACCTAAATATACACGAATAAGAATAATAGTTATACCAACAATACCGACAAAATAAAGCAGACAAAATAAAGGAGCAAGAAGATATGATCCAGTAGCGAAACACGTTGTTTCACGTGACTCAAACCAATATATAAAGAGCGGTGCTATTATGCTGCGAGTAGACCGCTCCATTTTACTACTAAACCAAATTGAGTTT
This sequence comes from Juglans microcarpa x Juglans regia, assembly GCF_004785595.1. Taxonomy (NCBI): domain Eukaryota; kingdom Viridiplantae; phylum Streptophyta; class Magnoliopsida; order Fagales; family Juglandaceae; genus Juglans; species Juglans microcarpa x Juglans regia. The sequence goes on from NC_054596.1 coordinate 37,864,800, forward strand.
TTATTTTTATTTTTTATTTTTTCTCAATTTTCTTATTCATATTTTTTTATTATTTTAAAATATTTTTAAAAAATATAAAAAAAATATCAATACACTAATAGTTACTTCCATAAATATTATGTAAAAAAAATTAAATTAAAATAAAAGAGGTGTCAAAATGAGGTGTCAAATTTAAATATCAAAATAGCATTTTTCATATATAAAATCCTTGATATAGTTAGCCTTTGAGTTGATAGTGCTTCCAATGGTCAGCGGTCTTTGTTTTGGGCAGATATTTTGATTTGGTTACTCTCAAATTTCTCATTAATTTTTCCAAGAAACCATGGAGATTAGAGAGTTTACCTCTTTTGGTTTTCAAAATGGAAAAATCTACCCTTCATCTAGTTTTGTATCACATGCCACATGAAAGATGACGTGGCAAACTCGATTTACTTACATTCCGGTTCAGCGGCTAAATCCTCAACCTCTCTTCCCATGTGAATCCCTAAGGAAAAATCTCTCTCCCCATGACGATTCCATCTTCCTCATCTGAGAACTACTTTCCGCGTGAGTCCCCAATTTCTGGTTTTTCGTTTTCAAGCTATAGCCATGGGAGCTTGGATGGTTCAAGCGTGCTGCATAGTTTTTTAGCTAGAGCCCGCATGGTTTTTTAGCTAGAGCCCGAGGGCCATTCACTCTATCTCAATGGATGGATCTAGAATACACCAAGGGTTGATCTACAAATGCATAACTGCAAATATGCATGTACCATCTAACCTGCTCATCCCAATTATAAAATCTGATTCATTTGGGTTCTCTACTTTTCAAGGGGGGCTTCTGAGACTGTTGAGTATTTGGAGTTTGGTCCACGGCGCTCGAGCGGAGCGTCTAACCGCTCGAACGAATACAAGTCAGAGAGCTTCGCTCAAAGATAGCTCGACAGACCGCTCGAGCAAAGGCAAGTCAGAGAGCTTCGCTCGACACCGCTCGACACACAGCTCGAGCGGAGGGAAGTCAGAGAGCTTCGCTTGAGGAGCCGCTCGACATATGGCTCGAGCAGTTGTGGGAAACAGGTTCGCTTGATGCGGGCTCGACACGCCGCTCGAGCGAACATCACTAATTCTGCTGAATTTAGGGTTTCCGCCGCACAACATATATAAGTGATATTTTTTATGTCTTGTACTGTATTAGAGTGAACAGTAGCCATTCTACACACATTGTATTGTGATTCCTCAAGTAATACAAATCCTCTGCAGCTCCCGTAGACGTAGGCAATTTGCCGAACCACGTAAATACTGTGTCGTGTGTGATTACTTGTTTTTTCCGTGTTTGAATTTACTTTATTATCATCGTTTTTCACAACAATTGGTATCAAGAGCTAAGGTTCGGGTTTGAGAAAAAAACGATGGCTGGAGAGGAAGTGAAGGTATCGGGGATCGAGAAGTTTGATGGCACGGATTATGGATACTGGAGGATGCAGATAGAGGACTACCTCTATGGGAAGAAACTTCATCTTCCATTGTTGGGGAAGAAGCCGGACAGCATGTCAGTTGCTGATTGGACCCTGTTGGATTGACAGGTCCTGGGGGTTATTCGATTAACCCTGTCGAGATCCGTTGCTCACAATGTCATCAAGGAGAAGACGACTGCGGATCTCATAGCGGCTTTGTCAGGTATGTATGAAAAGCAGTCAGCAAATAACAAGGTACATCTGATGAAAAAACTATTTAACTTGAAGATGGAAGATGGTACATCTGTTGCACAACATCTGAATGATTTTAATACTATCACAAATCAATTGTCGTCTGTTGAAATTGAATTTGATGATGAGATACGTGCACTGATAATATTGGCATCACTGCCAAATAGTTGGGAATCCATGAGAATGGTTGTTAGTAATTCTGCCGGTAAGTCAAAGTTGAAATATGATGATATTCGTGATTTGATTTTGGCTGAGGAGGTGCGCAGGAAAGATTCAAGCGAGACCTCAGGTTTGAGTTCAGCATTGAATGTTGACTCTAGGGGGAGAGCACAAGACAGGAACTCAAACAGAGGCAGATCAAAATCAAAGAACAGGGACAAGAGCAAGTCAAGGCCTGGCCAGCAGGCAACTTGTTGGAATTGTGGCAAAGCTGGCCACATAAAGAAGAATTGCAGAAATCCAAAGAAGACCGAGAATGATAGTGCTAATGTGGTAACTGAAGAAGTACAGGATGCACTATTACTTGCAGTTCATAGTCTAGTTGATGACTGGATACTTGATTCAGGGACTTCCTTCGATACATCTTCCCATCGGGAGATAATGCAGAATTATGTTGCAGGTAATTTTGGAAAAGTGTATTTGGCTGATGGAGAGGCTTTGAATGTTGTAGGGATGAGAGATATTGATATTGCTCTTCCTAACAAGAACAAATGGACCTTACAAAAGGTCAGACACATTCCTGAGTTGAAAAAGAATCTCATTTCTGTTGGGCAGCTTGATGATTATGGACATTCAGTGGTGTTTTCAAATAGCACCTGGAAGGTCACCAAAGGGGCATTGGTACTGGCTCGGGGTAAGAAAACTGGTACACTTTATATGACTACTGGTTTGGATAACACTATTGTTACTACCGTTGCAGAGAGCACAGCAGATTTGTGGCATTGCAGGCTTGGCCATATGAGTCAGAAGGGCATGAAAGAACTTCTGTCTAGAGGCAAGCTACCAGAACTGAAGTCAGTTGATCTCAGTATGTGTGAGAGTTGTATTATGGGGAAACAGAAGAATGTCAGTTTCTTGAAGAGTGGCAGAACACTAAAGTCAGAGAGACTAGATCTTGTGCACACTGATGTGTGGGGACCTTCCCCAGTAGCATATCTTGGAGGTTCTCGTTACTATGTTACATTCATTGATGACCACAACAGGAAGGTATGGGTCTATTTTTTGAAACACAAATCTGATGTATTTAATGTGTTCAAAATTTGGAAAGCCATGGTTGAGACAGAGACAGACTTGAAGTTGAAACGCTTAAGGTCTGATAATGGTGGTGAGTATATTGATGGTGGGTTCAAGGAGTATTGTGCTACTCAGGGTATCAGAATGGAGAAGACCATTCCTGGGACACCACAGCAAAATGGAGTTGCTGAGCGCATGAACAGAACCATAAATGAGCGTGCTAGAAGCATGAGGCTGCATGTTGGTTTACCACCTACTTTCTGGGCAGATGCAGTTAGCACTACAGTATACTTGATAAACAGAGGGCCATCAGTTCCGTTGGATTGTGGATTGCCTGAGGAGGCTTGGAGCAGGAAAGAGGTCAAATTTTCTCATCTTAAAATCTTTGGCTGTCTTTCTTATGTTCTTATTGATTCTGATGCTCGTAGTAAGCTTGAGGCTAAGTCAAGGAAATGTTATTTCATTGGCTATGGAGACGAGATATTTGGCTATCATTTCTGGGATGATCAGGGTCGGAAGATTATAAGAAGCAGGAATGTGATCTTCAATGAGAAGATTATGTACAAGGACAAGTCTAGCACAGTTGCTGAAGCAGATCCTCAGGAGTCTGACTTTGTGAGTTTGGATGATCTACCAGAGGTCACAGTGCAGTGTAGGGAAATGAGTGACGGGGAGAGTGGACACAGTGCACCCATTCCTATTATTCCGCAGTCATATCCAGCGCCATCCACTCCTACAGCTGCAGTTCGCAGGTCAATTAGGACTATTCATCCTCCACAGCGTTTCTCACCTGCTTTGAATTATATTCTATTGACAGATGGTGGAGAGCTGCAGAGTTATCAAGAAACCTTGCAAGATGAAAATTCTAGCAAGTGGGAGTTGGCCATGAAGGATGAGATTGATTCCTTTTTAGGGAATCGGACATGGGAGTTGACAGAACTTCCATCAGGGAAGAAGGCTTTACACAACAAGTGGGTGTACTTGATAAAAACTGAGCATGATGGCAGTAAGAGATACAAGGCCCGACTTGTTGTAAAAGGCTTTCAGCAGAAACATGGCATTGATTACTTTGAGATTTTTTTACCTGTGGTAAAGATCACAACCATCAGGTTAGTTTTGGCTATGGTTGCTACTGAAAATCTATTTCTTGAGCAGCTAGATGTGAAGACAGCTTTTCTTCATGGAGATCTTGAAGAAGACATCTACATGCACCAACCTGAGGGATTTGTGGTACAGAGAAAGGAAGGTTTAGTTTGCAGACTGAAGAAGAGCTTGTATGGCCTGAAACAAGCTCCTAGACAATGGTATAAGAAGTTTGACAGTTTCATGTGCAGTGCAGGGTACATCAGATGTCAGGCAGATCATTGTTGCTATGTCAGGCAGTTTGACAATTCTTATATTATTTTGTTGCTATATGTGGATGACATGCTTATTGCAGGGGCAAATATTGATGAGATCAATAATCTGAAGAAGCAGATGTCAGAGCATTTTGCAATGAAGGATTTAGGAGTTGCAAAGCAAATCCTTGGCATGAGAATTGTCAGAGACAGAGTCAGAGGTACGTTGAGACTCTCACAGGCTGAGTATGTGAAAAATGTACTCAATCGGTTCAATATGGACAAGGCCAAGTCCGTTGGCACACCCTTGGGTAGTCACTTTAGACTCAGCAAGGATCAGACACCAAAGTCAAAAGAGGAACAAGACTATATGAGTAAGGTCCATTATGCCTCAGCTATTGGTTCACTTATGTATGCTATGGTTTGCACTAGACCAGATATTGCCCATGCAGTGAGAGTTGTGAGTAGATACATGAGTAACCCTGGAAAACAACATTGGGAAGCAGTGAAGTGGATTTTGAGGTACCTAAAAGGCTCCTCAGAAACGTGCTTGTGTTTCTCAGGAGAGGGCTTAGAGGTGCAAGGCTATGTTGATGCTGATTTAGCTGGAGATACTGATAGCAGAAAAAGTACCACAAGGTTTGTTTACACTCTAGGTGGTACTGCAGTTTCATGGGGTTCCAATCTATAGAAGACAGTTTCTTTGTCTACTACAGAAGCTGAGTATATTGCAATTTCAGAAGCTGCAAAGGAGATGGTTTGGATACAGGGCTTCTTGGAGGAATTGGGTAAAAAGAATCAGAAGGGCACTCTCTACAGTGACAGTCAGAGTGCCATATTCCTTGCCAAGAACCCAGCATTTCATTCCAGAACTAAGCACATTTAGATCATGTATCACTTTATACGATCATTGTCAGATGATGGACAGTTGCTACTTGAGAAAATTTGTGGAAGTAAGAACCCTGTTGATATGTTGACAAAGGGTGTTACACTTGAGAAACTGAAGTTGTGCGCAACTTCAGTTGGTTTTCTTGCATGAAGACAAGAGCTGTGAGTTGTAGAGGTGGAGGATATCATGTTTGAGGCAGAGGGCGATACTGTGGGTGTACCAGTCTCCAAGTGGGATAATTGTTGAGTATTTAGAGTCTGGTCCATGGCGCTCGAGCGGAGCGTCTAGCCGCTCGAGCGAATACAAGTCAGAGAGCTTCGCTCAAAGATAGCTCGACAGACCGCTCGAGCAAAGGCAAGTCAGAGAGTTTCGCTCGACACTGCTCGACACACAGCTTGAGCGGAGGGAAGTCAGAGAGCTTCGCTTGAGGAGCCGCTCGACACATGGCTCGAGCAGTTGCGGGAAACAGGTTCGCTCGATGCGAGCTCGACACGCCGCTCGAGCAAACATCACTAATTCTGCTGAATTTAGGGTTTCTGCCGCACAACATATATAAGTGATATTTTTATGTCTTGTACTGTATCAGAGTGAACAGTAGCCGTTCTACATACATTGTATTGTAATTCCTCAAGTAATACAAATCCTCTGCAGCTCCCGTGGACGTAGGCAATTTGCCGAACCACGTAAATACTGTGTCGTGTGTGATTGCTTGTTTTTCCCGTGTTTGAATTTACTTTATTGTCATCGTTTTTCACAACAGAGATCTATGTAAGTTTTTTGAACCTTTGCTCATGATTTATATGTGATTTTGGAGGTGATTTCTAAGGTGGGTTTGTAAGTTCTTTGACCATTTGCTTATGATTTCTATGTGATTCTAACGATGATTTTTGAGGTGGGTTTTCTATTTTTTAAAAATCTGCAATCATATTGTTGACACTTGATCATATTTCAAGAGAATATTCATTGACACAACCAATATGCATCAAGTAACAATGGTGTTTTTCGGTACTCGCTTTCAAAGGAAAAAAACAAAAACGAAGAGTAAAAAAAGTGTTCATAAATCATGAAAAGTACTCGGTCTAAACAAACAATTTTTTTAGACAATATTTTCTGAACAATGACAGAATGATCTAATTATAAGAAAAATCAAAGAGAATCATGACCTAAATTTGTTTGCCGCAAAAGTTGGGAAAAATAAATGTTTGACAAACTTGGGCAGGCCGCGGGGGCGGGGGAAGGGAGGGGGGAAATTGTTTTTGATTTTCAATTGGTTCTACTAAACTCCAAAACGAGCGTTTCATTAAAAAAAAAAATCAGCTCAACTGGTGTGTGGAAGTTGCGGCACAGTAGGTAGTTGTATAGAATTACTCGTTGTCGAATCTAAGGGCTGGTGGAAATAAGAAAACAAAAATTAAACTCAAGATCCTACATTTTCTCAGCAACCAAACAGAAATAGATCATCTAAACATAAATACATTTTTGTAGCATCCAAACAGAAATTTATAGACAACAAAATCAGATTAAGATTTTTAGTTATTTAGGAATCCCTTTGTGTTATAAAGGAAAATTTTCACTTTGGTATTCCGTTGGTTGAGCTCCAAGTTTAAGTCTTCTCCATATTGGTTTTGATTTAGGTGGTCTAATTGGATTTCGGGTTTTCTAGAAAATGCCAACAAATTTATGAGAAAGTAAAGGTAAGAGGTTGTTAGTTCCTGATTGGGTTGATATTGGATTTTTGCAAGTGGGTTTTGGAATTAGAGCGGTAGAAATGGAAGACGAACTCTTGAGTGGGAGACAGTTTGTGACAAGCTTGAGATGAGAGAGAGAGAGACTCAAGAATACTGTTTTTTGCCATCTCTGGGGGGTTTGAGGGAGAGCTTCGAGTTCGAGGGAAGAGAGAGGAGAGAATGGATGTGCACCCACAGTAAGTTCGTTAAGTCCACCACATGTTACAATTTTACTAGCGGATGTAAAAATAGAATGGACACTCGATTGGTTTTAAGTTTTTCTCATATTTCTATGGACAATGCTAGAGCCACCGCTTGGGGCTCCTGTTGGGAGCTTCCGCTGGCTCTAGCATGTCTTTTTTTGAAGTTATTTTTTTCATAGATTTTTTAACACTTCAAAATATTTTAAAAAATTAAAATAAATTTAGAATATCATTAAAAAACACTTTCTTAATCAAAAAGTAAAAAAAATTATTAAAAAATACTTTCTTAATTACGAAGTAAAATAAAAAATTACTTCATGATTAAGAAAGTATTTTTTAATGATGTTGTGAATTATTTTTTTTTTCATTTTTTCAAAATATTTAAAATTATTAAAAAAATCTATATAAAAAAAACTAAAAAAACACATAAAAAATACATACTAAAGCCTAGCGAAAGTCCCCAACGGTGGCTCTAGTATTATTCTATTTCTGTATCCTCAAAATATAGGTTTGCACATATAATTATTCTTAGCTGGTATGACATATTTCTATATCCTAGTCCACATCGTTGATGTGTTAAAACATAGATTTACAAATAGAATTATTCTTTTAAAAAAAATATATTGATATATGATGATATCATCCCTTTTACGCATAACTTTTTTGCGTGGAATTTTCCATGAATTGTTATGCCTCTGCAGAACCCAGGAATGTAGAGGGGAATCCATCGTTAAAAGCTTACAAGAGTTTTGTCCTTTCCACAGGCCATTTATGGATGTCTTGCACCCTTGCTTGCTTTATAACCACGGTTTCCTCCACAAGTGAGACTAAAGCATATATTGACCAAAGGGGAGTCCTGAAAGTGTGGATAAACTCAAATCACAGTGAAGTAGAAATTCTCTTTGACACATTGAGGCCAGGAGCAGAGGAGTTAAGATGCGATAATATATTATTACTTTCACAGCTTTATCCTGGTTCATCAATAGCTGAGAGATGGGCTGTGGATGCTATTGAAGTATATTTCCGACTCTGGAAAAAATAGTTCATTTTACATGAGCAAAAGCCATCATATGGCTTTTGACTAATTGACTAACATATGTTGAAATAAGACATATGGCTTGGCCCGCCCAAATTTTTTTCATAATTAAAAATAGCCCCTAAATTTTATTCATGATTCCATGTATATAGAAATTGACCCCCCCAAAAAAATTTATAATTTCCTTATTCCCATATACTTTCTAAAATTTTGTAAAATTTCAATATACATAGAAATATCTCTCTAATTTTTTTCCTATAACCCTTAGATTTTGTATAATTTCTATATATTATCTATTTTTAAGGATTTGACCACACTAAAATTAAATTAAAACTAAGATTAGGAGAAATAATAAACTATTAACATGGGATCCCAAAGTTTTTTATTATACAATATTAAGTTTCTTAATATAGAATCCAAAATAAAATTACCAAAAAAACGCATTTAAGATTGATGATTTATATTAAAAATAGTGGAGATGATTTATCCTCTAAACTTCATTGAGCAAGGAAAAGTTTATTTAAGGTCTCAGTTGTAGTATTCTATACTTAATGTGACACCAAAATAGATAGAATTTATATGAAATTATATTCTAACAATATTTTATTCAATTTTTAACTTTTATCTCAACTCGTCTCATCTTATGTTATCTGCGAAAACAAACAAGGCATACTCAAAGAGATTTCTTTTCTTTTATCATTATCTTAAAAAATTCAGAATTTTTTATCCTTGTAAGTAAAATGGAATGTTGATAATTCATAGATAAAGGGAAGGACATGTTGGGATTACTGTTTTTAATTTCGTACCATACCGGTCGATATTTTTCATACCGGTCGCTGGGCCGGTATAGGTACCATGTACGTTTCATACCGGTCCAAATACTGGTCGTATCGGCCGGTACTGGCCTCAATTTCGACCGGTACCGGCCTCACTTTTGACCTGTATCGGCCTATATTTCGACCGGTACCGGCCGATATTTCGGCCTTCAATTTTTTTTTTTTTTTGTCATTTTTTCAAATTATAAGTTTATTTTTTTACCCTAATTCAAACTAGATTATTTATAATTTATATATATATGTATTTATATATCGACTATCTCAAAATAATATACGAAATAGTATTGTTATCGAAATATTTTGTTTTAATATTTTGACGGGCATGGCTTTCGATACAATATTTAAAATAGTGGTTGGGATTGCTCTTGGATTTGGGACTAGATCATTATAATCCTGGGCTTTTTTTTCTGCATTGGTTATTGTGATTCCCATATGTTTCCTTTGACCTTAGTTGGACGAGAAATCATTTTTTTTTCTAGTGTCTACAGCTGTCAGATACGATAAATCTATCAATGCAATCAGGATGAAGGTACCGGATTCAGATGAAGAATTCCTTCTGCATCCTGCAACTGTTAGACGGAATGATCGTTCTGCCCAAAGTGTGTATGGAGAGTTCATTCAATTTATATAATAGAAATGGTTCTAATTGAAATAATTACATCGTATGCCATGCCATGATAGCATAAGATAAGTTGTTACATCTGCGTGTTGAGATGAGATGCATTCAAATGAAAAATTTGTGAATGTTAATAAAATAGTTTGAGTTAAAATATTTTATGAAATTTTGAAAAATAAGAGAGAAAAGATTGAATAAAAATATTATAAAGTTAAAATATTATTATAATCTAATTTTTTAATATAATTTTTATTTTAAGAATTAAAAAAGTTGAATTATTTTTTATTTTATTTAAAAGTTTAAAAAAATTATAATAATTAAATAATAATTAGAAAAAAAAGTTGATTTTATTCTTGAGAATGCTCATCATTTTGCATCAGCATTGTTAAGTACTTTATTTCTTCGTTACCTTGTGCAGAACCATAAAGAAGTCAGAAACTGACATCAGATCCTTGCACTGTTTAGTTTTAGATAAATCAATAGGTAGATGTGGTGGGTGGCCGCTGAAATACATGTGATTCCAGTCAAAAGAGAGTCAAGTCGCTGTGATGGGTTGTAGAAGCATCCAAATTGCATACTAGTTCTTCCCAATGCTGATTATTCAAAGCAAACACAATGTAACTTTCTAGGAAAAATAAGGCCTCTACAAATCCTACACTGGCGTTGATTTCAGTTCATGCTACCATGTGTTTGAATTCTTCATATTAGACCTTTCAACCCCTTGACTAATTGGGGCTAATTTGGCTCATAACAGGATGAATGAACAGGGGAGCAAAAACTGCAATATACAGATGATCCAGAAGATATTGAACCTGAAGATATTCGTCCTATGGGGAACTATGCTGTTTCGATAACATGGCCTGATGGATTCAGCCAGGTGACTTGACATTTTAACTAATGATAGAAATGGGAAAAAAGTGAAGGGGATTGCCATGAAAAGTCTAAGCCAGTGGCTGGCAACTTTTATCATGAAATTAATACAATGATATAAAACTGGGGGTCCGACAGCAGCAGTTGAGCTCACTGATTTGGTTGGATAAAATTGCTTTTGGTTAAGCCATCAACACTGGCTGTCCTGTACCTATAGGAGGGATACATAGTGATTGGGCAGTCTTACTTTGAAATTGCTCATATATAGTAGCAGTCAATAATCTATATGCGAGTGACTAGTATCTTTGAGTTTAATTCTTGTAACCGAGTAGTCTAAATGCAAATTTTATATCTTTTGATTTTAACTACGATATGAGCATTATATGCAATTATGCATACTTAACATCAAGCATAGATGCATGTGCTTGTTCGGTAGCATATCTCCAAATTTATTTGTGTTCATTGTCTATATTCTGAGTTTCATCTTATGGTGCAGATCGCACCCTATGATCAGCTGCAAATGATGGAGAGGTTAGTCGATTGTCCTCAACCAACTCCTGCACAGGCTTGACCAGTATCTGTCAACCTACAACTCAGTTGGGTGGACTGCATCAATGCCTTTAGGACGATATAGAATGCAAGTTTATAACCTTTTTTTTTTTTTTTTTGCTCGCCAGCGGGCATAATACCATCAAGTGTAGATTAATAGAATCTTGAGATCAATAGGTAAGTCTAAACAGTTACTTGATCTTTTATGAGTCAGATCCTGGGACTCATATTAGTTTATTTTTTTCCATTCTATATAGTTTAGGCAATTATGTATGAGAGATTCCTATTTTTTTTTCTTTGCTACACATATGCAAGGTATCTCATGTCTCGGTATTTTATTCTTTTTTTCGGACTTTTGGATTTCATTTGAAGTACAGCAATGGTCTTTACTTATCCAATATTTCCCTTTATGCGTGTATATATAGGCAGCTAGCTGAGAATGGTAACGCTCAATAAGAAAGCTTGCCATCCAAACTCCGGTAATCCTCTAACTAAAACTCCAGCTCGGGCTGTTGTTTTGCACAATAATTCAGCAGTGGCCACATGACATCTTTCTTTTGCATGCATAAATTTGCATGGAGAACAACCGCGAAAAGCCGGATTCAGTTTGGAGTTCTGCTATACATCAACCACTGTTTTATTCTACACCCCACACATTGTTTTTTTCAGCTTTATGTCAGATCTATCGCCATCACCTTCAACCTCTCTCTCCCCTCAATGTCTCTCTCTGACCTCTCTCTCTCCCTTCGACCTGTCTCTCTTTGACCTCTCTCTCTCCTCAAGCTCTCTCTTTCTTCGACCTCTCTCTCTCTCTCTCCTCAAGCTCTCCTCAGCCTCTCTCTCCGACCTCTCACTCTTCAAACTTTTCTCAAGTTTTGTTTTATAATATGTTAAAGGGAAGAAAAGCAAAAAGAAATAAATAAAATCCCACACATCAGGTGTGGGGTGTCTAATCCATAGAGTTTTTCTTCATTTTATATAAGTTGGTAAAACGAAACTAGGATTTTTAAATACAACAGCAAATGGGGATTCATTTGCATGGTGAGGCACCTAGCATGGGCGTTTTTGTGCACGTGTTTATGTAAATAAAATAGACAAGTTTTAAATTTTATTTTATCATAATTTTTAGTCTTTTAAGTCGTAACCGTATGTAAAATTTGCACATGCATTAAATCATATCTTAAAATGCTACTTCTATTTCAAATACAAAAGCTTTCTTTTTTTGTTATAGACATGTACGAATAAAATCTAAAATACTTAATTAGTATCTTCTTCATATTATATTCGCAGACATGTTTTAAGTGTCATAAAAAAAGATTTTTTTTTTGGTGGGTTTTTTGTTAAGAGATGCAACAACTATAGAAATTTGGGGGTGGCTCCCACCACAAAACAAGTGGAGCAAGAACCCAACCCCAAATAATCTGAATTCGTTGAATGATAGCAGCACCCATCTGTATATTTCACCATCAGTGCCTCTTGGTCAGGCTGTTGAAGTGTAGCATTGAGTAATGCTGCCCCCATCACATTAAATTTTGTTAGATAATAATCATCATAAACATTGAGTAGTGTAGCCTCTTGGTCACACTATTAGTGCAACTTTTGCTATGTAGGGTTTACAAATGAAGTCCCGAAAGAAAAGATTTGAGAAAAATTTAATTTCAAATAAAATTTATAAAAATAAATATACAAACCGATCTAAATTTAAATAATATCATAAACACTATAAACCGAATAAAAACAGTCCCATTAATATCATTTGCTGGGAAATATCTGAAGCAGCTTTAATAATCCAGAAGGAACTGTGACTTGTCATGTTCAGCTTTTGTCAAAGAGGTCCCCTTCCTTAACCGCAATCCTCAGCAGTCATTTTCTTTCACCTTTTATAGCCTTTTAAAACTGTCTTTCAAACTAACTTTTTTGGTGCGTCCCCACTTGCCAATGAAGTCCCCAATAGATTAATGGGCACAGGCATTGGCTGGTCTTTCTTTGAATGAGATGCTCTGTTAATTGCATTGCACATCTGTGAAGGTTCATTGCATCTTTTTGGATTTAGTGATGTCATGCATGCGCTGTCACTTGTCATTTCTCCTTTTTTAACAATATCTATGTGACGCTTTTGTGTGAATGTTTTTTTTTTTTTTTTTTTTTTTTTTTTAACTTAAAAATTAAGAAAGTAATTTTAAATGTATTAATATATATATATATATTTTAAAAATATTAAAAAAAATGAAAAGAAAATGTTGCCGTATGCCCAGTGATAAGAATGGGGCGGCATAGTAGCCCCACTCTTTGAACAACATCTATGTGATGCTTTTCTAATTGGGCTGCGTTTGTATTATGAAATAATTTCTTAATAGTAATGAATTGAAACAATAAAATGAGGTTTATAACATCTACTTAAAATACGTTTAAATATATTTAGATGTTAAGATAAATTTATATGTATTTATAAAAAATTAAAAAAGATTGTGAGTTACATGTGTAAAGAAGTGTTGAATTTAAATATTGTGAGTCTCACGTATAAAGAGATTTTAAGTTGAGATGAGTTCAGTAATTTGTGAGTTGAATGTTTAGATGTTAGACATAACTTAAAATTAGACTAGAATGCGTTGAACTCAACTGAGTTTAACAATCAAACGAGACCTTAATAGCAAGTATATTTTATAAAAATATATTTATAAATTAACGTAATTTAATATATTATGTTAAATTGTAAAATTAATTTTATTATAAAATAGATTTAACGTATCATATGAAACTACGTCAATTTTTGAATTTACTTTTATATGATCTTTTTGTGACTGGTGCATTTCTCTTTCCAAATTTTAGAGTCAATGCACTAGCAAAACTATTTCAAATTTTGGCACATCCATTCTACTAGTATTGGAAGTAATATTGTATTTATAACTTTATTCCCTTTGAAGGATTTGATTTTTTATGACGAAATTATTTTATAACAAATTTAAAATCTTCTTAAATAGAGTGTGCAGATTACATAATGATCGAAATTTTATTATTAAGTTCAAATGACATTTTTGTTAGGAGTTAGTAGTTATTCTATTCTCAACATGTGTGTAGAGCACACAATACATATCACTTAAATAGTAAGAGTTGATTTGTAAGATTCAAGTTTTAAAATTTATTTTTCAAATTAAATTATGTCATGTAAGTATGTTATTATATATGCTCTATACACTAATTTAAGAATATAATTTTTCTTATTTTAGATGGAATTCTGCTATGTAGAGACATAATTATTTATCCCTAAAATATAATTTTGTTGTATAAACAAAAGCTACTCAACTTGAGACTAAGACCAGCGTCTTGAAAGCCCATTAATTAGAGCGCAAAGTTTAAAATTGATGATGAAGTGAATCATGGTGTTAGCGCTGTGTTTTACGCCTTTGGGTTAGTTTTCAATAACTCGGGTCTTCGAGCTTTCACCTGCATATTTAAGTAAATATGGAGAATAGGGGGCCTTGGTGGTAGCCGGAGATTCTTTAATATTAAAGTCAATATATTTTCTTAATAATTTGTGCATAAGTTTAGAAGAATTAGAAAGAGTTCTTCGTATCTGGAGATAGACTTCTATACTAAGTTTCTGGTAGAGAGAGAGAGAGCATCGATAGGTATAAAGATATTTTGGATTCTGCTAATTGCAGGTGTAGACGATGCGACAGACTTCTATATTAGTTGCCATCAATGTTACGGGGTGCCAATCGAATTTAGTAATGTCTATTATGTCTTTTGTTTTCAACTTGTGTTATTTTATTAGACCATTGGTAAATGAAACTTGGGGCTGTTATTAATTGATTTTGGATCTGGTTTAAGAGGCAAAAACACCTATATATATGTATGTATGTTATTAATTATACAAAAGGACATTGTTACAAAGTTATTGAGCTTTTGTACCGACAATATTACATTAAAAAATACATTTTGATAGCTTTAGGATACGTTTAGTTACCAAACTCATCTCAACTCATCATTATAATTTTTTCAAATTACAACATAAAATATAATAAATAATTCAACTTTTTCAAATTTTAAAATAATAACAATATTAAAAAATAATATTCTAACAATATTTTATCATCTCAACACAGTTGAACATTCAAACGCAACCTAGACCTCTTCTAATATTCAAACACTCAATTCTCAAATAACTAAATTCATTTCAATTTAAAACTTATTTACACGTGAGACTTACAAATTTTTTCAACTCTACATATTTTTACACGTGAGACTCATAACTTTTTTCAACTTCTTATAAATATATCTAAACTCATTTTAAGTGGATTTTACAAAACTTACTTTATTATTTTAACTCATTACTATTTATAAAAAATTTAATTCAATTTAATATTCAAATGCAACCATAGTATGTTAAATATTAGAATTCATCGTGGCTATATCATTTTGCTTTTAAAAAAACAGCTGTAAAATGAAATATTTTACTGCAATTAAGCAAGAATTTGGACCTTTCTTGTGACACGGAAACGGGGTGGGAACATGCCAGCTTGAGTGCAGAAAAGGTGAGGATTGGACTTATCTTAGGTCTAAACGACAAGCATTATCAACACAAGCAGACAAGAGGAACCTTTTGAGTCTGAATACGTCTCCTGCTCATAAATCGACGGCCTCTTGTCGTTCGTGTTAGCGCTTTCTTTCTTTTTGGCCCCCACGTTGAGGGGCGATCGTTATTTCTTAAATATTTAAATTTGAAAATGAAGATTAATTTTATTTTATATTACTTAATAGTAAAATTCTAACCAAATAACGGAAATGTGTAATTATGTGGTTATTTTGCTAGCATACAAAAGAAAATAAACAGTTCCACTAGGTAAGTCCATATTACAGATGAATTTATGTACGACGTGGCTGGATGTTTTATATTAAAAAAATAAGAGCTCTTCTACATAGAAGCATATTTGCGTATTAATATCAATATTGATGTGGACTATTTTGTCAAATTTTTATTTTTAAATTCGCACTATTTCATTAAAATCTACATTTCCACCTTAATATTAGTACGCTTATTGGTACACAAATCTGCTTACAACCAGATTTTTCTAAAAAAAAAAATCAAAAAACAAAATGAAGATAGAAGACGGAATGTTCTTCGTTTTCCCATTCATCTCCCCATTTTCGCACCTCATTTTCCTATATCCGTGTTCTGCTTCTCCCTCCGCCACCCACCTCTCTCTCTCAGATCCCACTGCTCTCTTCTGCCACCCACGTGAACTCTGTCATTTATGCCAGAGTCAATTGATATATCCCATTCATCTCCCCATTTTCGCACCTCATTTTCCCATATCCATGTTCTGCTTCTCCCTCCGCCACCCACCTTTCTCTCTCAGATCCCACTGCTCTCTTCTGCCACCCACGTGAACTCTGTCATTTATGCCAGAGTCAATTGATATACCCACATTGGCAACATCTAATGCAAGCGAGTCATTTAAACTATCACCCAAAAAACCAACAACATGGTTACCAGGGGGAGTGAATCACCAGTCAATACTTGGCTTTCACCCCTTTCTCAACCAATCGCCACAAAGCTTGCTTTGCAATGTCCTTGGGTGGGTCATAAAATGTTATGAGGCCTAGGAACACCATGTCTTATTCAAAAGCCTTATCATCTGTTTTTCATCTTCTGCCGAGAACACAATCCAACCCCTTTCATTTTGCCAAGACACACCATTTTATTTTAAAATTTAAGTTTGATTTGGCATTTTGGATTATACGGATTGATTTGATACATTTTAAATGATTTTTATAAGTCAAACTCTTTAATTGATGAGGAGCGCTAAGTGAAACTCACAAATTGATGTGAAAATTATAACACTTTAGATTTACTTTAAAAAAAATTATAATATGATATACCACAACAAGTCACATAAATTTGTTTGTCTACTTTTATGAAGTGCATTTGTGAACCAGACATTTTTATATATGAAAAATCACTTAAAAATGTAATGCATTAATTAGTGTCACTAACCATGACAAAATTTAAGACTTAAGATGATAAACAATATTTCTCGATTTTAAAATTGGCGGTAGTAACTGAGATTTGCTACAACTACATTGGCAAGGCGCTCTATATTTGGATTGCTACACATCCACCTCTTGATAGAAAAGGTTTCAAGCTGCCCTTTTTTGTCATTTGCAACACAATTACAAAGTTGATGTCGGACAATGTAGTTTTTTAAGGATGTACTTTCTCAACCATCCAACGTCTAAATGTTGCAATTGACATCGATGCCTCATCATCACTATTAAACAAATACAATGCTCTCACTTCTTTTTGCGTGGGATGCGCATAAACATATCAATGATCTATTGTGCTAA
Organism: Juglans microcarpa x Juglans regia; assembly: GCF_004785595.1. NCBI lineage: Eukaryota > Viridiplantae > Streptophyta > Magnoliopsida > Fagales > Juglandaceae > Juglans > Juglans microcarpa x Juglans regia. The sequence goes on from NC_054596.1 coordinate 37,882,125, forward strand.
TAATATAAGAGTTGTACTACCACAACCATAAAGAGAACTTATTAGAATAAATTTATTAATTGACGTAATTTCATGCGATATGTTATATATATATTATAATAAAAATAGTTTTATAATTTGTAAGTTTATTTTTATACAAATATTTTTAAGATTAAAACATTTTTTATAATACAATATTACATATAACATATTTGCAACCATATTATAGTCATTGCAAATATGCTTATTACCAAGAGGCTCCTAGAAGTGCCTATCTTTGTCATACATGTTTGAGAGAGAGAGAGAGATGGTAATTTTCACGGTAAACATGCAAGTATTTCAGGATGGTTGTGAGAAGGAACGTGGTGGGGCATGCCAGCTTTTAATGCAGAAAAGGTGGGACTTGGACTTTTCCAGGTCTCATTGTCAAACATTATTAACAAAATAAGACAAAATGGTGCTTTTGTATCTGAATTCATCTCCCTCTGATCATAAAGTCGACCTCTCCCTATTGCTCTGCTGATATCTTCTTAGGACCATTTAGATTTAGAGGAGTTGAATTACGATAGTATGGGAATAACAATAAAATTTATGAGTTAAAATTTTTTAATAATAATAAGATAAGTTCAAATAATTTTTTAAATTAGACCGACTCTTAATGGCTATATCTTTCCATACCATTCTTACACTCAAATTTGGAACTAATTTTTATTTCAGTTTTAAAATATTGACGTGTAAATAAATTATTTATTGTGATATCTATTATTATATTAAAAATTAAAAAAATACACATTCAACTATTTTCACAATCTTTTATTATTTATATTTTAGATGAGAGATATTTTTATAAAATAATTTAAAAAATTAACATCATTTTACTTAAATATCTTCAATATCATTATTTAAAAGAGTAAAAATTTTATATTAATCGATGCGAGACTTTGTAAATATATTTTTTCCTTATCTAAATTAGTGATATATCGAGATAGCTTAATTTGAAAAAAAAAAGTACACTTGTTCCTTATAAAATATCAGTAGCCTTTGCATTTATTGATATAAATCTTTAATTCTACTAGAAAGATGTACTTATCAGAGCTATTTTTGACAAAAGAAAGCTATACAATAGGATCCAAATTCAAGTTCAAGGTTTATCAAAACAGGAAAAAAAAATATGTATTTATATATATATAATTTCCGAGAAGAAAAAATAGTAGGACTTGAAGGGAAGAACCATCTTGCTATATAAAAATTATATTAGAGGGAGTTTAGAAACATTTTTTTTATCGCATAAATCAGTTAAAAAAATAGAGAATTACTATAATCATAAAGAGATTTCATAAAAATACATTTATAAATTATTGTAGTTTCATGTAATACGTTATATTAATTTTACAGTATAAATAACTTTATAATATGACGTATTATATTAAATTATATCAATTTATAAATTTATATTTATAAAATCACATATTTATTTCTCTTAATAAAAAAACCCATAAACCAATACAAATAATTTTTCCTAATTTCCGTAACATTTTTACAAGCTCTTTCAGAAGCCTCCAGATATGAAAATTGAAGAGGACCTCTCAAAACAGTCCAGTAGTGATAAATGCCGGCGACGGCTACATTGAATAGAGCATGTTCCCATCTCAATCTCCGGCACCTAGTCGTGGAGTACGTGGCGAGATTCCACGAGTTTTGTGGTCCCACGACTTGAAGGCCACAAATATTTCCCACATATAACATGTGGCATTGAATATTCTTCTTTTATTATCTTTTTTTCCGAGTTATGTTATTTATAATCATCTTTACGTATTTAATATATTTCATTGATATAATTGATTAAAATAATTATTTTATATTAAAAAAATAATATAGTCAATCACATTAATAGAGTGCATAACAAATAATAACTACACATATAAATTTTGTATATTTTTTCGTCGAGTTCTGCAGCATACAATAACTTTTACATATTCTTTACGCACTCTACCAATGTGATTGATTAAAACAGTTATTTTATATTAAAAAAATGATGCAGTCAATCATATTAATAAAATGTACAAATAATATGTAAAAATGATTGTACATAAAATTTTTGTTATTCACATATTTATAGCTTATTCTTTAATAATAAATAGACAGAACTACTTAAACTCCTTACATTTATAACGTTTTTAAGAAAATGAATCAATTACAAAATAAATATACGAAATAAGTTGTATAATATTGATTAACCTACTAAAAAAATCCACGCATACAACAATAAATACTTTAGATTAAACTTTATTTATCTATGATTGAAAAAAAAAATCTTGATGATTCTTGAAGTAGGAATTAATTAGATGGGTTACCTGTCTCTGCGAGTAAGTTCAGTTTTATATTTTCTCGTAAATGTAGTGCAGTACTGCAGCAATGAAATAGTGGATTAACAATTAAACTAAGAATATTAGAGAGATAATATATACTACAAAATTACTCTAATTGAGAGGACGACCCTTATTTCATTCGTTTCTAAAGCCAAATTAGAATGAAATAGTGGTGATGAGTGCGATAGGTCTTGAGGTTAGTTATTGTTTAATGAAAAATTCATCTTCAAGATTTTAGTAATTTTGTTACACACATTCAAGTGTTCAATGCATAGGAATAATGCAAATACAAGTGTCATGATAACAAGTACATCATGTCTTGAAAAGTAATATTACCAACAAAAGGATCAAGAATATCCAATATATATTCAAGTCGACTTGAACTTTCAAATAGTTGCGTTTGGATAATAAGATATTTTCAAGTATTCAGTGAATAAAAATAGTAGATAAAAGATAATAATAAAATAATCAACAGTAATGAAATATTCTGAGAGATATTATCAATACTCAAACTAATCTTAACGTAAATGTTAGAATTGGAGTCTCATGAATAACTGCTCCCATTTACTACTTTTCTATATTCAATCCGAGAAGCCATCTTTCTTTATTTGCTAATTATAAACTTGAAGTGACTCCTTGTTCCTATATATTAGAGGCCAAACCAAGCACAAACCACACTAAAGAGGCCCTTGCTTTCAACTCTCCTCTATGTAATAATTTTTTGCCTAGCTAGCTCGCTTTTCTTCTTCCTCTTCCAAACATGGTGCTGCTAGAAAATGGCATCTTCTCAACTGCCATGAACTCAAAAATCATTGGCTCGGGCAGTGAAGTCATAGTTCTAGCACATGGGTATGGAGGAGACCAGTCTGTCTGGGACAAAATCCTGCCCTCCTTGGCTCAACATTGCCGTGTTCTTGTCTTCGACTGGACCTTTTCTGGTGCTGTCGAAGATCCGAACCTCTACGATCCTGTCAAGTACTCTTCGTACGATGCTTTTGCCGATGACTTAATTTCTCTCCTGGTTGAGATGAACCTTCAATCTTCGGTTTTCATCGGGCATTCCATGTCTGGCTTGATTGGATGCATCGCTTCCATCAAAAGACCTGAGCTCTTTAAGAGGCTCGTACTCATTGGATCTTCTCCAAGGTACTTGGAAAAAGATTACCTTTCTGTTGCTTACAAATGGTCGGCTGTTCTTTGATTCTTAATGATATATTGTGGTGTCTTTCTATCTTTTTTGTTCTTTTTGAAACATGATTCCAGGCACACCCATTTAAATTTTAACTGTAAAAAGCATGCTATTTCCAGATTGGCATCAAGTTAGTTTTCTTTTGTACTAAACATAATTTAGAGAGCTTACTATTCCTGGCCTGTCTCTTAAGGACATGGATTCAAGCTAGAAGAAGAAGTAATTAAGTGGATAGGTTTTGATACGAATGGAGAAATTTGATGTGCTTTATCCAAGTAGAACCAATCAAACATGTGGACACGAACTATATGGTTTCATGATGGTGCCGACCTGCCGGGTTTCTAACTTTTCTTTGTCATGTTCTGTTTATGTTTGGTCTCTATACGTGGGCCAGTGAAGCTTTTAGGGCTACTGTATGTGTCCACAACCAAAATGAAGACTTGACATCAGATCAGATAGCTCGAGGGCGCACATGCGCATTCTTGAACTGAAATAAAGACAAGTTTCCTTTCCTCTAATTTTGACTTTTTTCGCATTTTGAGACCCTTTTAGTTTGGATGCATGCCTTATAAGTAGAGCATGATATTGAGATTGTTGACATCAAAATATCATTGAAGCTGCCTCAAAGCGTTATTGACTTTGATGAAGTTTTCTCTGTAAAGTCTCTTAACAATGAGACAAACATCCCATTTCTCTGCTTTTAGCTTTACACTAGTGTTTTTGTAATCATCGTTTGCATACGAGTGCATGTTATTATTATTATTTTTTTTTTTTTGAGGGGTGGTATTAGCGCATTCACGTCTCGTTTTCTAAATTATTTTTGAATTATGACTATTAAACCCACTTTTTCTATTTTTACAAGAGAAATGAAAATTATAGTCGTGAATGTACGAGCACTGCACAATCACTTTAAAAAAGTGAATATATATGAAACTCACATGAAAAAAATTAATTTTTTAATAGTAGACCCCACTTTTTTTTAAAGCGACTACACGACGCTTGTGCACTCTACGACTGCATGTAACATTACTCTTTTAACAAACCATAAATATTATTCCTTATTTAAATTTTAAAATTTTCTTTTTTGCCAAACCGCTAATTTTCTCTTTGCATGGTACAATGCATGCCTAACTAATTAGCATCCATCTCAAACATGCAAGTCTCAGAATTTCTCATGCCACATCACAGATGCATAAACACGGACGATTACGAAGGCGGATTTGGGAACTCCGACATTGATAAGATCATCTCAAACATTGAATCCAATTATCAAAACTGGACCTCAGCCTTTGCTTCTCTTGTAGTCGACGCAAAAGATCCCCTATCGGTTGATAAGTTCGCAAAATGCTTGAAAAGAATGAGACCCGAAGTGGCACTTCACTTAGCCAAGATTGTATTTCAATGCGATGAACGAGAAGTTCTTGAAAAGGTGATTAAACCATGCACAATCATCCAGACCACCAAAGATTATGTCGTCCCAAATTCAGTGGCACTCTACATGCTGAAGAAAATCAAGGGAAAATCGACTGTGGAGATGATAGAGGGTGATGGGCATTTTCCACAGCTAACTGCTCACCTCCAGCTCCTTGAGGTGCTAGGGCGTGTCCTGGGTTTTGATCTTATTCGTGATTAATTAATTAAGAAAATATATATAATAACATAATATCATGGGATTTGTTATTTTGTTAAAGTTTTGTGCTTATTAATGTTGTCCTGAAATTATTAGTATGGTGCTTGTAAACGAATTGGTGGAAATAAATTGCTAGTCTTTGCCGTGTCAACCTATGATCTAACATACTATTTGTCAGTCTATCTAAAAAAAAAACCATACTATTTGATAAGAAAAATGATTTGTAGGGTTTTTGAGCATGTAAACCCGTACAATAAATCTCATTTTTTTTTTAAAGAGATTGCACGAGATTTTTGTATGGACAGGTTTGGGGGTGGGATGAGACACAAAATTCTCATCTCATCTCATTATTATACATTTTTCAAATCTTCATACAAAATATAATAAATAATTTAATTTTTTTAAATTCTCAAATTTCAAAATAATAATAATATTAAAACACAATATTTTAAACTTCTAAACAAAATACAAAATTCTCATCAAATGATACATGCATGTGTCAAGCCGGTAATCATTCGGTGATCAACGGGCCTTCAGCCTGTAAAGTCCAAACTCCAAAGCTCACAAATTTTGAAAGGACAAAATCCACACACAAGTTAAAATATAAACGAATGAGAATAATAGTTATACCAACAATGTCGACCAAATAAAACAGACAAAGAAAGGAGCAAGAAGATATGATCCAGTAGCGAAACACGTTGCTTCACACGTGACTCAAACCAATATATAAAATCCTCGATATAGTTAGCCTTTGAATTGATCGTGCTTCCGGTGGTCAGTGGTGCCTTTGTTTTGGGTAGAGATTTTGATTTGGTTACTCTCAAATTTCTCATTAATTTTTCCGAGAAACTATGGAGATAAGAGAGTTTGGGTAGTGATAGGGTTACTGCCCTTACTCTTCATAATTTATTTGAAATTTTTTATTTATTTATCATTTTCTTTTAAATATTTTTTTAACATCCTTAATTATTAAGAAAAAAATTAAAAAATATATAATTTTACTAATAATCATTTTCTTAACTATTAAGTAAAATAAAAAATTATAAATACAAAAAAAATAGTAATAAACAGTAAGAGAGTAGTAATCATATCATTATCCAAGAGGGTTTATCTCTTTGAGTTTTGAAAATAGTTATGCTACTTATAAGTCTGGCGTGTCAACGCAGGATCCTAGTTAATTAACTTTATTTATTAGTAGGTGTGACATATTTCTATATCCTCCGCATCGTTGATGTGTTAAAACATAGATTTACAAATAGAATTATCCTTTTAAAAAAATATATTGATATATATTGATATATGATGATATCATAATGTTCTTTTTTTTTTGGGGGTGTGGGGGAGGGGGCCTTTTACGTATAACTTTTTTTGCGTGGAATTTTTCATGATTATTATGCCTCTGCAGAACCCAGAGGAGAATCCATCGTTAAAAACTTATATGGATGTCTTGGACACTTGCTTTGAAATCACAGTTCCCTCCCCCACAAGGGAGACTGTACCCATTTGGATTGAGAAGTAATCTTAATTCATCTCATCTTATCATTATGATTTTTTTAAATTCTCACATAAAATATAATAAACAATTCAATTTTTTCAAATCTCAAAATAATAATAATATTAAAAAATAATATTCTAACAATATTTGATTCAACTTATCTAAAATCATTTCATCCAATCTCATCTCAACTCACTATCTAAATGGTACCTAAAACATATATTGACTTAATATATATATAAAACCAACCCAAAGAGGAATCCTGAAAAGACTTAGCAACTCAACATCCATATGTTGGTAGCTCTTCTCGCCCTTTTCTCTTTAGAGACTCGCCCCTAGCAAAAACTGAACCCGCAGGGGGGTGTTTAGACTAGAGATTGTGTAGCCCTTTATTTTTCTTTATTGTTTGTTTTTTCATCCAAAGTATGGCGAAACGCCGATCTGTTATTTTTCGGAGCCCAACGATCACCACGCGCCCCACCGCAAGAGTCCCAAGCTGCCGATCCTTTGGAAGGCTGAATGTTTTCGTCTAACGGAGCATCGCATGAGTCACATGCGCAGGTCAAAGAAGCACGTGAAATACATGCACCACCACACCAGGAAGCTCTATTGCTGCCATGAGCGGCATTTCTGGGACTAGGGACCTCGAGTTCTTCAGACTTGACTGGTTGCCACACTCCTAGTGTGGCACATGTCTCTCACGAGCCACTATAGTCTCTTTGTTTCTTGTGTTTTGCTTTCCTTCAAACTGAAGTTTCGAATCTACAGTTGTAATCTATCATTTTTACATCTATCTTTATCTTTATGTTTATTGTTATTTCATTTTGTTTAGATAAATATAAAAAAGAAATAGTCTCTTGGACATTTTGTCCATAGAGTGAGAGTCCTCTTATTCTCTAGAGGGTGAGGTTTGAAATCTCTGCTTTAGACAAAATGTGGTCTCTCGGACGGTTTATCTATAGAGAGTTATAAAAATTAAGACCATATCAACCACAAAAAAATTTGTATACTGGTAGAGTCTAAACTATGAATAGTTGACTTGTAATATGAGATTTTCCTTGTATATATTAGTCACGAGCCAAGGAGTTAAGATGGGATAATATATTATAACTTTCGCAGCAGCTTTTTCCTTGTTCATCAACTGAGAGATGGGCTGTGGATGCTATTGAAGTATATTATATTTCCGACTGTAGAAAAAATAGTTCATTTTACATGAGCAAAAGCCATCCATCTCAGTGACCAGTGTATGGTATTCTTCTTGATGATGGTGACTCTGATTAACAGTTGGTTTGTAAGAGTTGTTGAGAACAACCGTTTTCTTTTTATTTTTTCCCCCACTAAACTAGTAGGATTTTTTCCAAACACTTTTCAATAGACGACTGCAGTACTATTTTTATCCCCTAAATTAATTGTAGCACAACATTTTTCCACTTCAAAGAAATTGGCTTTTAACTCACAACATCGATTCTTACAACACAGCCTTTCTTCCTTCACAACATAAGCAGAGCGAGAGGCGCCCGCGGGAGGTTGGGGGGGGGGGGGGGGGGGGGGGTAGGTGTTCGAAGTTTGGAACACGATGCACGAGTATCGTTAGGAGCAATCCCCACTCCTCAAACTTTGTAGTAGATCCAAGTATCCAAAATGTTCAGGTTTCATGTATCTGCAAAGTTTGTAGATAAAAATTAGCCTAAGGTGATAGTTATGCCATATATGTGTTTCATGGAACTCATTGAAAAACTATCTACTTCTATTAATTGGAAAGCTATTTTACACACCCAAAAATTGATGAAAGCAGGGGAAGAATTCAGAGAGGCATATCAACTTAATTCCATAATCATTGTTCCAAGTGTAACATAAATTATAACTGTTTTGATGGTCATGGCGGTGATAGGATGGGGCTGCCTTTTCTTTCCCTTTTTCTTGTAACAAGAAGCTACTGGGGGTGCATTGCAATCCTATTCGTACTTTGCCTAGTTCTAAAAATTCAGAAAGCATATATATGCTATATTTTACACTCTCCAAAGTGAGATTCATGCATGAAGTAACAACTGAGGGCAGATAAGCAGGCTTTAGTAAGACTCGGTAATTTGGAATGGGCACAAGTCTTTAGCTCTCCAGGAATAAGCAAGGAAATCTCTAGGTAGAAACTTGAGCATAAATAAAAATCGTGTATCAACATTGACAACAATGTTAGTATGCAAAAGATTCTGGAAATACACATTAAGCTTGTAAGTTCTTTTTATTTTTTATTTTTCAATTTAAGAGAGAGAGAGAGAGAGAGAGAGAGAGAGAGAGATTACCAGATAAAAATGAGGAAAATGAAGTGATCTTGAAAGTGAAATATTAGGCTCAAAAAGTTATTTCAATAATTTGTTAATGGTGGAAATTGGGTAGGATTGGTTCTAAGCTGAAAGCATAACGGCCACAGTTATCTCGCAGCATCAGCAGTAAAGTCAGTGAGTAGAAATGTGTTTTGGGGTTTTTTTTTTTTAATTAACACCGAGTGTTCAAGAACAAAGTCCCGACTAATCCTAGGGGTGCATAGGCCCTCGGCAAGGAGTTGTTTTGGGTTCTTGTTCAACCAATTGCTGGAAGTTAAGAAAATATCAGAATTCAGAAGAGATACCCGTGTCGAAACAAGAAATCAATGATGACAAGAGAGCAATTTGGCTTGAAGAACTGTGTTCTGCGAATGACATTGGCTACATGCCTTGCAGGAATCAACTTGAAGCTATCCACCTCTCCATCTGTCTCTCAACAAACAGTTCACAAAGGGGTCAAATCCACCATAAGAAACCACTTCAGATCAAATGAAGATTACTGAGATGCAACCATCAAATGAATAAGAAAAACTAGTAAAGACTGTGGTTAGGAACAGATACAAGCATTAAAGAAGGGTGTGCTTGAATCATCCTACCTTGATTCTCAGGTTTAAAACTTTCAGGAAGCTTCAAATCATAACAAAATAGAACATCTCTCTTATATCTGTAGCCATCAATGTCCATATAGGAAACAGCGCCTACTGGTATAGCTCTGTATGAAATGCATTTATGAATCAGTGAGAGGCGGAGAGAGAGGTTGTAAGAATCCTTTCTCAACCAATGGCAGATGCCACTACTAGGTAACATGAAACAATGATGGCGAAAACTTACTCATTAGCTATGGATATGGGAATTCCTGCCTCCTCTTCACATTCCTTCACAAGATTCTCCCCACAAGAAATCCCATGAGGCTGCAATTACCATTGTGGAAATACGAAATCAGTGGCTGGAACAGAATCATAATGGGCATAATATAAACCAGCTAATAGGCCTTAGTAATGACTTGACCAGAAGAGCTTTATCTTTTTGTAATTTTTTATCAAGATTGGGCATAAATAACCCTGCTCAATTTAACTGCTTCAACAAGAAAAACTGAATTGACCTCCAAAAATTTGCAGCGAGGAAGAAATCCTCAGATTCCCACCCGCCTCAGGTTTTAAATCATAACTAAGTCATTACAAACCAGTCCTCCAGCAACTAGATGATCAAGCATCCCTGGATAAGTGGCTTTCCCTTGACTTCTCTTCCCTATCCATAAAAGTTTTTGCCTATCCCTTTCAACATAGCCATTCATCTGAACTCCATAAGCCTATACACAGGAAAGCATAAGAGAAAAGAAGGCAAAACTTAAGAGTCATCAATAACCTGATTGCAATACAGTCAGGATCATCAATCAGATAGAAAAACAAAATGCATTGCTTGGTATGTTCAAATATTGATATTCCGTCTTCAATCAGTAATGCAGATATCTGGGGGTAAACATGAAATACGATGGTAATATTCAGGTCCATAAGTTTAGTACAAATGGTATTGCAAAGAGGAAGAAGTTTAAAGCCAGTAAGACCGATGTACTATATTTACACTGTCCTATAAATAATACAGTCAAAAGGTAATCAAGAAGTCATGAAGCGCATATTTTTTGTCTCTGTAGCATGTGATGAAAGTTCACTCCACTTCTTTCATAGCAGAAGCCCATTTTGTGTTTATAGGTGATACAACTTGCACAAAATTATATGGGGATGAACCTATGACCTCACCACGGACCCCACTTTATAGGGAGGAGATGCCATTTGGTCTACAGACCTCAGTCTTGATTAGCCGAAACCATGGATTTAATATGTAATATTGACTCGTCACTCTATGGGACTCAACTCACTTTATAGTTGCCTAACAAATGTATGAAAATCCTTGATTACTAGTAAAAAAAAAAGTGCAGAGCTTGTTGTGATGAAATTCTTAAGCGCGATCATTTTACTAATTGTCTGTAAGAGTTCCACACATTAAATGATGATAAAGAGAACAAAAGATAACAAAATAGTGAAAAGGCCAGTCATATAGGGAAATGATTCCTAAGCAACAGGTTGGACAATTCACCTTCAGCATTTTGTTTTATATAATTTCAAGTCCTGAGTTGACAGAATCACCTGTTTTTAGGTCAGTCTCAGGAACCTTTGTCATTGAAAAATATAAGCTTAGCGAAAGCAGAGCATCCAAAAGATAACAAGTATTAACCACTGAATTTTCCCCTCCATTGATAGAATATTTTTTATAAGTATAAAAAAAATCTATCAATGGAGAGGACTTTTTTCCCTTTATAAAAGCTAAAGAAAACCACTTGGTTTTTAAAGCAAAAGAATCTAGAACCAAATCAAGTTGCAAGTGTCTAATCATATTTGACATGTTTTCTAAAAATTTAGGACTACAAAACAATGGTGTCAACTTTGTCTCCAGAGAACTGTGTATCCAAAAGATGAGACATTCCACAATGCCATAAACCCACCTTTATTCCAAAGTAAGGAGCTGCAGCACGTTCCAGTGAAAAAAAGACCCGCGAACCAAAGGAAGATGTCACAGGGTAAAGCTGAATAAAATAAGTAGAATTTATATCAGTCAAGGAAACAACGATTGGATACTCGGAAACATAGGTGGAAACTTCTAAATAAGGGAGTGGGGGAAGGGTGATATATTCTAGCATGTAATCCTCACGCACAAATATTCTGTGAAATCATCATTTGTCCTTAACACTCTCCCTCACGTGTGAGTCAGTGCAATCTAGGGTTCAAACTCATATCTCTGGTCTAATACTATGTAAAATCACTGACATGTTGAAATTTTAAACTGATGGAAGAGATATATTTTATTATTTAATTTATATCCTAACATATTTGATATTCCAACACACATTCACTTGGTACGCACAAAAAGAATAACATGAGCGAATCAGTGCGTCGCTTAATTACAATGAGTACCTCGTTCCGTATACCTGGAATCAGTTCTTCCCCCAAGCATTTGACCACATCTCCAACTGCACCAGTCCTATCCTCGGGTTTCCCCAGCATTGGATGTAAGGTCACGTGGGCACCAATGGGTCCTCCATAAGAATCATCTCTAGGGAAAATGAAGACATCCTTGAATCTCCTTAAATTTTGAGCGAAACTGCGAGAATTTGAAAAATTACCTAATAAACCTACTGTTTTGATTCCCGAATAGATACAAACAAAATCAATTCCGCAATACAATTCAACATGACAGGAATTCAGTTCTCGGAGAATTTGACCGAAACATATCAGTGAGGTCAGTAATAAAAAAAAACCATATACGAATTTCTCTATAAGACTCTAAGCCTTACCCATTATGAAGATAACCAACGATTTGGTCCTCGATGACAAATGGAAGGAACTCGGATTGCTTTTCCTGGGAGCGATTCCAAAAGAGAAATGAGTAAATCTAACAAAAGGAAATGAAAAACGGTCCGTTTGGCTTGAGAAGGAGTCAAAAACTGCGAAAAGTAGGTCCAAAAACAGCCAAAATGCTTCTTAATTCCTTTCACGTTTTGAATTTCTGGGGAACCAAGCAGAGGAAAAGAGGGACTCCAAAGGACTTAACTGATCCACGATTGCAGATCTTGACCTTCTGGAAGAAGACTGAGATATCCGAAGGATCGTCTGGAAGGCTTTCCGGTTGAGAAATTCGCAAGACATCGTCCCAAGTGAAGGAAGCACCGGCGGCGGATACTGAAAGAGTAGTAGACTTGGATTTGAAGCAAGTGTGAGTGAGAAAACGTGATGGAAACGGTGTCGAAGTTCTCATGGGAAAAGCGGGAGAAGCTTTGGAGATGCAGAGGGAGGGAACGAACGAGTTTTGGATTTTGTGAGAGAGGGGAAGACTGCAACTGCGGGCCATCAGAGAGCTTGGGCAACTGGGCAAGCAAGGATAAGTGATCTCACTCCCTCCATGCTAATTTCGTCCGTTCCAGCGCGAGATCACTCCCGGTCCGTCCCGCTTTTCCCATCCGGTTTGTACGTTGAGACGAGTTGAATTGAATTGTAAATATTAATATTTTATAAATTTTATTAAAATGAGTTTAATTTTTTAAATTAAAATATATAAAATAGGTTGAGATAAATTTATTCTTTTATAAAGAGTTAAAAAAATAGTAAATCTTATCAATAATTAGTTTAAAATGAATTGAATTTAGTTTAACAACTAAGCACAAGCTTAATGTTCTTCTCTTTGAATAAGAGATTATTATTTTTTGATTGGCACGTGCGAGAATAGTATCTAAATAATCTTGGGAGTACACAGATCTTCAATAATAAATTTTTTGCAAGTACATATAAGATAATTCAAGAAAAAAAATTTTCAGACCAAGTGTACATTGGATTTTTCCTAATTATGTTTTTATTGGGTAGATATTTTTGATAGAATAATTCTAGTAATCATCTTTATACTATATACTATACTTTATTTTTTTATCTTTTTATTTTTTTCTATTATATGATTTGGGAATGATAAGTAGAAGAATTTAATTAATTTAATAAAAAAAATTAAAATATATGTGATGTATAGTGTAAGATGATGATAGCAAAACACTTATTAAAAAGGTTAGTTACTCTTCAAATAAATTGTTCAATCTGTTAAGATTTCGCTACTGCTATTTTTTAATTAACGATGTATTAAATTAAATGAAAGATACAGGAGAGGGTATGATGTCTAGTACAAAAACCCCATTACAAATTTACAATAACGTAGCATGGGAAGGAAAAAACGAAAAAAAAAAAAAAGGGCAATCAACTATAGGTTCAGCCAACGAGGGAATTACCAAAGACGGTTTGCGTTGACTTGACAAGTTGATCGTTTGCTTGTGGCTTCAAACTACAATCGATAAAAAAAACAAGCAGCTATCTGTTCTGGTCCATTTCATAGAAAAGTTCCACTTCTATTGTCTTCATATTCTCTAATGGATGAAAATAGGAATATATTTAAAATACCTATACATGGAAAAGCACAATCGTCAGAGGTATCAAATAAGTATTGGCCATTCTATTAGTGAGGATGGTATGTTAAAAACTTTGTCAGATAGGATGCTGTTGAAAAAAATCTAGCAAGAAAGTGAACAAAATTTTATTTATTATTGCTATGCTTGATCAGTGCTCTAAGTTGAAAGTTTTGGAGTTTTGGTTCACTGATTTTCTTGGCAATGAGCGAGCTTCTAAAGTCATTACAAGGTTAAGAAAGATGATTGAGCAGAATTATAAGCAGTATTCAAAATTTAATGTAGGTTTTGAAGACAATCAACACAAGATGTTTGAGAAAAATACTTAGTCGCCATGAGAGTACTGAGGGTGTTTCTTCTATTATTTATAGAGTATATTTGAGCCTCCTAATATCAAATACAATCTGTATTTTACAGTTATACATCATACAAAATAAGATACTATGTTTAGTGATGTTTTAATGTCAGTAATATTGTGTAGATAGTCGTTTGGTGCTTCCCATATCTGGCGAGCGTGTTGAGGTCATGATTGTAGGAGCGTCGTTGAGATTGGATTTGTTGTGTGTTGAGCTATGTTGAGGATGTGATTGTAGGAGTGCCGTTGAGGTGGTTTCTTCTGTCTTGAGTTGGATGATCTAGGTGGTCTGGGTTAATACTCCCCCTCAAACTAGGTTGAGGTACAAGGCCAAGTTTGGCTCGAAGAGAAGAAAGTGCAGGTCTTCCGAGTGGTTTAGTAAGAAGATTAGCAAGTTGGAGAGAATAGGAAATATGCTGTGTATGGAGAAGTCCTAGTGTAACTCGTTCATGTGCATAATGGTAGTTAATGTCAATGTGTTTGCTTCGAGCATGAAAGATAGGATTGACTGTCATATAGAGAGCACTCAAATTGTCACAAAGAAGAAGTGGTGGAGAGAAAAGAGCAACACTAATGTCACATAAGAGAAATGAAATCCAAGTGAGCTCAGCGGTAGTCTGGGTCATAGCGCGATATTCAACTTTAGAGCTAGAACGTGAAATTGTATATTGGCTTCTTGGTAGACCAGGAAATGCAATTGCTTCTAAGAAAAACACAGTACCTAATAGTGGAGTGCCTAGCGAAAGGACAACATGCCCAATTTGTATCTGAAAAGGCATATAAATCAAGTGTAGAATTTGAACTAAAATATAATCCAAAATTAGTTGTACCTTGCAAATATCGTAATATACTTTTGACCATTTTATAAGGAGCTTCTGTTAGCAAGTGCATAAATTGAGAAACATAATTAACACTATAAGATAATCAGGGCGAGTATAATAAACAATTCATCTCATCCCACACAAAACTTTCCCAAATTTTCATACAAAATATAATAAACAATTCAACTTTTTCAAATCTCAAAACAATAATAATATTAAAAAATAATATTCTAACAAATATTTTATTCAACTTTCATCTCAATTCATTATCCAAACGACACCTAATAAGATATTGAAGAGCACCAACTATGCTACGATAGTGACCAGGGTATGAGAACAGAGTATTCGAGGTAAGACCTTTAGTCTTGGGCATCATGTGGGTCCCCATGGGTTTGCAATCATTCATTTGAGCACACTTTAAAATGTCTAGAGCATATTTAATCAGCGACAAAACAAGACCCGTGCTAGTTGGAGTGATCACTTGAATATCAAGGAAATAGTGCAAGGGACCAAGATTTTCATAGCAAACTGTTGACTCAAAACAAAGACAAAATCATTAAGAGATGCAGTGTTAGATCCGGTTAAGAGAATATCATCGATATATAACAATAAAATAAGAGTGCTACGATGAGAATGACAAACAAATAGGGAAGAGTCAGTCGTGCTACAAATAAATCCATAACCAAGCAAGAAACTACTAAACTTATCAAACTAAGCACGCAATGCTTGTTTTAATCCATAAAGAGTTTTATTTAATTTACATACATAAGATGAGAGAGTAGGGTGTACAAAACCTAGAGGTTATTTCATCTAGACTGATTCTTGAATATCTCCATGCAAGAATGCATTCTTGACATCTAGGTGACAAATCGACCACCGATTGATCAAGGCAAGTGTAATAACGATCTGAATTGTGCTCGGTTTGATAACCGGAGAAAAAGCTTCATTATAATTAACATCATCTTCTTGAAGAAAACCTTTAGCAACTAAGCATGCTTTAAGGCGATCAAGTATGCTATTAGCATTGAGTTTAGTTTTAAAAACCCATTTGCAACCAATGACCGACATGTGAGGGTCACGAGGAACAAGGGTCCACGTGTTGTTGTCATGCAAAGCTTTGAGTTCATCATTCATAGCTTGAGACCAACCCGAGTGGGTGAGAGCGAAATGAACGATTTTGGGCTCTTTGGGTATTTGAGAAGTATCATGAAGATTAGCATACTTGGGATTAGATTTGTGAATCCCATGCTTAGAGCGAGTGATCATTGGATGCTCAGAGATCATAGGTGAAGAAGTAGAGATGGAAGAAATAGATGGGGTGAGTGAAGCATCTGAGGGAAACGTGTTGTGTTGAGATTGTAGAATGATGGCGGGTGAAGAAGTGCCTAAGGGTGGTGAAGGATCAGAGCGAGGAAGTGAGGTGAGTGAGGGGTCAAGGGGAATAGGTACATCCGGCATAGTGGGAGAAGGGGTACTAGAAACAGACGGTGGAGGAAGACTCCACATATTAAAGGTAGATAGAACTTGTTCTAAGGGAGGAGGTAGATGTAAATTACCCGGATTTTTATAAGGGAATGTAAGTTCGTCAAAAACCACATGTCGAGAAATGAAAGTACGGCAAGAAGGTTGGTGATAGCATTTGTATCCTTGGTGTCGATCACTAGACCCGAAAAATACACAAGGTAAGGTCTTAGGGTCAAACTTATTTTTTTTGGCATCCCAAATATAAGGATAGCATTTAGACACAAAAACACAGAATGAGCTATAGTCGAGGGCAGGTTCCAAATAAGATAGAAAATGAAGATTGTAAATCAAGAGAAGATGATGGTAAATGATTAATGAGGAAAGTTGCAGTGAAAAAGACTTCAACCCAAAAGTGTTTTGGGACACCACTATGGAAGATCATAGTCATGTTGAGTTCGCAAATGGTGTGATAACGATGCTCAACAATGCCATTTTGTTTGGGGTATAAGGACAAGAAAAATGATGGAGAATACATTGTCATTGAAGATTAGACATATATTGATGGTTAGAAAATTCCCCACCCCCATTAGATTGAGTTTTTTTTTTATTAAATTGGTGCTCAACATATTTTTCAAATAAAACAAACGTGTTAAAAAAAACCAGATTTTTTAATAAATAAGCCATATGTATTTAGAATGAGCATCCACAAGACCTGAATAATAGTGAAATTTTCCAACAGAAATCACAGGAGCAAGTCCCCATAAGTCACAATAGATTTTCTCAAAAACATCATGCGTAACACTAGAAGATGTTAAGAAAGGTAGTTTACTAAGTTTGCTGAACTGGAAACTTTCACAAATAGAAGACATTTTATTAGAACCAACAGTTTGAATAAGGACATTAGACTTGAGGACTTGAAGAGTAAAGGCCTGGGGATGTCCCAAACGTTGATGCCACACTTCTTTAAAGACCTTCTAGAACCAGGTGGAGAAGTGAGCTTCATAGAAAGGTGACAATATATAGAGGTTACCCTTCCGTCGTCCGGTGAGATGGACGTGGTTGGTCTCCCGTTCCTTAACAACAAAGCCAATTCTATAAAATTCACAGTTATAAGGATAGTCAGAAGTAAGTTGTCCTATAGATAACAAATTTTTGGTTAAATCAGGAACTAAGAAAACACCTTTTAATTTAATTCAAGATGTGCCATTACCAATATACGTGTCACCAATATGTGTAATAACTTGTGAACTACCATCATCAACAATAACAACATCATGACCAAAATAACAATGAAGGTTGTCAAGTATACCTGCATTACCTGTCATGTGAGTTGAAACACCGGTATCTACAACCCATTCAGTATCATAGGAGGAATTCTCAAGAGTGAGTGCATTAAGCACCGATACACGTTCCAACATTTAAGAGCCACGTCTTTTTTTTTCCCAAATATTTGATAAATGTCCACCCAAGTAGATTCACATCCTTTGGTAGAATAATTAACTCGATTAGTTGGTACACGAGTATTCAAAGTGTGAGAAACAGATTCGGTGCGAGTGGTGTTTGTGGCTAGTGTGAAGCCACGACCCTTGGAAGAAAATGTGTGGGATTGGTTTCGCTTATTGTTGCGGTGGTCTTTAACACTAGAGTGGTTAGATTTCTATCCATAGAAAGTAAAAGTTGAGCCAAAGGAAGCCTCATGAAGAGCAAATCTCAAAGCCTTGAAGTAGAGGGATCAATTCAGTGTAAGTGGGCATAGGTGGCTTCAACATAGACATTGGACTCATACTTGGCCCCAAGGCTACTCAAGAGAGAAAAATCCTTCATTTTATCTTGCACAGGGCGGCCAATGGCAGCAAGGTTGTCACATAGGCTTTTGAAGGTTCGTAAATGCTTAGTGAGGAAGGTGTTTAGTTCCTTTCACAGATAAGTGAGCAGTTGAGTAAGGTGGAATTCACGTTCTTGTGAATCTTGAGCATAGGCTTCTTTCAAAGAGGACTAGACTTGAGATGTGGATTCTAGACTGACAACCAAACCCAGTGCCTCTTATGAAAGAGTGCCTATAATCCACCCACGAAGTAAGCAATCGAATTTACGCCACTGAAGAAACTCATCACTGAAGGAGCTATGATCAATGTCAGACGCTGCATCAAGAGCACCTTATTTTGGAGGTGCAGAGCTCTCACTGAGAAGATGATCAACCAAGTCTTGGCTCTCGGCCAATGCCAAAATTTGCTCACACCACAATGGGTAACTGGAGTTGGTGAGGCACAAGGTAACAAAATTCTAAACGTTGAGGGAGATGGTAGCCATGGGAGGAAGACTCTTACTCTCACATAGGCTCTGATACCATAAAGACAATCAACACAAGGTGTTTGAGAAAAATACTCAGTCACTATGAGAGTATTGAAAGTGTTTCTTCTATTATTTTGTCGTTACACATTATACAAAATAAGATACTATGTTTAGTGATTTTTTAATCTCGGTAATATTGTGTAGGTAGCCCCGTTTGGTGCTTCCCATATCTGGCGAGTGTGTTGAGGCCGTGATTGTGGGAGTGTCGTTAAGATTGGAGTTGTTGTGTGTTGAGCTGTGTTGAGGCTGTGATTCTAGGAGTGTTGTTGAGGATGTTTCTACTATGTGTTGAGCTGGATGATACGGGTTATCTGGGTTAATAGGTTCAAGTAGGAGCCAATCAAATAATGGTGAGACCCAAAACAACACAAAATCCTATGATGATAAGAATGATCTTTATAGTAGTTATCAAAAGTATCAAGCATGAAAGGTTGTTGTAGAGTCCAAGTCAGAGTTGGATCGATATTTTATGGGGAGCCTTGATTGATGCCCAACTTTGACATTTTAATCATGTGGTGGAAGGTGAATTCAACCAAGTTACCAATCCTTGCCAATATAGATGAGATGTGTTAGCTACTCTCATTTCTATTATTGGTTTTGAGTCAGCATTTAGCATTGGAGATCATGTGTTAGATTTATTTCGTAGTTCATCGGTCCTGACAACAGTTGAAACTCTTATCTGCACACAAAACTGGTTAAAGGCTCCTTCCATTAATTATTACTTTCAATATGTAAAAGAAGATGTTGAAAGTTAAAGTTAGAAACTTGTAATATTCATATTTGAAGAATATTTTGATATAGTCATTTCAATTAATTATGTTTTTCACTTAACTTTTGTTTTTTCTGTGAAGAGATAACCTTAAAGAATATTTTGAATGAGAACAATTGGAGTCTAAAGGTAAGACCATCTCGTAGTCTAGGGGTCCGTTTAGCAACATAATTGTTCTCAAGTCTTCAATATTTTCATCTAATCATTACTTAATCATTACAAATTTTCTAAACTGCCAAACAAAACACAAAAAGTAATACTACTTTTTTCAAATTTCAAAATAAAATTATATTAAAAAATTATATTCAGACGATTTTTTAACTTTATAATGTAGTTATTCAACTTTTTCTCTCTTATTTTTCAAAACTCAATAAAATATCTTAACTCAAATTATTTCACTACTATTCACATATATATTAATATATTTTAAGTATCCGGCCCTAAGACTTATGGGAAGAAAAATTATGTTAATTTGAATAAGACCAATCTTGCAGATCGAGGTCCTTTAATTTCTATGATTATAGCTTAATTTAAGATTGTTTACTTACAATAACACCACAAATTTTGAATCTTAATTAATTAGTCACTTCCTTTACTGAGGTTTACTTTAAAAATTTTGAATCTTAATTAATTAGTCACTTCCTTTACTGAGGTTTACTTTAATGATGTCTATTTATGCCTGTTATCTTGATGTTTGATGCTGGTGTTCGGTCATTGTGCTAAAACCTTAGGTAGATGAGATGAGATGGTTTAAGATGAAAGTTGAATATTGAATAAAATATTCTTAAAATATTATTTTTTTAATATTATTATTATTTTGAGATTTAAAAAAGTTAAATTATTCATTATATTTTATGTGAAAATTTGAAAAAATTGTAATGATGATATGAAACCGTTTCTGTATCAAATAGGACCTTAATCTTGCAAGGCTTTATGAGTAAGGCAGTATATATTTTGTTTGGAAATGGTATTTGTTGCTGCATTATTTATATGAATATCCCCTTTGATGGTGCTACTGTTGACTGCTACTTGAGTTCCCTTTTCGTGATCTGCTCTTGTTATGATGGTTCATTGCCAACTCTTGATAGACTTTTAAACCCTCTCTGTAGATGAGAATACTTGGGTATTTTTTGAGAAATTGTTGTGTTGCCTTTGGTTTGTGCTTTTGCAAGTTTGCTCAATATTTCAATGTTTAGCAAAAACACTCTGGGTATTTTTGGAGTTGGCATGCGTTCTATCCAGTTGAATTGCCCTGCATGGTAGTGTTGATCTGTAACTCTGTATATAATATAGGATCCCTATTTTTGGTTAATGAAATTTGAATTACCCAAAAAAAGAGAGAGAATTCTACAACTATTTGTATGTTTATTCGAGCACTCTTGAATGGTTTAGCCGTAATGCACTTGCCCAGTGTTAATATTCTAGGTGTTTGGTCTCTTTAATGCTAGTGATGTCAACTTCTTCCCACCATGATGGCATATGAAAAAGTAGCTTGCCTTTCAACATTAGACTAATTGTTGTCTTCTTCCTCTTGCATCAGGTATATATGGCCCTTCAACTGGTATCTATGGCATGAACTTTTTGTTGTGTTGGAGAAAGCTAGATTCCGTGTCGATCATTGTTGTAAATGCAAGTCACGCGTTGGAATTCTGCACAGAGTTACAAAGGAGGACGAAATGAAATGGTTCCAGATGAAATACGAAGTTGTTCTTAACAAGTCCCTATCAATTACAACCTATATGATCTTAAGTTGTGAGAAGTAGGGGTGAAAATCGACCCCATCAACGCGGTTTTGGGACAAAACTGATGCCGACCGATGCACCATTTTGGGGGAGGAAACCGGCCGAAACCGATCAATGGGAAGGAGAAACACCGACCGTCTCGACACCGATAGTTCTCTGGCGGTTCATTGATGAGTTTCGTCTGAGAGAGTAGAGAGAGAGTGTGTTGTAGAGGGGAGAGAGAGAGAGGATGAGAAATGAGATCGCAGCTCTAGGAAGAAGAAGTTTGACAAAGAAGACGACCTAATTTCAAAACGACTCCGTTTGGTTTAGACTAAACGGTGTCTTTCTACTTAATTTTATTTAATACGTTATGAATAAAACTACGCCGTTTGGTTTAATACTAAACGGCGTCGTTTCAGCGGTTTGAACTAGGTTCGAATCAATGCCGAACCGGCCGATATCAGTTTATTCTATTTTTTGGCCACACGCCAACGTGTTCTCCACCGGTTTCGGCAGGTTCTGAGCTCTAACGGCCAGTCTGAGTCTGTCTAGGTCGGTTTCTCGGTTTCTTGTACTGTCCTAGTGAGAAGAGTTGTAAATAGTAGTAAAAAAATAATGAAAAAATAATAATAAAATATTAAATAGTAGTGAAAAGTAATAAATAGTAATAAAAAATAGGTAAAAAGTAATAAAAAAAATAATGAATAGTAGTGAAGTATTCTGGTAATACCTGAGGTACTCTTGGTACCTAAACGTATCCCTCGGTTACCTTTCATCAATTGCTTGCCAGGAATTATGTTTTTGTTGAAGAGATTTATGAGTTACTTTCAGTTTTGTGTACTTTCGGTTGATTTCCACTCAAGATGAGATGAGAAATCTATAAATACTAGAAATAATTTGTGAATAGTAATAATATAGTTTGAGTTAAAATGTTTTATAGGGTTTCAAAAAAGAAGAGAGAAAAATTGAATAAAAAAATATAAAGTTAAAAGAGGGTTAGAATATAATTTTTTCATATAATTTTTGTTTTATAATTTAAAAAAGTAGAATTATTTTTTATATTTTATTTAGAAGTTTGAAAAATTTGTAATAATTAACTAATAATTAGATGAAAAAATTATAAAATTTGAAATTTGAAATTGGAAGAGTGTAGATAGAGGAAGGGCCTATGTAAATTATTTCTTTATGCTTCGTTTGATTACATAGATAAGATGAGATAATATGAGATAAAAATTGAAAGTTAAATGAAATACTGTTATAATATAATTTTTGTTTTGGGATTTGAAAAAATTGAATTTTTATTATATTTTATGTGAGAATTTAAAAAAATTATAATGATTATATAAGATGAGATCTCATCTTGGTAACCAAACCAGGCCAACTTTAAAGGAAAAGAATTGGAATGACTTATTACCTCATTAATAAAAGTAGAGTTCTTCTATAGAGTATCCACTGTAGCGGTGCACACAATGCACACACTACGCAGATGCTGTGTTTGTATTTTTTTTTTAAATGCAAAACGTGCGTTTTCATTTTACGATTTTCTTCTTCCCCAATTCATTCGAATTTACCCCACGCGAAAAAGCTCCTCTCCCTCGCCCGCGTCGAGTCGTTTCTTTGCCCACCGCCACCGACGATGCCGCCTCTTTGTCCAGCGACACCGAATGACTTTCCTCAGTCTACACAACACCGCCACTCCCCGCGTCGCCTAGCTCTCCTCCCTCCCCGTCGCCCGTCCATATTCTTTTGTTCCTCTCCCCGCTCGCCGTGTCTCCCCCCACCACCCGCGTCCCCCATACTCTCCCCCACCCCCACCACCCACGTCGTCCATCCTCTCCCCCACCCCCACCCCCGCGTCACCCATCCTCCAGCCCCACCCCCGCGTCGCCCAAACAATGCCCTAGTTGCCCCGCACCACCTCTGCCCAACACCCCCGTTGGTTGCCGTCGACCCTCCCTCTGCCCATTACCCTCACCCTCATTGGTTGCCGTCGACCCTCCCTCTGCGCATCCTCTGATTGCGAAGTTTGAAAAGGTAAGCCGAGACCGATTTATTCTCTGCTCTCTCCTCTTCCTCTCTTACTTCTTGTTTGTATTTCTCTCTTTGTATTATGCCTTTGCATATTTTGCTTGCTTGTTGGTTGGTTCGATTTTTTTGAGTTTTGTGGATATTATGCAATGAGATTGGTTCATGTCTCGTTTGCCGCTTACGAGGGCATCAGTTGGGATTTCTTAGCCTTTGGTGAAATTTGAAGACATGGGTCAATGCAGTGTTCAAATCTTGGATTGAAATTGTCAATGTCTACATTCACTCACCCTTTTTATTGTTTTTTTTTTTGTTTTGTAAAGCATGAATTATGAAAACAGGAATGTATTATTATAATCTTTTAGCTTGTATTTCTTGCTTATCTTCTTTGATTTATTTGTGTGGATTTGAATTCCACATTAATATTGCTTACCTTGCCGCATACCTGGCGTGACGATTACAAGGGGATTAGTTAGGTTTCCTTGGCTCTTGGTGAAATTTAAGGTCATGGGTCGATTCCAGTTTTAATAATTGGATTGATTTGTACATGTATTCTTTCATTCCAATATTCTAGTTGTGCCAAATTTTCATTCCAATATTCTAGTTGTGCCACATTATGACTTTGATCATAACTTACTGGGTCATCTTGATGGGTCCTTGAAATTTTTTCAATAATTGGATTGATTTTCCCTTCCCCTTTATGGTCATCTTGATGGGTCCTTGAATTTTTTTTTTAAGAATTTTATATTCAATAGGTTGTATTGTGTACATGATAATGTGGGGTCATGTGTTATTTATGCATTAGTTAAGCTACATAATTTCTGAACTTTATGATTTTCCTATGATTGCACTCATATTTCATCTTCCCATTCAGAAAACATCTTCCCTTCATTTCTAAATGCTATTTGATGTACTTCAAATGGTGTTTTGGTTTCAGCTTCAGTACTATGTTGTCATGCTTATATGCTTGAGATATATATTGGTAAAGATCTGTGTTGGTTATTTGCTGCAGGCCCATATTAAGTTATTTCAAATTTGCTCCATGAGTATGTGCTGGTTAACTTGCAAATAAGTTCCTATGAGTACGTTATAAAATTAAAAATAAGGTGGCTTATGTGGAATATCATATATTTTTCACAATAAGAATTTGTAGAATGTAATATAGTTTTTTCTAATGTAATGTTTTATAATTCTTTTTGTGTACCTATAAAAGAAAACTTTTTTGTGAATCACACATTTCAAATTCTTTCTTTCTCTGCAGGGGAATGACCTTTAGGTAATTTGTTATTATTTGAATTGGTTAATGAGTGTTGTTTGATTTACCATTGTATAGTATGATAGCTTAGATCATCGTTATATTTTGCTAAATGCCAAATGATCATTGTTATGGTTTACTAAGCTGTGTTTCAAAAAATAAATTGTGTTTACTAAGCTGTGTTTTATATGCAGCAAGAGAAAAAATGCAAAGAATTTGTTCAAGCTTTTGTTGATATTTTTTTTTCTCATTTAAACCTTCACCTTTCAATTTTCTTTACGTTGGCTTCAGTTGAATGTGTCTTTTATTGAATCTTTGTTACTGAATTGTCCACTGCTGGAGAGTTTGAGCTTGACGAAATGTTGGAGTGTAGGTTGCTCAGACACAGAAGGTGTTGCAGTGTAAAAACTAAAAGGTGTTGTACTGAGCTGTAAGGAACAATTTATTACATCTTCAGCATATGAATTAACAGATCTTAGGTTTCAGCATATTACTTCCTGAAATGCATATGCTTTGGCTTTGAACCACAGAGGTGCCTTGTTTAAACCACCAGTGCAATCTTTTGACAAAGGAGGCAGGACTTTGAATGTGATTGCACCAGGAAGTATTGTTTTGATCTGGTTCTCTGCACCAGGAAGTTGATGAAGTTGTCGGTAATCTTCTTCATAAACTCCTAGAACAACTTCAGGTATATATGATATGATCAACTTCATTGATCTAAGCATGATATGATGTACTCTTTTGGTTAAAGGTTAAACCCTAGGATCAGTTCTACTTGTGTGTGTTTCTCTCTAGGCATCATGAATTTTAGTAAAAAAAGTTATCAGGATTTTGATTTTATGAGCAATGTGAAGACCATTTATGCTGCATCCCAAGTCTGTTTTAACCATTTATGTTCACTATTTTAGGTTATTCCCCTTGGAGAAGAACCATTGCATATGAGTATTTGATTTAAGTATCATTTGTCCTTAAACTCAGTATACTCATGGGTGTATAGATAGGAGTTCTTTGATTTACAGATTGTTTTATTGGTTTTAAATGTCATTTGAACATGTCTCCAATGGGTGTATTTCTGCCATTTTTCAGATATGGTTTCAACCCAATATTTTGAGTGACACTTCTTTCGGATGGAGGATTTTGACAAGATTGGAAGCAAAGACAAGACCACGATGCACTTCTTTTGGATGGAGGATTTTGCCATTTTCATTTGCTATATATTTAGTTCTTGTATAACATGCACTGATCTCTGTATATATTGTATGAGGCAAGATCACGATTTTCATTTGATATAAGTTTATTACAGTGTTATTACACAGATTTTTGAACAGTATTATTACATTTGTTGTAAGTTCATTTGCTGTAAATTTATTACAGTATTATTACATTTGACGTACGCTCATTTGATGTGCTCATTTGCTGTATCATTTATAGTATCATTACATTTGCAGGTCTAATTTTGATTTTCTGAAAATTTCTGCTGGACTCACATTGAGTATTGGTTAAGCAAATTGCATAGTACTGTATTTTCTTTAAAAGGTTTTTCAACTTCTGGTGGAAAGTTCGTATATTTTTCAACACCTTTTCCCAGCTAACTAATTTGCCCTGCTTTTGAAGCTAAATGGAATTTTTGTGTTATGGGATCATTATCCTTTGAGCAACTAAAGTGCCACAGTTTTTATGGTTTTTTTAAAGTAATTTTTAGTTGTACATTAGTCATTAGTGCTTTCGTTCTAGCTGGTATTGAACAGAGAGAGCTTGTTTGAAAATCACTGACATATTATTGAGGAAGCTTGGGTTTTGGACTTGTTTGTGGAATTATGAAAAATGCACCGACCTCCCAAAACATCTAATTTTCATTTTTTTGGGTCAATTTATAGCTTGATGAGCAGGTACTGTAATAATAATATATCGTTACGAGGACTCTTAAAATAGCAAAAAAGTCGAGATCAAACAATGTGCACAAGTTGTTTTCAACTGTTCATTACAAAGGTTAATTTAATGAACCAACAGATTCCCCTTTTGTACATCATAACCAAAACATAGTTGGAGTACCCATTTTGTACATCATAACCAAAACATAGTGGGAGTACCATTACAGTTGATCCATTCAAAACCGATATACTCCATACAATGTGTTATTTATATACAGTTTATCCGAACCAAGCCAAAACTATTACAAATGTGACAACCTAGTACAAACATAATAATTTTTGCTTTTTCTTTTGAAGTGTTGTCTCTCTCTCTCTTTCTTACTTTATCTTCCCTTTTATGAACTTTTATGTTCGAGCAGCAATACGTCATCCCACATCTTCCAATAATCCAAACTTTATTCTCTTTTGTATGAATTTTCTCTTCTAGCAAGTGAAGTATATACCGCCCAAATAAAAAATTCACATCTCCTCACTTCTCCCTACACACGGTATACAGTGCAAAATAAAACTCAAAACGCCGCACACAAGTTCAAATTTGTAATACTAAAATAGAGTCCTTTCATTTCAGATTTGTAAAAGACTAGCTAATTACAAGTACTAGACTGCTAAATTACAAAGTCTAAATCCATCAAACAAGTTGTGTCAAATATAATTAGTGCATCACTAAATACGTACTGGCAACTAGAAAAATACAAGGCATTTTAAAGCTTACAATCCAGCAAGTTATCATCCTTAATTCTAAGCCCCAGTACTGACTAGCAGCTAGGAAATTACAAAGTATTTTAAAGCTTAAAATCCATCAAGATCCAAGCTTCTACTACAGGGTAGAGTAATTAGCACTTCTTTCGGATGGAGCATCTCCAAGCATGGAAGTTTAAAAAACATACAAACCATTCTACCCCAAACAGGTTCAAAAAACATTTTTCTGAATGGTTGTGTTTGTAGTAGTCAAAGCTCAAGAATTCTGCCATGTCATTATCGAAGGAGGTTATGTACATGTGGTACTTGCTGATCTTTCTAAGCAAGATCTTTTTACAAACTGGGTGTGCATCATAACTTTGGCAAAATGGGTCGCTCCTCCTAATCACATTACGTCAAAGTTATTCATTTTTTTTTATTCTTTAGATTTCAAATCTTTAGTATTTTTTTCTTTATAATTTTTCAACAAGTATCCTCCATCATATGTTCATTTTACTTAACATAAGTATGAAATGGAAAGTCACTACTCCTCAGATTTAAACCGGATCTGCCCATTTGGTCGTCTTAAAGACCCTCTTTGCATCCTCTATCACAGACATTAATCTGATAAAATTGCATGCATGCTTACCAATTTACTGTCAAATGTTACAAAGATCTGCTTGATGAATGAGTTGAGCCACAAGAAAGCATTTATCATATAAGTTTGTGACATTTTGAC